>NC_092742.1:70231431-70831431 GCF_047496795.1 Chiloscyllium punctatum | reverse complement strand
GCTGCAATATAGGAAGTGTCCCATCTTACTGTCTGTTTATTTGTACATTCTAGACTAGAATGGTGCTGGAAAAGCACAGCAGTTCAGGCAGCATCCAAGGAGCAGGAAAATTGATGTTTTGGCAAAAGCCCTTCATCAGGAATAGAGGCTCTATTCCTGATAAAGGGCTTTTGCCCGAAACATCGATTTTCCTGCTCCTCAGATGCTGCCTGAACTGCTGTGCTTTTCCAGCACCACTCTAGTCTAGCATTTGGTTTCCAGCATCTGCAGCCCTTATTTTTACCTTGTTTATTTGTACATTCAGTCAGTCAGTCAGCAGCTAAGCAAGCAGGTAGCTAGGCTGCTGGTCAATTAGGAGAAAGTGAGGACTGTAAACACTGGAGAGTCAGAATCAGAACATTTGGTGTTGGAAAAGCACAGTAGGTCAGGCAGCATCCAAGGAGCAGGAAAGTTGATGTTTTGGGCATAAGCCCTTCATCAGGAATGTGGAGGGGGAAGGGGCTGAGAGATAAATGGGGGAGTGAGGGTGGTGCTGGGTGGAAGGTAGCTGGGAAGGCGATAAGTGGATGCAGGTGGGGGTAATCGTGATAGGTCGGTGGGGAAGGTGGAGCAGATAGGTGGGAAGGAAGATGGACAAGTAGGACAGTTCAAGAGGGTGGTGCCGAGTTGGAGGGTCAGATCTAGGATGAAGTGGGGAAGAGGAGAGGGGGGATTTGGAAACTAGTGAAGTTGATGTTGATGCCGTGTGGTTAAAGAATCCCAAGGCAGAAGATGATGCGTTCTTCCTCCAGTTGTTGGTTGGCTTGATTTGGCTGTGGAGGAGGCCCAGGACTTGCATGTCCTTGGGGGAGTGGTTGGGGGGGGGGTTGAAGTGGTCAGCCCTAGGGCAGTGGGGTTGTTTGGTGCGTGTGTCCCAAAGATGTTGCCTGAAATGCTCCACGGGTTGGCCTCCTGTAAAGGAGACCACATCGAGAGCAACAAACACAGTAGATTAGATGGGTGAATGTGCAGGAAAATCTCGGCTGGATGTAGAAAGATTCTTTGGGGCCTTGGATGGAGGTGAAGGGAGAAGTGTGGGTGCAGGTTTTACACCTCCTGTGGCAGCAAGGGAAGGTTCTGGGTGTGGAGGGTGGGTTGGTGGAGGGTGTGCTAGTAAGTTAGTCAATCATGTGAACAATGTAACTGTAATTGCATCCAGACTGTGTAGGTAAATCTTAAATGTCATCTTAATGTATGTAGTTAGTTAAAAAACACTCAAATATCTGACTCAAAATGAGTGTTATGTGGACTTGCATATAGTGAATCACAGGGCATATCATAGTGGCAGGAGAGGCAGCAATTGTACACTGAAAGATGGTAACTGCAAGTGGGCACCACAATCTGACAGCAAGCTGGTACCAATGAGAAAATTGCGAATTCCTACCAGTCACCCATCACATGGCAACATCAGAGCTGACATTCCCAATAACAATTGAGACTGAAGGCTGCAGCTGTACTGAAGCAAGAAGTATTTGTGCGTTTACCAACTCTCTCTTGATTTGAAACAATAGTGGAGACCACAGCTGATTCACTTTAAAAAACAATTTTTAAACTGTGACTGTTTTAAAGGGTTTTTAAATGGTAGGATGGGGATGAATTAGGTGCTCCTCACATAAAATCAAGAAAAAATATTTTAAAATGTTTTAAGCATCAAAAAAGCCTCACCTGTCTCCAGAGGTTGGTTGATTCAGCCAAATTTGCATCAAAATGAAAAAGGCATACATGATATTATCATTCACTCGTTTTTGGCCTGAATGCTATCCAAAGGCAAAAGCCACAATTTTTAAACCATCTACCTTTAAAGATACAACAAGAGAAAACAGAGAAACAACAATAAATAAAAACACAGAAGAAGCTATACATTTCAACACAGATTCTTTACCTTCTGGTACAGTAAGGAGCATCAAAAAGGTCTCCTGTGTTTTGTGGCATAAGCAAGTTATTTTCTCTAAGAGATACTGGTCTCAAATGTGCAAGAAGTCCACATATTTAGAGAAAACCAAAGTGCAATACAGTTCTCTGAACAGTATGTAAAGCCAACACAGGAACAATGGCAAAGATGTTTCCAAATTCCCGTGCATTGGAATGCAGGCATGTAAAATGGTTAACTGCAACATAATACCTTTCAGAGCCCAGCAGAGAGTGCCGTTGTCAACCTGACTCATCCAACAGCTGTCATCAGAAAAGTTGATATCTTGACCACCATCCAAGTGATATACCCAAAAGGAAATGGACAACGTACACTATTTGCCTGTATTGACACTGGTTTACATGCAACTATGCACTTTAAATGAGAGTCTGGCATAGTGCGGTGCAGTCCGTGATCCCTGAACTTCTCACAATGAGAATGACATCCTACATTGGCATATCCATCTTAAATGTTAATATAGCTGCTTAGAATGAACACCTGAAACCTTTTACATCATTGATACCTCCTATCATTGGTCTTCCAGCATGGACAGGTCTACATATCATCACAATGTGTGAGGTGACCAATGTATCCATTCCAAACCAACAATTCTGTACCCCAGCATCAAATCCAACCACAAATGCAAACTCCCTAGCCAGACTGGTTTGATTCCAATGGTAATTTTAAAAAGGATGCAGCAATATATCTGAAAGCAGTTTCTCAGGCCACCATCAGTCTCTGCTTCAGAGCAACATTTACAATCAGTTCAGATTGGAATTGGAGTACATGCTTCAAATAACATCACTATGTTTTAAATGAAATCACCATAGCTACATAAATACAAGTCAATCATTAAACCACTTCGTACACGTAGAAAACCCATCTGCCACTAGTTCAATATTTAATACAGCAAGTGTTTTTATTATCTGGCACCTGTGGAACAAGCAATGTGCTGGTTGATCAAACATTCCTGTTGATCAAGAGGTCGACATAATCAAAGTAAAAACACACACTAAGTAACCCCAATGAAATGCAGGGGGTGTATGCATCACTGTTATTTAGACCACAAATCATAAATAATAATACAACTTTGCCTTAAGTGAAACTTAGCAGCAGAAAGCCATCTCACTTGCATGCTCAACTGACTGCTCAGACCTGGTGGAGATTGCAATAATACCATAAACAGCTGGTATTGGAAGTATATAATTTGTGCTGGTTTATTGAGAATACAGGTTCGTAAACTGCCAGTTAAAACGAAGCTTGTTGTACTCTAACATGGAAATAAATTATATTTAAAAAATACATAAATCACCCATCTTACATCACAACATGCGCATTCAAGGGGCATCCTTTCAAGGGGAACTTTCTGGAACAGAAGAACATACAAATTAGGGGCAACTCATCTATATGGCCTACTTCATCATTTAGAGCAATTATGGCTGATCTCACTGGGACCTCTGCATAACCCTTTAACCCGTTACTCCAGACTTCAGGTATTCTGTGAACAAACAGTAAAAGTCACCTGCAGCTTGTCAGCCACCTCAAAGTCTTTGTTTAATGTTTACTTAATGTTTATAAAGAAATGTCAGTTCCAGAAAATTCATTGCTGAATACAGTTTGTGTTCCAAGTTATGAATATTTCATGCCTTTAACAGGACTGACAATGTGGAAAAATATAAACCAAGTATTCTTAGAAAACACCTTCATAAACATGGAGAAATGTGTCTCTACAACTTGTGTTTAATAAATAGATTTTGCTGTGGTTCACAGGAAATTAATGGATGCTCTTTAACACATTGGTGAATTTGAATCTTTTGACACAACCCTATGAATGTGGCCGTGTGGGAGCTTGCAGAATGACTAATTACTTGTTATTCACTGAGTCATTGTTGAATTCTGTTTTCTCTTGTTTTCTTGGTGTTTTATCAAACGTGCAAAACTAAATAACACCTCTCATTTGATTGCAGGCAGGAACTTTTGCTTTTAGATTAGTCTGGGAATCATCACAGATAGAATCACAGAATTGTTACTATGCAGAAAGGGGCTAGTCAGTCTATCTTATCTGCACCAGTTCACCAAATGAACAACTGACTTAACCCCCTACTCCCTGGCCTTTTCCCTGTAACTCAACACATTCTTCCTTTTCAGATCACAGTCTATTTTCCTTTCAATTGAACATTCCCTCCATCATATGATCCTGCAGTGCACACCAAACATTACCCACTTATTGTGCAACGATGTTTTTTCCTTGTCAATTTTGTTACTTTTGTCAATTTTGCTACTTTTGTCAATTACTTTAAATCTGTGCCTTCTTGTTACTCACTGAATTCCCCCACTATTAACATCTTGTGGAGTTACCATTACCATAAACTGAACTGGATTAGCCAAATAAATATATTGGCTCCAAGAGCAGGTCGGAGGCTAGGAATACTGCTGTGAGCAACTCACCTCCTGACTCCCTAAAGCCTGTCCATCAACTACAAGGTGCACATGATGGAATATTCACGGACCTTCACCAATCAGCCCGTAGTTGTAATTTCCATAGAGACAGATAAATTTAAAAAAAGAAGTTTGATTTCTCTGTGATCAACTTAAAGGATTTAAATGACAAGTTTGTGGTTTTAAGACTGTAGATGAGCTTAGATGAGCGCAGCTCCAAAAATAGTCATGCAGCTTCACATCATCCAGGACAAAGTAGCCTGCTGATTGGCACCACATCCATAACCAATTCCCCTTTCACCACTAATGCTGAGTAGCAGCAGTGTGTACCACATACAGCATCTACTGTAACAATTCACCAAATATCCTAGATTCACCTTTCAAACCTACACCCACTTCCTGACTTGGAGCTACTCACCATCCTGACTTGGAAATATATCACTGTTGCTAGGTCAAAATCTTGGGACTCCATGCCTAATGGTATTTTTAGTGTACCCATTCCAAATGGACAGTAGTGGTTGTGGGATATTATGTTATAGGTCATCTTTATTAACTCACTCACCAGCTCACTATATTCATTAATACCGAGTTCCCGTTCATTCATTCATTACTCTTTACTAACCCGTTATTCACTATATTCATTCATTCATTAATAATACCATGGTTCCCGAGTATATTTTTCTATCCAAGTTTAAAAACAACCCTTCAAACACATTACTGGGTTTTCACACCTTATCAGCCCTTGCTACAAGCAGTGTTGACCTCTGAATAAGTACAGAACAATACCATCTCCATCAAGTCTCCACAAAACGTTACAATATTAATCAGCCCTTACTAACCATCTCCAGGATCTGAATAGGTTGCCCAATTAGTATATACCTGATAAATACCTTTTAACTGGACCATTATTCCTTTAAGAAACAGTGCTTCCATGAAATTGCATGAATGAATGAAACTCATACCAACAGATAGTAAATAAATCTCACAACCCAGCTGCAGTCATCAGTTTAATATCCTTTATTCTTTTATTAAGGGCAGATACAATTTCTAACTTTTTTAGAGCATATAGGCCTCGCACTTTTACAAACATTTACTAACTTAAAAGACAAAAAGACTAATACCTCTTAATTATGCAAGCAGACCGGACAGACACACTTTTAATCTCATCAGAAGCAGCCGACATTTAGAACGTTTTAACCAGTCTCCAGTCTCCCAGGACAGAAGCCAAACCTTTGTGTACGACAGATAAAACAATTTAACACCACAGTAATGGAATTTTAATATATGTAAGAACTGTGTATAAAGAGGCTCTGGTCAGAACTATGTTTCAGGACTCTATGGCCGCCTCGAACTTGTGCTGTGATTGCTGAATAAAAGAGGCTATTTTTGCCACTCATTGATTCTGGTCATTGTTTGAACACAACCCCACAACTTCAAGAAGGCAGTTCACCACCATCTTCTCCAGGGCACCTATGGATGGGCAATAAATGCTGGTCCAGCCACTGTCGCCCAATCCCATCAGTAAATTTTATAAAAGATGGATTTACTTCCTTTTGAAGCGAGTGAAAATTTGTTTTTACGGACCTTCACCAATCAGCCCGTAGTTGTAATTTCCATAGAGACAGATAAATTTCAAAAAAGAAGTTTGATTTCTCTGTGATCATCTTAAAGGATTTAAATGACAAGTTTGTGGTTTTAAGACTGTAATATGCAAACAAACGGACTGCAGCTAAACAGCAAATTTGTTAAACATAATTCCAATAACCGACTTATATACTGAAATTCAGAAAATATCAGTGTAAAATATCACAACAAATGTGAAACAAGCTCAGACTGATGAAGTGTCATATTGGACTTGAAATGTTACTTCTGTTTCTTGCTCCACAGATGCAACCAGACCCTGTTGAGTTTTTCCAGTACTTTTGGTGTCTGTTACAGAAAGTATGCCTCATTTAACATCTAAAATAATTGACAATATCCCTCCATGTTGTACACTTATATGTACACTTCATTCTCTGAGAGCCCAAAGCTATTTTTAGCTCTGAAATGACTACATAGGGCTGGTACACACCAAATCACCCTTTATTTACACATACACAGTACATGGACTCTAATCAGCTCGCTCTAAGCCAGTGCCTAGAGTGAGGAGAATCTCTGAGACTCCTATTTATATCTGTCAGCCTGGATTCCCTGATTGGCCCAGGAAAAGAGACCTAATCAGGGAACTCATACTCAATGACAGCAAGCTTTGAGTGTTTTGGTTGTTCAGAATTAAGGGGAGCCCACATCTTTTACTGGGATAAAGATACATATTGTTCATGGCTGTAGACAATAGCATAAGCATCAAGGCTGACAGTGAATAGGCTGTCAGTCTCCAAAAGCACAGCAAGTTAGGAGTGTTGGCTTTTCAAAATGTTACAATTCAAATACTCTATCTAACTTCAAGACAAAATGGTATTGGGAATCTAAATGATAGATAATTAACATTTCTGCCTGGATACTAAGCCTGGATATTGATTTAGATTCTCATGTAGATTAACTTTGACAGGATACCTACATATGAAAGCACTGTAGGATCACAATAGAACATTTTTCTAAAAATAAATCAAAGAACTGGGGATTTGAAACAAACAAAAGCAGAAATTGCTGGAGAAACCTCTACAGTATCTGTGGAAAGAATCCAGAGGTGACAGTTCGAGAACCTTCTTCAGAAGGAGGGTCACTAGACTGGAAACCATTAACTCTGTATTCTCTCCACAGACACTGTCAGGCCAGCTGAGTTTCTCCATCAGTTGTTTGTTTCATTCATCTAAAGTTATCGCCCGACAGAACAGATAAAGTAAAGCTAGAAGACTTCAAGAAAGAGCTGAGAAGAAGAGA
Organism: Chiloscyllium punctatum; assembly: GCF_047496795.1. Lineage (NCBI taxonomy): Eukaryota > Metazoa > Chordata > Chondrichthyes > Orectolobiformes > Hemiscylliidae > Chiloscyllium > Chiloscyllium punctatum. The sequence goes on along the minus strand of NC_092742.1, from coordinate 70,824,164 downwards.
TGGCAAATCTCGATGATCTACCACTTAAGAAGGTTCATGCTCAGATGAAAGAGGAGTAATGAGTGTTTCGACATGGCAGGATCATTCACGTAGCTTTAGCTGAAGGGAAGAATATCCATTAGAACTCAAATCATATAATCCATTTTAAAAAAAATCAGACTGGCAAAGGAGCTTGTAGTGATTCGAACGAGGTTGGCTAGGTGGATCTCATTGAGTATGAGTTCCCTGATTAGGTCTCTTTTCCTGGGCCAATCAGGGAATCCAGGCTGACAGATATAAATAGGAGTCTCAGAGATTCTCCTCACTCTAGGCACTGGCTTAGAGCGAGCTGATTAGAGTCCATGTACTGTGTATGTGTAAATAAAGGGTGATTTGGTGTGTACCAGCCCTATGTAGTCATTTCAGAGCTAAAAATAGCTTTCGGCTCTCAGAGAATTCAGAACTGGTAAAATGACAGTTCCTCCTTTTTACCCTAAATTAGAAACACGGAGCAGAATCGGCTGCTCCTGTTCAGAGGATCAAAGACTCCTGACAGTTTTGAAGTGGGCCATTCAGCCCATCATGTCCACACCAACCCTCAAAAGAGCAACCTACCCAGATCAACCCTTACCCTATCCCTATAAGCCTGAATTAGTGTCATAGAGTCACAGAGATGTACAACGTGGAAACAGACCCTTTGGTCCAACCCGTCCATGCTGACCAGATATCCCAACCCAATCTAGTCCCACCAGCCAACACCCAGCCCATATCCCTCCAAACCCTTCCTATTCATATACCCATCAAAATGCCTCTTAATTGTTGCAATTGTACCAGCCTCCACCACATCCTCTGGCAGCTCATTCCATACACGTACCACCCTCTGCATGAAAAAGTTGCCTCTTAGGTCTCTTTTATATCTTTCCCCTCTCACCCTAAACCTATGCCCTCTAGTTCTGGACTTCCCGACCCCAGGGAAAAGATTTTGTCTATTTATCCTATCCATGCCCCTCATAATTTTGTAAACCTCTATAAGGTAACCTCTCAGCCTCCGATGCTCCAGGGAAAACAGCTTCAGCCTGTTCAGCCTCTCCCTGTAGCTCAGATCCTCCAACCCTGGCAACATCCTTGTAAATCTTTTCTGAACCCTTTCAAGTTTCACAACATCTTTCCAATAAGAAGGAGACCAGGACTAGGCAAAATGGGTGGATATTTAATTGGGGAAGAGGAAACTATGATGCGATTAGACATGAATTAGGAAGCATGGACTGGGAGCAATTGTTCCTGGTAAAGGCACTATAGACATGTGGAGACTGTTTAAGGAACAGTTGTTGTGAGTGATGAATAAATATGTCCCTCTGAGACAGGCAAGAAGGGGTAAGATAAAGGAACCTTGGATGACGAGAGTGGTGGAGCTTCTCGTCAAAAGGAAGAAGGTAGCTTACATGAGGTGGAGGAAGCTAGGATCAAGCTCAGCTTTAGAGGATTACAGGCAGGCAATGAAGGAGCTCAAAAATGGTCTGAGGAGAGCCAGGAGGGGGCACGAGAAAGGCTTGGCAGAATGGATTAGGGAGAACACAAAGGCATTTTACACTTATGTGAGGAATAAGAGAATGGTCAAAGAAAGAGTAGGCCGACCAGGGATAGCATAGGAAACTTGTGTGTGGAGTCTGAGGATGCAGGGGAAGCCCTAAATGAGTTTTTTGCTTCTGTCTTTACGAAAGAAACGAACTTTGTCGTGAATGAAACATTTGAAGAGCAAGTGTGCACGCTGGAATGGATAGAGATAGAGGAAGCTGATGTACTGAAAATTTTGTCAAACATTAAGATTGACAAGTCGCCAGGCCCGGACCAGATTTGTACTCGGCTGCTTTGGGAAATGAGAAATGTAATTGCTTCGCCACTTGCGAAGATCTTTGCATCCTCGCTCTCCTCTGGAGTTGTACCTGAGGACTGGAGAGAGGCAAATGTAATTCCTCTCTTCAAGAAAGGAAATAGGGAAATCCCCGGTAATTACAAACCAGTAAGTCTCACGTCTGTCATCTGCAAGGTGTTAGAAAGGATTCTGAGGGATAGGTTTATGACTATCTGGAAGAGCATCGCTTGATTAAATGTAGTCAACATGGCTTTGTGAGGGGCAGGTCATGCCTCACAAACCTTATCAAGTTCTTTGAGGATGTGACTAGAAAAGTTGATGAGGGTCGAGCTGTGGATGTGGTGTATATGGACTTCAGCAAGGCATTTGATAAGGTTCCCCATGGTAGGCTCATTAAGAAGGTCAGGAGGAATGGGATACAGGGGAACTTAGCTGTCTGGATACAGAATTGGCTGGCCAACAGAAGACAGTGAGTGGTAGTAGAAGGAAAATATTCTGCCCGGAAGTCAGTGGTGAGTGGTGTTCCACAGGATTCTGTACTTGGGCCTCTACTGTTTGTAATTTTTTTAATGACTTGGATGAGGGGATTGAAGGATGGGTCAGCAAGTTTGCAGATGACACAAAGGTTGGAGGTGTCGTTGACAGTATAGACGGCTGTTGTAGGTTGCAGCGGGACATTGACAGGATGCAGAGATGGGCTGAGAGGTGGCAGATGGAGTTCAACCTGGATAAATTTTTGGAAGGTCGAATTTGAAAGCTGAGTACAGGATTAAGGATAGGATTCTTGGCAGTGTGGAGGAACAGAGGGATCTTGGTGTGAAGGTACATAGATCCCTTAAAATGGTCACCCAAGTGGACAGTGTTGTTAAGAAAACATATGGTGTTTTGGCTTTCATTAACAGGAGGATTGAATTTAAGAGTCGTGGGATCTTGTTGCACCTCTATAAAATTTTGGTTAGACCGCACTTGGAATACTGCGTCCAGTTCTGGTCGCCCTATTATAGGAAAGATGTGGATGCTTTGGAGAGGGTTCAGAGTAGGTTTACCAGGATGCTGCCTGGACTCGAGGGCTTATCTTATGGGAGAGGTTGACTGAGCTTGGACTTTTTCATTGGAGAAAAGGAGGAGGAGAGGGGACCTAGTTGAGGTTTACAAGGTAATGAGAGGCATAGATAGAGACGATAGCCAGAGACTATTTCCCAGGGCAGAAATGGCTAACACGAGGGGTCATAGTTTTAAGCTGGTTGGAGGAAAGTATAGAGGGGATGTCAGAGGCGGGTTCTTTACACAGAGAGTTGTGAGAGCATGGAATGCGCTGCCAGCAGCAGTTGTGGAGGCAGGGTCATTGGGGACATTTAAGAGAATGCTGGACATGCATATGGTCACAGAAATTTGAGGGTGCATACATGAGGATCAATGGTCGGCACAACATTGTGGCCTGAAGGGCCTGTTCTGTGCTGTACTGTTCTATGCTCTATGCACGCAATATTCCAACAGTGGCCTAACCAATGTCCCGTACAACCGCAACATGACCTCCCAACTCCTGTACTCAATACTCTGAACAATAAAGGAAAGCATACCAAACGCCTTCTTCACTATCCTATCTACCTGCGACTCCACTTTCAAGGAGCTATGAACCTGCACTCCAAAGTCTCTTTGTTCAGCAACACTCCCTAGGACTTTACCATTAAGTGTATAAGTCCTGCTCTGATTTGCTTTCCCAAAATGCAGCACCTCACATTTATCTGAATTTAACTCCATCTGCCACTTCTCAGCCCATTGGCCTATCTGGTCCAGATCCTGTTGTAATCTGAGGTAATCCTCTTTGCTGTCCACTACACCTCCAATTTTAGTGTCATCTGCAAACTTACTAACTGTTATCTCTTATGCTCGTATCCAATTCACTTATGTAAATGACAAAAAGTAGAGGGCCCAGCACCGATCCTTGTGGCACTCCACTGATCACAGGCCTCCAGTCTGAAAAACAACCCTCCACCACCACCCTCTGTCTTTTACCTTTGAGCCAGTTCTGTATCCAAATGGCTAGTTCTCCCTGTATTCCATGAGATCTATCCTTGCCAATCAGCCTCCCATGGGGAACCTTGTCGAATGCCTTACTGAAGTCCATATAGATCACATCTACTGCTCTGCCCTCATCAATTTTCTTTGTTACTTCTTCAAAAAACTCAATCAAGTTTGTGAGACATGATTTCCCATGCACAAAACCATGTTGACTATCCCGAATCAGTCCTTGCCTTTCCAAATACATGTACATCCTGTCCCTCAAGATTCCCTCCAACAACTTGCCCACCACCAACGTCAGGCTCACTGGTCTATAGTTCCCTGGCTTATCTTTACCGCCCTTCTTAAACAGTGGCACCACGTTTGCCAACCTCCGGTCTTCCGGCACCTCACCTGTGATTATCGATGATACAAATATCTCAGTAAGAGGCCCAGCAATCACTTCCCACAGAGTTCTCGGGTACACCTGATCAAGTCCTGGGGATTTATCCACTTTTAACCGTTTCAAGACATCCAGCACTCCCTCCTCTGTAATCTGGACATTTTTCAAGATGTCACCATCTATTTCCCTACAATCTATATCTTCCATATCCTTTTCCACAGTAAATACTTTTGCAAATGTTCATTTAGTATCTCCCCTATTTTGTGTGGCTCCAAACAAAGGTCGCCTTGCTGATCTTTGAGGGGACTTATTCTCTCCCTAGTTACCCTTCTGTCCTTAATATATTTGTAAAAACCCTTTGGATTCTCCTTAATTCTATTTGCCAAAGCTATCTCATGTCCCTGTTTTGCTCTCCTGATTTCCCTCTTGAGTATACTCCTACTTTCTTTATACTCTTCTAAGGATTCATTCGATCTATCCTGTCTATACCTGACATATGCTTCCTTCTTTTTCTTAACCAAACCCTCAATTTCTTTAGTCATCCAGCATTCCCTATACCTACTAGCCTTCCCTTTCACCCTGACAGGAATATACTTTCTCTGGATTCTTGTTATCTCATTTCTGAAGGCTTCCCATTTTCCAGCCATCCCTTTACCTGCGAACATCTGCCTCCAATCAGCTTTTGAAAGTTCTTGCCTAATACCATCAAAATTGGCCTTTCTCCAATTTAGAACTTCAACTTTTAGATCTGGTCTATCCTTTTCCATCACTATTTTAAAACGAATAGAATTATGGTCGCTGGCCCCAAAGTGCTCCCCCACTGACACCTCAGTCACCTGCCCTGCCTTATTTCCCAAGAGTAGGTCAAGTTTTGCACTCTCTCTCGTAGGTACATCCACATACTGAATCAGAATTTCCCATGGCCAATCCACCTAGCCTGCACATCCCTGGAGTTTGTGCACAATTTAGATGGGTAAGCTTAGACGCAAGAAGGGCACTGCGTTACATAGTATAAGCAAACCCCACCATATTCCTGCTTCCACCAAAATTATATTTTAGGTAGGAAAGCCCATGGTTAACCTTCCTGTCCCACCAAAAATTGAAAAGCTTAAGTGCCCAGTTAAGGATCTGTGCTTGTACTTCTTGAAAAGGCTGTTAATGTCAAAAACTAAAATATTTTGTGCCTAAGCAGGCAGTGCCATTCAACTCTCTGCAGGCATGATTTACCATTTATCACTTGGATTTGAAGCATACTGAAACCATAAATCCACAGCGTACTTACATTAAATGACAGATGCTTGTAATTGACAAAAACTACATTTAAAAGTTTTGTTTCTTTATTGTAGTCATTTTGAGCAAGATCTTTTTTTGATTATGCTCCTTTTGTTTAAAAATACTTCAGGATTATATTTGTAATTGTTGGCCGTTACAGCCAATAAACACTGAAGTAGTTAAATGGCAATTGGCTGTGTTGTTTCTGGTTTGTTGCTATGCTAACAGCAATGAATTAGTATTAAATGTCAACAAAATGAAGGACTAGATCAACTCATCTACTACTTGAAACAATTTCTATAAGACATGTCTCTTCCTTGCCACATTGCTGGAATGATTTATTTATTAAGAACAACGCGGCTATTTTGACAGTAAGGAATACGTTATTAATGTCAAAGTAACTATACAACATGATGGAGCTCACTATGTGTCAGGGAAATGTGGTAAACATGCATCCATGGGATATATATTTAAGAATTTAAGCAACTTACTTTGTGCCATTATTCTCTCAGGCAGAATCAGAAGCCTTGAGTTGAATTATTTGTAAGCTCAGGCTGTATATTCTGTAAACCACTAATTAGCAGCTAATAGTTAGGGGAGAATGATGCAACCAATCCTCCTTTCCATACTGAATGGAATAGCCTTTTAGATAGTCAATGGTAGAAGATAAATGACAAGTGAATCTCACTGAGAAGAGGGACTTGCTTTAAAAAGATGTTTATTTATTGAATAATAGCAATAGGTACAAGTCACATTGGCTGGTTGGACATAATATGATTATTGAGGGCAATTATAACACTTCTGTCTCCATTTGGATCTCATGCAAGACTTCCCCTTTCTCCATCTAGGACTGTATGACATAATCAGATTGGATGTAGACTCTAGCATTAACTCTTTCAAAACCATCATGGTACACAACATCTCCCTAAAGCTTTTTCTCCACCCCTCCCATAATTAATATTCTTTAATTCAGGTTTTATCCATATTTTCATTTACCAATACCCATGGTCCTCCAAGTCTTCAACTTCATGAATTCAGGCAATATAGAGAATGCATTATTTTCAGACTTGAAAGATGGGTCAACCTTTGGCTTCAGAACTGTTGGCCTGAGGTTTGTTGGCCTTGAATCTGACCTTCACCTTAATTTGTTTGTCAATTATTTTTATCATGGAGTTCACACAATCAAGCATTCGGAACAATTTTTCAAAAAGGAGCAAAGGTTCCTGTGGTTTCTCCTTGCACCTTCTTCAATTGGAAACTATAAAATCATTGCTGGCACATCGACTGTTCAATGACCATACCATTCCTGTTGAGATCCCTTACTATTATTTGTTGTTCCTAGCCCAAATGTGGCAATCATCATGCATAGTTATATCTACCATAATGAGTAGCCTGCTGGTCCTGAACAGTAGGCTTAGACACCAGGAAAATGATCCCTTTTCTGGTCATTTCTTCAAGTTGCTTCTAGATTTGTTTCATTTAAAGTTGTAGAAAGTTCCTGAGTGCACAAAGGCACAATGGTCTAGAATTCTTCCTTAATGCCATGCAATACACAGCATGAAGTTTCCTGAATCCTGTGAACAATTTAGGACACCATATCTCAAAGGAGCATTGTAGTTCAAGTTCTTCAACTTTTGAATAAGATTAAGGGCAAAACATGGCTTTCCCTTCATGAGTGCAGTTTCCTGATTACAAATTATGTATGCATCCTATACTATCTGATAACCTATATGTTGAACAGTAACTTGTAGCATGTCTCTGTTGTTGAAAATTATTGCATCCAAACCATATAGGTTCATGCCTTTAAGATTTAACTTCTTGTTTTTCTGCCATGGGATTGATCTGATAGGACTGTGACACTTGCCCCTGTATCAAGATTAAAATTAATGAGATGTCTATTGATATAAACAGGTTTTGGCAAACTCCAGTGGACTGAGTCAACAATTGTTTCCAGATATGTCTTGGGTGTCTTTGCAAATGATGGTGGTTCTATAATATTAACATCTTTGCATGAGTAAGCATTTGGCCTTTTTCTGCTCTTAAACTGCATTCTTTAAACTACATTTTTTGGAAGTAATTTATAGTTTTATTGATGAAACTTTTTCTTTGTCATAGCTGGACATTGCCTGTGCATATGAAACTTCTCTATTTCATAATACAGCAAATCTTTTATTAGTCAGCACCTATGGGACCAGGAGTGTGCCAGTTGATCAAATATTCTACATAATCAATGTAAAAACGCACACTAAGTAAATAAAAAAATCATGCAAGGGTATACCCATCATTATTATTCTTTATTTACAGCACAAATCACTTAAATAATAATGTGACTTTGCCTTAAATAAAACTTACCAGCAGACAATCTTCTCATTCACACCTCCAGTTAACCATTTGGACATCATGGAGTTTGTGATAAGACGGTAAGCTTCCAGTATTTCAAGTATAATTTTTGCTGGTTTATTAAAAGTGCCAGTTCAAAAACTGCCAGTTAAAACAAAGTTTGCTGTACTAGCAATGACTCTCAGTATCTGCTAACTGGCCCATAGTTTGTGTTGGCTTGTCATTTGCATTATGAGAGTGCTTTAACTTTATGAATCAGTGGAATCTGTTGTGATGAACATGTCATGCTCCTCAGAATTTTCTGCTGCCTGCAATTTGAATGGATTTCTCCAACACCAAATTTTTTTTGGACTGTGGTAGATTTGACATTCATCAGTAATTCCATCTTTAATCCTGTTTGTTATGGAAGGCTGATTTCAAAACTCCAAAGTCACAGCTTTCCACTAATCCAGACTTTCCAAAGTGCATGTTGGGACCCCAACTGCTGCAGCTTAATACAATCTCCAATACTAAGCTGAAGAGATCATGAATTAAATTATCTACAGATTCCACCAGATTGAGTTAATCTGCTAAATCTTCTTCTTTCAAATACAAGTACTTTTATTGGTTCTCAAACTAAAGTTGTCAAAAGCTGTTAGAACTTCTTCAAATCTTTTTAATCTTGGCAATCCATAAAATCATCTGCTATACTCTTTTCTTAACTTATTAAGAAATTGCTAATTCTTAAATGTTATATGTTCATATCCCAATCAGCTATTAGATTGTGTAGAGCTCTGCCACCAATTCTCCTTTCTATGGTTTTATAACAGAGCTTTAGTCAAGTTAGTCAACCCCTGGTGGGGCAAATCCTGTTTTCTACGCTTTCAGAAGAAGACAGCAATCAAGTTGCACAATAATGTTAAAAGTTAATAATAATCAGACATAATGACTATCAGGAATCATGTTGACACATCTATCTTCATCCACATAGGACATAATCAGATTTTGCTGCAGCTTAATACAATCTCCAATACTAGCCTTCTGACACATTACCTGATGCAACACTCTCTGATTTTCCACTGATTGTGTATTATCTTTCATGTATCTCATAAGCTCCCCTGAAAAATGGTTAATATATTGAAACTCAATGGACCATAATATTAGCATTTTTCTAATTCCACCAATGGAGTCTTTCAAGCTTGTTAGCTCTCGTTTTGAAAAGTGAGTGAACTCAGTTTTAATATGAGGACCCACCAAGACCCACAGCCTCGAACTATAGCTTAAATGCTGTCCCCTCCACACTTCATTTTAGCTCTGATGAAAAGTCATCTAGACTCAAAATGTTAGCTTGCTGTCACTGTGATCTTCAGCATTTGTTGTTTGCAGTACAGATTCCAGCAGCTGCGGTAATTTGTTCCTAAGATTTAAAGTCATCTTTGGCAGTCACTGGCCATTTTCACTTGTCCTAGTCAGCAACGGTTGCTCAATGACAGCCTGCTTTAAGCGATTCAGACCAATTGAGTAATTCAGATGATGTTGTGATCCATGATGTAAAGCTCTGTTGGAGGATGAATGTAAAAGAATGCAGATAATACAACCTTCCTAAGCAGTCCAGTGAATATCATGTACAATCAGCCATTTTTGTTGGTTTGCTGAAGAAAGAGAAGGTTTGGTCAATAACATCTATGATGTTTACCTTTGTACATTAACATAGGACTGGGTGCCAGTACAACCAGACAGCATAGAGCTACAATGCCAGAAAAAAAAATCTCAACTTGAATAACTTTTTAAAAGATTCTCTTGACTTTTGGTATGTCAAATTACTGCAGCAATGTAAATGCATTAGTTTATAAAAACAATGGTGCAGAATTTACCTCGTCAGGGAATGAGGTGAGGGGCCTGAAATATTAGGACAGATACCTAATGCCTCCCATCTCCATGCAAATAAGTTTAGATTACTTACAGTATAGAAACAGGCCCTTCAGCCCAACAAGTCCACACCGACCTGCAACGCACCCAGACCCATTCCCCTACATCTAACACTACGGGCAATTTAGCATGGCCAATTCACCTAACCTGCACATTTTTGGACTGTGGGAGGAAATTGGAGCACCCGGAGGAAACCCACGCAGACACGGGGAGAATGTGCAAACTCCACACAGATAGTCGCCTGAGGCGGGAATTGAACCCAGGTCTCTGGCACTGTGAAGCAGCAGTGCTAACCACTGTGCCACCATACCGCCCACCATTGCTGAGTTTAAATGCAGGAAGGTCCCTGGATAACTCTCACACCCCGTCTCCACTAAATACTTCAGACCCTAATTGGTCAATGTGGTACAATGACAAAGCAAGGTTCTGATGCCAGTCTCTCTTTAACGGCATGAGTTCAAATCTCACTACTGACACAGATCCAGTTGTTTCACGTTTGGGGGATTGGGGTCCTCTGGTGATGTGGCACTATCCCTCCCTTTAAACCACCTGCTATAGAGCTGAGTTATAATCTACCTTGCCAGGCCATTAAAATAAAACAACTATTAGGTGCCTATTCCTGCTGGGGCTGCGATTTCTGTAGCTCCAGGCAATACAAATAACAGGAAGGTAGGGGTTGGTGGTTGTGGGGGATGAGGAAGGGGGGGGGGCGTTCCTTTATCTGGACATATTTCCATTTGATCAAGGACATGGGTATATGGCAGGGTGGTTGCAGCTGACTGCTACTGAAGCTCATGGTCCCTTCTCTCCACAACTCACAACAAACAAGCCCTGATTTCCCCTCCCCTGCCACCCCCTCCACAATAATGCCCTTTGATCACTGGTTGATCCTCAGAGTCTGCAGAGTGCTATATCAGGAGCAACATGGCATTGCTGAGTTCTGGAGCTGCGAGGCTCCCATAGACCAGCAGCTCGAGGTGGTCAAAGCATCGTATCCCAGTGTCCACCAGTGGTGGAGGGCTGACTAGTGCCCAATTAAGTGTCTAATGGGAACAGGATCCATTGGGTCATCATGGCTGTCTCTGTAATATTTCAGGTAGCACGCTTGCCCAACAGAAAATATTCCACCCTCAATATCAACATGGAATGTGTTCATTGTCATGCAATATTATACAAAATTAGAATATCACGACCGAGAAACAGTCACAAGAGGTTTGCGCAACATATATTTGCCTTGATGCCTTATATGCCTAGAAAAGAAAGGCTAAGACCCTTTGTGATGGTAGTTAACAGCAATAGTTTATTAAACTTTCAATTCAGAGCTGACCTACATTGTACCAGACTGTTTTTCAGTCAAATTGCTCATTTCTCGGTATTATTTTACTGTTAATGAATTGGGGAATAACTGGTCCATATGTAACTGTTCGCTTTTTGATGCAGTTTCAACCCAGATAGAGAATCATTGAGCATGATAGTTGTTCATACCTGTTATGAGTTAGTAAAAAAAAGGAAAGGTAAAGTCACCTTTCTCTTAGAGAGAGAGAGACGAGTGGTGGTTTAACTTCAGGGTCACCACAACTCAGGCAAGAGGTAAGATTGAGAAGATAGAACCTTCATGGTGACCTTAGCCAGAACTGAATCTGTGATGTTTTAGTATCACAAACCATCCCATCAACTAACCTAATCAATCCACTAGAAGGTGAATTATGGCCGCAGAGTCACTGGAAGTTGAGATTGAATGGAAAATAACCAAAGAAAGGCACAACCAGCAGTGAAACAAGTTCCAAATAGTTCCAACTCTGCACTGGTAGGTTGCGGAGGCAGAAATGGATTCTGTCTGTAGGATGCCAGCAGGGGCTCCAGACAGGCAGCCAGAGAAAGTAAAGAATGAGAGCCATGGTGGTCAATACCAGGAGTCAGACAACAGGATGCTGATTGCCTTTGATTAATCCATGACTTTTAAGTGACTGTATACCCTTAGGTTATTTTCTCATAAACTTTCCCACCACTACGTTTAGGCTGACTAACTTTGTTTTTACTTGATCTATCCCTCCCTCCCTTTTCAAACAACAATAAAATGTGAGCAGTCCCATACTCACAGACAGAGAGGATTGGATAAAAATGGTCCCAGCCTCTGCTATTCCTCCCATGTTGCTATTAGTATTCTAAAATGCATCTCAACAACATCTGGTCATTTCCACTTTAACAGATGTTCAGCCCCTTAATATTCTGTCTATTTCTACTATTCAATATTTCATACTCCTCCTTAGTCATAATGTAAGCATTGCCCTCTGTCATGGAGACAGACACAAAATATTCATTAAGAATTGTTCTCACATTTTCTGTACTCCTTCAGGCTTTCTGCATCATTGAGTCCTCAAAGTTTGTCATTAATTCTCTTTTGTTACATTATTCTACATGCTCGTTGCCATCAAGGAGATCTAGATGTGAGAGTCCCATCTGTGAGATTATGACCTGTGAGTTCCTAATTTTTCACTTATTTCCTAGATCATTAAAATCTGTCTGCAGGACCACATCTCCCTTTTAACTGATGTGTCATTGTTAATGTGGGCCTTGACCTCTGACTATTCATCTCCCCAGCCAGAAAATTCTGAAAATATTCAGTGACATCATTAACCCTGGAACCAAGGAAACAACATACCATCATGGTTCGTGACCAATCATGGCTGCAGAAATGCCTGATGGTTCCTCTTAATCAATGCGTAACATTTTACTGTTTTCTTCCTTCTTTCCCTCAACACCATACAACGGAAGCACTGATGGCTTTCGTGTACTTGGTTCTGACTGATATTCCCAAAAGAACAAAGATGTTCTGCAGTATTCAGCAATTAACGCTGGTTAGAGACAGAGATGCATTAAGGGGACTTATTGGTGTGTGTGTGTGTGTGTGTGTGTGTGTGTGTGTGTGTGTGTGTGTGTGTGTGTGTGTGTGTGTGTGTGTGTGTGTGTGTGCCACCTCTGGAAACACCCTCCACAATGCTTACTGCGCATTTGGTTATAGTTGACACATTCAATGGAACTGAGTAGCTCTGCCATTCTCCTATCAATAAAACAAGTAGCTGAAGTTACTAAAACAAGCTTAGATTCAACTAGTTGAGGTTTTAAGTAGGTTACATCAACTACTTATCTCTAACTTGCACCCATTTTTCCTTCTTATGATGTTGGGAGTCTTCTCCTCTGCATTTACAGTAAAATCGCTTTCTCAACTTTCCTAAGATTTGATTTGGCACTACTTTGTTTAAATCTGTGGCCTCTCCCAAGGTACTCTGTGGTCTGTGACATCACTCCTTGGGTCATCTTTTACACTCTTCCTCTCAGTTCCTGCTCCTTTCACTCTCCCTGCTCTCAGTCACTGATACCTTTTACACAAGAAGTCAATAGAAATAAATCAGCAGCTACTTCAAAAGGAAATGTAGTCTTAACATTATTTCACAGATCACAAGGTCACAATTAGAATTAACCATTAGGTTATCTGAATCTCAAAATTAGATTAAAGCTGTGAAATCATTCTTTGACATTTAGTCATTTGCTGCTACATAACTTGTGTCTTGATCAAAAAGACTCATTTTGTTGAATCTTATAATCTTGCACTCATCAGGATAATTCACAAGATTATCAATTTAAAGAGAAAAACACCATTTGTACTGCATGACAGGAGAGCACTGATTGGGTGCAATCAGGGATATGTGGATGCATATTTTAAATTTAAGGCTTGGAAGATTGGAGCTAATAGGTTGAAGTATGAACAGAAACGGGTGATCCTACAGAGGAGAAAATTACAGTTATTACTCATGGAGAAAATTTGGAAGTTAAGTTTGGGAACAGTCTGGCTTAACTTGTGATGCTGGTTGCAGAAAGTAAGAAAAGCAATGCCAAAGGTATGGCGAAGGGTAGTGATAATGGCTTCCAAATGTTAACTGGGGAAAATTTCAACTTCACCTAACACCATGCCAACAGTGAAAGTCATCCTGTGGGATCAGGGCTGCCTTGGTCAGATCATTTCTTGTTGTGTATCAAACAAACTCATGAAAAGTCCTAAGCCCATCATTTAACAATGCCCAGTCTACCTCAGATTATCCTGGATGGGTAAGGTATCTCAATCGTTTCAGCAACAGCTGAGGCTAGCTAGCTTTAGGCTATGTATTAGCAACACGAATGGTGTTCACTTTTAACAGAATGCTACTTCAAGCCAAAAAGATACATCACATAAATGAGGATTGTGATATATGGATTTTAGTGTTGACATGATGCCAAATATGTAGGTCTTTTATTCTAGAGACCGTTAGATCATACCAAATAGCATATTACCTTTGGCTGTAAATAAGGAACTGATTGTACCCAACCAGCCAATGCTTGCAAAATGGACAACACAATGTCAAACATTAGATGTGATTCTTAAATTGGACATTTGCTGGATTATCTAAAGTGTACAAAGACTTAGGCAAAGTCAGGCTCCCAATGTGGGGCACATGCATGTACTGGAAGATATGTCCATCAATACATCAAGACATGTTTGTTGCAGAAAGAAAGACCATGCACTGCACCTGTTTCAACTCAACAAAATAGATGACAACCATTCTCTGATTCCTTTATCAGTGAGATGCTTTGGACATTTGGAGTCAACCTGCTTGGTTTTAAAATTTAAAACAAAGCTTGACAGTTAACTGCTAATCATTATTAACTGGCGCACTCAATGCCAATGCCTCTATTAATCCACTTGCTAACAATAAGCAATCTTCTGCCATACAGTCCAATTATTAATTTTTTGCCTTTTTTAAAAAATTGCCTTAATGAGTAAAACAACATAGAAATCTTCAACAAATGAACATTCTTACGCAATACTGTTTAATATTTGTTAGTTTTTAAATGTATTAATAAAAGTTTTAATTTGACTTGAAGATTTATTCAAATTTAGCTGTGTAGGTGTGTTCTATGTCACTGATGCATGATGATTCCCAAACTGTCAAACCTGCTGAAAGAAGGTTCATCAAAAAATGATTTAAACTTAATTGTTGCTAAATTCTACATCTGGTATGTGTAATAAATTGAACATAGTGCCTATCATTAAAATTTTAAAATTAACAATAACTTGCATGTATTTAGTTCTTTTGACCGGATCCAAAATAATTACATAATTGAACTGGACATTAGCAGGTGAAATTATGAGGTTGGCTAATTTTATGGTTAAAGTGGTAGAATATAAAGGTTGGTCTTATGGGAGATTAGCCAGGTGGATAGGTGGAAATGAATTCCAGGGTATGAGGCCTAGGCTGCTGAAAGATGGAATGCAATTTGGGATGTATAGGAGGTCTGGATTTTAAGAATGCAGAGTTCTAGTAGGCTAATAGAGCTCAAGAAAATTATAATTTTTTAAAAAAACATAGACACATAGACAATAAAAGCAGGACTAGGTCGTTCACCATTTCAAGCCTGCTCTGCCATTCAACATGATCATGGTTAGAGACAAAAAATCTGCAGGTGCTGGAATCCTAGATACATAAGCAGGAGGCTGGATGAACACAGCAAGCTAGGCAGCATCAGGAGGTGGAGAAGTGGACATTTCAGGTGTAACCCTTCTTCAGGATCCTTCTTCAATATGATCATGGTTAATCATTTAACTTAGTACCCTGTTCCCGCTTTCTCTTCTGTAGTGGTTGGGATCAGGTGGACCTCGTTGACTATGAGGCTCTTAATTGGGGTTGTTAACCTGAGCCAATCGGTAAAGCTCTAACTGACCAATTTAACCAGGATATAAAAAATAAGCACTACCGCAGTTAGGCGGTAGTGTGGGGGTTAAATAAAAAAAGAGAAAAAAAAAGAACAGGAGTGTCTAGAGAAAAAAAAAGAAAAGAAAAAAGAAGAAAAAAAAATAAAATGGTGTCTTTCTTCAAGTCTGTTTCTCATAGAAAAAGAAAAAAAAAAATTAACCAGGATATATAGAACCTCCTCAGTTTAGGAAAAAAACATAACTAGGAGATTTAGAATTCCTTCAGTCAAGGGGACTGACTCTGTGCTGGTTAGGTCACAGTCAGTGTGTTCCTACTGTTGAGGAGGATACTTCCTTCTTCTTTCCTCTTGTTCAGGGAAGACTTTTTTTTTGGTTTTCTTTATTGTTTTTTATGTTTTTTTTTTCCTTTTGTTTGAGCTGTGCTCAACTGCACAAGTAGCTACTACCACCACTGCTGCTGCTAGAGCCTGGGCCTGCTCCTACTACTGCAGCCCGGACCTTGCAAAAAGAAAAAAAAATTAAGCAAGAGATTAGAATCTCCTCAATTGAGGGGATTGACTCTGAGCTGGCTGGCCACTGTCAGAGTACGGTGCACTAGTGAATAAAGGGTGGCTTGGTGATAGGATCTGGTCTCATCTCCATACCCTGCAATTTCTTCAGTCCTAAGAACTATATCTAACTCCTTCTTGAAAATATTCAATGTTTTAGCCTCAACTGCTTTCTATGGCAGATAATTGCACAGGCTCGCCATGCTCTGAGTTAAAAAAAATTGAACTGACACCATATCATGACAATGTGATGAAACTGAATTTATATTATTTAATTAGTGCACAATGTTCAATGATCATATCATTTCATTATAGTAGACGATTGTAGCTCTTTCCCACTGATGAGCTAAATAGACCACCTCAAAATCAAGTAAACTGAAAGTGACAGTGGAAAAACAAATGGGATTAATTTTATCCACAGTTCTTTGTCTCTGTCTGATTTCCAAAGACTTGCGTCATGAACCCAAACATTGAATGTTTTACACAGAAATAAAATTAAAATCTTGACTACTCAGCCCATGCTGTGTGAATCTCACACCAGCTTGTGAATGATTTCAGTTTCACACAATACAGATGGACATCTTTGGATTCAGCCTATCCTGGTATTACTGCATTTGGAAACACTGTGACAGAAGGATGAGAATATAGAAACCTGGCCCAGTCTAACTCTGTAAACAAAAGGGAAAGTTGCACTGGTTCATGAGCTGCTTGGATCATGAAAATATCATGCAATTAGGACCAATGCCCAATTGTAATCCGAGGTCCAATATCAACAAAAACTGAGAGAACTGTAGATGCTGGAAATCAGAAACAAAAAGAGAAACAGAAATTACTAGAAAAGCTTAGCAGGTCTGGAAGCATCTGTTGAGAGAAATCAGATTTAATGATTCGGGTCCAGTGATCCTTCCTTAGAACTGCACCATCACTTGCCCAATTATTATGCTACAGCTAAGAAGCACTGACTTCCTTATGTTGGCTTCTCATATTCATATCTGCACTCTGAGATTATTTCTGATCCCCAGCTATTATTAGATATTTTTGAATCAATCTGCTCAGATGTCATTACATACGATAGTAGCAGGGACCGAGGTTCGATTCCATCCTCGGGTGACTGTGTGGAGTTTGCACGTTCTCCCCGTGTCTGCGTGGGTTTCCTCTGAGTGGTGTGGTTTCCTCCCACAGTCCAAAGACGTGCAGGTTAGGTGAACTGGCCATGCCACATTGCCCATAGTGTTCAGGGATGTGTAGGTTAGGTGCATTAGTCAGGGGTAAATGGAGAGGAATGTAGGGGAATGGGTCTGGGTGGTTTACCCTTCGCAGGGTTGGCAAGGATTTGTTGGGTCAAATGGCCTGTTTCCACACTAAGGATTCTATGATTCTACGACCTCTGGAGCAGGTAGGACTTGAATCGTAGAAGCAAAAATTGGAAATGCTCTGCAGATCTGGCAGCATTTGTGCAGAGAAATCAGAATTAATATTTCAAGTCTGGTGACCCTTCTTCAGACCCTACTTTGTACCAAGAACTAAGGAAAATACATTATTTGAAAAACAATACAATGTGCAGGACATAAGCAATTGGATGGATGCCCTATTGCACTTCCAGTCAGTCAGATTTACACCCACATTCAAGGATTATAGCCTTCTTTTAAATGTTTTTGAAAAGAATCATCTGTCTCTGGGAATTAGCCCTTTGATCATAGGAACTAATGAATTATCCAATAAACAGCAGCACACTTCCCTTCACTTTTTTGATCACACAGCATTGCCCTTTGATGAGAAGGGCATTGCTTGTCACTGGCCACTCGGGTGTTTCCTGTCTTCCTGGTCGTGGGAATTCAATAAAGAGTTATACACCTTGTGCCTTTCACTGTATCTCACACCTGCACACACACAACATGGGTGCCAGGGAAAATATAAGCACTACTGCAGTTAGGCGGTAGGGTGGGGAATGGGAAAAAAAGAAAAAAAAACAGCAGCACAAAGGCAATTACCATTTCTCCCCAAGCTGGTTGATCTGGACCTACTGGGCTGACTGGCCTGCTCCCTAGACTGTAATAATTCATATCCCCTTACCCTGACTGCCCCCAATGGCTGGCTGAGTGTGCCCAAGCTCCTGGATTGAATTCATGCTGCCATTGACTGACTGACTGTGGCAGAACACTCTTATTAACAATAGTCACCCTTGATCTGAATGAGGACTATTCCCCTTAGACTTTGAGACATAGCCATTTGGTTGAAGCAAAATGTATTTGCCACAAAGCTACTCGCTCATGCTGTTGTTATGGCATTCACATAGCTTCATGCTGTACAGTAAAATGATTACCTCTTCAGTGACCATGACAATCATATCAAATTGTCTGACTTTCTGTCTGCACTAAGCAGAAAAGTAACACAGAAGGACTGTGAGCCTTCAAGTTCTGATGAAGTGGTGAAGTGCAAAATGACAAGGTAAAGCATGGGATAGATGCTTTATCCAATTACGTGCAAAGTGAGTGAGCATTAAGAGAGCAAATGAGAAGTTGTGAGATGCTCCTTGGTTCAGATGGATGCTTATCCCTGCATGCAAAGTGGCCTGACACTAGCAGGACAATGAGAGATGCCAGTGTACTCCGAAATGCAGTATTGAAGTGAAGAACCTTAGAGAGGGGCGAATGCATTTTCAATGCCAGATTCCATGGATGGCTGGGGTGCAGGTGGTCACCACAACCTGAGATGCTGGGGGCTCACGTCCAAGATGGAGGTTCAGAGGAGCAGGCAATAAACTGGAGCACCTACCAGTTCTGACTGTCATGTTGGGAATTGTTATTGTCTAATTTCCATCATATGGGAGAATAGGAAACTGCCCATAAATAGTTAGAAGTAGCTAGCACCGACAAAATTGTTGTAAACACAGAGAATGCTGGAGAAACTCAGCAATTCTGGCAGTATCTGTGAGTGAAGTTACTATTACATGTCCAGTATGACTCTTCTCCAGAATAGTTTTGTGTTGAGCATTCCCAAGTAATTTTATTCGCAATTCATTCTTTTAAAAAGAGCTTATCGAAGTTTGACAGCACAGAAGTGGAGTGAAGGGGGAGTGGACCAGGTGTCTTGTGGAAGGTGGGCAAGGGAAGGGAAAGGAATATGTCTGGTGCTGGCATCCTGCTGGAGGTGACAGAAATGGCAGCTAATGATCCTCCGGATGTGGACGCTGTTGGGATGATAGATGAGGACAAGAAGAACCCTAATGCTGTTGCAGGAGGGAAGAGAGGGGGTGAAAGCTGAGGTGTAGGAGATGGGTCAGACCTGGCTGAGGGTCCTGGTCAACAATGGTTCTGGGGAATCCCTGGTTGAGGAAGAAGGTGGACATTTCAGAGGGCCCCTTGTCAAAGTTGGCCTCATCTGAACATATGCGATGGAAATGGAAGAACTGGGAGAACGGGCTGTAGTCTTTATGGGAAGAAGGGTGTGAGGATGTATAGTCAAGGTAACTGTGGGAGTCAGTAAGTTGGTGTGGATATTGGTGGCCAGCCCATCCCCAGAAATGGAAACAGAGATGTTGAGGAAGGGAAGGGAGGAGTCCGAGATGGAACAGGTGAAAGTGAGGTGGGGTGGAAACTGGAGGTGAAATTGATATCATTGACATACTGGAGAAAGAGTTGTGGGTGGGAGCCAGAATAGGACCGGAAGGAGGAATTATCCATCTACCCCAAGCATAACTGGAGCCCATGTGGGTACCCTTTGCCACCTTTCTGACCTGAACTACGTGAGAAGAGTAAAAAAAAGTTGTTGAGTTTGAGGACGAGTTCAGCTAGACGGAGAGGGGTGGTGGTGGGTGGGAACAGTTCAGGCCTTTGTTCCAGGAAGTTGCAGAGAGCACTGAGACCAACCTGATGGGGGATGGGAAAGTAAAGGGATTGCATGTCCATGGTAAAGAGGATGCAGATGGAAATTCTAAAACTGATGTAAAGCGTCAAAAGAATTGCCAAAGTGAAGTGTCAAAGAAATCGCGGAAGTTCATGCAAATCAACATTTGCAAAATCAAGACAAGTTGCCATAGGTATAAGAAATCGGTAGAATTACTCAATTTTCTACAAATATAATTTCCAAAAAATACTCCTCAAGAAAGCAGCTTGTGTGATAACACAGCCTGGTGTGTGGGGGTTGGGGTAACGACATGGAAGGGGCTGCTCAGGCCCTGGAATTGAACTCAATATTGAGTCCTGATAGCTGCAGAGTCCCCAGGCAGAAACTGAGGTGCTGTTCTTCCAGCTTGTGCTGAGCTTCACTGGAGCACTGCAGCAAGCCTGAGATTGAGATGTTGGCCAGAGAACATAGTGGCGTGTTGAGGTGGCAGGAAACTGAAAGCTCGGGGTCATTTCTGTGGACAGAACGTAAGTGCTCTGCAAAGTGGTCAGCCAGACTGCATTTCATCTCCCCAATACAGAGGAGAACACATCGTGAGCAGTTGCAACCTCCAGGACTCAATATCGAGTTCAATTATTTTAGGGCCTGAGCACGTTCTTCCATGTCTTTTCCCAGCTCCACATTCCAGGCCCTGTCATAACATGGGTCACTTTCAGCACAGCCACCCCATTTTCACGCACTAATAGTCCCTATTATCAGATTTCTTTTCTCTCTCTCCATGAGTTTCCATTATCCATCCCTTGTTTGTCTTATTGTCTCTCTCTCCCTCTAGGCTCCGTCTCCATCTCTCGTGTACTGCAGCATCACACACCCCAACACCTGTCTTCAGCACATATATACCCCTTTTCCTCACTACTACCACTTCTGAAGAAGAATGATCCAACTCAAAACATTGACACTGCTTTCTCCCAACAGATGCTGTTAGATCTGCTGAGTTTCTCCAGCAAATTCTGGTACAGTTCTAAGATACTTTAACAGTCAATAAAACTTTGTAAAATGCATACATTCAATGCAAAATTCTATAGCTGAAAACCCAGCTTCTGCAATGTAAGCAGAGAAGGATGGTAAGGTGGAAGTTGGCCACTCACCACCTATCTTAGCATGGTTTAAAAAACCATTATCGCTGCAAGCTTGTTGTCGTGGAATATTAGCAAGATACTGTAGATGCTGATACTTATTTTTGCAGCACCTCAAATCTGATACAAAGAAATTCTGCAGTTCTGGCAGCATCCAAGTGGAAGAGGTTATACTAGTCTCAAAATGATAACTCTGTTTCTCTCCACAGATGCTGAGTTCGTCTCGGATTCTCTGTGTTATATATGAGTCCCTGATATCTGAATACCCTTCAGAGACTGCTGAAATGTGCAAAGTGCTTTTGTTAGAACTTGGTCATCAATAAAGATGTTTTGCAAAAGATTTAGGAAACACAGTCTCTCAATTTTCCAGCTTAACCTTCTGTAAATCTTTGTACACTCTATGTTTTAATCAAGGAATCAACTTAAGTTGTTCTCTTAATGTATAGCTCCACCTCTTTAAACAACTCTTTCATTGCCCACATTACTTGTCACTATTCTACCTTCATCAGGGAGGGATTGTGTGGGTAGGACATAGGTGTTACCAAGACTGTCATCTCTGAATGTTTATCATGTTTTGTTTTGTTATTTCTGAAATGAACCACATAGAGGTTTTCCATCCTGTAGACTGGATAAAAATTGGAATTGTTGAATGGTTCAAATGCCAGAACAATTTCAATTTTGGTCGTGTGGCAAAACAAATGCTTTGATTTCCTTGAACATTCTGTGACTGGACAAAATAAATGTACTTATAAAACATTTCAATTCACAGGGATTGGAAACTGGTAAACCTGAACACCTTTGTGGAAAACTGACCTGTGTCAAAATCCTTACAAGGAATCAGTCTGAACATTTAATCAATCAGTAATAGCCCTAAGCATCTGCATGTTTTCTTTCCTATTTTCCAGTAGTGGACAAAGGCACACTGTGAGGAAAGGCTTGAAATGAAATGCTGATGTAATGGGTGATTCAGATTTTCCACATGAGGCTGTGTAAGGGTAAGTCAAATTACAGGAATGTAAAGTTATGGTGAAAACACTGGATTCAGAAAAACTGCATAATCTGCAGCCTACTGGGGCATCAGCTTCATACAATTGCTTTCACTGTTTCAAACTTCACTTCTAAACATTGCATGTGAATGAGTTGGTTTAATGTTGCTTTGTTCACATGGTATTGATTTATTTGCAATACTATTAGCATGTGAACTGTAATCCCATCCCTTTCTGATGGAATAGCTTAATGATGGGCAACGTCAATGCAATTTTAACTTTTAGGCAATTTTTGTAACTGCAAGAGTTGCTGCAGACATTGTTTCTGCTAAAACACAGTCTAATGTATTAAAAGAGACAGGATATAGTTGAGGTGCTGCTCAATGTACATACTGTCATGTTTGACGAGGTTAACAAACTAAAACCTATCAAGCACAAACCAAATTAAAGCATTAAGCTCCATTGACATCCAGCTCATAAGTATTAATAATAAAATAATGAGAGGCATGGATAGGATAAATAGACAAGGTATTTTCCCCAGGGTGGGGGAGTCCAAAACAAGAGGGCATAGATTTAATGTGAGAGGGGAAAGATTTAAAAGGGACCTAAAGTTCAGCTTTTTCATGCAGAGGGTGGTGTGTGTGTGGAATGAGCTGCCAGAGGAAATGGTCAAGGCTGGTACAATTACAACATTTAAAAGGCATCTAGGAAGGATTTAGAAGGATATGGACTAAATGTTGGCAATTGGGACTAGATATATTTAGGATATTTAGTTGGCCTGGACAAGTTGAACCAAAGGATTTGTTTCCATGCTGTATATCTTTATGACTCGAACTCAGTACAGCATGATAAATAATTATATTCCCCACTCAAATATGTGATGGATTAAAATTGCAATCCCCAAACGAGAAATATTATTTTACCAGTTATTTCATGGGATGTGGATATTGTTGGCAAGGCCAGCACATTTATTGTCTTTTCCCACTTAAGAAGGCGATGGTGAGCTGTCTTCTTGAACCATTGCACCCATCTGGTTTAGGTACACACACAATGCTGCAGGAGAGACAGTTCCAGAAACCAGAGACAGAGAGAAGGGGCATGACATAGTTTCAAGTCATGATGGTGAGTGACTTAAAGAGAAATTTGCAGGCAGTTGGGTGCTCATGCATCCACTGTCCTTGCCTTTCAAGTGACAAAGGTCATTGATTTGGTAAGGTGCTATAAAAGCAGCCTTCATGAATTGCAGGATACATCTTGTATATGATGCCACTGTGTATCAGTCTTGAAGGGAGGTAAATGTTGATGGTGGTGGACTGGGGGCTAATGAAGTAGGCTGCTTTGTCTTGGATAGTATCAGCTTCTTGAGTATTGTTGGAGCTGCACTTATCTGAGTAAGTATCCTAACACCCTCCTGAGTCATGCCTCGTAAGTGATGGGACAGGCTTTTGGGAGTCATAGTCATAGAGTCATAGAGATGTACAGCATGGAAACAGACCCTTCGGTCAGAAGGTGAGTTTCTTGCCACAGCTTCTGACCTGTTCTTGTAGCTACAATATTTATGGGGCTAATTCAGTTCAGTTTCTGGTCAGCGATAAACTACAGCACGTTGATCGTGGGGTGATAATGACAGTATTGTGATAGAATGTTAGGGAGCCATGGTTACACCTTTCCTTTTTGGAGATGGCTAGTGCTTGCCCTTGATGAGCTGAGAATGTAACTACATGTTGTACAGTTATCAGTAAACAGACTACTTCTATTAGTTTGATGGAGGACAGTCATTAATGAAGTCAATGTGGATGGGCTACAACACGACTCTGAGCAACACCAGCCAAACTATCCTGAAATTAAGATGATTGACCTCAACATCAGTGACTGGCTTCCCTTGTGTTAGGTATGATTTCAACCAGAGGAGAGTTTCCTTCCCAATTCCCACTGATTTCATTTTTGGCAGCAATTCAGACATGTACACTTGGTTAAATGCTGCCTCATTGTCTAGGCAGTTACTCTCATCTCACATCTGGAAATCAGTTCTGTTGTCGATGTTTGAACCAAAATAAGGGTAGGAATGAAGTAGCTCGGGCTAAACCCAAATGAAGCATCAGTGAACAGGACATTGTTGTGTAAGTGCCACCTGATTGCACTGCTTACAACACCTTCCATCACTAACTGAGAGGAAGCAGAACAGTAGCAATTTGCTGAGTTGATTTTTCCTACATTTTGTGTAAAGGCCATAACTGAGCAGTTTACCAGATTGTTGGATAGATTCCAGTTTTGTAGCTGCACTGGAACAGCTTGGCTCAGGGTATAGCATGTTTGGGGGTACAGATCTTCAGTACAATTCCTTGATTATTATCAGAGTATTGTGGACCAGGCCAAAATATTTCAAGAAGGTAGCCCAGACCCTAATCTTTTCTTATTTTAAAGGTAGATGTGAAGTGGATGTTCCAGGTGTGATGCAGCTGGTCAAACCACTCAGCTTTAAGCAAAACAGAATTTATTTAAACAGTACAGTTGAAATACCAACAAAAGAAAACAGAATTTAAAATGACTTAACTGTTTGAAATTTCAACCGACTCGATACTGCAACTTAACTAAGGAACTGCCTCAATTCCCGCAACATCCCATAAATATACCCCTTGCAAAAGGTAAATTCAAACATAGGTTCTTACTGGTAGGAGAGATTTCAGAGAGAAATGTCAGCCAGGGATCATCTGCTGAAGCATGGAACCTTTTCTCTGCAGCAGCCTCTGTGCCTGCTACTAGCAGCTTCTCTGCTAAAACTAAACTAGAAAAACTTGAACTGGGAGAACTGGCCACTCCCCTGCCATTCACAAGCTTGGCTCTTTCCAAGACATTTCGGCAACCCTGCCTTTACAACCTCTCTTTAAAAAAAAAATGGAAGGACAAAGCAGCCTTGTTAAAGTGACAGCATCATCACAAGAGCCCATAGCCTTTGAGTATTCAGTGCCTTCAGCCATTTCTAGATATTAATGGAATGAATCAAATTGGCTGAACATTGGCCCCAGTGATGCTGGGGACCTCTGGAGGAGGCCGAGGTGGATCATCAACTCAGCACTTCCAGCTGACATTTGTTGCAAAGTAAATCTGTTGCACTGATGTGCTAAACTCTCTCATTAATGAGAACTGAGATATTTGTGGCACCTCCTCCATCAGTTAGTTCAGCACCATTCACGGCTAGACTAGCAGGACTGAAGATCAGATCTACCGGTGATGCGATTGCTTAGCTTAGTTTATTACATGACGATTCCACTGATTGGCTTGCAAGTTTTGTTCTGGAGTTTCACCAGGTTTAAATCTCATTTTTTGATGGATGTTAGGTGCTGCTGCTAGCATGTCCTCATATACCCCTCAAAGAACTAGAATTGTAGCCATTTGCTTAGTGAGGGATATGGACCATGAGGTTACCGATTGTGGTAGTTGAATGCAATTCTGCTGCTGTTGATTGCCGACAGCACCTCATGGATATCCAGTTTAGCCATGCAAAATCTGTTCTGAATCTATTCCAATTAGCATGGTGGTTGTGTCACACAACATCATGGAGGGTATACTCAGTGTGGAGATCCCATATTTTGACAAGGACTGTGTGATGGCCATTCCATCCTATAGTGTGAAAGACAGATGTATCTGTGACAAGTAAAAAGATGAAGATGTGATCCAGTACATTTTTACTCCCTGTTGGTTCCCTCACCACCTCTGCAGATCCAGTCTAGCAGGATGCAGCCAGTTTGCTTGCTACAATGCTACTCTTGGTGATAGAATCAAAGAATCATGGAATTCCTACAGTGTGGAAACAGGCTATTTGGCCCAGCAAGTCTACATCGACCCTCTGAAGAGTAACCCATCCAGACCCATTCCCCTACCCTATTACTCTACATTTACCTCTGACTAATACACCTACCATATACATCCCTGTACACTAGAGACTGAAGCCTCCTACTCAGAGTGGATTCAGCACTCTTGCCACCCTCAGTACCTTTTCCGAGGGATATTTAGCATGGAGGAGTACTGATTCCTCAGCTGAGGGAGGGTAATAGATGATAATCAGTAGAAGTTCCCTTGACCGTGTTTGCCCTAACTATGTTCTTTTATGCATGATGAATACTAGAACTGAGAACATTGTTGCGTATGTTCTGATTGAAAGCTCAACCATCCCCATTAATTCAAGATGCCTTTCACAGCATGTTACCTAAGATAATGACCAGGAATGATCTATGACTCGCAAGTAATAAAGACTTAGATTTTAAAATCATGGTTTCAAATCATGAGTCCATCTGATAAATAAAATGCACTTAATATTAGGTACTATTTTTCCTTCATTCTCAGTGGTTCAGAGAGTGGCTGAACCTCACAAGAAATTCCCACTTTTAATTCTTGCTCAGCAATCAAATGCTAACCAATACAATGATGGGGTCACTGTAATTGGCCTTGGTATTTAAAAACAATATTAGATAGGAAAAATGGAACTTCGGGCCTTCTTCAGTCAGGACTGTCATTCCAAGTTGATCAGAGAGGTTTGCATGTTGAGGTTAGTCCTGGGGATCCGCTTACTGGAAGTTGAGTGGTTAATAGGAGCCAAGGCATGGGTAGGGAAGCTGGGGAAGTGAACTCGTGGAAATTTGCAAGATAAGTGGGTAGCAGAGAGGCCTATAATTGTGAAGGGATGCAACAGACCTTGGGAAGGTAGAAAGTAGTGGGGGATGTGGATATTGTAGGATGGGGAGGTGGGGGAGCAGATGGGGGAGGTGTGTAGTGAGGTGCTTATTGACAGTCACCACCACCTTACCATTGACAGGGTCAACAGTGTAACAAGGTTGGAATGACTAGGCTCAGGGTGTAATGTTAAGAAATGAAGATATTTACGATAGAGTTGATTGTGAACATATGGCAACTCCAAAATGTTGAGAATGCCACATCAAAACAGGGATAACGTTTTCATTTGGTCAATATCCAACTCATCTACTATCATTGATATCACATCTCAGAGGTTTGCGCCAGGAATCTTGTAAGCTGCCATGGTGCCTATTTCCTTGAGAATTCTCAAGTTCCTGCTTTGTTCCATGAGCTGGATGCATTACAAGCATGGTTACTTGGAAATGAGAGCTAACCTCTGCAACCATGTGATGACTCTGATGCACAAATCACTGAATGAGGCTGACTATAAACACAATGCAGCCCGTTTTGCCAGCAGGGTCATTGTGGAGCAGACGATGTTCCAATGCATGGATTGATCTGTTGTTGGCTACTGCAATACTGTCCAGACTGAGTGTGCTGTATAGTCCTAACATGCTACACTCTGCGCAATTGGTTCAGGCAAAGGGGAAATGTCATGGTTGCTGTGGAGCTGGGAGGGCAAGAGCAGTCTTTTGGGGAGGAAGATGAGGACACTGCAGAGGACAACATCACCTTCACGCTGATAGAGCGATGCAGCATCAGATGCAAAAAGCCAGGCAGCATAGAATTGAAACCCAACAATATATTATCTAATAGGGAAATATCGCAAATCCTAACCCGAACAGTACAGAAAGATCTGTGTGTTCTGACACATTAATCACAATGAGTTGGTATGCAGGTAAGGCAAGGAATTACAAAGGCAAATAGATTATTGTTGACTAATGGAAAGGAAACGGGATATAAAAATATGAGAAGTTTAGCTACAACTGCCTCAGAGGTTGGT
This sequence comes from Chiloscyllium punctatum, assembly GCF_047496795.1. Taxonomy (NCBI): domain Eukaryota; kingdom Metazoa; phylum Chordata; class Chondrichthyes; order Orectolobiformes; family Hemiscylliidae; genus Chiloscyllium; species Chiloscyllium punctatum. The sequence continues at coordinate 70,796,428 of NC_092742.1, read as the reverse complement.
GACACTACATCTGGAGTCATGTTTTGAGGTTTAATCTCAAAAGAAAATGTCATAGAGGCATTAAGAGAAGTTCTAAGATGTCTCCTGGGATGAATGGGTTATCCTATTAGGAAAGGTTGGGCCTGTATCCATTGAAGTTTAGAAAACTGAGAAGTGACCTTATTGAAACATAAAAGATTTTGGGAGGAACTGACTGAGGGTGGATGCCAAGAGGATGTTGCCCTTTGATGGGAGAGAGTAAAAATAATGGATACAGTTTAAAAACAATCGATCTCCCATTTAAGACCTTGATGAGGAGGTTTGTTTTTTCTGAGTGTCATTTGTCTGTTAAATTCTCTTCTCAGACGACAGCGGAGATTGGGTTGTTGAATATTTTTATGGAGAAGTTGGCCTGAAAATTAGCACAGCAGTCGATTAATTATCCCATTAAGAGGAAAGCCATTCAGTGGATGGAGTTTAAACTGACAGAAAGGAAAATGGTCAAGACTGTTAAAGGTCAACAATCACTGCATGAGTTTCTCAAGCAAATGTTCCGGGTCCCAACCTCTTTAGTTGCTTCATAGATTTTCCTTCCATCACGATCAAGAGTAAATCTATTCACTTCTGATTCCAAGGTTTTAATCTCTGTTCATGGTATTGCCGAATACTCTCCAGCAGGACCTGAGCAACACCCACTCTTTGACAGTGAACAAATAGTAGATCATTTCCATGCTACATAATAAGATAGCAGTCTTAATAACATGAAAAGGTCCACCCACATTTTTTATTACATTGAACACTCATTATGAATTAGAAACTTATTAGATGATGCACAACAAAACAAAACAGAGAGAACAAGATTAAAGGGCAGGAGAATCGACGTTTCGGGAATAAGCCCTTCTTCAGGAATGAGGCTGGTGTGCCAAGCGGGCTGAGATAAAAGGTACTGGGGGGGTGGGGGAATTTGGGGGAGGGGCACTGGGAATACGATAGGTGGAAGGAGGTGAGGGTGAGGGTGATAGGCCGGAGAGGGGGTGAGGGTGGAGAGGTCGGAAAGAAGATTGCAGGTCAAGAGGGCGGTGCTGAATCCAAGGGTTGGGACTGAGATAAGGTGGGGGGAGGGGAAATGAGGAAGCTGGAGAAATCTACATTCATCCCGTGTGGTTGGAGAGTTCCTAGGCGGAAGATGAGGGGCTCTTCCTCCAGGCGTCATGTGGCTAGGGTCTGGCGATGGAGGAGGCCAAGGACCTGCATGTCATTGGCGGAGTGAGAGGGGAAGCTCCCACTCCGCCAATGACATGCAGGTCCTTGGCCTCCTCCATCGCCAGACCCTAGCCACATGACGCCTGGAGGAAGAGCCCCTCATCTTCCGCCTAGGAACTCTCCAACCACACGGGATGAATGTAGATTTCTCCAGCTTCCTCATTTCCCCTCCCCCCACCTTATCTCAGTCCCAACCCTTGGATTCAGCACCGCCCTCTTGACCTGCAATCTTCTTTCCGACCTCTCCACCCTCACCCCCTCTCCGGCCTATCACCCTCACCTCCTTTCACCTATTGCATTCCCAGCGCCCTTTCCCCAAACATTCCACCCCCCCCCCCCCCCCACCCCCCGTACCTTTTATCTCAGCCTGCTTGGCACACCAGCCTCATTCCTGAAGAAGGGCTTATGCCCGAAACGTCGATTCTCCTGCACCTCGGATGCTGCCTGGCCTGCTGTGTTTTTCCAGCACCACATTTTTCAACTCTGGTACTCCAGCACCTGCAGTCCTCACTTTCTCCTAGAACAGGGTTAAACATGAACACTGAGTGGTGAGTGGCTTACTTTCCTTAAACCCTCTCCAATAATGTTCAAAACTGTGATGAAATTCCTGCTACTCACCTGGACTTTTATAGCTACTATAATAAAACTCAAGAAACCCATCAGATCCCAGAATAGTGTAGTCTCTTTTACTAGTGCCCTTGCTTCTGATTTAGTATCTTCCCCATTGAACTTCAGAGCAGTGTAGTTAGAGCAGATAGTTGAAGGATTGACAACAGGAAGTTGGCCAAATAGCAAATGAGCAGAAGCAAGAGGCAGGTTCGGTGAAGCCAAGGGACAAGACCAGAGTCGGACATATTAGAAGAGAACATACATCGAGCAGCTAACATAAAAGGGCCTGCATCTCACCTGTTAGTCAATTCTGAAAGGTATCCTACACTGACAACCTCATATCACAACCAGACTCTCAAATTGACCTACTCTGTATAACTTCAGACACGGTTGGCTGCTTAACAAACCATGTGAAGGAGCATTGTTGTACTTATTTCTTAACTGAACACCTTCATTATTCTCTGCAAACAATAGTTTAATTATGAAGATATGCAAATTACATATTGTCTCATGATTGTCTCATAATTTCTGATGACTTCATGTTGAACACTGGAAGAGAATTCACTAAATTTGTTTAGTGTCTTTTTAAAAAGTTACACTTTTATAGCTCCTACAATAAAGCTCAAGAAATCCACCAGGTCCCCAGAATAGTGTAGGCTCTTTAAACTTTTTAACATTTAAAAAAAATTCTTCTACAGGATATGGATGTGGCTGGCTATAAGCCAGCATTTATTGTCCATTCTTAATTGTACTTGAGAAAGTGGAGGTGCTCCACCTTTTTGAATCACTGTAGTCCATGTGGTGTAGGTGCATCCATGGCCTACAAAGCATTGGTGGTTATTCAATTTGCCAGTTCAATAATTATTAATATTTTAATTAATCAGCCAGCAAAGTTGATTGCTTCTTGCTTGAGCTTTTCACACGATAAATTAGGCTGCTGCATTACTTCACAACAGAATATTAATTATCTCAAAATTCCAGCAGCAAACGAACAATTCACCAACAATTCGTGTTGGCGTTTATCTTTTACTAATTGTACTAACACTTCCAATTCTAATGATATCGTGATTAAGAATTGTTTCATCATATTTTTGTAACACAAAAGCAACTGAGTGGAAAATCATTGATGATAGTGTTTCAGCACAGTATTACAAAATGAAAAAGTATTTAAAATAGGATTATGCTAACATTGCAAATAATACAGCGTAAGCCATAGACAGAGTTGAATTCAATAGCAAGAATCAAATGAAGAATGGAAAGTAAGAGAGTTATTTAGAATTTGAATTGACAGAGCTCAGTGATGGATGGTGACAGTAGGTTGTGTGCCCACAGGTTTTATTCAACGATGCAATGACATTTGAAAACTATGCATCACTTCACAACAAAGAATCCGAAATCAGAAAGATACAATCACAGATTTCTTTTTAACAAGGAAATAATACAAGTGTCAGAAAACTCAAATGAAAATGCAATGTCTGTTCCAGAATAGGCACTGAAATATTTGCTTCACATGAAGATATTAACTGGTTATCTTGTAGCAGATAACTAAGATGGGTTTAAATCTTCATTAGGTATTGCTGTTATTTCTTTGTGTACAATCTTGCATTTGCTGAAAATGTCTTTGATTAATTATGAATAGATTTTATTGCTGATACATTAAAATTTGTTAAATCAATCTATCAATATAAAGAGGCAACATAAGTATTCACAGTGTGTGAGAAGATTTAGAAAAGAAATTAGGATTTCAGACATGCTCTCATTACTGACTGAGTTTCTGGATGCAAACACAATGACAGTTGACTATGTGAAAGAAAGGATCATTGCTCATTTTGCAATGTTGGCAGAGTATTTCAGTGTTCTTTTTTGAAAGATAAACACAGATGAGTACGACTGGGTTCAGAATCCATTTTTAACATTTGTTACATCACCTAGTTGCCCAAGTGAAGTGCAAGAGGAATTGGTGAAACAGTCCAGTTTCCACTCACTGCGAATTAAGTTTTGTTAACAAACATTTTCCTGGGTTTTGGCCATCTGTTGATGTGGTGGATCCAGAATGGGTAAAAGAAGCAATGGAACTGTTGCTACATTTCCTATCATTTGCATTTGTGAAACATCATTTTCTGCTAAGGCAGCAATGAATACAAAGTACAGATCCCATCTGGGAGTGAAGAATGATTTACGAGTGTCATTGTCAAATATCACACCAAGGATATACAGCCATGAGAAATAGCATACACATCTTACTGATATCTATGAATAAATACCATTCTTTTAACAAAAGCATTACTAAAATTTCTTACATGTGAAACTTCCATATTATGATTAATGTAGAGAATTATAATTTGGATCAGGGTTCTTGATTTTGAATCCATTTGAAAAGGTGAGAGAACCACTAATTTATTGGGTGCACTGCATGAATACATCTAAATTTATTCAACAGCAGCTCCCAACTTTGCCGTGGAGAAAACAATTGCAGCAAGTTCATGTGAACTTTACTATCTTCAATTACTTGTTAAAGCTCACCGCTATCCCAACAGGGACACTTATTATTGTTCACTGGATGAGACAAAATTGTGCAATTTCCAATCTAACACCACACAGCCACTCTGGCCTCAATGTCAGAAGTTTAAGGAGATGGCAATAGATGAGTACAAATGTGTGGTTTAACCAGCGTGAAAACAGAAACAAAATGGGCATCACGATTGGAACACAAAAGCAAAATCCTGCCGGTGTTGGAAAGCTGAGATATTGGGTTAAATTTTCCCAGTCCCTGAACAACGATTCAGTTAAAAAAGCATAGCTTGACCATAAGAAATAGGAACAGAACTAGGCTTTTCAAAGCATTGAGTCTGCTCCACCATTTGATTGTGGCTGATATATTTCTCAACCCAATTCTGCTGCCTTCTCCCTGTAATCATTGATCCCCTTCCTAATAAAGAACCAAGCTACCTCTGTCTTAAATACATTTAATGACTTGGCCTCCACATCCTTCTGCAGTGATAAGTTCCACAGATTCACCACTCTCTGGCTGAAGATGTTCCTCCTTGGCTCAGTTCTAAATGGTTATCCCTTCACTCTGAGGCTGTGCCCTGGTGTCCGAGTCTTTCCTATTAGTGGAAACATCTTCTCTACATCCATACTATTCAGGCAAGTTTGAAATGCAGCAGTTTGTGTAAAACTTGGCTGTTGATTCTTGCCACATCATCTAATGAACTTGAAGCAAGATCTCCACGTAAACTTCCAAGAAAAACAAAGCACGATAAAATGAATGAGGTAGTCTCTATGATTATCTAGCATCAATGGTTCCATGTACTTTGGCAGTACAGCAGTTCTCCTGCAGTGACTGTATTAAATTTGTAAATGTTCTGCAAATCATTGGGAGGTGAGGGACAAAAGATTTTGTACCCTTCAATGTTAGGTTGAAAAAGATACTTTTGCGTTATATAAAATTTAATTGAGACTACTAGGTATAAGTACATTAACAATAACTTGACATTTAATCTTTATTTAATCTCTCTGATATAGCTTTGATTGAACCTCCACCAAGGGGATGTATGTATCAGCTTGGCTGGGTTATCATCACATTGAACCAAGTGCGGATAGGTTCACATTTACATTAGAAACGCTGTCTAAAAAGGGCTCAAATGCCTCTGGCTGAGAGATTAAAACTTAATCAAATTGGAGTGGGTCATTGAACACAGCATTTTATTGCTCCATGTTGCATCAATGTCCTTTGCATGTTTTCGCCCCAACAGTAGCTCCCATTCCTGGTAGGGCTGTTGAGCTGAAAACTGTGCTGCATTTCTGAGGTCAGACTTCTTCCTAGATTGGGGGCAGAAATTCCAAATGCAAGCTACTGACCTGCCTTGGAGTGTTAACTGTCTGTGGGGTAACTGGCATTGGTTAGCATCTTTCTCATCTGGGAGACAGGGAATGAAACTCTGCCTGTTGTTAAATCTTGCCTCTTGATAATATTTCAAGTCTGTGACCTTGCAACACAGTTAGAAGTTAGAAATGTGAAGGTTTTGAATAAGTGGGGGTAAGACCAAAAGGAAAGGTCTGTAATAGGATGGAGGGCTGGAGAGATTAAATCACAAAAGGTATTATGGTACAACACCTAATTAAGGGAATGGCAATGTATCAACTTAAGAAGCAAACCATTGGTCTACAGGAGTGTGAATGGAGGAACAACAGCTATTCAAGATACAGTTGCATCTATACATCACTAAAAGTTATTGCACTAGTTCCAAAGTAGGACTTTAAACCATTAATGGGATGTTGGCTTTCAGCTCAAGGCAACTGGAATGATGTGAGGAAGTAATTCTTCAGTAGTACAAAGCCTAATGTCTTGTGTTCAGTTTTGAGCACCATATCTCAAGGAAGGTAGATCACTCTTACTATCAAAGGTTTCCTTATTTAGAAATCAACCAACGTTGTTTCCAAGGTCCAAATTGAGATGATGTTTTACATGAATTCTTAGCACAGCACATTCATTTAGATGCCTGCAATGTTGAACAAGTACATAAGAATATAAGAACGTAAGACCAAGAAGCAGGAGTAAGCCATCTTGCCCTTCGAGCCTGCTCTGCCAATCAATAAGATCATGGCTGATCTTTTCGTGGCTTCAGCTTCACTTACACACCCTCTCATCGTAACACTTAATTCCTTCATTGTTCAAAAAAAACCCTTACTTTTAATAATATTTACTGAAGTAGCGTCAACTACTTCACTGGGCAAGGAATTCTATAGATTTACAACCCTGTGGGTGAAGAAGTTCCTTCTCAAATCAGTTCTAAATCTGCCTCTTTAACTGTTAGGCTATGCCCTCTTGTCATAGTTTCACCCACCAGTGGAAACATCCTCTCTACATCTATCTCTGCTACTCCTTTCATAATTTTATATGCTTGTTTAAGATTTCCCCCATTCTTCTAAACTCCAATGAATATAATCCTAGTCTACTCAGTCTCTCCTCATAAGCCAACTCCCTCAACTCTGGAATAAACCAAGTGAACCTCCTCTGCACCCACTCCAGTGCCAGTACATCCTTTCTCAAGTAAAGAAATCAAAACCGCATGTAGTAATCCAGGTGCGGCCTACCCAGCACCCTGTATAGCTGCAACATAAATCTCCTTGTTTTTAAACTCAGTCCTTTTAGCAATAAAGGATAAAATTCCATTTGCCTTCCAAATTACCTGTTATACTTGCAGACCAACCTTCTGTGATTCATACACAAGGACAACCAGGTCCCTCTGCTAAGCAGCATGCAGCAACTATTTACCATTCAAGTAATAGTCCTTTTTACTCTTATTCCTATCAAAATGGATGACTTAGCAAATATTAACATTGTATTCCATCTGCCAGACCTTTTCCCATTCACTCAAAGTTTCTATGTTCCTGTACAAAGTTTCACAGTCCTCTGCACACTTTACTCTGCCACTCATCTTCGTGTCATCTGCAAACTTTGACATACTACATGTGGTCCCCAGCTCAAAATCATCTACATAATTGCAGTCCCAACACTGATCCCTGAGGCACAATACTAGTTACTGATCGCCAAACAGATTAGCACTCATTTATCCTCACTCTGTGCTTCCTTTGAGTCAATCAATCCTCTATATATGCTAATAATTTACCCATAATGCCATGCACATTTATCTTATGCAGCAGGCTCTTCTGCGGCACAATGCCGAAGGCCTTTTGGAAATCTCAGTATATCACATCCACCATGTTCATAATGTCTCCATAGAATTCCAAAAGATTGGTTAAGCATGACCTGCCCTCATGACCCCATGCTGTGACTGCCCAATGGTACAATTTCTATCTGCATACCTTGGTGTTTCTTCCTTGATAACAGATTTAAGCATTTTCCCCACTATAGAGGTTCAGCTAACCGGTCTATAATTCCCTATCTTTTGTCTACTAGCTTTTTTCTACAGTGGCATCACATTTTCTGTTTTCCAATCTGCAGAATTGCCCCAGAGTCCAGTGAATTTTGGAAAATTAGCACACGTGCACTTGCTATTTCCCCCGCCATCTCTTTTAGTATTTAGGTATGAGATTGCTAATTAGTTTGCTGGTCAGGTAGGAACTTCATAAATGTGAAGGAAGCACTCACCTTGTATGTGCAAAATACATCAAGAACTGGTGTAGCTGCTCACTCGAACACGATGTGCAGAGCCAGTCAGAGGTAAGGTAGAAGTGTACACGTACATGTATTAGTATAGGAAACCACGAGGAGATGTTCTCCCATATATGCTAAGGCTTAATACATGTAGACAAGTTGTAGCGAGTGTTTTTGTCACTTGCTTTTGAGCTGGGTTGCATGAACATAGATGATGGTGAGTTCAAAGGACACTCATTTGGATCTGACATTCAGAACATTTGTATTTTGTCAATATAGTAGTGCTTACTAAAGACAACTATTTCAACTCCTTTAAGATAAGCTAACTACTCTGGATGCTGGAAATCTCATATATCAACAAGAAGTGTAATCTTAGCTGCATCTGTGGAAAGACAAAGGCAGACTTAACATTTCAAGTCCAAAGTAACCTTTCTTCAGAAAATTCACTGAAAGAAAACATGGACTACTCTTTTTCTGCTTCTGTCTTCTCCTGCTTTACTTGAGCTCTTAGCAATGCTTGTTAATTACCCTTCTCCATCTCCAATAATTGATCACTATTCCTTTTCCTAACCTGCCATATTTAATCTCTGCCACCAAATCTCTCCATTTGCTCTAGTCCTTCCTTATTTCCTTCCTGCTGGCAGTCCTTTCTCCATCATTTGCTGCATCACATTTGTTCTCTTCCATACCAGATGACCGTGCCATTTCAATCCCTTCTCAGCTAACATGCTGACATTCCCACAATCCTCACTAATCCCCTGATGTACTAGTTCTTTCTTATTACTCCACACGTTCATCTTAGCAACCATATCTTAAATGTATTCAGTTGTTGTTCAGGAATCTGCACCAGATAACAAAGCCAGTAGAATACCAGAGCTTTTATGGTTAAGTTATGAGGGCATGTTGTATAAAGTTGTTTTACATCCCTTTGAGCTTTAGATGATGGCCTAATAGAAATGTTTAAAATACTGGAGGGATTTGGTAAGGTAGATCTGGAAAAACCATATCCTCTTGAGGGGAATCTTACAACTTAGAGAGTGATCATTTAGGAATAAATTCAGAAGTGCAATGGTGAACCACTGATTTAAAAAAGAATGGAAAATAAAGAGGAAAAGTTCATATCTATATATCACCTCACTGTACCTTCAAATGTTCCAAAGTACTTCAAATACATAGAATTATTTCTGAAGTTGGATTCACTATTATACAGCATGAATATGGTATGCAAGGTCCCACAAGTAGTAAATCAGCGGTGTTTAAAGGAATTATACTGTCCAGAACTTCCTATCAATTTTGAAGGTTGGTGTCATATTCTTTACATCCACCTGAACATCCCACCTGACACTGTAGCAGCTCCTTAGTACTACACTGAAACATGCATTTTGGTGTTTTCCAACCTTCCGAGAATGATTTGGTTCCCGAATGCTGTTGTTATTTGTGTAATTGTTATAAAACTACATGAGATAGGAAAAGAGGCAATTTGATTGTCAGTCAAGAATCATCCAATCCCTTTCCAACTGGTCCAGAAAGGCAGGAGTCAATAAGATCAATGGTGGGGATACTGAGTACAAAAGGGGTTGGCTGGTTGGAGGCAGCAGATTATGTGATAAAACCACCAAGAATGCAACTGGTCAGAATAAGTAATAATAACAGATGCAACCAAATCATTGTACATAATGCATGTGTAAACATAGGTATTGGCTCCATTACTTCAAACAAAACAAACTCGTAAAATTACAATTAATAACACGTCCTAGGGTTACTATCCAACAAAATAAATTGTGAATCTGATCAGCTATAGCCAGCTGGCAACTTAATTCACGTGCAACATGATTGTCTCCTTTTATTTAAATCTGCTATCTTACCAGCTCCTGTGCAGCTTCTCATTGTGCTTTGCTTTTTGCTGTCAACGCACAGTTCAAAAGCACATTTTGTAACCAACACTCTGAGGAGGGTTATAGCATACAAACTCATCATTCATCTTGTTGAAGAGAAATGGGCAAAACCAAAAGGAAATCAGACATATATTGAGTATTGAGCATATGGAGAAACTTGAACATTCTTTCTAGTATTTTTAAGCTCAGAGTGTTATTATGAAATCCTTATAGCAACTGAAATGCTGCCCTCCTCAGAAAGTGCTTAATACCTTTTTCTACTGAATAACTTGATCTTCCTTCCAATGTAATGAGCCAAATAGCTGCAAAATCAGTAATTTGGTCAAATGTATTTTGATATCTCAGTATAAATCTCATTCAAAGTTGAACTCAAGTCTGAGAAGTTAAATGTACTCTGGAGAGTAGTGTTTCTCCCAGTATCACTCAGCTACTTTTTCAATAAGACCCAATGCATTTTGCTTTTATTTGCATATTTACTTGTAACATTACTCCAAAAGTGTATTGCGTCGCTGCAATTTTCAAGCTTTTGTGTATAGAAAGATTACAAATACTAACATACTCCAGGGACCCTCTGTCATAAATCTTTGAAGACTGAAAAATGCTGTTCTTCATAGTGAATATCTAAAAATGTCGCTTTTTGCTGCAAGTTTATTTTTTTAACATCACTTGTGAATTGCACTTCAGAAGGTGAGGAAGAGCTGCTTTCTTGAATTGCTCCAGTATTTTTGGGGTAGATACATGCAAACCAGTATGGCATGGGAGGAGGTTCCAGGATTTTGACTCAGCTCCACTGAAGAAACTGTAATAAATTTCCGAATCAGAACGTTGAGTGTCATAGTTATAGAGATGTACAGCATGGAAACAGACCCTTCGGTCCAACCCGTCCATGCTGACCAGATATCGCAACCCAATCTGCCCATATCCCTCTAAACCCTTCCTATTCATATGCCCATCCAAATGCCTCTTAAATGTTGCAATTGTACTAGCCTCCACCACTTCCTCTGGCAGCTCATTCCATACATGTACCATCCTCTGTGTGAAAACGTTGCCCCTTAGACCTCTTTTATATCTTTCCCCTCTCACCCTAAACTTATGCTCTCTAGTTCTGGACTCCCCCACCCCAGGGAAAAGACTTTGTCTATTTATCCTTTCCATGCCCCTCATAATTTTGTAAACCTCTATAAGGTCACCCCTCAGCCTCCAACACTCCAGGGAAAACAGCCCCAGCCTGTTCAGCCACTCCCTATAGCTCAAATCCTCCAAACCTGGCAACATCCTTGTAAATCTTTTCTGAACCCTTTCAAGTTTCACAACATCTTTCCGATAGGAAGGAGACCAGAATTGCACACAATATTCCAACAGTAGCCTAACCAATGTCCTGTACAGCCGCAACATGACTGTACTCAATACTCTGACCAATAAAGGAAAGCATACCAAATGCCTTCTTCATTATCCTATCTACCTGCGACTCCACTTTCGAAGAGCTATAACCTGCACTCAAGGTCTCTTTATTCAGTGACACTGTCTAGGAACTTATCATTAAGTGTATAAATCCTGCTAAGACTTGCTTTCCCAAAATGCAGCACCTCGCATTTATCTGCCACTTCTCGGTCCATTGGCCCATCTGGTCCAGATCCTGTTGTAATCTGAGGTAACCCTCTTCGCTGTCCACTACACCTCCAATTTTGGTGTCATCTGCAAACTTATTAACTGTATCTCTTACGCTTGCATCCAAATCATTTATGTAAAAGGCAAAAAGTAGAGCACTGATCCTTGCGGCACTCCGCTGGTCACAGGCCTCCAGTCTGAAAAACAACCCTTCACAACCAGCCTCTGTCTTCTACCTTTGAGCGAGTTCTGTATCCAAATGACTAGTTCTCCCTGTATTCCATGAGATCTAACCTTGCTAATCAGTCTCCCATGGGAAACCTTGTCGAACGCCTTACTGAAGTCCATATAGATCACATCTACCGCTCTGCCCTCATCGATCCTCTTGAGTGACTGCATAGATAACTTTTAAATTGTGGTTCATAGACATGTACAGCATGGAAACAGACCCTTCAGTCCAACTTGTCCACGCCGACCAGATATCCTAAACTAATCTGGTCCCGTTTGCCAGCATTTTGCCCATATCACTCCAAACATTTCCTATTAATGTGTCCATCCAGATGCCTTTTAAATGTTGCAATTGTACCAGCCTTTCCCAATTCCTCTGGCAGCTCAGTCCATACACGTGCCACCCTTTGTGGGAAAAAGTTGTCCCTTAGGTCCCTTTTTAAATCTTTCCCTCTCACCTTAAACCCTCTAGTTCTGGATTCCCCCAGCCCAGAGGAAAAGACTATGGCTCTTCACCCTATCCATGCCCTTCATAATTTTATAAATCTCTATAAGGTCACCTCTCAGCCTCCGACGTTCCGGGAAACAGCCCCATAAATTACTCACTTAGCCCTCTCCAACCTGCTTTCCTAATTTAAGCTTTTTACGCCCATGTTTCTCAGTCTCTGCAAGATGAAATGGCCACATTGTAGAAGCTGTGATGCTTTTCCCACTGGAATATCCTGCTAATGTTTACTGGCTGGGTTCTGATGTGAAGAAGGCGGGAGATACTAGACGGCAGGCCAGATACAGCCTGAAGCTGGGGCTAGTTTGCTTCTTGGGGATATGAGCAGGAAGGTAAACATGGCCTTCTTTACACTCCTTCATCCTGAACATCCAAATCAGGGACAACAGGAGGCCACTTGGCTCTTAAAGTCTGCTCTGCCATTCAATACAGTCATGGCTGATCTGATTTCTCCAGATTTTCACCCAACTCTCTCTTAATAAGAATCTGGCTTCAAAATATTCAAGGAGCCAGCTTCCACCTCCTTTTGAGGAAGAGAGCTCCAGAGACTCGAGACCCTCTGTGAGAGAGAATTTCTCCTCATCCCAGCCTGAAATCGGCAACCCCTATTTTTTAAACATTCCAGATTCAAGAGGAAACATCCTTTTCATTTCCACCCTCAGTACCTTCGATGTTTCAGTCAGGTTACCTCTTACTCTTCTCCACTCCCACAAATGCAAATCTCACCCATCCAAGCTTTCCTCATGAAAGAATCTGCCTTTTGTCAGCTGTTAGACACTTGTTGTGGCACAGGTTGGTAATCCAGAACCCCAGGTCTGTGCTGGGGATACAGTTCCAAATTCCACAATGAATCACAGATAATGAATCTGGAGTTCAAAGCTAGCTGAATGGCAGCTGCTCTTTTTGTAAAGCTCCATGAACTGCTATCTTTACCTGGTCTGGCCTAAGTGTGACTCCAGACCCTCAAAAATGCAACTGACACTTAACTACCTCTGGGTAATTAGAGATGGGTAATAAATGCTGGTCTAGCTAGTGATGCCCACGTGTTCCCATGTGTCTACTGTCCCTGTGCTTCTGGATCGTAATGGTTATGAGATTAGAAGGTGGTGTCTAAGGAGCATTGTTAAATTCCTATCATGCATTTTGTAGATGCTACATACTGCTGCTGCTGGGTATCAGTGGGAGAGGTAATGAATGCTTTGGCTTGTCACACCAATTGAGCATTGTTGGAGCTGCACTCATCCAGAAAGTGGGGAGTATTCCATAATACTCCTGACTTGTGCCTTGTAGATGGTAGACAGACTTTGTAGAGTCAGGAGGTGAGTTATTTACTGCAGGATTACTCTCCTCTGATCCGTTCATGGAACTTGAGTTTTTATATGATCAGTTCAGTTCAGTTTCTGGTAAATGGTAATCACCAGGATGTTGATAGTATAGGATTCAGCAATGGTGATCCCACTGAATGTCAAGAGGTGCTAGTTATATTCTCTCTTGTTGAAGACGGTTATTATCTAGCACTTACACTGCATAATTATTACTTACCACTCACCAGTCCAAGCTTGAAGATTGCCTATGTCTGTTTCAGTATCTGAGTGGTCACAAATTGAGCTGAATCCTGGAATTGTCAGTGAACATACCCACTTCTGGCCTTATGATGGAGGGTAGGTCATTGATGAAGCAGCTGAAGATGGTTGGGCCGAGGACACAACGCTGAGGAACTCCTGCAGACATGTCCTGGAGTTGAGATAACAGCCCTCCAACAACCATCTTCCTTTGTGCCAAGTATAACTCCAACCTTGATGCCACAATCAGCCAAGTGTAGCTTTGACGTTAAAAACAATCACTCTCACCTCACCTCTGGAGTTCAGCTCTTATGACCATGTATAAACCAAGACTATAATGAGGTCAGGAGCTAAGTAGTCCTGGCAGAACCCAAACTGGGCATTACTGAGCAGGTTAGTGCTTAGCAGTGCTATTAATGTCACCTTACATCACTTTACTAATGTGGAGATACCAGTGTTGGACCGGGGTGGACAAAGTCAGAGGTCACACGATATCAGATTATAGTCCAACACAAGTTTTCACTTCACCTGACGAAGGACCAGCGCTCCGAAAGCTTGCAATTTCAAATAAAGCTGGTGAACTATAATCTGGTGTCATGTGACTTCTCACTTTACTGATGATCGAGAGTATATTAATGGGGTGGTGTGTGCATGGTTGAATTTGTCCTGCCTTTTGTGTCGAGGACATACCTGGCAATCTTTCGCATTTTTAGGTAGATGCCAGTGTTGTAACTGTACTGAACAGCTTAGCTAGTGGTGTGATAAGTTCAGGATGCCAATTTTATGCTATGATTACCAGATTACTCTCAGGGCCCATAGCCTTTGCCTTCAACCATTGTTTGATTTCATGTGGTTGAAGACTGGCTGATGTGACGCTGGGAATCACTGGAGAAGGCCAAGGCTTAGGTCTAAAGATTGCTGTGAATGCTTCAGCCTTATCTTTCACACTGATGGGTGAGGATAGGGATATTTTTGCCTCCAGTGAGTTGTTTAATTGTCCACCAACATTCACAATTGGGTATGGCAGGATAGTAGACCTTAGATCTAATCCATTGGTTGTGGAATTATTTAGTCCTGTCTATCATTAAGCTGTTTGGCAAGTAAACAGTACTGGTTTGTTGCTTCACCAGGTTGATACCTCATTTTTAGGTATGCCTTAGTATCTGCTCCTTCGTCCCTCACTGAAGTCAACAAAGTCTGAAATGTCATCAGAGTGACCGAAGTGTAGTTATCCCACAGATCTCTGAGTCTGAAAATCTGTATTTTACTTGCACTGTAGCTGCTCGGTTATTAATCACGATTTGCTATTGATCTACTTCTCTCATTGTATCTTCTATGGCTTTGTGCTGACAGAACTTTTACCATGTTATCATCTCCAGTTTCCCACGTCAGAAATTCACAGACAGTTTCATTTACTTTGCTCTGTTCTTCTGATTTTCTTCCTCTTCTTCCATCTTCTCTTTTTAAATATCCCTTTAGCATTCAGTTTGGCAAAGTCTTTCTGAAAAGTCAGCTTAGCTGTTTCTTTCCATAAATGCTATTTGAATGGCTGAATGTCTCCAGCATTTTCTATTGGTGTTTTAATTCACTGGTTAAATCATTGCTGTTAACTCCCCTCCGTGACAGAACGTAGATCAGTGGAAGCCACTATATCTATTAGTGGATGTTACTTTTTTAGTAGTATTGTGATAAGTCTTGCACATGAGGCAGAATCTTATTGGGGCCTGAATGACATGAGCTATGGCAAAACATTTGGGAGAATCAATTGAGAAGTACAGCCAGGCTTTTCTCAATGTTTGGAGTAACTCATTACATTTTCAAACAGAATTCTGAACTTTGAGATGAGATTCTCACTAGAGAGCGAGAAAGGGCCTATTAACAGGGATAACGGCTTGTTATTGACCTCATAACCTGCACATCTTGCCGTGTTAGTATCCATCTTCCTATTGGACTGTGGGGTGGATAGAAGCTAGACATTGAGAATTCCCAACATGCAAGTCAGAGTGGGTACCTGGCATTGCCAAATGCTCCTCCTGAATGCTGCCACTTTGGTTACCAATCACCAATGTCTCAGGGCACTCCCTGGGCAGGGGCTGCATGCACCTCAACTCCATGGATTCTGGCATCTGATACCCGCCAGCCTCTCAGGCACCTCACCCGGCATCTTTCTAACCTGTGGACAAAGCAGCACTTCAGGCTGCACCAGCATCTGGCATTGACAGGCTTCTGCAAGGAGGCTTTTCATTCAGGGCCCAGGCACCAGCTCACAGATTGGACCATGCTGTTTCTCAGGGCTGCTCATTTATTCTCCAAATACTCCCACACTGCAGCTCTGCCTTGCCTTGTCTGGCACCTTAGTCTGAGCCAAAATGCTCACTGTGCTGCCATTTGGATTTGCTGTTTAGAACAGACTCAAGGCCAGGCAACTTGTCATTTTATTCAGCAGTGATCAGGTGGGCTTAGACTCTGTGCTGGAAATGGGCTGTCTGTGGACAGCAAACTGGAACAGGTCATGGAGGCTTTAGGTTGAGTCCAGTACTGACAGATTCCACCATGACCTACCATGATTTTCCAATTGCTAGAAGCAACCTAAGATGGGGTAGAGTCGGTTTCAGTTTGATGAGAAAACATGCAAGCTTCACTTCTGTTTGGCAGGAGGCTATTGAAGGGCAATTGCATCAATTATACACTTGCAGAATGCAGGTTCACATCATTTGCACTCACGTAATTGTATATAAGAATTACATGCAGTGCACAAGAGTGTGGGGTGCAAAACTGCTGGCTACAAGTGATGTCCACCATGTCACAATGTTTCCCCTCCATATGCTGCAGACTGGCACAAAGCTGGTTTCCCCCAGGCATGGTATTTGCAAATTGCACAGACATCTCCATGAAGCTGACAGTTAAGGAAGGGGCAACAATAAACACACATACTACTTGCAAAACATGCAAGGATATAGTGGGGAATAGACCTGAATCACTCTTTATCTGAAGTAGAAGTATAAGGCATTACTCTCTCATATGCAATGCCTTTTATAGATGATGGGTTGGGAGGGGAAGAGTTCAGTAACTTGGAGCACTTTCACAATACTGTTATGTATTTGCCACACAAACAGTGGAGTGACTCTTCAAACTAAATACTTGTTTCAAAGTGCCATGATACTTCAGTGTGTTGCCATCCTCATCAAGGCGTCTTAATGTATGGAGGAGGGTGTTCAGTTGACATCTGTAGGGTGTGTCAGCACTAAATCTTCTCAGAGCGAAGGACATGCTCTGCTCTTTATGTTCTCAACAAAGGTGGATCACTAGCATGAGCGATGGATCCAGCCACAGGAAGAAGACAGCCATGGGAGGTGGATGAGCAACAGCACCCTAGCACAGAGCTGACAAGCACAGAAAGAGGTCACCAGTGCAGGGCCCCTCAGATTACATCGAGGGAACAGGAGGGAACAGAACATCTTGACCTCAAAGCCACTTGCTTTGGATGAGTGAGGTGCAGTATTGGCACAGGCTGAGGGGGGCGTAACTGAACTATACCAACTGCAGGGTCGAAGCCGGTGGCAGGACAGGTGACAAATGAGGAAGGCTTCTGTACAACTGGCTCCTTCCAGGATCCACGGGGAATCCTGTGTGGGGTCTCTGAGCTATCCACTCACAGGACAGTAACCATTTGTGTGAGCTCCCACTGACTTGTTGGGATTCCTCCTCCATGTGCTGCAGCCTGGGCACAGAGCTGATTTCCCCCAGGCATGGGGTGCCATTGACTACACGCGCATGGTACTGAGAGGGGTGTATCACACCACCGCAGAATTCATCAACAGCAAGAAATTCCATTACATCAATGTGTCCCAGTGATCTGTGAGCATCAGTTCCACACTGGGAGGTTGGTGTCTGGTTCCCTGTTTCATTTGTGAGACCAACTGCTTTAAAAGACTGCTTACAGTAAGGACGAGTGTTACCCAGTGTGACACAGTGACCATAACTGATGAGAACCCCCTGCCTGAGGCAGAGCTGAGCTATATCATCACCCATTCTTCAACCAGAGCCTTGGTTTAGCAGACAATAGGACTCCTGGAGATACATTTCCACTTCTTGGGCTAGTCTAGTAAGACCTTGCAATATACTCAGGACAGTGTGTTATATCACCCTAGAACACTGCAGTAGGCAACAAGGAAATGTGATGGATGCTAAGGAACTGGAGAGAGTGGGAACTGTCTTCCCAGGAGCAAGGTGAGGACATTGAGGAGTAGAAACCTCCCCTTGCGTATGACAGACCTTAGCTGCATTGGGAGCTCTGAGTCAGACAGGACGTACTTGACACCCGATACCAGCAGATAAGACAATCCCTGACTGTAAAACGGTTGCTGGTCAACTTGTAAGTGATTCGTTTATATGCTGCAAGCAAAGTGCAGCTTCTGTTTCTTTTCTTTCTAATTACTTTTAGAGTTTACAAACACAGAATAATCTTTGAATTTGCTTGACGGCTTCCCTGTATGTGACGGTCTCTCGCTGAACAACAAGAAGATGCAAGGGTACAGTAGGCAAAGAATTGCAGTAACGCAGAGAAGGCAGTAAGGTAGAATGTGGGTAAGGGAAGGTACAGTGGCAGTTAAACGGTAACTGAGATAACTGGCATTGAAAACCAACACCACCTGAATTACATGACTATTTTAATCTTGATGCACATCTGTAGCACAACAAAAGTGGCAGAAGAAGTTCACTATTAGAGTGAGCCATTCTGAGAAATGAACCTGTTTCCATTGAAAAGAGGGTACAAATTCAGGTCAAAGGGTCAAGGATAAAGAGTTTACAAGCAGTTTATTTATCTTGGAATGCTATCGTGATCGGATAGTATGTGGGATTGTATGTGTGAGAAGTGCTAGCCAGACCACCTTTGTGCCATGAGAAGCATGTGTTTACGACTACTGTGTAATTACATTGATGGTGAAAGGCAACCTTGGACTGCCAATGCTTGTCCAGATATTTGGCCGGGGTAATAAGATGGCGCTGACGCCAAGAATGTCGGTCTATTCTGACATAGCAAAGCACAAACAGGTTCTTCCAGTGAGTGTGAGCTGAATGCGTGAGAAAACTCTCCAGGCCTCACGGACAGAAACCTTCCACAAAATCCGATAAAATTGACCCTGAGCCAAAGAATTGTAAGATTCAGCACATGGTCCTCCATATAGTATTTTGTTGCATTTTATTCATGAAATGCATTGTTTAAAGTTAGGCAACCTGAACAAATTAGTGCAATTCAACTCTACTACAGAAGACGTTATAAACATTACCCTGCTAAATAAAACATACTACATATCAAATAAATGGCCAGAACCACTTGATTGGTTAAAGAGTTGACAGCCTGATGAATACCACACAATGACTGAGTAATGAAAGCTGTTCAAGAACGTAACATTCAATCCATTAAGCATGAGGCCTCCGATAGCAATGTGTAATTGGTTCTATCCGATCATGATAGCATTCCAAGATAAATAAACTGCTTGTAAACTCTTTATCCTTGATCCTTTGACCTGAATTTGTACCCTCTCTTCAATGGAAACAGGTTCATTTCTCAGAATGGCTCACTCTTGACTAATAGTGCATTTCTTCTGCCACTTTTGTTGTGCTACCAGATGTGCATCAAGATTAAAATAGTCATGTAATTCAGGTGGTGTTGGTTTTACAATGCCAGTGCAATAAAGCTTTGTGCTGCGGTACCTTTTGAGATCCAAGTCCATCAAACCTGTGGCATAGCTTCAGTCAGGGCAAATTTTAGAAGTGGTCAGGCAGTCCACTGTCTAA
This sequence comes from Chiloscyllium punctatum, assembly GCF_047496795.1. Lineage (NCBI taxonomy): Eukaryota > Metazoa > Chordata > Chondrichthyes > Orectolobiformes > Hemiscylliidae > Chiloscyllium > Chiloscyllium punctatum. Next base: position 70,776,856 of record NC_092742.1, on the reverse strand, counting down.
TGAGGCATTTTAAAACTCCAGTTGGAATAATTTCAGTATTGAGAGAACAGACACATCACAATAATATCAGTCCAAGCAGCAATCCTTAATGTGTGACCTTGTTGTTACCTGAGAGATGTGAGACTACCAGTAAAAACGCAGTCTGTAGACTGAACATCAAACTCTTAATATGGATCTGAGACCAATTATACCGAAAGGCCTTAAGACCCAGACTTATCCTGTTTCATCCCGGAAATACAGCCTTGAATTTGGTAGATTTCCTCAGGGCTTCTCCCAGTATAGCATTGTAACTTCAGTGGAGGTTCAAAATCATAATGATCGAGTGTCATGAGTGACTTCCCATTGACCATCATCTGATATTGCAAATGTAACCTTAGTAATAAGTTACACACAGGGAGGGTTTAAAAAAAAATCCCTGTTTTTAATTATCTTATTCATCATTGTACTTATTCCTGGCTGAAGAAACCCAATTATTTTACAATGTACTTTTAAATACTCACTTTGAAAAGGCTTCTGAAATAGCATGTTGGTATTTCTGGAAAGTAAAAGTACTATTGGAAGCATTGCTCTCTTAACCTGTCTTCACTGTGTTATCTAATGAATAGATGTAGGCTCTCTCCTGATACATCTGCATTGCCTTGTCAGTGTCAGATACTAACATCCTGCTAGATGAAACTAAAACTTCCACTAGTTATCACCACCGCCGAAATGTCACAGCTGAACAAAGCATAGGTTTCTTGACTTTAATAACATTGCCATCCTTATTATAATTTGCACTGAATCCATATAAAATTTTGATTGTACATTTACAATCACTAAAATATAGTTTTACTTTACCTAACAAGGAACTAAACTAAATTAACCTGCTGCTTTGGTAAAAAAGATATAACTTTAGTTTCAGTTTGAGCAAATTGACTAATATATTCTGCAGTGTACCACAGCATGCTGTCTTGTATTTAGTAGAGGATATCAGTCCACTAATAAATATCTTGGAATCCTCAGGAATGGTCATCTGTGTGATATTTATGTATCTCAGGCCATACGTTTGAGATGCAGAGTAGGTGATTAGATATTAATAATACCTGTATAAATTACAAGAAAAAAGTCATTAAACTGGGGCTTGAATAATTAAAAGCATGCAGAGAACTGTGTAAAAGTTTAATGAAGAATGACAGTAAGGAGGTCCGTAATGCAATTATTTTATCTAGTTGAAAAATGCAGATGTTTAAGATTATGCATTAAAATGCAACAAAATCTATTTCACTCTCAAAAACCCTAGAGAACTAAGACAGTTCATTCTCTACTATTGATAGGAGCTAAGGATTGTGGACAGATGTCACTTTGTGCCTTCCCTGTCCAGAGTCATTTCACAACAAAAAACTAAACAAAAGGGTTTCACAGACATAACCGACACCCAATCCAAATACAAGGCAATGGGTGGTGGTTGGCTCGGTTTGCTGGATGGCTAGTTTGCAATGCAAGGTGATACCAACACTGTGAGTTCAATTCCTGCACTGGCTGAGACTCTCTTAAGTATCATTCAATAGCTCTTGTTGCACAGTGGTAGTGTCCCTACCTTTGAGTCAGGAGGCCTAGGTTCAAGTCCCACCTGTTCCTGAGATTCATCAGAACATCTTTGAACAGGATGAGTAAAAGTATTACACACCTTCTCTGCCCCTCTAAGGGAATCAAACCCTATCAACTCTAATCTCCCATAGAAAGTGTCCAAATACTATTTTAGGGATCTTGAGGCACAGTGGTAGTCTCCCTACTTCTGATGCAGAAGCCCAGGTCCAAGTCGCACCTGTTCTAGAGATGTGTCAGTTAAACATATCATCCAAATGATATTCACTTGCCTCTCACAAGGTTGCAGCTTCAAGTTCACTCCAGAGCCGGTGCGCAAAAATTGAGGCTAACACTCCAGTACAGTACTGAGGAGCATTGCAGTATCACCTTTCAGATGTGACATTAAACTAAAGCTCTGTGCCTGCTCTGGAAAATGTTAAATAAAAGACTAATACTACTTAAGGTGCTCTCATGGCATGGCGGTACTGTCCATATCTCTGAACCAAGCTCAAGTCTCACCTACTCTAGCATGTATCATGACATCTATAAACAGCTTGCTTGGAAAATATTCAAAGACTATTCGGTATATTATCTGTAGAATTTTAAAATAAGTGGTTCGGGGAGATCTAAGATGGCGGCGATCTGAGAAGATCACACTGCAGAGCTTCGCATCGCAGCAGGAGCAGGATGGTCCTTTAACCTGCCCAACCCAGGTCATCAGGATTTCTTGGGGCGTTGGACAGATTGTGGAGCCCCAAGAAACATTTAAAAATTGACTTACCTGTATTTTCAGCTGTCCAGAAATGCCTAAAAAGGGAGGAAGAGCATCTGAGGCCAGGCCTGCAGCAGCCTCGGAGCCAATTACTCTCCAGGACCTGGTGAACCAGCTCTCGAAATCTCGCGAGGTGTTGGGGAAACACATTGAAGAGAAGCTGGCTCCAGTCTCTCTCATGCTGCAGAAGCAGGAGCAGCAGCTGGGAGACCTGGAGAAGAGGATGGATGAGGTGGAGCACAGGGTCACAGTGGTGGAAGCTGATGCCAGTTCATTCAAGAAAGAGATCCAAGCCCTGAAGACGCAGGTTCGTATTTGCGTGACCAAGTGGATGATCTTGAAAACAGCGGCAGGAGGAAAAACATTTGGATCATCGGTCTGCCTGAGGGTAGGGAAGGTCAGTGGCCTGCGGAATTTGTTGAAGATTGGCTTCCGAAATTCCTTGACTCGGAGGCTGGCATGAGAGGATTGAAGTTAGAGAGGACTCTCCAGGTCGCAGCGCAGAGGTCAGATCTGGGTCAATGCCCTCGTCCTTTCCTGGTGCGGTTCCATCATTACCGGGATAACGAGAGAGTCATGGAGGCTTCCAGACTCCAGGGGAAGGATCCAAAGGCCTAATTTACGAGGGGGTCTAAGATCATGTTTTTTTCAGGACTTTTCAGCAGCGGTGATCCAGAAATGAAAATCGTATGATTGTGTCAAGAGAAGACTGAAGGAGCTTGGGATTCAGTACTCCCTGAGATATCCGGCAGTGCTTCGGATAACCTTAGATGGATCCATGCATCTCTTTGACACATTGGAGAAGGCAAGAGACTTTGTGGACAAACTAACCTAATTTAAACAATTGTACTATGTATAAATATTGTTGCTTGGGTATGCGTTTATCATTCTGTAAAAGAAATGAAGGAAATCCAGTTGGAGCTTTGCTTTTCCCCTTTTTTTTCCTCTATTGATAATAATTTGGGTCAAACTATGTCTGGCGGTGGTTAAGATGTACACTTTAAATTTCTAAGTTAGGACATACCAAAGGATGGGTGGGGCATTTATTCCCCTTTTATTTTATAAAAGAATGTTTTTTAAATTCATATTGATATTCTATGGGGTGTTTATTCTTTTTAGCTTGTGCCTGCGATGCGGCTCTAGCTGGGAGAAGTAAAGGTGGTGGAGATGGTTAGATGCCTATTTATGGGCAGTTTGGGATAGGTAGTTGCCCCCTCCAGGCAGGGGGTGAGTTCCCCTTCTCAGCGCTATTGACGCTTTATATGTTGGTTTGTTTTCTGGTTTTTGTTGTTTTTTATTTTTAATAATTTTGTATGTTTGTTAAATGTAGTGGTTTTAGTTTATGTAGTTTTTATATCCGGTGGACCATGTGACACTAAGGCTCAGCAATTTGTGGTTCGGGTTCCTCCTCTCTGGAATTTAAATGTAATTGCAGAAGATCATGGCTAATGATTTGATTAAATGGTGTACCTGGAATATCAAGGGAAGTCATTCACTAATTAAGAGAAAGAAGGTACTCTTGAGTCTTAGAAAGGAGAAGGTGGATATTGTTTTGTTACAGGAGACACACTTGGATGACAAGGAGCATCTGAAATTACAGCAGAATGGCTTTGACTGAGTTTATTTTTTATCATTTAATACCAGAAGTAAGGGAGTGGCTATATTGGTTAGGAAAAATCTCTCATTTAAATTGTTGGAATGTGTTAAAGACGGGAGGTTTGTAATTCTTAAAGCCTTGATAAATGGGGAAGAATATGGTATATTAAATGTCTATTGGCCCCCAGCTCATCCTCTTAAATTCTTGGTAGATGCTTTTTCTAAACTGATAAGTCTCGAGTCTCGGCACATTATTATAGGGGGAGATTTTAACTGCCTCATGGACCCCACAGTAGACAGGTTGCCTAAAAGTCCCTTGATACCCTCTGCACAAACTAAACCGTTATTGGGTTTGTGTGGGGAATTAGGATTGGTGGACGTCTGGAGGTGTCTCCACCTACAGGTAGGGATTTCACGTTTTTCTCCAATCCATACAGATGTCACCCTGGATCTGGTGGCATCCTGTACGATTGGTAATATTGCCATCTCTAATCATGCTCCAGTGTATCTTATGGTTAAGATTAAGGATGTTACAGTGGATTCAAGGTACTGGCGAATGGACCCCTTTATTCTCATGAGCAGTAAGTTTGTGCAGTATTTCTTGAGAGAATTTCAGGCATTCCTAGACATCAACATAGGCTCGGTTGATAGCTCATCTGTTCTCCAGGAAACTGCCAAAGCTTATTCCGGGGGTTAGTTATTCCATATTCCACCAGTAGAAACCAGCAGAAGGGTGAGCAGCAATGTCTCCTTGAAGCACAGTTGAAGACAGCTGAGAAGGCCTATTTTGACAGACCCTCGTTGGTCAAACTACAGAGGATTACGGCACTGCGGTCTGCACTAAATTCCATGCTCACACAGACGGCAAAGAAGGAGCTGGCTTTCGCAAAGTAGATGTTATACGAGCATGGTGACAAGCCAGGCAAATACTTAACATACCTTGCCAGAAAGAAAAGTGCCCCACAAACCATTACAGCGATTAGGGAAGGGTCTGGGAACCTAACATGTGATTCTAAAAAGATTAATGTGGCGTTCCAGAGATTCTACTCTAAGTTATATCAGTCTGAGAATTGTGAGGAGGGGCAGGCCAAAATAGATAGAACATAGAACATAGAACATAGAAAAGTACAGCACAGAACAGGCCCTTTGGCCCACAATGTTGTGCCGAGGTTTCATCCTAATATAAAATATAATAAGTTAACCTACGCACCCCTCAACTCACTGCTATCCATGTGCATGTCCAGCAGTCGCTTAAATGTCCCCAGTGACACTGCTTCCACCACCACCGCTGACAACGCATTCCATGCATTCACAACTCTCTGCGTAAAGAACCTACCTCCTCTATACCTTCCCCTAATATTTTAAAACTGTGACCCCTCGTACCAGTCAATCCTGCCCTGGGGAAAAATCTCTGGCTAGTGACTCTATCTATTCCTCTCATTATTTTGTACACCTTGATCAGGACACCTCTCTGCCTCCTTCTGTCCAGAGAGAAAAGTCCGAGCTCATTCAACCTTTCTTCATAAGGCAAGCCCTCCAGTCCAGGCAGCATCATGGTAAACCTTCTTTGCACCCTCTCCAAAGCCTCTGTATCTTTCCTATAGTAGGGTGACCAGAACTGGACACAATATTCTACATGTGGTCTCATCAGGGACTTGTAGAGCTGTAGCAAAACCTCGCGGCTCTTAAACTTGATCCCCTGTTAATGAAAGCCAAAACATGGAGTACATGTGGCTGGTGTCCTGAGATGTTGGTTTCTGGTGTCTAACATGGAGGCCGTTTGGAGCAAGTGCTGAGCTGAAGTCACCAGGATACCGCTCTGATTTTCATGTTCCATGGCGCATTTGGTAAGACGAGAAGCTAAATGTTAATGAAGTATTTAACAAGTGATAGTCTCCCTTAACTGGCAACTCACAGTTGCCTGATGGTATATTCGCTTCACTGTTTGGAATCCTTTTTTAGAGATCTGAAGCTCCCGGGTGTGACTCCCGAATAACAGCCCTTTTTCAATGCCCCATTATCAGAGCAAAAAAGTGCAGGAAGCTGTGAGGAAGCTTCAGAATGGAAAGGCGCCCGATCCTGACAGACTTCCCAGTGAATTCTATAAGGAATTTATAAGTACACTGTCAGGCCCGATGCTCAATATGTTTAATGATTCAGACAGTCCTGTTTGTCTCCCACCATCTCTGAGAGAGGCCAATATTTCACTCATCCTTAAAAAAGGAAAGGATCCGGAAGACTGTGCTTCATACAGGCCCATCTCGCTCTTAAATGTGGACTTTAAGATCCTCTTTAAGTCTCTCATGTTAAGGCTGGAGACTGTGTTACCCTCTATTATTAAAGAGGATCAGACGGGCTTCATCAAGGGTCGCAGATCCTCCAATAATGTTAGGAGACTGCTTAAAGTAATTCAAGCATGCCAACAGCAGTCAATACAGGGATTGGTGATTTCTTTAGATGCAGAGAAGGCATTTGACCGAGTTGAGTGGCCGTACCTTTTCTATACTCTAGACCGGTTTGCTCTGGGCGAAGTTTTCATAAGATGGGTAAAGGGTCTCTACAGTGCACCTCTCACGGCAGTCATTAACAACGGGGTACGATCAAGCATTTTAATATTTCTAGGGGCAGCCGACAGGGCTGTCCCCTTTCACCATTACTTTTTACGTTGGTGATTGAACCGTTAGCAGAGGCCATTTGTGGGGATCTCAATATATCAGCTCCAGAAGTGGGGTCAAAATTACATAAAATCTCGCTGTATGCAGACGATGTTCTAACTTTCTTGAAAAATCCAGCAGTTTCAGTGTCTTGCCTGATACAAAGCATTCACGCGTTTGGCGCTTTTTCAGGGTATAAGATTATGGGCGGCACGGTGGCACAGTGGTTAGCACTTCTGCCTCACACCGCCAGAGACCCAGGTTGAATTCCCACCTCAGGCGACTGACTGTGGAGTTTGCATATTCTCCCCGTGTCTGTGTGGGTTTCCTCCAGGTGCTCTGTTTTCCTCCCACAGTCCAAAGATGTGCAGGTCAGGTGAATTGGCCATGCTAAATTGCCCATAGTATTAGGTAAGGGGTAAATGTAGGGGTATGGGTGGGTTGTGCTTCGGCGGGGCGGTGTGGACTTGTTGGGCCGAAGGGCCTGTTTCCACACTGTAAGTAATCTAATCTAAGATTAATTTTGCTAAATCAGAGGCTATGCCTATGGGTGGTCTTACGAAAGAGTTGGCTCTTGAGTGACTATAGATTCCCAGTTAGGTGGTCACAGGGGGGTTTTGTGTATTTGGGCATATTCATTACTCCAGTTCTGGATTGGCTGTTCAAAGCCAATTTTACTCAATTATTTAAAAAAAATTAAACAAGATCTCCAAAGATGGGAGGCACTTCCAGTCTCATGGTTGGGTTGGATAGCGCTTATTAAGATGAATATTCCCTTTCGTGTGCTATCCCCTATGCGGATGCTCCCCCTGATTTTCATTAAACAAACACTCGGGAGACTGAATGGTTGGTTCAGCTCCTTTATCTGGCACCATAAACGGCCCCTCATTAAATTAGCCAAACTGCAGTTGCCTCACAGATTGGGGGGAGTAGACCTTCCGGACATTAAAAATTACCAATTAATCTCGCTTTTGACCTACGCAAGTGATTGGGTTTGTGGGGACCCTCTTTCAATATGGCTAGATATCGAAGTCTCCCAGGCAAGGTGCCCCCTTACCAGTTTGCTGTTTTTGGACAAGGTGAGGACAGTTAGGGAATATTGCCATAACCCAACAGTCATCAATACTGTTAAAGCAAAGAGGGCAATTCGGCAGAGGGAAGGTAATATTGGCAAAACATCTTTGTTTACACCTTTATTGGGTAATGCCAGGTTTTCAACTGGGAATGATAGATTCAGGATTTAAACGTTGGGCAGCTAGGGGTGAATCTTGCATGGGTGATTTATTTGAGGGAGATGTAATGATGTCCTTCGATCAGTTAGTACGGAAGTACGAGTTACCTAATAGAGACCTCTTTCGTTTATTTTCAAGTTAGGGATTTTATTCAAAAAAAACCACAATTTTGACTGATCCCTACAAATCTGACATAGAAAGAGGGGTGCTAAGGGCTAAGAGTACACTCTCTGTCTGACCGTTATAACACCAATTGGGGGGTGCCACCTCAGATAAGTCTGATCGACTCTGCAAGATGTGGGAAAGAGAGCTGGGTGTTGAAGTTTCTTCAGATGCATGGGAGGATATTTGGGAGAATGCAAGGAAGATATCAATTTGCAATAGGACTCATGCTGTGAAGGTTCTCCACAGGGTCCACTTAGCCCCAGACCATTTGCCAGAATTTAAACTAGGGGTATCTTCAGCATGTAGGAGAAAGTGAGGACTGCAGATGCTGGAGTACCAGAGTTGAAAAATGTGGTGCTGGAAAAACACAGCAGGTCTGGCAGCATCCGAGGAGCAGGAGAATCGATGTTTTGGGCATAAGCCCTTCTTCAGGAATGAAGCTGGTGTGCCAAGCGGGCTGAGATAAAAGGTAGGGGGGAGGGAATTTGGGGGAGGGGTGCTGGGAATATGATAGTTGGAAGGAGGTGAGGATGAGGGTGATAGGCCGGAGAGGGGGTGGGGGCAGAGAGGTCGGGAAGAAGATTGCAGGTCAAAAGGGCGGTGCTGAATCCGAGGGTTGGGACTGAGATAAGGTGGGGGGGAGGGGAAATGAGGAAGCTGGAGAAATCTACATTCATCCCACGTGGTTGGAGGGTTCCTAGGCGGAAGATGAGGTGCTCTTCCTCCAGGCGTTGTGTGACCAGGGTCTGGCGATGGAGGAGGCCAAGGACCTGCATGTCCTTGGCGGAATGGGAGGGGAAGCTAAAGTGTTCAGCCACGGGGCAGTTGGGTTGGTTGGTGCGGGTGTCCCAGAGGTGTTCCCTGAAACATTCCACAAGTAGGCGGCCTGTCTCCCCAAAGTAGAGGAGGCCACATCGGGTGCAACAGATAATGTAAATGATGTGTGTGGAGGTGCAGTTGAATTTGCAATGGATATAGAAGGATCTACTGGGGCCTTGGAGGGAGGTGAGGGGGGAGGTGTGGGCGCAAGTTTTGCACTTCTTGCGGTTGCAGGGGAAGGTGCCAGGAGTGGAGGTTGGTTTGGTGGGGGATATGGACCTGACGAGGGAGTCGCGGAGGGAGTGGTCTCTCCTGAATGCTAATAGGGGTGGAGAGGGAAATATATCCCTGGTGGTGGGGTCTGTCTGGAGGTGGCGGAAATGACGGAGGATGATACGATGTATCCGGAGGTTGGTGGGGTGGAAGGTGAGGACCAGTGGGGTTCTGTCCCAGTGGCGACTGGAGGGGCGGGGTATCTTCAGCATGTCCCAAGTGCAAGGTCTGCACGGGCACTCTTACCCATTGTCTTTGGTCTTGTGACAGGCTTCAAACATATTGGAGCACTGTGGTGGGTGCAATGGAGAGGATTTTAGGTGTAGGGGTGGAGGAGAACCCTATTTCTCTCCTTTTGGGCCTACCTGTTGTATTTCCTGCAGACGCGCATAAGAAAAAACTTTTCAATATTCTTAAGTTCTGTGCAAGGAAGAATATCTTGCTAGGTTGGATATCCGAAAAACCCCCAGGCCTGTCGGGTTGGCGGAAGATTGTTATGGAGCATATTCCCCTGGATTTTCTCACAAATATGGTACACCACAAAACTGAGAATTTTTACAAGACATGGCAAGCCTTTTTGAAATACCTGGACACAGATTTATCTGCCACACTAACAAGGGTTTCTATATAGCCGTAACAATTGTGTTTCATGAGTCCAATATCCAAGGAGGAGGAACTGTGAATGTATGAGTGTTTGGTTTGGCTGGGCTGAGTTATTACTATTTATTTGTTTGTTGTTAGGTCTTTATTTAGTTAGTTAAATAGCTAGTTTAGTTTTTTTTAAATTTTATACTTCTCTATATATGTTTATACGTTCGTATAGGAGGGTGTGTTGGGGAATTTGTTTTATTATTTGGGTTTAGCTTAGTACTATTTTTGTATTGGTTTGGATTGCATTGTTTTGTATTTGTTGTAATATTTAAAAATCTATTTTTTCTTAATAAAAATATATTACAAAAAAAAGGTGGTTCACCCCTCCTAAACTTAATATGTAATCTGAATTATACCAACAACTGCTGATTTTTAAAAGTGTCTTAAATAAGTAACTTGGAAATGTGCAGTATTAGAATTCTGTAAAATATTCAAAATGTTTGATATCTTGAATGCTTTTCTAAATTTTTTTTCAATGTCCCATTTACCTGATCAATTTATAAAGCTGTTAAAGTGAATCTGAATACTGTGAAATTGGATAACTATTGCAAAATTAAGACTTTATATAATAGAAAATGATTTTATTTTCAAATTTCAGCAGCTGACTCAATCACATACCTGAAGTATAATTTACATACATCTGGACTAAATGACTTAAAATTTATATTGTTTTTTTAAACTCAATTACTAAGTGACTAATTTGGCATGAGTTTTATAATCTAATTTCCTCCATTCTTGATTATATAGTACAAGCCATTCAAAGAAAATAAGGATCATTTTTAGAATTATCAAATATAATTTCATCCTTCGTCACATCAAATGTTTACAAGAATTAAACTTCCTCTTGACAAAATCAAGTTGACAAAAAATTAGTTTGCAGTTCTTCATTCTGACTTTATTATTTAAACTTTTGGGCCACTTTTCCCCTTACACTACTCCTAATCCTGTACCATACCTAAAGTTGCAGCATAGCAGTCAATTAATTCAGATTACTCAAATACTGATCAAGGTACAATTACAGCTAGGATCAGGGTTCAAGTGGTTAACAAAAATGTAAAACATGGAACTAAAAGGAAAATACATGTATTAGTGATAATTTAAAAACAAGTTCTAATATACAATATATATGATCAGATGGAGTTTAATTTAGGGGAATGTGAGGTGCTGCATTTTGGGAAAGCAAATCTTAGCAGGATTTATACACTTAACGGTAAGGTCCTTGGGAGTGTTGCTGAACAAAGAGACCTGGGAGTGCAGATTCATAGCTCCTTGAAAGTAGAGTCGCATGTAGATAGGATAGTGAAGAAGACATTTGGTATACGTTCCTTTATTAGTTAGAGTACTGAGTACAGGAGTTAGGAGGTCATGTTGCGGCTATACAGGACATTGGGTTCGGCAGCTTTTGGAACATTGCGTGCAATTCTGGTCTCCTTCCTATTGGAAGGATGTTATAAAACTTGAAAGGGTTCAGAAAAGATTTGCAAGGATGTTGCCAGGGTTGGAGCTATAGGGAGAGGTTGAATAGGCTAGGGCTGTTTTGCCTGGAGCGTAGGAGGTTGAGGGGTGACCTTATAGAGGTATATAAAATCATGAATGGCATGGATAGGATAAATAGACAAGGTCTTTTCCCTGGGGTGAGGGAGTCCAGAACTAAAGGGCATAGGTTTAGGGTGAGAGGGGAAAGATATAAAAGGGACCTAAGGGGCAACTTTTTCACACAGAGGGTGGTGCATGTATGGAATGAGCTGCCATAGAAAGTGGTGGAGACTAGTACAATTACATCATTTAAAAGGCATCTGGATAGGTATATGGATAGGAAGGGTTTGGAGGGGTATGGGCCGGGCACTGGCAGGTGGGACTAGATCGGGTTGGGATATCTGGTTGGCACGTATAAGTTGGATCAAAGGGTCTGTTTCTGTGCTGTACATCTCTATGACTCTATATGCTCATTATTTTAATTGAGTTACCTCTTGGGTAGGACTGTAGCTGGAAAATCTGAACCACTCAAGTTCTGACCTAAATTAGACTTTGATTGCGTTGTAACTTCAATTTAATTTTTTGAGGTGGAAGCATCAAGCAGCCAGTACTGCAAATCTGGATTAGTAATGAGCAACACTGAGTGTGCCAAGTATTTTGTTGCAATCTAGATTCTGTAAAACTGTAGCAAAGAAACCAGCCAGTTTGTTAATGATTTACCACAGCTCACTTATTCATTGAGAAACGTAATTTGTACGCATTTTGCACCAATTACTGGGTCTCAGTAAATAGTGTTGTCCTTGAATTAATTTGTTACTGTTTTGACTTGGTATACCAAGAATTAAAAGGGAAGATTTCTGGGAGCAGTCATAGAGTCATGTATCAAGATTCTGGATTTATATGTTTTGATTGATAATTATGCATTGCAAGGAGCCAACATGCGGAGACGACCTGTTTTCTGCTTGGATGCAGCAAGTGCTTATCACAGATAACTGTATCAAATTGCATTTGACCCAGACACAGCAGAAATTTCTAATATCCTGTGCACAGGAATAAGAATTTATGGGATGGAAGGAAGAGTTAGACTTCATCTGCTCTGTTGATTTTTTGATAATGCGGATCCAGTATGGAACATATTGCTTAATGAGATGGCTGTTTTTAATTTGGAATGGTTCTGAATTCTGTTAATCTAATTTCATAACCAACAGTTCATCACAAAATTGTACCTTCTGGTCTGGTTAGTCTTCACACAGACATAACACTGGCTAACCTAAGCTTTTTACAAAGAATTACTTATTGAATCTGAACTATGGATTTGTGCTATTAATAACAGCAGGCTCTTCTGGAATTGAAATTTCACTTGATTGCCAGGCTTGTACCATTCGGTATCATGATTTTTTTCTACACACTATTTTGCATTTTGCTCCAAATTACATTGTGATCTTTGGGTAGAATAGACAATGCCTGAAAGGGTTAAATATGAGAGGTAAAAATCAAAATGTATCATGATAAATCCAGTTCGTCTCTTTTCAAAAATGCAACTCATATTGTGATAATATATTGGTACATTATTATGCTAAAGACTGGATCATTGTACTGCTGAGATATCCTTTCTTAGATGAAGGCAAAAGTAAAACAATGCATACTTTTATATTTTGATTTGGAATTTATAACAAGGGTACTTTTCTGAAGTAGCATATCATGTAGTATATAAAGTCAAAACTTCCTTAAAACACTTGCTAAACTGTGTGGATGTGGTGAAAGCAGGACTACTAAACTTGTGATTTACGATTTAGAACGAACTAGCAATAACTAATTGGCCCGTTTCCCTTTTATCCAATACATTTTGATGTGAAGACTTGAAATCTGTATTTAAATACTTCAGTTGAGAGAAATATATATCCTCCCAAAACATACATTTTTCTTCAAAATAATTGTTCCTTCAGAAATTGGCACTTAATTGCACAGGAGGTTTATAATGCATTACAGATAACAAACAAAACTATTGTAAAGCTTGCATGCACCATTGAAATCTTCATTTTAAACTATTTCCTCGAATTTTCAAAACCTAATGGTTACTGTTCTCTAACAAAAACACTGTACAAAAGAATTAGAAACAGATTAATGGAAAATGTTTTGAGTATCCACCCATTCCTGTCTCCTTAGGAAAATTAGGACTGATAACCAGGCCTCCGTTGCCAAGGGAGCAAAGACTATGAGAATAAAATATCACAAACCAGAACTTACAACACAGTAGCACATGTTGCCTGGAACATATCTTACAAAGAGTTGTTTAGTAAAATTCAATGTGTGCTTTACCCTCCAAATCATTCTTAAAACTAAATTTTAAAACCCCAGGTTCTGGCATCGTTTGTGGTTCATCAAGAGATTACTTCACAGTATCCATTCATGAAAGTGTTTTCCTTACCACTATAAAAGCAATGCTAATATCTGATTTACTTATCTCTATATCTATATCAGTTGAGAGATCGAAGGCTTCTAATTTTACAGCAGCACGGTAGCAGATAAGCCTTCTTGTCATATACAATCCAGCTACCACTATTTCATTAGGCAAATCAGACTCCAGCAGGAAAATACAACAGAACACTTGTTACCTAATCAAGATTTCACATGGTTATGAAGGCTGACATTTTATTTGTCGACATTGTTTTGCGTAACTACAACTATTGTCTCATTGCTTTGATGGATGAGTGTACCAACAAGGAGACCAGTTGCTCACTGTGCAGGTTGCTGTCATCACAGATGTGATGTTAATTGGACTCTTCAATAGCAGATCCATTTGCAAATGTTACACATGAAGTTACCATTGAAGGGATAGTGGTTGCTCTGGTTTGGGCCATAATCATTTGTCCTATAGGGACCGGACTCTGCTCAACTTAGACAGTTTTATGACAGAGTCTTTGCTACTAGTTCTGTCCAGGGTTGGTTATCTTCCATGTAATAGGGTCTACCTCACAGGCTCTGAGACTGGCTTACAGAATTTCATTTGTCAGTAAGTTTGGGATGTCCTATGACGGATTACTACTTTGTTCAGCTGAGTGATATGGAGAATTCCTCCATCTGAACCACATGGCCAACCTTGCAGAAGTGAGCTCAGATGAGCATGCCCTCACTACCAGATATGCAACACCTTGCAAGAAATTTTTTGTTAATATTTTTCAGGGACTGAGGGCATTTCTAGTATATATTGTCCATCTCAAAGTGGCCTGGAGAAAATGCTGCTTTGCCTAATCCTTGCAATTGACAATGCTGTTAGAGAGAGAGTTCCAGGATTTTACCAAGTGACAGTGAAGGAATGGAAATATTTTTCCAAGTCAGGGTGGTGAGTGGTTTGAAGGGCAATTTGCAGGTGGTGTCCCATGTATCTGAAGCACTTGTTCTTTTAGATGTTCACAGAATTCTAGGCTGATGTGCTGCACTTCACATCATTGGGAATGGGAATATTTAAGGAGCCTCTTTCTCCAATACATTGTTTAATTGTACACAACTATATGTGGAGGGACTGCAGAGCTCAGATTGAATCCATTGGTTGTGCAGTCACCTATCCCTGTCTAACCTTTGCTGTTTATGCTACTGGCATGCAAATTCTATACTCTTTGACTTCCTGCAGTCTTTACTGCTGGGAATTTTGACTTGCCACTTGATGATCCAGATGAGTTCTGAGACTATCTATAACTGCTGAACTAAAATATCATATATACCTGTGCAGAAATTAAACTTTTGAGACCATTTCCATAGGCTAAAAGTCATCGGTCAACCACTGAGAAGTTCTGGATTGCATCTTGTGAATGGTACACACTGCTGTACGTCAGGGGATGTGGTGAATGTTTGTGGATGTGGTTTGCCCTGAATGGTGTCAAGTTTCTTGTGTACTGGTTGAGCTGCACCCAGCCAATCCAGTGGGGAACATTCCATCACACTGCTATCTTGTGCCTTGTAGATAGTGGACAAGATTGGGGAGTCTGGACGTTAATTACTTACTGCAGTATTCCCAGTCTCTGATGTGTGCTTGTTGCCATTGTATTTATATGACGAGTCCAGTTGAGTTTCCGGTCAATGTTAACCACCCCTCCATGATTTTGATAGTGGGATATTCAGTGATGGCAAACTCATTGAATGTCAAGGGGTTGTGGTTAGATTCTCTGACTGAAGATGGTCATTGACTGCCTCTTGTGTTGTGTGAATATTACTTGTCACTCACCAGCCTAAGCTTGAATATTGTCCAGGTCTAGCTGCATTTTGACATGGACTGCTGTAGTAATACGAATAATGCTGAACATTGTACAATCATTGACAAACATTCCCAGTTCTTACATTATGATTGAGGGGAGGTCATTGATGAAGCAGCTGAAGATAGCTGGGCCTGGGAAACTATCCTGAGGAACACCTGCAGAGATATCCTGGAGCTGAGATGATTGATCTCCAACAACCTCAACCATCCTCCTATGTGCCAAGTATAACTTTAACTAGTAGAGCGTTTTCCCTCTGATTTCTAGTGATTTCCGTTTTGCTGGGGCTTCTTGATGGCACACTCAGTTAAATGCTGCCTTGAAATCAATATTAACGTTGCAGCTGGAATTCAGCTCTTTGTCTATGTTTAACCCAAAGCTGTAATGAGGTTAGAGGCTGAGGGGTTTTGGTGGTTACTGCTGAGCAGGAGTTGCTTGATAGCATTGTTGATGAACACCTTCCATTGCTTTACGGATGATCGAGAGTAGACTGATGGGGCAGTAATTGGCTGGGTTGGGTTTGCCCTACTTTTTGTGTACAGGACATACACACCTGGACAATTTTCCACATTGTCAGTTAGATGTCACACTGTACCTGTACCTGTACTGCAGCAGCTTGGCTAGAGGATCGGCAGGTTCTGGAGCACGAGTCCTCAGTGCTGTTGCAGGAATGCCGGTAGGATTTGCCATATTCAGTGTTTTGATTTCACATTTCTTGGTATCACATGCAGTGAATCAAATTGATTGAAGTCTGTCACCAGTAATGCTGGGAACCTCCAGAGGAGGCAGAGATGGATGATATACTTGGCATTTCCGGCTGAAGGTTGTTCTTTAGCCTTATTTTTGGGCTGATGTGCTGGACTCCACTATCGTTGGGATGGGGATATTTAAGAAGCCTTTTCCACCATTGTTTAATTGTCCGTAACTATTCATAACTGGAATGTGATAAGACTGCAAAGATTCAATCCATTGTTTCTGCAATCACTTATGCCTGTCTATCCTTTGCTGTTTTTGCTGCTGGCATGCAAACTCTGCACTTTTTGGCATGCTCTCCTGCACTCTTTAATGTTAGGAATTTTGACTTGGCACTTGATAATGCAGATAGACATTAACATGTCGAGCTCTGAGACTCTATCCGAACTTCTGAAGTAAAATACCACATACATACTTGTGCAGAAATTTTAACTTTTAAGATCAATTCTTGCCAACACAAGGGTAATATCTTTGAGCGCTTGTCAAAAAAATCCAAAAAATACTGCAGTGGAATAAAATGAAAGCTAACAAAACTAAGGAATTAATATTGGTTATCTAACATGTATTCATTTTACAAGATTCCAAACTGTATACACATAACATTGATTAACTGTCTAGCGTTTATTCATTTTATAATCTTTTGCACTAGATGCATTTAATTCAACACAATATAAATATATACTAAACCATGACTATGCTGCATTCAGTTAAAATATCACACTGATCATCATCTGAATCACCAAACAAATATCGCTGATCACAGGGTTATATAGCATCAGTGAAACATCACCAAAAATTGTAACTTCAGTACCATCAATCCACAAATTATCACATCTTTCAGATAATGTCCTTAAGATCTTTATGTACACTCATTTCCAAGGACTGAACAGTGTTCATTAGGGTGCTGGGAATAGCTGCCATATTGGTGTTTGGCATATATTGTTGATGAGTTGGGTTTGAACATGACCCAGATGAGCAATCTTTTTTTTTTGCATAGTCTTCTTGGTCTCAAATTCCACATTATTTTGATCAATTTCTTTCAGCTTTCATCAGTCCAGCCTTTTTTTGTGAACATCAATTCAAACACTTCTAAAATTCCTCTTTGAGTAAACATTGCGCTTCAATGTCACCATCAGCTTTAATTTTGTGCCATCCATCATGTTAAGATTGAGCCACTATGAACCACGTCTTATCTTAGCCCTTGTTTTAAGTTATGTATTTATTAATTATGCTTTGTGAGGATGGTTTTATTACCAATCATAGTAACAATCTCGTTTGCTGATTTGTCAGAAGTTTAGTGTTTAATCATTTCATTCCAATGCAGACTAACTGATCATATGTTCTCTCGATAATGGAGAATAAAAAGGAGGAATCTGATGATTTTATTGAGTTCAGGTGGCAGTTGCTGTGAAAGTTCTTTTATCTGACATGAACTAAATTGAGCCTTTTCTCAAATCTTTTCTTGTGCAGCATCTGGTCTGGTTTTGGCCTTGAATTCTGGAACACCATTTTCCTTCACTTTCCTAAGGGCTTAAAGATGGATGGCTCTGTGAGTGATTACACAACCAATTTGCCAACACTCACTGGCCTATTCTGCCACGTTTTTCTCTAACTGAGGACACTTTCTCAGTCTTCCTCTGCTGGCACATCGTTTTCCCTTGAATCCTTTCTAGTTTATTGGATATCTTTCTCCAGTCTCTGATTATCTTCCTGGAAGTATCAAATGCCCTTGTTGATGCTCAATTAATAGTCTTCTCAGCAAATGCTACAACTTCCAAGTTTAAATTAAATTGTGTAGGTGTTATTCTTTTTTGAAATCATTGCAAGGCAAATTGTCAAATGGTTGGGAAATGGCTTCTAGATTTGGCAGAGAAAAAATCTACAAGTTCCCCACATGCTTTCAAATTAATGAATTGAATTAATGAACTGGTAAAGATTTAATAATTAAAAAACAATTTCATCCCTGAATAAGAAGTGTCAAACTTTTACATACTTTAATGAAAAGTTACATTTCTCCAGGCCAAAAGGTTATGGGGTCAATTTTCCCATGACCATAAATGGTATCTTGCAAAGAATGTTTATTTTGGCTGTGTTTCCATGTATATGGAGTCATGATATTATGAGTTTATTCTGTTGAACAATAAACACATTTATAAAACTTGTTTTGTAGGTTGTAGGTGTCATTGGCAAGGCCAGTATCTGTTGGCCATCCTTAAACAACTTTGAACTATGTGACTTGAGAGGCCAGTTTAGACAGCAGTTAAGAGTCAAACACATCATTAGTGCAGACCTGGAGTCACAAGTCAACTAGACAAGATTAGAACAGCAGACCATTTTCCCCAAGAACAAAAAAAAGGTTTTTACATAGATTAGTAATAATTCTAACAGTTACCATTACTGAGACAAGCTCTATTAATTTATTTCAAATGGCATCAGCTGCCATGTTGGGATTTGAATCCATGTTCCCCAGCATTAGTCAGACCCTCTGATTTATTAGTGAAGAGACATCATCTCTCCTAGAACCGTCGAGAGATATTGCATGGAATGGAGAGAAAAGGCTCCAGGTTGACAATAGTGTCCAAAGCAAAGTGAGCACTCAGCCTGTTGTTTAGCAGTGAGAAGGGTTACATCTGAAATGTTAACTTCTCCACCTCCTGATGCTGCCTGGTTTGCTGTGTTCTTCTAGCCTCCTGCCTGTCTATTGTCTGTTAGCAGCAGCATGGAGTCTCAGCAGATTTTAATGGACACACCATTTGCTGATGTCCTGGTCAAAGTACTGTATAATAGCATAGTCCACAAGGAAACCAAAGGGTTTCAGTACTTTGACCAGGAGGTTGGCAAGTGGTACGTTGATGAAATTTGGCCATTAAAATCTGCCAAGACTTTGGAGGATGCTGCAGCAATCCCTCTTGTCCCACAAGGAAACCAGTAACACATTCTTAAAAGTGTGTCTTATGGGTGCTGTTCCAGGCAAATTTCGCCTGAAGGGCAAGAAGACATTGCTATTTCCTGTTGAGTCATAAAATTAAAGTAGCACGTTGGAAGATCTGGATGCTTAAAGAGAACCTTGATGACATGCATGCTGTCCTTGGCCTTTGCACCATTTAAATTGCTGTCAGTCAGATCAGACTGGGAAGGGAATAGCTGAGTTTACTGCTCTATTTTAACAGTTTTGCTCTGCACTGCTGCTTACCACATCAGCACCCATTGGGGTTCCACAGGACATGTATGCTTACATCAGCTAATGAATGAACTCCAGGTTTTTGTTGTCTCTTCTCAGCGTATTTTGCACATCTAGTCTGCTAGACTATGTGGCCTGACAATATCACTTGCCACGTATAAAAGTCATCCTCAGCTCATTCCAGATGGTCCAAGAAAGTAGCAACATGGCTACGCTATGAAGCAACCCTAGAAACCACCTCTCTCCACACCCAAAGGGTCACTCCCAACCCCTACCAAAGGAGCTCTCTTCCACCGGCCTTTGTCTTGTGAGAGAGGATGCAGCAACTTCAATGATGTGGCTTGCAGTCCGGGTGTCTGTCCACCAATGCCAATGGGCAAGATGAGGTTTTGAGTCCCCAAATACCATTGATTACTATCTATCTGACATATCATAAGATGTCAATAGATCACAATGTTCTTTTACTCAGTGCTTCAGGAGATCAGATTACAACCGAATGGTATAGGCTACAATAACACACTGCATGAGTAGAAACTGAAGATAGATTGTCAGAATTGATTACTCGCTCGTCTCTGGCAAACTGGAGTTGCCCCTCAATTGGCCACACATTCAGGCCCTAAACTCTGCGACCTTTCAGAAGCCATTTTACTTGCTCCTGGCAATTTTATTGCTGTTTTGGTGATATTGCAATCTCATTAAGCAGTTGATTTATGAATTGAAATGGTGAGCTTTACAACTTGCTTTTAGTAGATGGCAGTGAGTTGCAGACTCTCACTGTGATCCACAATCTTCCCCATCTTTGTCACCTCCTCCACTTTGTTATCTTTCTTGGGGAATTTCTTCACCCTCCTCCTTTATAAGTTGGGCTCCATTACGTTACAATCAATGATTTACCCTTTCATCGGCAGTATCAGAAAAAAAAAGCCTCAACTGAGCACACACTGGAGTCTCGTTACTGCATCCTGACATACCTCCCTGTGCCCAGCCCTGGGTGCCTTCCTCTGCACCTTCCCCGGATTGAGGGCTGCAGTGATCATGACTTGTCTAAACCAATCCCCTTCAAGACTGTCTCATGTACTCCCGTGTCAAAGCAGATCCCAGCCTACAGTATACAATTGCTGCCTACAGTAACCGTTTCCACTTATGTTTTCCAGCTTTTAGTTTGTTTGAAGTCATTCACAAACCAAGCCTATTGTGCACAGTACCAGGAAGCATGTCCTTCCTGTCTGAAATCAACTCCAAGAAACAACTGGAATGGACACACCAGATGGAGCCTTAATAAGTTTGGTTTCTCTACTAGGCAACAGCATCTGATGTAGCCAATGCCAGATTATGTTTATTCTTTTTAGAAGCTAGTAGTTCTGCAGTATTTTACTCTATTCTGCTAAAGAATATCAGGAGGCTTTTTGATAATACAGGTTATCCACTAGTGAACAGGGGATCTTGAATTTGCACTTTCACAGATGTGCACTTCCAAGCAGTGATAACTGGATTCTGCTAAAGTATCTCTCCAACATCAACTATCCCTCTCACTTCTGTTTGCTCCATGGGCCACTTGTTAAACTGTGAGATTAATCCACAGCCAAGCTTAATATTGGTTGTATGTGCGCATCGTTTGTTCTAGGTACAGCACATTCCCCACTTATGCAAATAGATAAGCATACACACAGCTTTGCAAGAACATTGTCCACCACCTTAAGGACATTAAAGCTAACTGTTGTGTTTGAACTACTGCCAAGGATGAGATCAGACAGCAAGATTGATTCTGCAATCTTTCTGGTTTCTCATGGTTACCACACTGTACATATGTACATACGTACATTTCATTTAGTAAACTGTTATTCATTATTTTTAACCTCTATTTATCTAAAGGTATACAGGTAAACCAATGACTTGCTTTGTAAAGCACTCATCACATGACAAATCATACTGCAGTGTGACTGGCTGGTAAAAAATGTACAAAGAGCTCATTTGTGTCTTTCCCATCATTCCTCAATGCTGAACCACCTTGTTTCCGTCAATGTTTGTTCAAAGGTTATTGCGGAGATCAAGATCAAGTACATATCTAAGTCAGCAGTATTTCACCACTTCATGTCATCAAACCATCAATTTGGATACACTAATTTGCTTTTCATCATCATAGTGTGCTTTATTGTCATTACCGAAACTGCTGTAAGGAACTGTCAATCATTTGGGTGAATTTTATGTTCCAGGTCAGCAATGTTCCAAAATGAGCACTTTTCTATTTTGAGGACTCTGAGCCAACATGAATTGCAAATTAATCTACTGATGATTGGCAGTTACATCCTGAGGCTTTTTGACATGAAGGCTCTGAAAATCATTGGCATTTTGGCCGTTCTCCCATATAAAATAAAGGCAATTAACCTTTCTACCCACCAGACTGGGAAGCATTGTTTTGTCTCTATGATCCAAACATACTGTTACATCATCCCTCAGCAAATGATAATCACCTCCAACAAAGTGGAATATGGAGGCAGAGGGTGGGCAAGTCCTCGGGTGTTTGATATTTTTACAGTGGAGGGAGTAGGTTTAATGTTTTGCATGAAAATAAGAATTCTTACCATTTATAAAATTCTGTGCAAGTTGTGTAACAAACACTACATTGGACAACTAGCCACCAGGATACATGAACATCAACTAGCCACAAAACGACTTGACCCTCTCTCACTAATATCCTTACATACAGATAAGAAAGGACACCACTTTGACTGGGACAACACATCCATCCTAGGACAAGCTAAACAGAGATATGCGCGAGAATTCCTAGAAGCATGGCATTCCAACTGGGAATCTATCAGCAAACACATCGAGTTAGACCCCATCCACCACCCCCTGAGAAAAAGAACAGGAAATGACATCACCCCAGGAAATGACATCACCAACCCAAAGAAACCCAAGCATATGAATAGAAAGCAGGAATTATCAGCAGTGCTTCATCCGGAGGCCTACCGAACATGTTCCCTAGTATGGTGATGAATCATCTGGAAATGAACCTTCCAGCTCAGCAAGCAAACCTACATCCAGAACCTCAACCTGAGCCACAAATCTTCTCAAAACTTGCTACAAATCTGTGTGCCTAATCTATTTTCAATACTGAGTAATTCACTGTTAAATAGAGACTCATTGCTGCCTTTATAATTAAATGACAAAACAATACTGAGCTTATAGTTTCCTTGCATTAAGCACAATAATACATAGGTAGCATTTTACAATGGCTTGATCTCAAGGAAAAAGCTACAAAGAGATAACAGTTTGAAGGAAAAGAAGTAACTGGGAGCTTAATCTGCATTAAATCATTTTAAGAGAGTGAATGCTGAATGTACATTAAATTTAAATCACAATACTGCTGGGTATTTCAAACCACCAACAAGGTGACCAAAATATCATTTCCATTTATCCCAGCCAGGTAAAAGTGGATGCCAAAGAGACTATAAAACCTCAGTTGTGTCAATTTTACCAATTCAAACACCAAATCTTCCTTCATCCCTTAACTACATGTAAATATTGTTTAAAAACATAATTGCATTTTTTTATTATTAGACATGTAAAGATAGTCTTGAAAGTTGTCTCAGCAAAATAGAAAAATACTGCAGGTTTAAAACTGGTAATAATACTGTGACACTGGAAATTAGCCAATAATTTTTTCGACCACCTAGGAAGCTAAATGTAGTCTTTGCTGATGTGTTTTAAATAATGTTTACATTTTTCATTTTATTGTTGAGTTTATTTTACTATATGATTATAAAAACATTTTCACACAAACTGGAAAAGACAAAATATTTTAATGAATACTCTCTGCAGTTCACAGAAAGATATTTAAACTGGGAAGTAAATGCATTGGACAGGATTGAAAAAGTTGTCTAATAATTTCCATGCTCAGCAGGTTATATTTCCACCATTGCAATCCAAACAAAATAATTTGTTAAACGTTACAATCTTCAAGATATAAAACCAGGCAAGTGTAGCAGGGAAGAACAGGAAGCAAATTCAGGATAACTAAAGTATGAATAACTGAGCGATGCACTTGGTCATTACTCATGTGTTTGAAAATAATTGATGAAAAATTTAACATTACATTTTTTTGTGAAATGTCTGCTAAGTGACAGTTAACCATTATCACTCAATAGCCAGCCTGACTTGCCAGGATAAAGCCTATATTCAAAAGACTATCACCAAATTAACGAATCTTATCTACTGCCAGGATTAAGGGCAATCACTTACATGTGGTCACACAGCAGCCACATAATGACAGAATTGTACCGTTTTCATTACAAGAGTTTACACGAGATGAATACAAGATAAATTTGCTGCATTCAATGACACCCACAACATGGGGAACTCTGCAATCTGAACAAACCATCATTTTCATGTTATCTCCAGCAAGATGAAATAAAATTAAGCCGTCTCTGTCTGAATAAAGTTAAAAATCGCACAACACCAGGTTATAATCCAACAGGTTTATTTAGAAGTACTAGCTTTCGCGATGCTACCTCTTGGCTGAAGGAGCAGCACTTCGATAGCTAGTGCTTCCAAATAAGCCTGTTGGACTCTCACCTGGTGTTGTGCAATTTTTAACTTTGTCCACACCAGTCCAACACCAGTATCTCTTAAATCCAACTGAATGCACAACTTCAGTGATACCCCCATGTAATAATATGCATACTGTGAGATGTTGCTCATCTTTTAACTACTGGACAGAATTGTCTCCTTTTAACATCTGTGACCACCAAAGATTTCCTACTGCATGGCTATATAATACTCTATCCCATAAGTAGAAATTCAATTCCCCAGGAACCAGGACAAAGTAACACTTAGTTGCCAATGATTTACTTCCATTCTTTCCCTTTCACACTCTTTCATAGAGAAGGTTTCTCATGACAATTCAGTGGATTTCTCACCCACAAAATAAAATCTTCAGAATGTGAAGTGTCAGTTCCCACCCTCATTCCGTGTGGTGAGTATGGGAGTTTACTGCCTCTATTTCTCAGCTTTAACTCTCTTCAGAGTGCCAGCAGATGAACTTATCTGAAATTCATGGCTATTTTTCAGGAAACCTTCAGAACTTTGTAAATTAATCCTACTATAGCTTACCTAGCACAGTTACACTCTCAAACTCATCTCCATGGCAATTTGAATCAGAGGGGGCCTTGTATTCTGGTAGATGTTCATTAGATCCCAGTTCCTATTCTTTAGATCCCAATTTCACTCTATCCTGAAATTTAATAGACAGTTAAGTATAGCCATTTTAAAAACTTGAATTTCTTAACATGTTCCTGGAACTTTGAAGAGTGCATTGTCAGCACACATGTTTCTGCTACTGTTTACCAGTGTGAGGACACCTTTTTCCCAACAGAATAATCTCTTAATCTCTAACAATTGAACCATCCAAGTTTACTGCCAGCAGGTTACACAATCCCCTTTATCTCCTATCAAAATATCATCCCCCAAACATAACCATTAAAATAAAACCTTGTCTTTATAACAGTCTCCAGCATTAGCCTGGAAAGATCTTGATGCATAAAAGCTAACATTGACTATCACCTTGTCAGTGACAGATAATGCTGACCTTGCCCTGCTTTGAGGTTGCAGTTGTGACTGCAAGAGTTGTTAGGTTTCTATCATAAGCCCTCTATTTGAGTAAAATAAATGCCTCGGCATTGGTCCTCACTGACATTCAGCTAAGAGAATTATTTTGTAAATTTATAAAAGCAGGAAGTGCTGGAAATATTCAACGTGTCTGGGATCACCATGCAGATCAAAGCAGAATTAACATCTCAGATTGACAATGACTCATCTTTCGCATTTGTGAAACATTATCTCTGTTTCAGTATCTACAGATGCTGTCACATCTGCTTTGGATTTCTATCCAACAGGTTCAGTCTAATTTCAAATTTCCAGCTTCCGCATTATTTTGTTTCTGAGTGGATATCGTCTCTTGCTATGCCCCCATTTCCCCCTACTTAACACCTAATCTAGCAACTTGGTTTGTTCTTCATGGGCTCTTTTCGTTCTCCCTGTCATGCTCAATTCCATGAGGATTGACTACAGACACCAATGTCTGGAAACAATACATTTCAGTACAAGCCTTTTAATCACATGCAGTGATTGTAATGAGGTCAACCAGGTGGACCTCGTAGAATAGGAGTTCCCTGATTGGGGCTTTAATGTGGTTTAATCAAGGACTCTTCACACTTATATAAAGAGCGATTTGTGATGGGATAATGGCCTCTGTGGAGTTATTTCATCACCAAAGAATGTTCTCCAGAACCAGCCAGCACACTCGCTCTAAACTATTGAAAGTTCACATAAGCTACAGGAAAAGGAGAAAACAATTGCACCAGCAGCCATGAGAAATAATCCAGTGACAAACCTGTAAATAGTCCATAATCACCCTTACGTGTACTGTTGGGTTGTTCTTCATCAAGATTGATGCATTGTTAAGCATCAATCCAGCTCTACGATGTTAAGATAGAATGCTGGCTGGAACATGGAGATTGCAAATGATACTTGATGTCAAATCATTGTTACAGATTGTGCCATAACCTATCTGATCAGTGGTCATTAGGTGCACATGCAACAACTACTGCACCAAGGTGTGCTTCCTCTAATATATGTATATACATTTATGGACTTGATCTTCGACCTTTCAGGGACCAATTACCTCCCAAAGCAGAGATACCATCAAGGCACATTTCTGCTCCATAGTATTTAATAATCCATATATAATTCAAGCAAATGTGTGGCTAAAGTTTAGCAAATCCATCTTTTATAAACTGTGAATTCTCATTCATATATCAACACATATGTATAAACTGCGTATCCAAAAGGGCACGTGATTCAGGAGAAATAAAGCTGAAAAACAAAACAGAAACTCATATATATCTATATAGAATCCAAGCACATCCAGAAGATGTCTCTTCACAGATACATCTCAAGAATGATTTTGAAAGATTCTCAAAATAACACTTCACCATGTCTGAAATCAATTTAATTCAAAATTAATCTGTGAAAATATTATTTCAGGAAAATAATATCCTGGATTATTGGTGCTGGAAGAGCACAGCAGTTCAGGCAGCATCCGAGGAGCAGTAAAATCGACGTTTCAGGCAAAAGCCCTAATGCTGTGCTCTTCCAGCACCACTAATCCAGAATCTGGTTTCCAGCATCTGCAGTCATTGTTTTTACCTCAGGAAAATAATAATCAATCTATTGAACTGGCTTTCCAAGGAATGGCTGCACTTTTTCTGTGTTGATTCATTCAAATTGTAATGACAACAGATCATACTCGCAATGATATACAAACATATTGTAAGCAATTTGACCAGTGTCAGCATACTAACCAGGTATATTACATCACAAGACTTTAACAATGATTTGACATCAAATGTCATTTGTGAACAGTATGTTCCATCCAGCATTCTCTTTTAATCCTAAGATTTGAAAGCATATTTGATGACATGAAGAATACCCCAGCAGCATTGCTGAAGAGATTATAAGCAGCTTACCCTTTTGAAGAAGTCAACCTGTTTTGTTCGCGAATAAGGGACTTACAAAACAAATATGGCTGGAAAGGTGTAATTTAGCTAGTGTCTGGAAACTTTCTGAGTGAAATATATTCATTTCCAAGAGCCACTGTGGAATGTTGCAACTGAAGGTTATCAAGGAACTGTGGGGAGAGACATTTCAAATCAGAGATGTAACTCAAAAACTAAATTGTAATCTCTTGCATTTGCTGAGATAATGAATGTAGATTACCATGTCAGCAGAAAGCTTCGCCTGTGAGTTATATCCCAGACCCGAACACAGCCAGTTACTGCCCTGTTAGTCTACTCTTGATCATCAGTAAAGCGATGGAAAGAGTAAGTAGATCAAGCAACATTTGCTTGGCAATGACGTGGCCACTGATACTTAGCTTGGGTCCTGCCAGGGTCACACAGCTCCTAGCTCCAGACAGGGGGTGGCAATGAGTACCCTTGATGTAAAGGTAGTGTTTTATCAAGTGTGGCATCAAGGAACGGAGTAAAATTAGAATAAAAGGGAATCCAGAGTAAATTCTGCACTGCTGGAGACATACCAAGCATAAAGGAAGATGGTTGTGGTTGTTGGAGGTCAGTCATCTCAGTTCCTAGAGTTCCTCAGGGTTGTACCCGAGGCCCAACCATCTTCATCTGCTTCATCAATGACTTTCCCTCCACCATAAGGTCACATGTGGGATGTTTGCCAACGATTCTACATAATTTGAACACCATTCAGATTCTAAAGCAGTCCATATCCAAACACAGCAACAACTAGACAATTTCCAAGCTTGTGCTAACAAGTAGCAAGAGGTATTCATCATCACATGAGTGCCAGGCAATGATAATTTCCAACAAGTGACAATCTCACCATTGTCTCTTGATAATCAATGTTATAACAAGACTAAAGCCCACTATCAATATTCATGGGCTGCCACTGACCAGAAACTCAACTGGACTCACCACATAAATACAATGGCTACAAGAGCAGATTCAGATGCTGGGAATACTATGGCAAGTAACTCGATCCCCCCATCTCCCCAAAGCCTGTCCATCGTCTGTAAGGCGCAAGTCAGGAGGGTGACTTGTAATAAAATGCAAATACGTTTGATTCCTTTCAAACAATAATATTTTGGTATGCAGTAAATGATTGAGTAATTTGAAACAAATGTGGCAAATGCAATTATCAGCACCTCTCACAGTGTAGTGGAAGCATCCCTAATTCTGGGCCACAATGTCCAACATCAAGTTGTACCAATCACGGACGTGTATCCGAATGGAGGATTTTGAAAAAACAACAAGTTTGGATGGAACAGAAGATTGTGAACTGATGGTCCCAACATCCTTTACCACTGTATCTTTCCTTGTGTTACATTCAAGTTATTATGGTCTAATTGATAAAGATTGATTAATTCAATTTGCTCACAGTGATATCATTATTGTATGATGCAATCCCCTGGATTATAGAGGACCAATATGGTTTTTGTTTAAGTCCAGAAACTCTTATGTTCCCAAGTCAGTCGTGTGAATATACAAATACACGCATGAAGTTCTGTGCTGTCCAGTTAGTGCCTATAAATGGTAGGATCATTTAAAAAATCATATTTTAACAATGGTAATTTCTCGTTCTAAGGCAGTAGCACAAAAGAGTATTCACTGTGAACTATAATTTACAAAACCACTTGTTTGTCTATCCAAATAATTAATTTGACAATTAAAGCCTAATATGAAGTCTGGATTTGTGATTTTATTACTTCTTAGAAGACACAAGGAGAATGACATGAAACCACAGGATAGAGCTCGTAACCATAGAAAACTAAATAAAAGATTCGGTTTCTTTGAAAGCATTTATAAGCATGGCTGCAAGCCATATCATAAAACTGCAAATACTTCCTGATTACAGGTTGTGCATGAATGATGGTTGCCTGAGCTGAAGCCTAAGTGTTCAGACTTAACTAAAATATATATTTTTTTAAATTTCCTTTGGCTTTGATTGTTTATCCTGATTTCTGCCTATTTCAGATTCAAGGCTTACTTTAATAAGATTGTATTGAATTTGGATGTAACTGAATATTGGCCAATGAGCACAGCATTGAGTTAGTTTTGAGACCACTTGTTGAGTTGTGTCCAAGGAGGAAACTCCAGACCATTTTTAAAAATTACGAATTGAACAAGTTTTAGTCCATAGAAAAAATTAAAAACAGGGGATAAAAGCCCTTGTATGGTGAAAATGATGTGTCAGTAGACTTTGGAAAAGGGCAAAGGAACAATTGCGATAGTTTCTTTTTCTTGTGATTATAATGTATGAAAACTTGATGAATTTATCTTAGTGCCGTATAACCCCATCCTTCACCACTGTTATGTTGAATCTGTAAGTAGATGGCAGCATTTTATCCCATTCCATTTTTAATCAATCGTGCAGAATGTTCCATATGTGTAAAAGCACTAAGTAATTTATACCAGCTATTCAATTTAAAATCTCCTAAAAATGCCATTTTATTTTGTTAAGTTATGAGCTGTGGTCACTATAATGAGTGGACATTCAATTAAAAATTTGAAAATAAAAACAACATAAATATAATGGTACAGCTACAATTGATCACATTAAAGGACAATTTAGTAAGGTACAATTTCAATATTATTTACATACGAGTCACATAGTTATCAAAACCTATTGCTTAGGGATTGTATTGATAAAGCAACACCTGCACAAAGTTATGCATTTATGCCTAAGTTAAAACTTGTCAAATAGCATTTAAAAGTTTGGATGGTGAGTCAAGTTCCATGTTTTCACATAAATATATTATTTATCAACCATGTTAAAAATGTGTCCATGTGCTACCCTCAATGTGAATGGTCAATAGGATACAGCATTTGTCAAGGTAAAAACAATGACTGCAGATGCTGAAAATCAAATACTGGATTAGTGGTGCTGGAAGAGCACAGCAGTTCAGGCAGCATCCAACGAGCAGCGAAATTAACGTTTCGGGCAAAAGCCCTTCATCAGGAATAAAGGCAGTGAGCCTGAAGCATGGAGAGATAAGCTAGAGGAGGGTGGGGGTGGGGAGAGAGTAGCATAGAGTACAATGGGTGAGTGGGGGAGGAGATGAAGGTGATAGGTCAAGGAGGAGAGGGTGGAGTGGATAGGTGGAAAAGAAGATAGGCAGGTCGGACAAGTCAAGGAGGCAGTAACTGAGCTGGAAGTTTGAAACTAGGATGAGGTGGGGGAAGGGGAAATGAGGAAGCTGTTGAAGTCCACATTGATGCCCTGGGGTTGAAGTGTTCCGAGGCGGAAGATGAGGCGTTCTTCCTCCAGGCGTCTGGTGGTGAGGGAGCGGCGGTGAAGGAGGCCCAGGACCTCCATGTCCTCGGCAGAGTGGGAGGGGGAGTTGAAATGTTGGGCCACGGGGCGGTTTGGTTGATTGGTGCGGGTGTCTCGGAGATGTTCCCTAAAGCGCTCTGCTAGGAGGCGCCCAGTCTCCCCAATGTAGAGGAGACCGCATCGGGAGCAACAGATACAATAAATGATATTGGTGGATGTGCAGGTGAAACTTTGATGGATGTGGAAGGCTCCTTTAGGGCCTTGGATAGAGGTGAGGGAGGAGGTGTGGGCACAGGTTTTACAGTTCCTGCGGTGGCAGGGGAAAGTGCCAGAATGGGGGGGTGGGTCGTAGGGGGGTGTGGACCTGACCAGGTAGTCACGGAGGGAACGGTCTTTGCGGAAGGTGGAAAGGGGTGGGGAGGGAAATATATCCCTGGTGGTGGGGTCTTTTTGGAGGTGGCGGAAATGTCGGTGGATGATTTGGTTGATGCGAAGGTTTGTAGGGTGGAAGGTGAGCACCAGGGGCGTTCTGTCCTTGTTACGGTTGGAGGGGTGGGGTCTGAGGGCGGAGGTGCGGGATGTGGACGAGATGCGTTGGAGGGCATCTTTAACCACGTGGGAAGGGAAATTGCAGTCTCTAAAGAAGGAGGCCATCTGGTGTGTCCTATGGTGGAACTGGTCCTCCTGGGAGCAGATACGGCGGAGGCGGAGAAATTGGGAATACGGGATGGCATTTTTGCAAGAGATAGGGTGGGAAGAGGTGTAATCCAGGTAGCTATGGGAGTCAGTGGGTTTGTAAAAAATGTCAGTGTCAAATCGGTCGTCACTAATGGAGATGGAGAGGTCCAGGAAGGGGAGCGAGGTGTCAGAGATAGTCCAGGTAAATTTAAGGTCAGGGTGGAATGTGTTGGTGAAGTTGATGAATTGCTCAACCTCCTCGCGGGAGCACGAGGTGGCGCCAATGCAGTCATCAACATAGCGGAGGAAGAGGTGGGGAGTGGTGCCGGTGTAAGTACGGAAGATCAACTGTTCTACATAGCCAACAAAGAGACAGGCATAGCTGGGGCCCATACGTGTGTCCATGGCTACGCCTTTGGTCTGGAGGAAGTGGGAGGATTCAAAGGAGAAATTGTTAAGGGTGAGGACCAGTTCGGCCAAACGAATGAGTGTGTCAGTGGAAGGGTACTGTTGGGGACGTCTGGAGAGGAAAAAACGGAGGGCTTGGAGGCCCTGGTCATGGCGAATGGAGGTGTAGAGGGATTGGATATCCATGGTGAAGATGAGGCGTTGGGGGCCAGGGAAACGGAAGTCTTGGAGGAGGTGGAGGGCGTGGGTGGTGTCTCGAACGTATGTGGGGAGTTCCTGGACGAGGGGGGATAGGACAGTGTCAAGGTAGGTAGAGATGAGTTCAGTGGGGCAGGAGCATGCTGAGACAATGGGTCGGCCAGGGTGGTCAGGCTTGTGGATCTTGGGAAGGAGGTAGAACCGGGCAGTGCGGGGTTCCCGGACTATGAGGTTGGAAGCTGTGGGTGGGAGATCTCCTGAGGTGATGAGGTTCTGTATGGTCTGGGAGATGATGGTTTGGTGATGGGGGGTGGGGTCATGGTCAAGGGAGCAGTAGGAAGAGGTGTCCTCGAGTTGGCGTTTGGCTTCAGCGGTGTCGAGGTCAGTGCGCCAGACTACCACTGCGCCCCCTTTATCCGCTGGCTTGATGGTGAGGTTGGGATTGGAGCAGAGGGATTGGAGGGCTGCGCGTTGTGAGGGTGAGAGGTTGGAGTGGGGGAGGGGGGACGACAGGTTGAGGCGGTTAATGTCCCGGCGGCAGAAGGAAATGAAGAGGTCGAGGGCAGGTAATAGGCCAGCGCGGGGTGTCCAGGTGGATGCAGTGTGTTGGAGGTGGGCGAAGGGGTCCTCGGAAGGTGGGCGGGAGTCCTGATTGTGAAAGTAAGCTCGGAGGCGGAGGCGACGGAAGAATTGTTCGATGTCACGTTGTGTATTAAATTCATTGATGCGTGGACGGAGGTCCTGGGCCTCCTTCACCGCCGCTCCCTCACCACCAGACGCCTGGAGGAAGAACGCCTCATCTTCCGCCTCGGAACACTTCAACCCCAGGGCATCAATGTGGACTTCAACAGCTTCCTCATTTCCCCTTCCCCCACCTCATCCTAGTTTCAAACTTCCAGCTCAGTTACTGCCTCCTTGACTTGTCCGACCTGCCTATCTTCTTTTCCACCTATCCACTCCACCCTCTCCTCCTTGACCTATCACCTTCATCTCCTCCCCCACTCACCCATTGTACTCTATGCTACTCTCTCCCCACCCCCACCCTCCTCTAGCTTATCTCTCCATGCTTCAGGCTCACTGCCTTTATTCCTGATGAAGGGCTTTTGCCCGAAATGTTGATTTCGCTGCTCGTTGGATGCTGCCTGAACTGCTGTGCTCTTCCAGCACCACTAATCTAGTACAGCATTTGTCATGTGTATTGTGAATAATATGAAAGAAAGAAAACATAGACCAGAGAATCTGTATAAACTAATATAGGCAAATTACCAATCTTATAATACTGCTGAGGGCTCTTGTGGTTCAGCGTCACTACCTTCAAGCCAGGAGGCCTGTGTTCAAATCCAGTCTAAGTGTTAGTGAACCATGGGTAGGATGGATAGATAAATTCTGGAAATAAAACCTGTTAAAGGCAGATGATTCCAGCTTCTCATGTAAAGTGCCATTCCCTATTAAACAAACTATATGTTGGAGTGGACATTCCATATAATGCTACATGTGAAATGGATACATAAACAGAAGTTGCTGGAAAAGCTCAGCAGATCTGGCAGTATCTGAGGCAGACCTGCTGAGCTTTTCCAGCGATTTCTGTTTTTGTTTCTGATTTACAGTATCTGCAGTTCTTGTGATTTTTGTGAAATGGATAGACCTGGTTCAGTTGTTAAAATATAAAAACGAATTGTAGTTTGCTTGTAAACTGAACCTTCAGCTTATTCCGAAGTGGAATTCTGCTGGACTGCCATCTTTTGAAATATCTTCTCCGAGCTGCCTTTGATTATTTTTACCAACAGTAATGGTACATTTACTCACCATGAGTGATGACTTTCAAAACATTCCAGTGTTGCTGTGAAATATACTGATCTTTTTTGTCAGTTGATAGGACACAATACTCAATAAAATTGCTTCACTTTGAGAAAACAAATGCACATTTGTGTTAATACTCGGATGCTGACACTTCAGGATAGTTAAGAAATTGTGACCTAATGTCTGGTCTGTTTCAGAACAGGATAAGCTTTTCATTTTTCATATTCCATACGTTGCTGCCAAAACTTGACTAACTTGTGATTAAGAGTCTTTTCTAGCCTCAAATAAAAATTGGAGAGAGAGTACAGTTTACTTCTCAAAGTGTTGATGACTAGATTTTAACTATTCCACTGAACTAATTTTTCTGGTTTTCTCACACCTAAGGCACTGTTTCCACTGTTTAATTTGGTTTACAAAACGAAACCTGACTTCACATTAATGAACATTGATGATATCTTCGTTAATGGAATTTGAAACCCAAATAAAATTGCCCTTAATAAGTAACTTAGGGACTCAACATAATGGCCAGAGAAACTGAGCTTTTACTTAACTTTCCACTTCCAGAACTTAATCCCTCCAAATCAGTGAGATCCAGGAGACAGGAAAACATTTTCTGGTGATCTTTCTAGAAAGCACACCAGCAACTCTCCTCAATAGTAATGGCAAAAAAGAAAAAATGGTATTCATAAAAATTACAATGAAAACAGCACTACAAAGGCCCTCAAAATGATATTCTAGCAATTCTGGTGTGGTCCACACAATGCCTTCTGTTGATAAGGGTGCTAGAATGTCCATGCCACAGAAGCATTCACAGTGAACAGGTCATAATATCAAGCTGCCTCTTCGATATTTTTAACACATGTTCTGCAAATATAGACAAAGCAGGAGCAGTGAAGGCCTTGAGTTAATCATTTGCATGTTCAGCAGCACAAGGAGCTCCCAATTACTGCTAATTAAAGGGATAGGCATCCAACTGGCGGGTAACATGCTTTTCAGTCACGACTTCCTTGCAAATGTGTAAAAGGAGCTCTTGTTGCACAGTGATAATATCCCTATTTCTGAGCCTGGAGGCCCAGGTTCAAGTCCCTGTTCCAGAAATGTGCCATGACATGCTTGAATAGGTTGACTTAAAGCAAATCTTACAACTGTATGGATGTCCTCTGGTATGCTTTGGAAGAGTTCTACAGACTTGCTCACTTACAAAGTCAGGTCAGTGCATCTTGACAGGGAGAGCAGAGGGTTTTCTGAAGTTCCCACTGAAAGGCCAGTTATGGGACTTTAGCTGCAGGGTTTCTGAGTTTACAACATGAATGGAGCAGAGGCTTCAGACAGAAGACCTGTGTACAGGGAGACTGAAGAGGAGGGCTCCTGCAGAACTCCTTACCCACTAAGGGTATTTAGGAAGCACTTCTGCTATCTTCACAGGAGCGATGCCTGAGGTTCATCAAGGTGGTCACTGATTTGCGTTACTTCTTTCAACAAGACATACAGGCTTGCAGTAGGGTGAGGACAGCAGCCAGTAAGCATGCTGTCAGTATCAACCTCAACACAGCTGGACCCTTCCACCATAAGTGAATTAATTGCACACATGTCTCAGATCAGCATACTTTGTTGTATCTGAAAAGTGATGACAACCTTGTGCACAATGAGGAAATAGTTCATTTGTTTATCCCTAACTAGAGGGAAATTGAAGGATTGTGTATGATTTGTGAGGGAGCCATAAACTGTATACCATGGATTGGCAGTGTGCACATGTCAATAGGGACAGGTCCAGGAATTGCAAACGTTCCACATTGTCTATGTCCAGACCAATATGTTGGTAAATTCCCATTATCCTGGGTACGATATCAGTTCTGTGGGAATGTCTGATTTTGAGTGAGCTAAAATCAGGCACTTTAGATGGCTTCCTCCTATGATTGCAGATATTGTTAGAAGCTGACCACCATGTTCACCATGTTGTGGCTGGCACGGTGGCACAGTGGTTAGCACTGCTGCCTCACAGCGCCAGAGACTTAGGTTCAATTCCCGCCTCAGGCGACTGACCGTGTGGAGTTTGCACATTCTCCCCATGTCTGCGTGGGTTTCCTCTGGATGCTCTGGTTTTCTCCCACAGGCCAGGTGAATTGCCCATAGTGTTAGATGAATGGAGTAAATGTATGGGTGGATGGTGGGTCGGTGTGGACTTGTTGGGCCGAAGGTTCCCATGCTGCTATATTGGAACCAGACTTTCATTTATTCATTCATAAGTTGAGGGCATCACTGGCTGGGCCAGCATTTATTGCCCATCCCTAATTGCCCAGACCGTAGTTAGGAGTTAACCAGATTGTGAGTCTGGAGTCATATGTAGGCCAGACTAGTTAAGGACGTTGGTGAACCAGATGGGTTTTTCTAACAATCAACAATAAATTTATGGTCATCATTAGACTCTTAATTCCAGAATTTTATGGATTCAAATTCCACCATCTACCATGTCCAGATTTGAACCCAGTCCCCAGAACATTACATAGGGTCCAGTGATAACAGCACTGCTTCAAAATCTTCAACGCGGACAAGACAATGTCTGGGAGGACTGGTAATAGAGTTGTCTTTTTTAGGCCTCATTGTCAAAGTATTCAAGTGAGTCTCCTATTGTGGAACCTGTCTGTGACTGCACCCTCTGGGGACCTGAAACTAAACTTCTTTTTGTCCTGGTCTGACTGAAGCCCACCTTTGTTTGGTGAGTCACCATGTGTAGATGGCGAGACTACACTATCCCTAAAATAAGCACATTACCAGTCTTTGAACTGGTGACTCATAATGTAGGGTCATCTGATAGAGGTTCTTCCTCAGAGGGCTCTCAGCCTTCCTTAAGAGGCTGCAGTGACTTCTCAGGTGACAGTTCTTGGGTAAGTAGAAATAGAAAATCAGAATCAGGATTTGGATGAGGGATAGAGAGGTTGGTATGGGAAGCAAGAGGTTCCTGGTCACACAGCCCCCAGCTTGCAGACAGCAAATGAGACTGACATGAAACGTGAGAAATGCCAAACGGCAGGATCACATCATTAGCCTGAATGCTCCAGATGCCACTGGCTTTTACCAGGATGCCCTCTTGATGTTGAACTATCTTCTCCAGCAGTGGTAGGTGATGTTGACCTGTCTGGCCCTTTCTGGTTCTGTATTGCTTCCCTGTTTATACATAAACGGAAGAAAGAGGAAAGAATGCCAGTGAGAGGGTGGCATTATTTTGG
The DNA here is from genome assembly GCF_047496795.1 of Chiloscyllium punctatum. Taxonomy (NCBI): domain Eukaryota; kingdom Metazoa; phylum Chordata; class Chondrichthyes; order Orectolobiformes; family Hemiscylliidae; genus Chiloscyllium; species Chiloscyllium punctatum. The sequence goes on along the minus strand of NC_092742.1, from coordinate 70,740,300 downwards.
AGCGACCTGTCTGTCAGAGCTGAATAGCTTGAACCATCTAGGTGTGGCGAGAATCTGTTGTAAGGCTAGGGCATGAGCAGTGACAGCAGTGTGAGGGTCAGGTGGTGTACCTTATGTTAAGTCCCAATTGATGCTAGGTAACCACTCACATTGAGCAGTGTGAGTGGTTAAGGGATAAGTGGGTTAGACATATCATTTGAAGATACATTCAGCAACCTTGACCACTTTTCTGAGATCACTGAAATTCTAAGATCTCTGCTGAGGGATATACACTGGAATTTGGCCTCACTGGCATCTTCTCCCACTCTCCTCAGAAACCGGTCCTTAAGAGCTTCTTGTTGCTCGCGGGAAAGGACCTCTCTCTTCCTGTTGATCTTCTGGACTAAAGCGTCTAGTGCCACAACCAAGAATCTGGAAACCTCCTCTCATTCTGTTGCTCAACTTGAATTGCTTTTCTTTACAGCCAATTCCTGTGGGGACACCCAGCAACAGTTTCCTCACAATCACTGCAGCACCTCTTTGGATTTAAGCTGGAAAACAGGCTCACCACGCACACTGTTAGACCCCTGTTGAGCATTCATCAAACATCGGGTACAGGCTAAACTAGTTTGAACATGATAAAGAGGAGGATGCAAAGAGATTGCAAATCACAAGCTCTATGCTTGAAAATGGGAGCAACCCATTTTTAGCCCTCCAAGTCTGTTTAGCACCAAGGCTCTTCCATTGTTTGAATGAATTCTCCTATACTGGCAGACATTGATAAGTACCATTTACGTTTGTCACGTTCACAGCTTACTACTATCGTCTCCCCAAAATATAACACATTTCTCGCAAAATGCTGAAACACGGTGAAGTCTTGAATCTACAAGTGTTAGCATATATTTATAGTATATATCTATACATCTACAGCATATATCTATTTATCGTGCTATCTGAATTTCTCAAAGCCAATTTCAGGTGAAAATGTAAATATTCCAGGTGTGCATGTTCCTTCAAAGTGACAATAAATTACTCAGTGTTTTTTGTCTTGGAATTTGGTGACTCCAGGCTGATCTCGAGAGTCCATTTTAAAATTACTACAAGCAGAAAAGGGACAACTCCAAATTCCTTCCAAAATGTACTCAGAATTCGTGGCCCTGTTTCCCCAAGCTTTAAATATACAACAATCTGACCTTCAATTGGTATATGGGTAACCATTACTTATTGATGTGAATTATTTTCTGATCAGTTGTAAACCAATTTTATTTTGGTTGCATCCGAAGATAATTTAAAACATTTCCACAACCAGTGTCTAGTAGTGATACAAAAAAGGATTAGTACAAGCTTGAGCCCCATGAAATAATCTTTACTCCCATCAAGTTTGTTATGAACCAGATGTTGTGATGCAACTTCTACTTCAAGGCATATATAGATAATGAATGGAAAAGTATATTAGGTGCCTAACATTACTTACATGTAATAAATTTAGATCCAGGTCTGACCACATACAATAATGACTGATTAAAAGGCTCCAAATGTCTGCATAACATCATAAACTGCAAGAATAATGTTCATAGAGGATAACTGTCACCTAACTTTGTGCAGACTTGCATATGCTTGGTTCCAATATAATTCTGACTGTAGCTCTACCTTTCCTTAAAAAGTTGTAATTTATTTACATTATTTTGCTTTCAGACTATCCATTTCAAAATTTACGTTTTCCCAATTTATTTTGGTGTAGTAATTATCTTGGACTGTTGGACATAGCAGAACATGTGCACATAAATGAATGAGGAATAGAATCACAGATGTGAAATATAGCACTTTAAAGTGTAGTTTACTGGGAGAAATACCACTTGTAGTCATCAAGAATACTTGAAGTATTGCCAATTTATCTTGGAAAAAGTATGATTAAGCAAAAAGCTTTATTGTTGGACAACACACCTCCTTGCAATACTTTAAATTTCTTCCTGAAATCATCAGCACTTCACCTCACTTTAATGCAAAATACACTTTACACATAAAGCAGAAGATTAAAAGAATTAAATCTATCAAAGTTCCTCTGGTTCATTTCACAATTTAAGTGGATATATTAACATTAAAAATGTTAATGCTCTTGTTTCTTTCAGTGAAACCCTCAAATCTTCAAAAAATCTGGAAGGTACAAATTATTACAAATAAGTCTGATATCCAATGACAGGTTTGAGAATGTATTAACTGAGCTTTCAATCAGGCAGGTTGAAATTCAAATAGCAAACAAGAGAATGCTGACTGATTTGTGTAAAGCTGTCAGTGTCCTGTGTACATAAAACTTCAATGATTTAAGCTCCTGTTGAAGGAGCTATCCAATTTTTTTTAGAATAGTCACAATTCATATTTTCTTTTTCATTTCCATGCCATGACTAACAAAGCTTGGTGGTTTTAAAGTATAGACTGAATTATTGGATTGCATGCAAATGTGACCATCATCTAAAATTAAAATATCTTGAATTTAAAGAGCAGAGTTTTTATTTTAAAAAAAGGAGAAATAGATTTTAATCCAAATTAGTTCTGGAAATACTTCAAAACCAATAAAAAGCTTCAAATAGTCGTGTGTAGTCATCAAAGGAGTCATGATAACATGGATGCCCAACATTAAATACTCATACTATTTGAAATTACTCGACGCTGAATACGTGCAATGGCAACTGTAGCACTTCACAGAACATCTCTTCAAACATATAATCAACAATTCTACATAAAGGTTACAGCAAAGCTCTCAGTGAGCTCGTTATAAATTTGACATGCAGAACAATAGCCACAAAAAAAGCCTACATAATTTCAGCTGGAACTGGCACAAAATGAAATTAGCTACATCTATTTGCATAACTTACGCTGGGCGATAGTGCCTGTATATCTTCAAATATTGTATGTACAAAACTGAATATGTTATATATTTCTTTGTATTAATTAATACACTTAATTCCATTCCTTACTCTTTAATCTGGCAGCTTCGCCTGGCTCCGATATCCTTCCTGCAATCTTGTTCAAAATTTCTTCGATTTGAATGTTTTAGTGATAATTCTATTATTATATGATTTAATACAGAGCAAAATATTATAAGTATTCATTTGGCCTCCTCCTGGATATGATCATATGCAATTTATTCCATTATGGACTAATTTAGTACATGAAAAATCATATTATATGGAAATGTTTTGCTAAAAGTATCTTCTTGCAACGTTCTCAAAATTTATAAAGCAAAACCAAATCTGTACATCAAACCCTAGTCAGTTTACTCAATGGCAAGCAACTAATTTCCACAGATGCTCGCCCATGGTACACCGCCCACCTCTCTCACTATCTCTGACTCACCATATACTAGTTATCATTGAAGTTCTATAATTTATGAACACGTACCTGCATGCAGCTTCTTTTGATTCTCTTCTCAAGCCTATTATTCTTTATCAAGGAAATGCTATGTGATTGAATGAGTTGTCTCAAGTTGGAGTTGACAACACAGTGTCACCTAGAAGTCACTGTTTGAGTAAGCAAGCCAGATCTTTAACCAGAATATTACTTCAAAGCGGTGACATATTCAAGATGCACCACATTGCAATTAAACCATCTCTAATTCTTTTAGTGATTGTAAGATAAAGTTGAATTTTACTGTGTTGAAGTGACAAAACTTGTACGGTTGTAATGTTACAGGAACTACATAAAGGCTACCCATAGTCATCATTTTAATAGACAGCCAGCAATTGGAAGTAATCTATTTGTTCAGTAGATTTTCTTCAAGGTGCAAATGGTTATATTTCTGATGTGTTCTCTTATGTTGAAGAGCTCCAAACATGAATGGTAACCCAACCATTCCAATGCAATGTTTGACTGCTTGTGATATCCTTCTATTCAATCCACACAATGCGCATAAGACCAGGAGACACCTGGAGAATCCCTGGGTCATACATCAATGGTTTTCTCGCTTGAGCATTTGACAGATATTTTGAAGTCTTTTGAAAAGAGTGCAGGTTTCCTTACTGGCTGGACCTGTGAACCTTGAAATTCAATAGGCAGAATTCTTTCCAATGAGCTTGAGGTAGGCAGTATATTTGTAACCACTGATCACTAGCTAAACGGCAAAATGCTTTAAAGTTCGATGCCAACATCACAAATCTTGAGCTCAACAACTTTTGTTAGAGACATCATAAGGAGTTTCTTTGTTTTACAAATGAAGAAATATAAGACAGTATAACTGTGATTTGAAACCAAATAATGAGGGAGATCACAGCGGGTGGGTAGCATCTCCAGCACTTTTTGTTTTCAATACAGATTTCAGCATCTGCAGTAATTTGCTCCTATAACTATTCATTTAACTATTTCATGTAAAAATAACTTTTTGTTGTTTCAAAGCCGATGTTTCAATTTGATCAGAATTCATGTTCATCGTGAAGAGCAAAATTCACATTGTAAAAGGGACAATTGGTAGCAGTCTCTGGGTCTTACTATGGTCGAGCATAATATTGAGCAGAAAGAGTATCCAGCTCTTCTGTTTTTCCTAGTTTGCATTAAAAATTCCACTAATGGAAGTGGGTGGATCAGGTAAAGCCATTTAAAGGAGTGAAAATCAATGTTTTCTCATGTCCCTGTAATAAACAACCGGAAGATGTTGCATTTCTATGGTGAAAGGATATTTTAGGACAAAGTGGGTAATGTGCAAGCAACACACTGGTTCCAAGTATATAACAAGTTACAGATTCAAAGAATGAAATCTTCAGAGTTAGTGTCACGGAGTATCGCAGAGTTAATCTTTCTATCATCTACTAAATGCCGTCTACTATAAAGTGCTTACATCATTTACAACCAATTGCTTTTGACAAGATAGTATCAAGCACTAACAATTATGGCTTTCAATTAATCACTTAGGAAAATTAACTTTGTTTCTACACACATCAATTACAACATAACTAGTAATGAAGAGCCCAAGAAAGTACCTATATATAAAATAAAAAACTATGTTAATCTGAAGCTCTAGTTTTAGTGCAAATTTGGGGAGGTGTTCAAAATTTGAAAAATGTTGGAATGTCATATTTACTTTCAATTATTATTAACTAATAACATAATAGTTAACTGGATTCTGGGCAATCCAAGATGGAGGATGGAAAATTTTCTGACTGGAACTGGCTGCTCTTTTTTTTGAGGTATTTTAGGTGTTAAAGGTGATTTCCTTGAATTCCAGGAGCAGCATTTACTGTTTTATATGCTATTGTATTTGTTTTGGAACATTGGAAAAAAGTCAAAACAACAGCACTTTTAAAAGGAAGAAAGACAGACAAAGGCAGCTAGCGCATGGTCTGTAAGGGAGAGAGAGAAAGAACCCCACACTGCTAACTGACACAGCAGTGAACCCGTAGATTTACTGCCTTTGCTGAATTCATGTATTATTAGACATCAGAGTGTATCGAGGAAAACTTAACAAACAGTGAAATTCACATCTGGTCTTGAAAGAACCAGTTTGGGAGAGGTCACAGCAAAGAAACAGATAAGTGAATGGTTTTAAGTATAGCCTTGCTGTAAATCACCAATAGTGAGTAGAGTGGGTTCTTTCTTGATTGTATATTTTTGTTGGGATCTGTCTCTTGATTAAATTTTAAAAATATGAGCCATAATTATTAAGTTGGCCTGGAGCAGTGTTTTGTAGAGCCATAAGACAGTGCTATTTTCTGGGTCTATGGTAGAGTGATATGCTCCTCGAGTTGGATGTTGGAGTTTCAGGAGAGTTTAAGGGTTACTGAGGATTATATCTGCAATAAATATTGGTTGCAAATCCTGAAAGATCAAATGGATTGGTTGAAGTGACAGTTAGAGGCAATTAGGAATTTGCAAGAATTAGAGGGTGTGATGGATGGCAGTTATAGGAAGGGAGAAAAGCTGCAGATACAGTCAGGTACATGAGTAACCTCCAAGAAAGGTCGGAGAGGTAGGCAGGTAGTACATGGTCTATAAGGGAGATAGAGAAAGAACCCCACACTGCTAACTTACACAGCAATGAGCCCGTACTTTTACTGCCTTTGCAGGTCTTCTATGGCTATCCCCAAGTCAAACTTGGATGTTTTGGAAAACATCGGGGTTGATGCTCTTTCAGGAGAAGGTAGCATGAGCAGCAAAGCTTCTGGTATCAGGACAGGCTCTAGTGTATTGAGAGGTGCATTGGACTCCAAGCAATCTATTGTGTTAGGAGACTCTCTAGTCAGGGGCACAGACAGTCATTTCTGCAGTCAGCAGCAAAAATTAAAATGGTGTGTTGCCTCCCTGGTGCCAGGATCAAGAATGTCTCAGACAGGGTGCAGAATGTTCTCAAGGGGGAGAGGGCTCAGCAGAAGGTCATTGTACATATTGGAACCAACGACATAGAAAGGGAAAAGGATGACATTCTGAAGGGACAATATAGAAAGTTAGGCAGGAATTTAAAAATGAAGTCCTTGAGGGTAGTAATATCTGGATTACTCCCAGAGCTGGTGCATAAGAGAAGGATTCACATTTTTGGTCATTGGAATATCTTCTGGGGTAGAAGTAACCTGTATAAGAAGGATGGATTGCACTTGAATTGGAAGGGGACTAACATAATGGCAGGGAGATTTGCTAGAGCTGCTCTTAAGAATCTGAACTAGTAAAGAGCAGGGGTAGGACCCAGGGTGATACTGAGGGAAGAGACTGGTACAGTTGGGAAAAGAAATAAGTCAACCAGTCAGGGCAGGCAGGGGCAAAGCAGAGGACAAGGTAGGACTGATAAATTAAGCTGCAAGAAGCCTAACAGGGAAAGCAGATGAACTTAGGGCATGGTTAGGAACTTGGCACTGGGATATCATAGCAATTACAGAAACATGGTTCAGGGATGGACAGGACTGGCAGCTTAATGTTCTAGGATACAAATGCTATAGGAAGGATAGAAAGGGAGGTGGGGTGACATTTTTGATAAAGGATAGCATTAAGAGACAGCTGTATTTAGAGAGGATATGTCTGGAAATACATCCAGGGAAGATATTTGGGTGAAACTGAGAAATAAGGAAGGGATGATCACCTTATTGGGATTATATTATAGACCCCCAAATAGTCAGCCGGAAATTGAGAAACAAATTTGTAAGGAGATCTCAGCTATCTGTAAGAATAATAGGGTGGTTATGGTAGGGGGTTTTTACTTTCCAAACATAGACTGGGACTGCCATAGTGTTAAGGGTTTAGGTGGAGAGGAATTTGTTGAAAGAAAATTTTCTGATTCAGTATGTGGATGTACTGAGAAGGTGCAAAACATGATCTACTCTTGGGAAATAAGGCAGGGCAGGTGACTGAGGTGTCAGTGGGGGAGCACTTTGGGGCCAATGACCATATTTCTATTAGTTTTAAAATAATGATGGAAAAGGATAGACCAGATCTAAAAGTTGAAGTTCTAAATTGGAGGAAGCATAATTTTGACAGTATTATGCAAGAACTTTCAAAAGCTGATTGGGTGCAGATGTTCGCAGGTAAAGGGACAACTGGAAAATGGGAAGCCTTCAAAAATGGGATAATGAGAGTCCAGAGACAGTATATTCCTGTTGGGTGAAAGGCAAGGCTGGAAGGTGTAGGGAATGCTGGATGACTAGAGAAATTGAGGACTTGTTTAAGAAAAAGAAGGAACTAACTGTCATGTATAAACAGGAGATCGAGTGAATCCTTAGAAGAGTACAAAGGCAGTACAGAGAGTATACTTATGAGGGAAATCAGGAGGACGAAAAGGGGACATGAGATAGCTTTGGCAAATAGGGTTGACGAGAATCCAAAGAGTTTTTACAAATACATTCAGGACAAAAGGATAACTGGAGAGCGAATAGGGCCCCTCAAAGATTAGCAAGGCGGCCTTTGTGTGGAGCCGGAGGAGATGGGGACACAGTAAATGAATATTTTGCATCAGTGTTTACTGTGGAGAAGGACATGAAAGATATGGATGTGGGGAAATAGATGGTGACATCTTGAAAAATGTCCACAATACAGAGGAGGAAGTGCTGGTCATCTTGAAACGCATAAAAGTGGATAAATCTCCAGGACCTGATCAGGTGTACTCTAGAACTCTGCGGGAAGCTAGAGAAGTGATTGCTGGGCCTCTTGCTGAGATATTTGTATCATCGATAGTCACAGGTGAGGTGCCAGAAGACTGGAGGTTGGCTAACGTGGTGCCACTGTTTAAGAAAGGTGGTGAGGACAAACCAGGGAACTATAGACCGGTGAGTCTGACATTGGTGGTGGGCACGTTGTTGGAGGGAATCCTGAGGGACAGGATTTACATGCATTTAGTAAGGTAAGGACTGATTAGGGATAGTCAACATGGCTTTGTGCATGGGAAAACATGTCTCACGATCTTGATTTGAGTTTTTTGAAAAAGTAACAAAGAGGATTGATGAGGGTAGAGCAGTAGATGTGATCTATATGGACTTCAGTAAGGTGTTCGATAAGGTTCCCCATGGGAGATTGATTAGCAAGGTTAGATCTCATGGAATACAGGGAGAACTAGCCATTTGTGAGATACAGAACTGGCTCAAAGGTAGAAGACAGAGGGTGGTGGTGGAGTGTTGTTTTTCAAACTGGAGGTTTGTGACCAATGGAGTAACACAAGGATCAGATGCTGGTCCACTACTTTTCGTCATTTATATAAATGATTTGGACATGAACATAGAGGTATAGATGGTAAGTTTGCAGATGACACCAAAATTGGAGGTGTGATGGACAGTGAAGAAGGTTACCTTAGCTTACAATGGGATTTTGATCAGATGAGCCAATGGGCTGATGAGCGGCAGATGGAGTTTAATTTAGATAAATGCGAAGTGCTGCATTTTGGGAAAGCAAATCTTAGCAGGAAATATACACTTAATGGTCAGGTCCTGGGGGCGTGGTGCTGAACAAAGAGACTTTGGAGTGCAGGTTCATAGCTCCTTGAAAGTAGAGTTGCAGGTAGATAGGATAGTGAAGGAGGCTTTGGTATGCTTTTCTTTTTGGTCAAAGCATTGTGTATAGGATTTGGAGATCATGTTGCAGCTGTACAGGATGTTGGTTAGGCCACTTTTGGAATATTACGTACAATTCTGGTCTCCTAGCTAACAGACGAATGTTGTGAAACTTGTAAAGGTTCAGAAAAGATTGACAAGAATGTTGCCTGGGTTGGAAGATTTGAGCTAAGGGAGAGGCTGAATAGGCTGGGGCTATTTTCTTGGCAGCATGAAGGCTAAGGGGTGACCTCATACAGGTTTATAAAATCATGAGGGGCATGGATAGGATAAATAGACAAAGTCTTTTCCCTGGGGTCGGGGAGTCCAGAACTAGAGGGCATAGAGGAAAGATATAAAAGGGACCCAAGGGGCAACTTTTTCAAGCAGAGGGTGGTGTGTTTATGGAATGAGCTGCCAGAGGGAGTGGTGGAGGCTGGTACAATTGCTCCATTTAAAAGGCATCTGGATGGGTATATGAATAGGAAGGGCTAATAGGGATATCGGTCAAGCGTTGGCAAATGTTGCTAGATTAGGTTGGGATATCTGGTCAGCATGGACAAGTTGCACTGAAGGGCCTATTTCCATGCTGTACATCTCTCTGACTCTTTGCCTCCAAGTGAAGTGCAAATGTAGCCAGAGTTTCAAAATTAATTTGCAATTCTCGTGCTATAAATCTGTTTAGTACAGTCAGGATGACTTTGTCAACATGACAGTATACAATTTTAGCTTTCACTTGTCACAGCTGAATAATACAAAGCTAACTTAAAGATTTAAATAAAAGTTTAAACAGACCATCACAGCTGTTGGGTCAGCCTTTACATTACAATAAATGTAGAGTTGTTACCTAGTGAGCTAAGCCTGAAGGAGTGAAACCTTTCACGCACGTACCTTATCATTGCTTATGCAGTGCGCAGCACAAGAGATCAATAGATAAGAAGACTTCTGAATTGATCTGCTCTCCTCGCTTGATGAAAGTTACTGTCCACAAGCCAGCAAGTAGAAGTGGGTCATTTGAATGCCTATCCCTCTCTGCAAGAGAATACTTGTGCGGGTGACCCTGGAGTCAGACCGCATGATGTACACTAGTCCAGCATTAACCTCAGGCTTTCTTTTGTAACTAGCAGATAATTTTGGACATTCTCTTGGAATTAAGTACAAATCTCAACTCACACACATCATCAGTGGTAGTACTGCCCTTCTTGCAAATTGTCAGAAATGACAGTTGGTTTTTGCCATAAACAAGTTAGTAGTTCAATGCAAAATAGAACAGTGGAAATGGAGCAGCATAAGTGAGTGCTATACACTTATGCTACCCAGAGCTATCAGTGCCAGTAATGTAAGCAGAGCATTATTATTGCAAGTACCAAACTGGACAATCGCCAATTTACTGATACAATTGACAACAAGATTTCTAAAAAGCACAGCAGACCAGATTTATACTTCTTTCAAATTGTTTATGCTTCTGAAGAATTTGAGTTTAAAATTCCTACTTATGTTCATAAAATTGTGATTAGAGTTAGTCATTCCTAATCTTGAACAATTATTGGACAGAAACTCAACATTTAGCATCTTGTGTCATTCAAAATTCAACATGAATACATGATATTTGTCTTCTATTCTTTTTAGTTTGCGTTAACATTTCCACTAACTGAAGTGGGTGAATTAGGAGTAATAATCATTCACTCAATGATTTTTCATGACCTTTTGACCAACCACCAAAAGACACTGCATTTCTATGGTGAGATTGCTGAAAGTATATGTGAGGACAGAAGGACATAATGTGCAAGTAACACAGTTGCTTCCTATTATATGACAAGTTACAGATTCAAAGAAAATGAAATCTTCACAGTGTAGTATCACAGAGTACTGCAAAGTTAATCTTTCTATCATCTGCTAAATGCTATCTACCATAAAGCGTTTACATCATTTACAATCAGTTGCTTTTGATAAGACAGTAGCAAGCTCTGTCAATTGTGGCTTTCAATTAACCTCTCTGTAAATTTAACTTTGTTTCTGCGCACATACCTTTTAAAACAATTTTAATTTATTTGGTTTTATGTTACAAATATCTGCAGCCCTCTTACAATGACCCATTATCCTTCCCTGGAGATTGCTCTGAACCAACTATTAAATGTCACTATAAAAAACCAATTCAGTGTAACACAGAAAAAATATCTGAAGAGCTTCTGCAAGACTCTCTATTGAAAAATAATCTGATAATTGAAACACAAATTGAAATTTCCAGAAAACCTTTACATGTAATCATATAAATAATGTTAAAACAATTTTAGACTGATTTTTTCACGTTAAAACAGTGGTTTGGCCCATGTTGTAGCTTTCTTAGGGCTCCAGTCAGAACCTTGAGTTGCAAGTTTCATTTTATTATTTTACCACATAACTTAGCCTGCTGTCCCACAGTAAGAATGTGCCAGATTGTTGGAAGCGCTAAACTTTAGATCAGACACTGTTTGTAATTTATCATTGCAGTAATTACAACAGGCTTTTGGTTAACCACTGACCTGCATGCACGTCCTAGCAATTTAAAAATGTCAATCCTTTAAAAGGGGACTGGATCAATTTCAGTTGAGAAGTAGAATTGAGGGTGACAAAAAGATATTTAAAGACACCAATTGATTTATCACTCCCACTACTTGGAGCACATCACCATCACCTTGCCCCCGATCCTCCAATCCCCAGTGAAATAAACACGTTCTCTCAAATTAGAGAGATCAGCAAGTGATGTGGAACAGAAATCCATGACAAAGAAACCTAACCTGGAGGTGTGTAGAGAGAGAGTTGGTCAAGCAGACTACATTTTCTTTTCACTGTGATGGTGCGAGGAAAGGGAGGAAGGTATAATGATTTTGTGTTTGATAAAGACTTGTGGTAACACTGTGATAATTTGGTTATGTAATTGGATTAATAATCCCAAAGGCCTAATTTAATGATCCCAAGACATGAACCCAACAGTGCAGGAATTTGAACTCAGTTAAATAATTCTGGAATAAAATATGAGCATTGACAAACAGTGGCCAGATTTTATGAATGCTTGTATTTACCAGATTGTCATAAAATTCCATCTGTTTCACTAATGTTCTTCAGAGAAACTGATGTGCTGTCCTTGCCCATTCTGCCCTGTCAAGTCACCATGATCTTACCAGACTATAGGGCTGCTCTCTCATTAGAGAGAGACAACTGGTGGTGATATAACCTGACAGCCACCACACCTCAGGCAAGGGAAGAAGTTGAGAAGGATATTCCTTCCAGTATAGGAAGTGAACCTAAACTGTCGATGTCATACTGTTTCAAAAACCAAATGTCTAGCCAACAAAGCTAAATTGACCACTCTGCCTGAAAAGTGACTGTAGACAAATATCAGTGTGGTTCACTTTTAACTGCTCTCTGAAATGGCTGAGATAGCAAGCCACCCAGTTGTATTAAAGGCACTGATTAACCATTACCTTCTCGATGACTAGCAGCAGCGGACAATAAACTCAAAGCATGACTCAAACATGTGCATTACTATATTAAAAAATCCTGCTTCAATCAACCATTGTAAATCATAATAACTCTTATTCACCTCATTGATGTTTCTAAGACACTGTCATGCATAATATGGGTGATTCCTTTATCTGCATAACAATTGCCGCAATTCATTGTGCAAATGTTCAGATGTTTCAGAGAAAATGCTTATGAATACAATCATTCATTTCAGTGATGGCTATGGATTCTTATTGAAATTTCTCCAAAATGAGACCTGTTGCTGTGATTATTTAGTGTAAAACCAGAAATAAATTATTTCCCCATCACTTTCTCATCTTAAAGTTTCACACTATAGTACAATAATGAAAATCCAATGGAAATGTTGGTGCAAACACAGAGACACACAACAATTTATCTTTGGGTTTTTGTGCTAATCATAACAAGAATCTCAATAGTGGAAAATGTTCCCTTTTGAGACACCAATGGTTTTAAACAGTCCATCACCTGCCCTGTTTCTTGCCAAAATAAATGAGGTTGTGAGCTACTGAAACTTGCATGGCAGCTGTGAAACCCAACTAGCACCAAAGCTACCTGATCCTGTTAAATAGATGGAACCCTGACAGGAGGCAGCTTTGATAGACTGTAATCCTATTCCAGTTGTAGAATCCCAATTGCAAATTGTCTGGTACAAATAATGGCTGCTCATAAATCTATCCCAGAAATATTACAATTTGTTTAGCGGGCCTGAGACAAATAGGGGCTGCAGGAAATACTCTGGCTCATTTGAGACTGTGCTGCAGCTGATCAGCACTTCAATACTCAGTAGATATGGTTAATCAACCTAATCAGAGATAACAAATTTCCAAAACAGGTGGGACTTGAAGCTGGGCCTTCTGACTCAGCAATGCAGGCACTGCATTTGGAGGTCTGCTCTCTCAGTTTGTGTCTTTGCTATTAAAGGTTGCTTTGCTGGTTACAAGCTCTGTCCTTTATTGCAGTCATGACCAAAAGAGTTTAGCAAAACGTTCTGGAGATATACTTAAACTGTGCCATTTATTGTAGAATCATAGATCCTTACAGCACAGAAAAAGGTCAGGTCATTCCATTGTGCTGTTCCCTCTTTGTGAGCAAGGTATCAAATTAAATCTCCTCTTCTGCTTTCTCCATGTGGCTCTATATTTCTTTCTACGTCAGATTTTACCCAATTTCCTTTTAAAGTTATTCAAGAATCATACAAGCCCCCTGTCAGACCATGGATTCCAATTCTAACATATCACTCCATATGATGCCTGTTTCCACAGTAAATTAGTTTGTGGAGGGTCATTTTGTATTATTAAGTGTTGAAGGTAAACTGTAGGGTGCCTGCCAGGCAGGTACATTATCATTTTAGGAGCTTAGTGAAATTCTTCGTCAACCAAGTTATAGATCCAGAAATGTGTATCTGGATATGGGGCGCACTGGTGATGTTACTGAATTAGCAATTCAAAGCTACAGGTTAAGTTTCCGGAGATGATATTCAAATCCCATCCTAGCATTTTTCAAACTTGAAATTAGTTTAAAACATATGTCATTCAAAAGCTGGTCTCAGTAAAATTATTCATTGGATTGTCAGTTTTAAAAGCCCACTTCATTCACTAATGTCGCTGAGGCAAGGAAATCCCATATCTTTATCTGTCTTACTTAGAAGTTAGAACGTGGAATCCCTACAGTGCAGAAAGAGGCCATTCGGCCCATCAGGTCTGCACCAATCCTCCTGGGAGCATTCAACCCACACCCACTCCCTATCCCTGTAACCACCATAGCCAACCCACCCAACCTATACATCCCTGAACACTATGGGCAATTTAGCATGCCCAGTTCACCTGATCTGCACATTTTTGCACTGTGGGAGGAAACCGAAGCACCAAGAGGAAACCCACGCAGACATGGGAAGAATTTGCAAACTCTTCACACACTGTGAAGCAGCTAATCACTGAGGACTTATATGTCACTCCAGATCCTCATCAACTATTTGCTGTAATGGTATTAAAACTCTTATTAAGATCCTCAAAATTATCTCATACCATTTCAATGTGGTGTTAGTATCCACAGACCCCAATGCACAGGATTAAATAAATCAACGCAGCACATAAATGAAAAGATTAAAGTAATTGCTAAAATAATCTAAACCCATGAGAATTTTTGTATGTATCATGTGGTTAGGATCTGGAATGTGCTGCCTAAAACAGTGATGGAGGCAGATCCCATTGTAGCTTTCATAGGAATATACCAGTTAGGAACAGGGGTAGGTCAATTGAATCTTTGAGCCCACTTCAACATCCTGTAAGATCATGGTTAATCTGATAGTAGCCTCAATCCAATATTCCCACCTATACCCAGTAATGTTGGACTGCCTTGCCTTAAAAGGCTTCAACGTGTCCCATATCCACTGCTCTCTGGGGAAAAGAATTCCAAATACTCTCAACTCTCCGAGAAATAAAATCCTCCTCATCTCAAACTTCCATGGGAGATGTTTTTTTAAAAAATGTGACCTCTAGTTCTCATCTTTCTACATGGGAAAACATTCTTTCAGCAGCCTCCCCTATCAAGTTTCCTCAGGATCTTTCATGTTTCAATAAGACAAACTCTTATTTTTCTAAACTCCAATGGACACGATAAATCCCCTATCTCCACCACCTCAGGTTTCAGCTAAGTGAACGTTTTGTGAACTGTTTCCAATGACTTTGCATCATTTCTTAAGTAAAGAGGCCCAAACTGCACACAGTATGCCATATGTGGCCTCACCAACATTCAATCCAAATGTAACAAAATTCCAAGTTTCCATTCCATTCCTCTAACAGTCAACAATAACATTCCATTTGGCTTCTGAATCATTTGCTGATTCTTCATACTACTTCGGTCAGATTCATGTACCAGGACACCTTGGTCCTCCATACCTCGGAGTTCTGCAATCTTTCTCCATTTAATGAATATGCCGCTTTTCTATTTTTCCTGCCAAACTGAACATGTTTACATTTCGTAACATTATGTTCCGCTTGGCAAAAAAACTGTTGACTCATTGAACCAAACTATAGCTCAGTACAAACTTCTTAGGTTTTCTTCACAACTTAACATCCTACCTATCATCAGGAAATTTACCAACATTATTTATACAGGTCGGAGCCAATTGAGGGCCACCTCTGAACCCTGTAGCACTCCACTTATTCCATCCGGAAAACACTCAGAGCACCAATATACACCCACCCTCAGGCAGATGGAGGATAGTGTGGGGACAATGTGAAGTTCTATACTTTGGCAGGAAGAATGCAAAAACAGAGTATACTTAAACAGAGAACAGCTACAGAATTCTAAGGTGCAGAGACATCTCAGAGTTCCGGTGCATGAGTCAAAAAACAAGTTTAAAATGCAGGCTCAGCAAGTAATTAAGAAAGCTAGTTGAATGCTATCCTTTATTGTGAAAGGATAAGCCTATGGCAGGATGTTACACTTCAAATATACAAGGCATTGTTGGGACCATGTCTCAAACACTGTGTGCACTTTTGATCTCCTTATTTCGAGAAGGATAGAAAAGTCTGCTGGAGGCAGCTCAGAGAAGGTTTAATAGATTGCCACCTGGAATGGGAGAATTATCTTATGAGGAAAGGCTGGACAGGCTGGCCTTGTTTTCTTGCAGTTTCGAAGGCCGAGGGGGTGACCTGATTGAAGTATTTTACAACCTTTAACAATCTTGACAAGGTGAATGTGGCAATCATATTTCCTCTTGTGGGGGAGTCCAGAACTGGAGGGCGTTGTTTTAAAATTAGTAGTCATCCTCTTAAAACAAAGTGTGGAGAAACTTTTTTTTCTATCAGAGAGTAATGAATCTGGAATTCTTCATTACCAGAGGACTGTTGAAGCAGTGGTGTTAAGTCTATTCAAGGCTGAGGTAGATGAATTTTTAATCAGAAAGATGATCAAGGATTATGAAGGAAAGACAAAAGTGTAGTTGAGGATTATCAGATCAGCCACGATTTCATTGAATGGTGGAGTTGACTTAATGGACTGAATTATCTATTTCTGTTCCTATGTCTCATGATCTTACAGAGTATTGTTGATAAAAACAGATATGTCAGCAAAGGGTTTTGTTTTGCACACATCAGAATAGACATAAAATAGCCAAATTTCAAAGGGAATGACAATTTATACTGCATGAGAAAAGGCAATCTATACTACATGATTGGTGCACAGACTGAAAATACCACACAGAGGCCACTATCCCGTCACCAAGTCACTCTTTATTTACATGTGAGAAGTATACTGGCTGTGGCCAGCCAGCTCAGAATCAGTCCCCAGAACTGAGAAGATTCTAAATCCCCTGGTCATATTATGTTTTCTAATCTCCTGGTTATGTTTTTTTTCCCCAATTGAGGAAATCCTAATCTCCTGGTTTTATTGTTTTTTCTTTTTTTAATACATTTTTTAATTAAAGACCCCCACCCTACCGCATGACAGCAGCAGTGCTTACTTTTCTCCCCCAGCATCCATGTGGTGTGTGTGCAGGTGTGAGACACAGTGGTAAAACAAGTGCATAAATCTTTATTCATTTTCCATCAACAGGAAGGAAAACACCCATGTGATCAGTAACAAGCAGTGTCCTTCTCAACAAAGGAAAATGCATACATGATCGAAAAAGTGAAAGGGTGGTTAGGGATTAAATCAAAATAGAATCAGCTCCCCTGGTTATTATTTTTGCAAGCTTGCCCTGCATTGCTTAGACCTTTGAGTATCGGAGCAGGATGTCATGTTGAGGTTGTAGTGGATTGGTGAGGCTTCTTCTGCAGTGTTGCATCCAGTGTTGTATCCAGTCTAATAGGAAAGATATTATTAAGCTGGAGAAGGTTTAGATAAGATTTGCCAGGATGTTGCTGGGAATGGAGAGGCTTGACAGGTTGAAATGGTTTCCTCTGGAGCGTAGGAGATTGAGGGGTGACCTTTATAGAGGTTTATAAACTCATGAGGGATATAGATAAGGTGAATGTCAGGTGTCTTTTCCCTAGAGAGGGGGTTTTCAAGACTGGGGTCATATTTTTAAGGTGAGGGCAACTTTGTTACAAAGAGAAGTTCATGTGTGGAATGAATGTCCAGAAGAAGTGGTCGATGCAGGTACAGTTACAACATTCAAAAGAGATTTGGATAAGTACATGAATAGGAAATGTTTGGGGGGATATGGGCCAAGCACTGACAGGTAGGACTGGTTTAGATTGGGATTATGGTTGTCATGGACTGGTTGGACCGAAGTGTCTGTTTCCATCTGTATGACTCTATGACACTGATCCAGCTCCCTCAGAGCCAGCTGTCAAGAGTGACAGGATGTCTGACCCTCCTGTTTTTTCCTTTCTCCCCACCACCCTACCACCTAACAGGGGTAGTGCTTATTTTTCCACAGCACCCATTCCGTGTATGTGTGCAGGTGTCAGACACAGTGAAGAACAAACAAGCGTGTAAACCTTTATTTATATTTGACCACTGGAAAGAAAGGAAACACCAGAGTGGCCAGTAACAAGCAGTGCCCTTCTCATGATCAAAATTTAAAGGGGGTAGTTACAGATTAAATCAAAATAGAATCAGATCCCCGGTTATACTTTTTTTCCTTTCTTTCTGCAAACAGAAAGAAAACCCTGAAAAGAGAATCTCAATAAGTAATAAAGAAAAACAAAAAAATCAAAACAAAGTCTACCTGAAACAAGGGGGAGAGACAAAAAAGGAAAACTCTCCTCCTCGTTTGGAAACACCAACAGCAGTAATAGGATACATTGACTGTGTGGTCCATGCAGTTCAAAGATCAGTTTCCCCCCTAACCCCTCATCAAAAATGGACAGTCCTTCACATACTGATCCAGCTCCCTCATAGCCAGCTCTCAGAGTGAACAGAGCCTCTGACATTCCTTTTTAATTTCTTTTTCTTTCTTTTTTTTTCTTTTCCCCCTACACTGCCTCCTAACTGCAGTAGTGCTTATATTTTCCCCAGCACCCACGGTGTGTGTGTGTGCAGGTGTGAGTCATAGTGAGAGACACAAGGTGTACAAACCTTTACTCAATTTCCACCACCAGGAAGAAAGGAAACACCTGAGTGGCCAGTGACAAGCAGTGCCCTTCTCAAAGAGCAATGCTGTGTGATCAAAGAGTGAGGGGGAGTGGTTAGGGATTAAATCAAAATAGAATCAGATCCCTGCTTTATGTGGAACACAAGCCAGTTCAACAGACAATGAGAGATGTTACAGTGAGCTGGAATTTAAAATGGGCAATAGCCCCACATGCAACTTTCAAATTTGAAAACACACAAATACTCCTCAGAACCTGTTACAAAGCACTCTGACATTAAGCTGCAATGCACCCATATTCAAGAGCACACTGATCCAACCCCTGCAGCTACGGAGGATATCACCAAACAACAACGATTAACATGCGACAGCAACAAAGTAGCACACTGCATTCAAATCAGGGAGGACTCGAACCCCCAACCATCTGATCCAAACTCAGATGCATTATTTGTTATGCTACTGGCCCAATGGGCCTCCCCTGGTTACATTGGTCAGCCAGGACTTTCCTGATTGGCCTCCAGGTAAACAATGCCAATCAAGAACCTCGCAGTCAATGAGGTCCAACTGATTCCAATTACTACACATGAGGACACTGATTGGCCAAGATTCTGTCATCAAAAATGTACCAGGATAATGTTATCCCACAAGCTTTTGTTTTAAATTCAAAACAAAAAGACATAGAGTCATAGAATCACAGATGTACAGCACGGATATAGACCCTTTAGTCCATCTCGTCCATGCCGACCAGACATCCTAAATTAATCTAGTCCCATTTGCCAGCATTTGTCACATATCACTTTAAACCCTTCCTATTCATATACCTGTCCAAATGCCTTTTAATTGCTGGAATTGTACCAGCCTCCACCACTGCCTCTGGCAACTCATTCCACACCTGCACCATTCTCTCCATGAAAAAGTTGTCCCCTGGATTGCTTTTAAATCTTTCCCCTCTCACCTTAAAATTATGCCCTCTATTTTTGGAATCTCCCACCCCAGGAAAAGACCTTGTCTTTTAACCCTATCCACATGCCCTTCATAATTTTATAAATCTCTATAAGGTCATCCCTCAGCCTCTGATGCTCCAGGGAAAACAGCTCCTACCTATTCAGCCTCTCCCTTTCGTTCAAACCTCCAAATCTGGCAATGTCCTTGTCAATCCTTTCTGAACCCTTTCAGGTTTCACAACATCCTTCCAATAGGCGGGAGACCAGAATTGCACGTAGTATTCCAAAAGTGGCCTAACAACAGCTGCAACATGACCTCCCAGTTCCTATACTCAATACTCTGACCAATAAAGGAAAGCATACCAAATGCTCTCTTCACTATCCTGTCTACCTGTGACTCCACTTTCAAGAAAATATGAACTTGCACTCCAAGGTCTCTTTGTTCAGGAAAACTCCCTAGGACCTTATCATTAAGCATACAAGTCCTGCCCTTATTTACCATTCCATAATGCAGCACCTCACATTTACCTAAATTAAACTCCATCTGCTACTCCTCAGCCCATTGGCCCATCTGATCAACTTCCCACGGTACTCTCAGATAACCTCCTTTGCTGTCTATCACTCCTCCAATTTTGGCATCATCTGCAAACTAACTAACCATGCCTCCTAGATTCACATCAAAATCATTTATATAAATGACATAATGCTGTGGACCCAGCACCGATCCTGGTGGCACACCACTGGTCACAGGCCTCCAGTCTGAAAAGCAATCCTCCACCACCACCCTCTGTCTATGTACTTTGATTCATCAAGGCATTGCCTTTGGGAATTCACCAGGGAACTGTTGGCGCCATGCTTTTATTTAACTGAAACAGATGCGACTCCTGGACATTCTTTCTGCTTCCTGAGGACAAATCCCTGCATATGGATTTGTGGTATTTACTCTAAAAATAGATTTTAAATGCCAGATCATGTTTCTGCAAAACATCCTCAAGCCCTAAACTTATAATCTTTTTGATTCCCCCCTGGCTAGCATTTATTACCTGTGCCTGCTTGTCATTGAGAAGGTGGTGCTAAGCCACCTTCCTGAAGCGCTGCAGTCCACCAGCTATGGGTTGACCCACAGTGCCATTAGGGAGGGAATTGCAAGATTTTGACCCAGCGACAGTGAAGGAACAACAAAATATTTCCAAGTCAGGATGGTGAGTAGCTTGTAGGTGTACCTGCAGGAAGCGGTGTTCCTATGTGTCTGCTGCCCTAATCATTCTAGATTAATTGCTCTAAAGCAATTCTCTGACCAAACACAGGAGCCATTCACATATAGAAAGATCCCATAAATGGCAGATGGTCTGGATTATGTTTTTGGTTCAGAATGAATTGAAGTGGTGTTATGTGAAATTAGAAATGTCTCCAATGAAACTTGAACAGATCAGATAAACGATATTTAATAATAAAACAAAGAACTGAAGGTCACAAACAAAAGCAGAAATTGCTGAAGAAACTCAGGCAGGTCTGGCAGCAGCTGTGGAAAGGAAGCACAATTAACATTTCCAGTCCGATGACTATTAGTGGAGTTCTGATGAAGAGTCACCAGACCCAAAACATTAACTCTGCTTTGTTCCACAAGAAAATGATAACTTGCTGTGAAGTAGTTTGTCCAGATATGGCGCAAGAGCTAATTGCAGCTTGTTATCCCTAACAGCACACACATTCAATTCAATTTGAGATTATGTTCATTTGTTGGTTTGTCATGTTTGAATTCTGTGTGCCGTGTAGCTTGGACAGCACGGTTATTAATCCTCTTGACTCAGAGGACCAACATCTATAAGTAACTTCAGCTCAAAGTATATATACCTTCATGGAATAATCAATAGAATTTCCTTTTTTTATCATAGATCCTTTATACTGACTTCTATACCCCTAATATCTAAGAAGACCAAAGTGTGAACACTCCTGGACAATTCATCCAATTGAAGACACACCAAACAATGAAGCACACCCTCAGTCCTGCACTAAAATTGTGGTTTATATGTTAGCACAGGGCTT
The DNA here is from genome assembly GCF_047496795.1 of Chiloscyllium punctatum. Lineage (NCBI taxonomy): Eukaryota > Metazoa > Chordata > Chondrichthyes > Orectolobiformes > Hemiscylliidae > Chiloscyllium > Chiloscyllium punctatum. The sequence continues at coordinate 70,718,773 of NC_092742.1, read as the reverse complement.
TGAAACATACTCCCAGCCTTTATGTAACAGTCAAATATGTTTAATGCATGATAATTAACTAAATAAATGTAGGTAGAATGCCTGAAGCACATAACTTGAAGCTCCAATCTTCCATATCAAGGTAGCAGGCTGAAATTCACAACTGGTCATATCAGTGGATATCTAGCTACTTCCGACAGGAAAGGGAAAGGAAGTCAACAAGTTATGTGATTTGCCTCAGGCCACAGTTGTACAGTCAGCAGTAGTCTGCCTACAACCAAGCAGTAATCTATCTGACCTCTCAGTCTAGGAAAGGTACCTAATGTAGAAAACCACAGAAAAGGATATATGTGTTTTTTTGGTCGGATTGATTAGATTCCCTACAGTGTGGAAAGAGGCTCTTTGGCCCAACAAGTCTACACCAACCCTCTGAAAAGTAGCCCACCCGTACCCATTTCCCCCGAATACACCTCACACTATGGGTAATTTAGCATGGCCAATTTACCTGACCTGCACATCTTTGGACTGTGGGAGGAAACCAAAGCACCCAGAGGAAACCCACACAGTCACGGGGAGAATGCACAAAGTCCACACAGACAGTCACCCAAGACTGGAATTAAACCTGGGACTCTAGTGTTGTGAGGCAGCAGTGCTAGCTAACCACTGAGCCAACATGCCACCCCAAATTTCCCCTTTTTTCTGAAAGCAAATGGGCAATAATGGGTGCTTAGCAATAATGGCCAAAGAAGTAACATAATGTGAACTTTCCCAATTTTGTTAGCCTCATACTAACTGGAAGCATTAGTACTGTGGCTCAGTGGTTAGCACTGATGCCTGATAGTGCCAGGGGCATGGAGTCAAATCAGGCCTTGGGTGACTATGTGGGACTTGCATGCTCTCCCTGTGTCTGCGAGGTTTTCCTCTCACACTCCAAAAATCTGCAGGTTAGGTAGATTGGCCCGTGCTCAATTGCCTTACAGTGACCAGAGGTGTGTATACTAGATTGTTTAACCATGGGAAATATGGGGATAGGTTGGAATGCCCTTTGGTGCAGATTCAAAGGGCTGAATGGCCTCTGTCAGCAGTGTATGATAATACATTGCATTTACCCCTTGATATCTGTTCATACTGAATATAGCTTTGTACAATACTTGTAAAACTATTGACATGGATGATCATCTTTATCAGCAGCATCGAGAGGACGTTGTAACAGGGACACTATCCCACAGAACCCACCAGTTTTACATCCAATTACTTCAACTGAAAATAAAAGAATACACACCACCCTTGTGATTACTTTGCTTCTGTTTAATGCTAGCCCACAAAGACAATATTCAACTGCACTCTCTCTTCCTTTTCATTTATCACCTCAAAACACTTGGACTTTGCAGTGGCTCTTGACAGCAAACTATCAACATTTGGGCAGATTAACATGGGAAAGTTATGGGATTGAATCTTATGTTTATTTGGCTCAGTACGAGTCAGATTGAGTTTTGTGGAGACAGGGCATGCTGCAAGATGAACCATATGCAGGCTTCTTGACACTCTCCAGTTGGGAAGTTGGGAAGTTGGCTGGACCCTCCAGCTCCATTCTGCCTGATGATCACTGAAAACGCAAGGCCAGGTGGTCAATTTGTATTTTGTCAAGAAGAACTACAAGATGTCTGGTCCGACCTGAGGCAAAGAGCCCCTGTGTTTCCCGAACAAACCTCCAGGGCTAATGGGCTCCACTACAGAGCAGACTCCTCCACCCCAGCTGCAGAGTAAGGGAGCTCAATGCTTCACAACAAGAGGAGAAAAATGTACTCTGAGCCATGGATGTGATGGCTAAAAATGTTAGAAAAATAGGTTTTGTTTGCAAAAAAAAAGTTGCATAAATTGTTTGTTTTGCAAGCAATGTTATTTTAATAGTTTTCTTAGTTCTGTGAACCTTGGGTCTCACCAATTAAATGGTTATCGCTGCCTATGTTTTGGCACTAGATGCTTTGTAGCACCCTGCAGTATCACTCCTTGACCATTACCAAGCTCAGTGTATGATTAGCATCAAATACTGTACATCATGTCAGACCTGGGGTAGTAGTGCATGAGCGTTGGCATTAGCTCACTTTCACACCTTCACCCATCATGCCTCACTTCAACACTGCTGACTGTTTTCATGGCAGTGCATATAGGACTGTACATCTGAAAGAGTTCTCCAGCAGTAATGCTGACAGGGAGCTCACAACACATAGAAATGGTCAATGTTGCAGCATGGCTAGGAGTCAGGCAGCTTACCAAAATATGATGTGTTTGAGGACAATGTTATTCCCATGTATTGTTTCTAGCCAGTGACCAAATACAGATATAGCCCCCTCCCCCCCCATTGTGAGTCCCTTCACAGCCAATCTCCACAACATTGTGCATTATCCTTGTTCTTCATGATTAAAACAGCAGTGAGTTGTCCTCTGCCAGTGGCTTTCAACCTCAGTTTTAACATGTTGCTGACACCCTCAACGGTATACTCTCTTTCCTATGTGCCCATTCCATCAAAACTACAGACATTATGAGTCCCGAGGTGAACAACCAGGTCACATACATGTGCCTACACCTGCATCTCTACCCCCTCCAATCCCCCAAACTCATTTCTGCAGAGGTCACAGGATGACTGTGGCTCAGCCGCTCAAGCAACATGACCCATCAGCACCAATCTTCACCTCCCATTATCTCTTGACTGATGGATACACATGTCCCCAAAAGTGCCATACCTACAACCCACTCCTCCTACCACCCTGGTTCCATCAGAGCTAGCCCCATGGCGACAAAGGACTAGCAGTAAACTGCTCCCAAGAGCACAGAGAAATGGATCCCCCATGCAATATCACCCTGACCAGCATTTTGCGTGGCTCAGGCCCAGGACTGGAATTGAAAGGTGCCTTTAACTAACTGTACTGGCCCCCTGACTGACAGATGTCCAACTGAGTTCGACTGTCACCTACTTCCCCAGTACTTTCAAACATTTCAGACACGTTGCGCAGCTTGCTACAGATGCCGTGTGCTTGGTACGAGCACAGAGGCCAAATGGTGCAAGTGCTACACCAACATGGTGCAATCAATGTATTCTCCATTTGTGTAAAACACATGTATCACTCTAGGTCTCCTTCAGAATTCAAATGCATTGCAGTATGAGAGAGGGAGATGGGGTTTTCTTGGGAAATCAAAGCAGAATTTGCAATTCAAATCCAAAAAAATTTTTTTTAATTGAAAGGGCAGTCAAAAATTGAAGAAACAGCTCAGTGCCAGAGGTGATCAGTTAGCTCAGCTGACCGGTTAGCAATGCAGAGTGATGCCAATACCTGCAGTGGCCAAGGTTACCATGAAGGCCCTGCCTTCATAACTTACCCCCTTGCCTGAGGCAGTGACCTTCAGGTTAAATTCCACTTGTTGTCTCTCTCTCTCTCTTTGATGAGAGAACAGCCCTTTGGGATTATGGTGATGACTTTTTATTGTCATACAAGGCTGTGAGAACATGAATACTACCTTTGCCTTCCCCAGGTAGTATCTACGATTACTAGGTTTTCCAGACCGGGGTTTACGCTACAATTTTACTACAGGCCCAGTGATTATCTCAGCCAGAATAGAGGTTTAATGCTACACTAGTCTGAATCTCATGTTTACTGTCGCACCAACTGAGCTAACTAGCCTTCCAATTGCTAGCAAAACAAACTAATTGTCAATTTTTCTCTTCATTCTCTCTATCTTGACACTGCAGATAATTCCCATTTAAATGCAATGATGAATCATGATCACGTTTTGATTCACTTTGCTCTCTCAAGGTCTATCTTGAAGTATATTAATGACAGTTTATTTGGAGAATTTTTTTTAATGACGACATGTGGTGTTTTCATTTAATTTGTTTAAAGTACACAATGGTAAATTTGATTTGACATTCAAGCCTTTTCTGTAGTGACTTAATGCCTTAGCTGTTTCATCTATTGGCTGACCAACATATATTAGCTGAAATGTGTGATTGAATCCTCTAACAAGACAGCAAGACAATAACCCAAAATTTGACAATGCTGGCAGGAATTAGTCAAGAAAGAAAGTGTCATTTTACAAGAATTTCATGTACCCATATACTTGATTAAAAGAAGTTTGCCATATTTTAACCTGCTGCAACGTGATTTCATTTTAAATGAAAAATTAAAATAATATTGTCACAGTTTTTTGTCAGTTAATAAATTGGCAATAAAAGCAACAAAGTGACTATATCACCACGTCATCTCAGTTTAAAGATTTCTCCATGTTAAAATGGAACATTTGTCACAAGCTCGGCACAAGAGTAATCTCTATGTAGTGACTGCTGCTAACATCTTACATGACCAATTGCATTGCGCATTGAACACAGTCATAATTACTGACCTAACCTGTATGACAGGTACCTTACTTTTAAAACTAACAATTATCTGGTGATTTGATTAGAAAGATGCAATATTACAAAAGGCTGATGAAATTTCATTATAATTTCAATCATTAGTAATTATGATTGCAAATATGAAATTACTGTTATTTTATCAACAATGAGCAAGTTAATTCACATTTTCAATCATTAAGGGCCTAGTAATAATAGAAAATGTAAAAAAAAACAGATACTTGGCACACAATCCATTCGGTCTTTTAATAATAAATAAAATTCATTCCAATCCAATCATAGCAAATGATGTAGAGTTTATATATTTATACATGCACCATTATATATGATGTCCATTTGAACATTTATATGTAGCATGCATGAGAAATTCAGAATATGAAGTTCATGGGTAGTCTGCACATTATTCTTTCCCTCATTAAATCTTCCGTTTTGCTAATAACAAGGCTTCAGAGACAGTATGTTCCTGTTGAAGCAAAGGGCAAGGCTGAAGGTGTAGGGAATGCTGGATGACTAGAGAAATTGTGTTTCTGGTCAAGAAAAAGAAGGAAGCATATGTCAGCTTGGATCCAGTGAATCCCAGTAAGGGTAGTGGGCATATACTTAAGAAGGAAATCAAGAGGACAAAAAGGGACATGAGGTAGCCCTGGCAAATCCGCTTAAAGAGAATCCAATGAGATTCTACAACTGCATTAAGGGGAAAATATCAACTAGGGAAAAAATAGGGCCCCTTAAAGATCAACGAGGCTGTCTATATGTGGAACCGCGGGAGATGGATGAGATACTAAACGAGTATTTTGAGTCAGTATTTACTGTGGAAAAGCATATGGAAGCTACAGAACTGAGACAAATAAATAGCGATATCTTGAAAAATGTCTATATTACAGAGGAGGAGGTGCTGGACATTTTATGATGTGAAAAGGTCAATAAATCCCCAGGACCTTATCAGGTATTTCCCAGAACTTCGTGGAAAGCTAGGAAAGAGATTGGTGAGCCCCTTGCTGAGATGTTTTTATCATCAATAGCTATAGGCAAGGTGCCAGAAGATTGGAGTTTGACTAATGTATTGCCATTATTTAAGAAAGTAAAAGCCAGGGAACTATAAACCAGTGAGTGGTGTGTAAGATGTTGGAGAGGATTTGGAGGGACAGGATTTCCATGAACTTGAAATGGCAAGGACTGATTAGGGAGAGTCAACATGGCTTTGTTTGTGGGAAATCATGTCTCACTAATTTGATCGAGTTTTTGAAGAAGTAACAAAGAATGACTTCTGCAAGGCATTCAGCAAGGTTTTACATGGTAGACAGGTTAGCAAGGTTAGATCACATGGAAACCAGGCAAGCTAGCAATTCAGATATAGAATTGGATTAAAGGTAGGAGACAGAGGATGGCAGTGGCCATTTTTTTATTAGACTGGAGGCCTTTGACCAGCAGTGTGCCTTAAAGATACTGGATCCACTGCTTTTCACCATTTATAAAAATGATTTGGATGTAAATATAGGAGGTATATTTGGTAAGCTTGTAGATGACAACAAAATAGACGGTATATTGGACAGTGAAGAAGGTTATCTCAGAGTAGTATGGGTCATTGATCAGATGGCCCAATGGCCCACCGAGTGGCACATGGGGTTTAATTTAGAGAAATGTGAGGTACTGCATTTTGGTAAGACAAATCGGAGCAGGACTATATAATTAATGGTAGGACCCTGAGGAGTACTGCCAAACAAAGAGACCTTGGGGTGCAGGTGCATAGTTCCTTGAAAGTGGAGTTGCAACTAGACAGGGTGGTGAAGATGGCATTTGACATGTTTTACTGCACTGGTCAGTCCATTGAGTATACAAGTTGGCAAGCTCTGATGTAGCTATACAGGATACTGATGAGGCCACTTTTAAAATACTGTGTTCAAATCTGGCCTTCCTGCTATATGAGTGATGTTGTAAAGCTTGAAAGTGTTCAGAAAAGAGTTACAAGGATGTTGCCTGGGTTAGAGGTTTGAGCTATAGGAAGAGGCTGAGTAGTGGACTTAGGTTTGCTCACTGAGCTAGAAGGTTCATTTTCAGACATTGCATCATCATACTAGGTAACATCTTCAGTGAGTCTCCAGATGAAGCACTGCTGATGATTCCTGCTTTCAACTTATATGCTTGGGTTTATTTGGGTTGGTGATGTCATTTCCTATGATGTCATTTCCTGTTCTTTTCTCAAGGGGTGGTAAATGGGGTCCAAGTCAATGTGTTTGTTGATATCGCCAACCCAAAGAAACTCAAACATATAACTAGAAAGCAGGAATCATCAGCAGTACTTTGTCTGGAGGCTCACTGAAGATGTTACTTAGTATGGTGATGAAATGTCTGAAAAATGAAGCTTCCAGCTCAGTGAGCAAACCAACATCCAGAACCTTGACCTGAGCTACAAATCTTCTCAAAAATCGCTAAAGCTGAGTAGTCTGAAGATATTTTCACTGGATCGTCGGAGGCTGACGGTTGACCTCATGGAGGTTTATAAAATTATGAGGGGCATCAATAGGGTGAATAGCCAAGGTCTTTTCCTAGGAGCAGGGCAAAACTAGAGGGCATAGGTTTAAAGTGAAAGGGGAAAGATTTAGAAGGGACCTCGAGGGGTAACTTTTTCACACAGAGTGTGGTGCGTGCATGGAATGAGCTGCTAGATGAGGTGGTGGAGGTGAATACAATTACAACATTTAAAAGGCATCCAGATGGATATATGAATAGGAAGGGTTTAGAGGGATGTGGGCCAAATACTGGCAATTGGGTCCAGAGGAGTTTCGAATATGTGGACCAGTTGAACTAAAATGTCTGTTTTCATGCTGTATGACTATTTCTTTATAATTCTCAGAACTAATTTTAGTCATCATTTTCTTGTTGGTGTCACTTGTAAAACATAACTGAAAGCAACAGTTCGATTTTGATTTTATTCCCAGGACAGAACTTCCACGCTTATGGGCACAACATGTCTGTCCACCTTTTAGACTCAAATTTATAATCCAAATCAGACATATTGCAAACCACGGCCATCTGCCCCAATTGTTTCAAGTCAAAATTTCTGACAAGTTTGATTGTTGCCAGGCAACATACTCGTGTATTGAAACAAAATTTTATATAGCAACATCGTTGTTTTTTGGATAAGGAATGAAACTGCGAGAAGGGAAAGAAAAACAGTTCTTGTGGGAAATCCAAGTTTGAAAATATATTTTAGAAGAACATGAAACTTAGTTGACAACGAGCAGCAGGCTGCCCATTAATTTACAGCACTGTCAGAAACCTGTCTCCTTACTGTCTACTCCAACATACAGGTCGCTTCGGTTTCCAGACAGGAGTCACTAAATCTTCTCAAAACTCGCTCGGAGTCACTAAATTTGTGGATGGCTGTTTTCACGGTCTCACAATGACAAAGCACAGTTTCACAGAGAACAGTTTACTAAAAACCTGGTACATTATCCAGATCCGCACAGGCGTGTGGTTTCGCCTTCACTTTGGAACCGCAAAACAATTGTCACAACTCAGCAAACGGTCCAGCAAGAACCAACTCGGATCGAGAGGCACAGTTACCGAGAGCTGTACCGCCTGGACATTTCATTCTGAATCACAAACTGCTGTTAGAGGAAGGGGTAAGCCAGGGGAAGGAGGGGGGCATCAGTGTGGAAACGGGGAAGGGGAGGGTCAGAGTATAAACAAGGCTGAGGTTCCCAGTGGTAAGGCGGGAGGTGGGATTTCCGAATGGAAACAGCGTTGTGGGGGAGTCAAATCTCAACTCAGGACAAACTGGCATTTCCCAACCTCCAACATGAGAAAACTCTAGTGAGATCCTCCGTTTGCACACCGCGACCGCTGAGTTAACAGTGTTACCTTTCGGTCTCGAAAAAGTTCATGTAGTTTTCGCTCTCACTATCCTTGTTTTTGTTTTTATTTCTTTCTGTCTCGTTCCCTGTCACTCTGTCTGTCTTCTTTCTTCGCTCTTTTTGACTATCTCTGTATCTCCCACCCCCATGACTCTCTCCCTCTCCTCATCCCCCCTCTCTCCGGCTCTCCCTATCGAGGACTCCTACCTTAGCTCTTTGTCCCTCTTTCCCCCTCTCTCTGTGCCAGACTACCAGCCTTACCGACTCTCTGCTCCGTCTCTGACCGCCTTCTCCCTGCCCCTTCACCCTCTCCCTGACCCTCTTCCGACCACCTTCGCCCATTCCCTGACCCCCCCCCCTCTCTGACACTCCCATCTCTGACCCCTCTCTCTCCCTCTCTGACACCCCCATCTCTGACCCCTCTCTCTCTCCCTCTCTGACACCCCCATCTCTGACCCCTCTCTCTCTCCCTCTCTGACACCCCCATCTCTGACCCCTCGCTCTCCCTCTCTGACACCCCCATCTCTGACCCCTCTCTCTCCCTCTCTGACGCCCCCGTCTCTGAACCTCCTTCCTGTCTCCACTCCTCACTCTGACCCCTCTCTCTCCCTCTGACCCTCCTCCTCATCTGACCACCCCTTCTCTCCCTCTCTGCCCCCCTCTCTCCCTCTGTCCCCCTTCTCTCTCCCTCTCTGCCCCCCTCTCCCTCTCTGCCCCCCTTCTCTCCCTCTCTGTCCCCCCCTCCCTCTCTGCCCCCCTTCTCTCCCTCTCTGTCCCCCCTCTCCCTCTCTGCCCCCCTTCTCTCCCTCTCTGCCCCCCTTCTCTCCCCCTCTCTGTACCCCCTTCTCCCCCTCTCTGTACCCCCTTCTCTCCCTCTCTGGCCCCCGTCTCTCCCCCTCTCTCCTCATTTGTGACCTCGCCGACCCTATCTCTCTGATATCCCACTAGTCCCTCACCCCCTCCCGTTAGCCTGGGCTAACTTCAGACCCCTCCGGTGCTGTGTCGCCTTGCTGAGCGTCTCTCTCTCTCTCTCGCTCTCCCTGGCCCGGTGCCTGTCCCCGCTGACCGCGCTAACTTTCCACTCGGGCTCGGTTGGTTACCTTCTGGTCCACGATGGAGCAGGCCATTTCGCGGACATGTGCGAGGGAGAAGTGGCTGCAGTCCAGGACGACGGGTTCCCTGCTCAGGCCGATCTGGATGTGGAAGGGGATCCCGTGGGGGCTGTGCCGCTCTGCTCCCGGGGATGGAGGGGAGCAGGGGCTGCCCGAGCGGATCACTGGCGCCGGGTTCATCATCATCGCCAGCACCAGCGGCACCAGCAGCGGAGCTCCACTCACTCCCTCTCTCGTAACTTCTCCACGTCCCACACTCTCCGGGCTACACTCAGCAAGGCGGAAGATGGCGACAGGCGGGGGGTGGGGGCGTGGGGGTGGGGGATGCTGCTTTGGCTGAAGAAGCAAACAGGAAGCGGCTGTAAGAAAGCAGCTGAGCCCGAAACTGGAGAAACCTTCACCCCCCCCCCACTTCCAGTCGCTGCTGCTGCCCCCAGACCCAGTCCATACAAACCCTGGCTGCAGTCAGTCTGCTGCCATAGGACGGAGCTGCTCCCTGTCCCGTCCCTTTATTTACTTTCTCTCTCCTCCCACTGAACTCTGTACATCTCTTTCTGTTTATACCTGTGACCCTCTGGTCTATCTCGCTGCTTCTCTTCCTGATTGTTGTATGTGTGTGCGTGTTTGTCTCTACCTCAATCTGTATGTCTGCACCACTATCTCTCCCTCTTGAACTGTGTCTCGAGGTTTCAGACTCCGTGTCTGCATTACCTTGTTTCAATCTGTCACACAAACTCGTTCTGTTCTGTTCTGCTTTGTGTCTCCGATTCCTCGCCCCCTTCCCAACTTCCCTTCCTCCCTCTCTCCCTCTCTCTCACACACCCTCCCTCTCACAAGTACCAGAGCAGGACCCTCTGTGGTGGGAGATGCTGCCACCTGGAAGACCTCTGTCTGCAGTCTGCCTTACGGCATTGGGTAAAAGCAGACGCTCCCCCTCCTCATCATCGCCTTTCCAGTTTGTCGATATTAGCATTGCAAATGCAGGGGGCCGGGCTGGGAGTGGGGGCTGCGGGTAGTGTAAAGGCTATAATCAACATTTCTATAACGCTTTCCGTCAAGCTGTCACTCTGAGGCGAATGTCAAACGCGGTTCCACCCCTTCCACTTTCCCTTAGAACAAATGTTATCTTAATTACTGTTCTTAGAAATACTTCCAAAAGATTGTCTTAAGACATGAGACAGTCCCCACACTGGAGCAGTACCTCTGCACACCTCTCAGCTTTGCAAAGTAAGTTTCAGCTATGGTCTACAGACTGAGGGGCCCACCTTCCTGCGATTACTATTTACAAGCAATAAATGCTTTCCGTTTGTTTGCTGGATGGAGTCACACTCCAATGTTTGTTTGTTTATTCATATACTACTATACAGAACCGACCTGCTTTTGTGACAATGCATATAAAGGTATGTTTTCATGAATAAAGGATATTTTGAAATTTGAAAAAAAACTATTTCTCTGTGTAGCGTGTAATTGCAAAGCCAAAGTTATATTCTTGTCAGAGCGGTTTGTGGAATTGGAAAGGGGTGTGTCTGCCGGTGCGTGCCCATCTGTGAGACTGAGTGTGCAAGTTGGTATCTGCTTGTGTGACGGTAGAGTTGGGTAGGGGGGTCAGTCTATCTAAGCGTGTCTGCTTCGGTGTAAGTCTGTCTCTCTCTCTCTTTCCGTGTTGGCGTCTGTCTGTGTCCCAGTGAGTGAGTGTGTGTGTGTGTGTCTGTGGGTATGGCTGACCCACACACTGAGTTATTTCTTTAGGAGTAAAGGGACTTGATCCGGTTCCCCTTCCTCCTGTCGCTAGAGAAAAACAAACTCCCATCTCTTGCATCCGAATGACTGCCAACTCACTCCTTTGAAGAAAATTTCAGTCGGTTTCTGGAGGGAACTCGTGCTCCCGTTTTGCGGTTGTGTTGAATATTCTCGGAGCCCGATGAAAGAAAAGCAACTGTTCCCGGTTTGCGGCTGGTTCAGGAGCTGTTTCCTCGGTATTACCGAAAGAAACTTTCAACAACGTTATAATTTTTGAAACGTGCAAAAGTTTGAAGTTTGCTGTCATCGATATGATTTCAACAAAAATTCTGAAATATATTTCCTTAGCTTAACGTTCATACGATTTCAAATAAAGCGAACAAAATATATTTGCTCCTTACTCCACTGTGAAAATAACAGTTGGTTATCTCGCGGCAGCGTGTTTGAGGTTTAAAACTTCCTAAGTGTCACAAATGTTTAATTAAGAGAAATCTCGATGTGTCACCGAAATGCTAAGACAGGCCAGTCAGTCATGTTAAAGTTATTTCATTTTAGGTTTCACTGACAGCAGTGATCCTGTATTAGACACAAAGTATATCTTGTGTCTGCAGCTTCCCTACTTCATTCATGGCCAAAATCGAATTTGTTGCAAATCCGTTTCGCCAATGGGTCTTATGCTGAGGACCCCAAATCTTTATTTCTGAATTCCGACCTCAAAGGAACATGGTCCTGCAGTAAGATACAGCATTACAGATTGAATCGGAGGGACTAACAGTACAGAAAAATGCCCTTCGGCTCATTGAGCCTACAACAATTCCAAAATAACCACCAACCTCTCTTAATCCTATTTTTCAGCACTTGGCCCATAGCTTTGTATTTTTTGGCATCACAAGTGCACATTTAAATAGTTCTTAAATGTCGTGAAGGTCCTGACCCTTATAGGCCGTGAATTTCATATTCTCACCACCTTTCGCGCATCTCCTCCATAGCTCCTGCTTCTTAAATTGCGGGTAATTTCCCAGATATGACATGAGTGTGTTCCAACCATGTTTTTGTCACTTAAAATGATTTGAGATAGATTGATTACTTATCCCTTAAATATACATTTCCTCTGCAATGTGTCACTATCCAGTCTCACAATGTTTTTCATATTCCACAGATATTCTCTGACCTCTGGTTCAGATCCCATTGGTCCAGGCTGCATTATGTTTTCACCAAAACAGGAGAGACCAGATTAAAAGCAAAAGCAGAGATTGCTGGGCAGCATCTGGAGAGCAAAATTGAGTTTTGAATCCATTGTGACTTCTTCATACTCCTACAAGACTTGTTGAGTTTCTTCAGCATTTTCTGTTTTGATTTCAGATTTCCAGCATCCTCAGCATGTTATTAGAAGAAACCAGCTCCCTTCTCCATCCGTGTGAAGTGTATTAATCTTAATCCAAATTTCAGGTGGAGTACTGCTATTGGCCACAGCACCAGGCCTGGACAGAGAGTAATCAGATAGGTTCACTGGACCTGTAGTCACCTGAACCTGGAAAGTACACCATTAGATGTTAAGATGAAGACAGGTTGAGTGTGACAACTTCTGCAGCAGAACAACCTTCTGACCTCTTTGTCTCACCTTACATCTGAAAAGCAGAGAGATTTGGAAAGATACTAGAGAGCTGCTTTGTTCATGGAATTAAACCTCAAACAGGGTGTGTGCTTTCAGAAAAGCAGGAAGCATTCAGTTCAAACCTTTTATTGGAAATTGAGTCTCAGTTGAGTCTGACAGTGTGGGCATTATTAAGACTTGAATACCTTGACAATTGAAAGCTGCATGATAGCTCACTAGTCTTAAAGGTTTACTCCCTCTTGCCTAGGGAAAGCACCACTGATTATTCAGTGTCAATGAGTTTTTAAAAAAGGCTTTTCTATGTATGTACCAGTTAGGGTGAAAGGTGTACCTTCTAAAATTCCATACCCTTAGGAAATGACCTGACCAGATGAAATAGCATTTAAAAGGCTTAATCAGTTCCCTTTTGACCAATACATACTAGCACTTAAGACAGAAGTCATTAGTGCATGGACTAGTGCTCTGTGAAGGTCACTGCTCTGAAAGCAGCCGTTAAACAACCTTGCATTTTAGGTAAAGATTCTTTCTCTCTCTGAGTAATGGAATCCAGCTAGCCAGCTGAAAGGAAGCAAGACAAAGGGATGACTCTTGTTTTGAGTATGGATAGCCAACCAGAGTCAAAAGGAAACAGGACAAATGAATTTCAAAGAATCTCAAAATCAACTATTATTATCTACTACTTACATTTCACAAATAACCCAGAATATGATCTAAACATATTTTATTTTTTTGTTTATGTGTGTTGTTTTGTTAATTCTTCTTGTGTTACTAAGTAAGCAACTCTCTCTTCTGCTAACTCAAGAATTCTTGGTCTAATTGAATCTTTTTAAACCAGAAATTCATTTGGCCTGGGAGGAAGATCTCCACAGCAAGATTATCTTTTGTAAATTAACCTTGTTGCGAACCATTGAGGGGTCTGGTGAATACAGAAGGGGAATCAGTTCATTCTGTCTCACCCCAGAGCTTGATAAGTTCAGTGTCTCATTTGTAACTAAAATGACTTGGGAATCTTGTCCGTAATTTGGTTGTTAAGGTAGTTGATTAGGGGCGGATAGTGGGAAATGGTGCTCCACACTGATCAATGCTCTTTATGATTTGAATCAACTAATTGGACTTCAAAACAAAATACAATTTCTAAATTTACAGGTGACACCAAATTGGTAGTGGTGAGGGTCAGTGCTGGCAATACTGAGGTGGACAGTAGCAAAATGCAGAAAGAAATTAATAAACAAGCAAACTGGTCAATGATGGTAAATAATATTCAACACAAATAAATGTGAAGTCGTACATTTTAGTAGGTGGAAAAGGAAAAACTCTCAGAAGTTCAGAGAGTAGCTGAGGTAAAGGAACAAAAGGATCTCAGAACACAATGTACCAAATCACTGATGTGTCACAGGTTAGGAAAGTAATCAAATAGCAAACCACATAGTAGGCTTTATTTCAGCAGGAACAGGTCATAAAAGGAAGGAAATTGTGGTATTTATCAAAACTTGGTCTGATCACATTTAAAGTACTGACTGCAGTTCTGATCACTATTATAAAAATGATGTAGAAGCACTGGAGAGGGTGCCGAGAAGATTTATAAGAATGTTGGCAGAAATGTGTGAACACATATATTTGGAATGGATGTACAGACTGTGTCTTTCCTCTCTTGAAAAAAAAATGAAGCCTGAGCGATGACCTTAATGAGATCTTGAAAGTATTGAAAAGTTTTGATACAGTGGATGAAGTAAGAATGTTTTCTTTTATAAGGAAGAGCATAATTAGAGGCCATCAATAGAATATAACCATCAAGAAGTCTACTTGACTTCTCAATCCAATGAGTGCTGAGAATGTGGTCAGCTATAGCATGGGGAATGGTTGAAGCAAATAGCACAGAACTGTCTAGAAAGCATATGCAAGAAAGAAATAGAGATTGCAAAGATAGATCTGGATGAGGAAAGATTGGAGGAAGCTTGAATAAAACATTAATACTGACATGGATTGGTGTAGCCAAAGGATCAATCTGTGCCACGTTTTCAATGTAACCCTATGGAAGTAGGTCTGTCCCTGGTGTTGTTTATTTCACCACCTGCCAGCTGCACTGATATTGGAGGCTGCCCTTGATTTACTGTGCCATAAACATCTGACCAAAGCCTATCTTCCTTGACTTGACTGAAGCCTGTTGACAACCATGTCAAGCTTTCTGGCTTTGTGTCTGTATTAATTGGTATGGCATTACAGCTTTTCTGTGAGCCTGATACCTCTGGCTAAGGGGGCAAGGTGCACAAAGGCAAGCCACCCAGGTAAGTTGGGCAAGTGAGCACTATGGCAGGAAGCAAAGAGCCCAGCGATGCGGCCTGGTCAGTCCATGAACTGAGGGCATGTCTCTAAGTGTGTAGTGTCCTTGCTGCTCCATTGCAATCAATGATAGTTGTCAATGCAGACTGAGGTACAGCATTAAAATGCTAATGCATACTATAAGTGGATTGGTAATGTTCACAGAGGTTGGCATATGTCAGCTGCCAACATCTGTGTATGTGGGCTGCGTGTGGTTGGTGCCTACGTAGCATACCCAAAGATGCTGGTGCCCGTGGGAGGTCTGAAGTCTTGAAGAAGAGTCATGTCAAACTCCGAAACATTAACTTTGTTTCTCTCTCCACAGATACTGCCAGACTTGCTGAGTTTTCCCAGCATTCTCTATTTGTTGTAGGTAGCTAATGGGATAAATTTGGTGAGATACTGCGAGAAAACCTACTCGGTCTCATGGCATAAAACTCTCCAAAAATACTGATACTTAGCCAAAAAAATGTTAAGAGTCAGCCCTTAGTTAGAGATGGGCAACAAACTCACACGTCACAAAAAAATAATTAAAAAAGAGAGAGCAAGGTCATTGACCGTGAATTTAAAATGAACAAATCAAAAATATCTTCTGCACAATGGAAGACTTGAAACTGCAGAGGAACACAAATCACTGTAAAAGCAGTTTAAAGGTGAATGGAATGTTAGCCTCTAAAGATAACCAGGAGCCTGAATTTTATGTGCCTCCCACAGGTGGACAGACATATAAATCAGGGCACTGTCTGCTGCCAGTGATTTTATACATAATCGAGGAAACGTTAGTCATACTGCCTGCCCACGGCCTAATTGAGTGGAAATTAATGCCCAGTTAAGGGAATCAACGCACTACTACTGTGTTGAATGTGTAGCCCAACAAGTGTAATCCTCTGGACTAACTACTGATCAATGAAAGGAATCCTTCTTTCTTGATGCCCCTCTGTCAACTGAAGGGCCACTTCCAGTTTTGCCACCATAGGTAGGCAACCTCCCACCTTGCCCTGTCTAACTTGTCACTGTCCTTTATTGTTAGGCCTATTTACACAGGCCTCAGTGAAACCCAGGCCTTTTCTGTAGTTAGGAGCATTGATTGTTCAACTTCTTCATGAGTCTCCTGCGATGCCTGAGATTTGGTATGGATGAGTGCAACACTCCAATAGTTTGGCACAATCCAGGACAAAGCAGCCTGCTCAATAGCCACCACCTCCACAAACACTTCCTCTCTCTAGCACTGACACTCAACAATCACAATGTCTACCATCTACAAGATGCACTGCAGCCCACAGCTACTTTCACCTAGAAGGATAACAGATACATGGGAATATCACCAACTTCACATTTTCCTCTAACCACTCACCATCCTGACTTGGAAATATGTCACTTTTCTTTCACTGTCACTGAGTCAAAATCCTGCAACTCCTACTCTATAGGTGTCTATATAGCCTCTGACCAGATTTTCAAGGCAACGGGGGAAAGGCAATAAATGCTGGCTCAACAAGCAATGCCCACTTCCCATAAATTAACAAAAAAACCCAACAGTGGCCACCAATCCA
Source organism: Chiloscyllium punctatum (assembly GCF_047496795.1). Classification (NCBI taxonomy): domain Eukaryota; kingdom Metazoa; phylum Chordata; class Chondrichthyes; order Orectolobiformes; family Hemiscylliidae; genus Chiloscyllium; species Chiloscyllium punctatum. The sequence continues at coordinate 70,702,193 of NC_092742.1, read as the reverse complement.
GGAATGGTGCAGATATGTTGGCCTCTTTAGGATCGGGGTACCTTTCTGGAGATCTGGAATCCAATGGATATCCGGCTTCATGCTAATTGAAGGGCTGTCACCCAATAACCTAAAACAGGGTGAGTCAGCCAAGCGGAGGAGAACTTGACCCTTTCCCACTCATCTGTAGTGCAAGGAGCCCTCCTGAGCATAAATACAACACAGAAAAAAACCATTCAGCCCATCACACAAACCAAGCCATTTCAAATTTAGCCTCCAATTTTTTCCCTGTAACTATGAAAACTAGTCCTTCTCACATATTTCTCACCATTCACCTTTTGAAAGTTTCTGTTGAATCTAATGCAGCCATCTTCTCATGTTTTAAGTTCCAGAGCTTCTTTGTGAGAGGAAATTGCTCATTTCCCCATTAGTCCTTTCACCTAGGAGGACTTTCACCAAACAATTTAGCTGTATGATATTTATTTAAGAACTATCAGAGGAAATATTTTACCTCTACTTGCTCCATCAAAAATGCTTATAATTTTGAAACCCACTGTTAGGTCTCCCATTAAATTCCTTGCCCTAAGAAAGAAAATTTGAGGGAATTATAAACTTTAATTATAAATGGGTTGCAATACAAAGTGAGCAAGTAATAATCCACTCTGCAGATCCTTACTTAGGAATAGATCTTTTCTGATTTGGATACTTGATCTTCAGTAAGAAATTGGTTGCAAAACATTGAGTTGTAGTGTCCATAAAACCAGCAGTATGGATGCCTTTTCAGATCCAAAATCATGTCGATATCATGTGCACGATATCAAAAGTCATTTTGGTGAGGTTGTTAAAATAATAGCTGGAAACATGTGCTGGAAGTATTCAGATTGTGGTGTGAGTCAGTGTGATTCTGATTAGACAGTAGCAGTGTAATTTTAACTTCAACTCTCCAGTTAGATCCCTGTCCTAAAGTTCACAGATCTGAACATATATTTAGCAGGGATGAAGACTACATACCTAAACACAAGCATAAATACACACACATACTTTCACACCCTCATACACATGTACATATATAGGGGATTAGGCAAGATTTAGGATGCATAGAATGGGGTAGCAAAATGCAGGGGATGGGGACAATTGAAATGTGGAGCTGGTTAAAGGAACAGATATCACATGTCCTTGATAGGCATGTCCCTGTCAGGCAGGGAGGAAGTGATAAGGTAAGGGAACCGTGGTTGACTACAGAAATTGCATCTCTTGTTAAGCGGAAGAAAGAGGCTTATGTGACGAAGAGACAAGATGGTTCAGATGAGGCGATGCAGAGTTACAGATTAGCTAAGAAGGATTTAAAGAGTGGGTTAAGAAGAGCAAAGAGAGAACATAAGCAGGCTTTAGCAGGTAGAATAAAGGAGAACCCTAAAGCTTTCTATAGGTATGTGAGGAACAAAAGGATGACTTGGGTAGGAATAGTCAGAAATGGGTACTGCAGATGCTAGATTTCAGAGTCAAGATTAGAGTGGTGCTGGAAAAGCACAACAGGTCACGCAGCATCCAAGGAGCAAGAAAATCGATGTTTCGGGCAAAAGCCCTTCATCAGGAATGGAATAGGGAAGGAATTGGTCCAGTCAAAGACAGGAATGGAAAGTTGTGTGTGGACTTTATGGAGATCAGAGAGGTGCTAAATGAATATTTCTCATTGGTTTTCACTCAGAAAAAGGAGAATATAGTAGAGGAGAAGAGTGAGATACGAGATATTAGACTAGAAAGGATCGAGGTTAGTCAAGAAGAAGTGTTGAAGTGTTATCAATTTTAGAAGGAGCGAAAGTAGACAAGTCCCCTGGGCCGGATGTGATTTATCCGAGAATTCTCTGGGAAGCTGGGGAGGCGGTGTTGGAGCCTTTGGCTTTAATCTTTGAGTCATTATTGTCTACAGGTTTAGTAGCAGAGGACTGGAGGATTGCAAATGTTGTGCCTTTGTTCAAGAAGGGCAGTAGAGATGACCCAGGTAATTATAGACCATGAGCCTTACTTCTGTTGTAGGAAAAGTTTTGGAAGGGACTATAAGAGATTTATAATCATCTAGCAAGCAACAATTTGATTGCAGATAGTCAACATGGTTTCATCAAGGGCAGGTCGTGTCTCACAAACCTCATAGTTTTTTGTGAAGGTGACCAAGTCATCCTTTGTGGATGAGGATAGGTAGTTGATGTGCTGTACATGGACTTCAGTGAAGCCTTTGATAAGGTTCTACATAGTAGGCTATGAAGTAAATGCAGAGGCATTGGATTGAAGGTGATTTAACAGTTTGGATTAGAAACTGGCTTTCTGAAAGAAGGCAGCAAGTGATGATTGATGGAAAATGTTCAGCCTGGAGTCCGGTTACTAGTTGTGTGCCACAAGAATCTGTTTTGGGACCACTGCTGTTTGTCATTTTTATAAATGACTTAGACGCAGGCATAGGTGAATGGGTTAGTAAGTTTGCAGATGATACTAAAGTCAGTGGAGTAGTAGACAATTTGGAAAAATGTTGCAGGTTGCAGGGGGACTTGGATAAACTGCAGAATTGGACTGAAAGGTGGCAAATGGAGTTCAATGCAGATAAATGTGAGGTGATTCACTTTGGGAAGAATAACAGGAAGGCGGAATACTGGGGCAATGGAAAGATTCTTGGTAGTGTGGATGTGCAGAGGGATCTTGGAGTCCATGTACATAGATCCCTGAAAGTTGTCACCTAGGTTGATTATGCTATTAAGAAGGCATATGGTGTGTTAGGTTTTATTGCTAGAGGGATTGAGTTCCAAGCTGCAACATCATGCTGCAACTATACAAAACACGAGTGCAGCCACACTTGGAATATTGTGTACTGTTTTGGCCGCCCCTTTACAGGAAGGATGTGGAAGCATTGGAAAAGTTGCAGAGGAGATTTACCAGGATGTTGCCTGGTCTAGAGGGAAGGTCTTATGAGGAAAGGCTGAGAGACTTGAATCTGTTCTCGTTGAAAAGAAGAAGGCTAAGAGGTGATTTGATAGAGACATACAAGATGATCAGAGGAATTAGATAGGGTGAACAGTGAAAGTCTTTTTCCTAGGATGATGATGATGTCAGCTTGAACGAGGAGGCATCGCTACAAATTGAGGGGTGATAGATTTAAGACAGATGTCAGAGGCAGGTTCTTTACTCAGAGAGTGGTAAGGGCATGGAATGCCCTGCCAGCCAATGTAGTTAGCTCAGCCACATTAGAGGCATTTAAACAATCCTTGGATAAGCACATGGATGATGATGGGATTGTGTAGGGGGATGGGCTTAGATTAGTTCACAGGTGGGTGCAATATTGAGGGCCGAAGGGCCTGTTCGGGGCTGTATTGTTCTATGTTCTATGTTCTACATACACATGTGCATGTACACACACATATACAAGGCGAATTTGTGCAGAATCGTTTTCTGCTGTTTCAGTTACCCACGGTTTACTGTGGCCTGAACATATTATAGGGAACCTTCTGGAACCAAGGACCAAGGGGCTGCCAGGAAGATAAATTTCCCGTTTAAATGAATGGGTTTGTTCCTATCCACGGCTTCGGGCTTCCGTGGTAAGTTTAGGAACATATCCCCCATGGGTATGGATGGACTACTGTACATGCACATATTCACACTTACACGTATACATGAGTATGGGGTGAAGGCCCTAGGTATCATTTCCAGTGTCCTGTGTGTTGGCCACTTGCTCCCAGTAAAAATGTTGTCATTTCTATCTTGCAGAAGGACTGAGAGAAGCGGAAGGGGAGTCTCAAGTTGTTCAGAGAAGAAGAAAGAAAGAAAGGTCTCCCATCAACAGACCATTTAACTCAACTTCCCTGCCTTAACACTAGCTAGGACAAGTGGGCTGGATTTTACTGGCCTCATAGCGAGGGGCTGGGATGCACGAAATCTGAGAGGAGGGAAAGGGATACCTGCAAAATGGCAAGGAGGGCAGAGGGTAAAGGACCCATTACCTTCCTGCCACCATGGCATTTTACAAGGTGGTTGGGTGGGGGTGGCTTTGGGTAGGTTGCATAGGCCTCACTGCATGAGGAGACTGATACCTCCAGGAATTCCTCAAAGTTTGGGAATTGCCTTTCCTCATCAGGCATTCTTTGTCTCATGGGTGGGCACCCTACTCGTAATAGCTGCCTCCATGGCAGCGGCATTGTATGCCCTCACCCACACCCATACCCCTGCTGGCCGCTGTGACCCTGGACCTGACCTAGCAAGTGTGAAAGCAGGGTTCCCCAGTGACGATACTAAAGTTCTTGCCAGTCTGTAGTCTGCTACATTTCACGAAGCAGTTGCTCATTACCCTATTCAAGCTTCAACAGACAGACCATGCAGCCTCAGAGAAAGGTGAAAGTTGTACTGCCAGTGAATGTACAAGGTGACATGGCGGACTTCTCTATGGCAGGATCCTTCATGACGGGTGTAGGAGCTGTGTGAAAGTGGATCTCCAAACTCTTTCAGCTCATCGCACTTGGTTTACTAATGCAGGTGACTGCTGCATTGTATGTAAAGTCGCATGTTGGTACGGTAGCTCAGTAGTTAGCACTGCAGCCCCTCAGCACCAGGGACCTGGGTTCAATTCCAGCCTTGGGTGACTTGTGGAGTCTGCAAGGGTTTCCTCTGGGTGCTCCAGTTTCCCCACACAGTCCAAAAGATGCATAGGGGTTAGGTGAATTGGCCATGCTAAATTGCCCATAGTGTTCAGGGATGTGAGCTTTAGGTGTACTAATCAGAGGAAATGTAAAGTAGTAGGGAAACGGAGCTGGGTGGGTTACTTTTTGAAAGCTCAGTGTGGACTTGTTGGGCCAAATGGCCTGTTTCTACACTGTCAGGATTCTATGTATAAAAAAATGAATGGAATACATTAGCTTCTCACTTCCAGGGAAAAGCAGCTGGGACATGCACATGAATGGATGGCCTTGAGGTATGTAGGGAAGAGGTCTGGGGAATACTGGAAAGGATGAAAATAGATAAGTCCCCTGGGCTTGATGGCATTTATCCTAGGATCCTCTGGGAAGCTAGGGAGGAGATAGCGGAGCCATTGGCCTTGATTTTTATGTCGTCATTGTCTACAGGAATAGTGCCAGAAGACTGGAGGATAGCAAATGTGGTCCCCTTGTTCAAGAAGGGGAGCAGGGATAGCCCGAGTAACTATAGGCCAGTGAGTCTCACTTCTGTTGTGGGCAAAGTCTTAGAGAGAATTGTAAGGGATAGGATTTATGAACATCTGGATAGGAATAATGTGATCAAGGATAGTCAGCATGGTTTTGTGAAGGGCAGGTCGTGCCTCACAAACCTTATTGAATTCTTTGAGAAGGTGACCAAGGAAGTGGACGAGGGTAAAGCAGTAGATGTGGTGTATATGGATTTTAGCAAGGCGTTCGATAAGGTACCCCATGGCAGGCTAATGCAAAAACTACGGAGGTATGGCATTGAGGGTGCAATAGAGGTTTGGCTTAGGAATTGGCTGGCTGGAAAGAGACAGAGGGTAGTAGTTGATGGTATAGGTTCATCTTGGAGTGCAGTTACTAGTGGTGTTCCACAAGGATCTGTTTTGGGACCATTGCTGTTTGTCATTTTTATAAATGATCTGGAGGAGGGACTTGAAGGCTGGGTGGGCAAGTTTGCGGATGACACGAAAGTCGGTGGAGCTGTGGACAGCGAAAAAGGATGTGGCAGGTTACAGCGCGATATAGATAAGTTGCAGAGCTGGGCAGAAAGGTGGCAAATGGAATTCAATGTAGCTAAGTGTGAAGTCATTCACTTTGGTAGGAGTAACAAGAAGATGGATTACTGGGCTAATGGTAGACTACTTGGTAGTGTGGATGAGCAGAGGGATCTTGGTGTCCATGTACACAGATCTTTGAAAGTTGCCACCCAGGTGAATAGTGCTGTGAAGAAGGCATATGGTGTACTGGGCTTTATTGATAGAGGAATTGAGTTCCGGAATCCTGAGGTCATGTTGCAGTTGTATAAGACTCTGGTGCGGCCTCATCTGGAGTATTGTGTGCAGTTTTGGTCGCCATACTATAGAAAGGATGTGGAGGCATTGGAACGGGTGCAGAGGAGGTTTACCAGGATGTTGCCTGGCATGGTAGGAAGATCGTATGAGGAAAGGCTGAGGCACTTGGGACTTTTCTCATTGGAGAAAAGAAGGTTTAGGGGAGATTTGATAGAGGTGTACAAGATGATTAGGGGTTTAGATAGGGTTGACAGTGAGAACCTTTTTCCACATATGGAGTCAGCTGTTACTAGGGGACACAGCTTTAAATTAAGGGGAGGTTGGTATAGGACAGATGTTAGGGGTAGATTCTTTACTCAGCAGGTTGTGAGTTCATGGAATGCCCTGCCAGTATCAGTGGTGGACTCTCCCTCTTTATGGTCATTCAAGCGGGCATTGGACAAGCATATGGAGTTATGGGCTAGTGTAGGTTAGGTAGGCTTCGGTCGGCGCAACATCGAGGGCCGAAGGGCCTGTACTGCGCTGAACTTTTCTATGTTCTATGTTCTATGACTTCATCAGGATAGTGAACTTACCCAAAATGTCCTAACTGTGTCCACATTATTTTGCAGGTGCCACACGCGAACTTGGATAGTTAGTGCAACTGCAAAGGACTCCACTTCACCAGCTGGTGTGTGAACGTAACCATACAGGCCCATGAATTTTTTTCTGTTTGAGCACCCTTTCAACTTCCATGAGAAACCAAAGGTGTCTACTGGACAGCAAGGTCTATCTGCTAAGAATAGGAAGCTAGAAAAAAGATGGAGGGAAGGATATGTCAATTTGTGATGACATTAACATATTAGAGAGACCTAAATTCAGGAAACAAGGATTTGCAAACAATTTGTGGAAAGATGAAAATTGATAAAGGCAAGAAGTCATGTGTGGGAATGGTGCACAGTTATCCCTAGCAGTGATCACATGGTAGCGAGGGGTATAAAGAAAAAAATCAAGTGAGCTTGTGGTGGTTGATTGGCTCCAAGGCTGATTGTGATGCAGTCAACAGTGTGGGTTCAATTCCCATACCAGCCGTGGTCACCATGAATGATGCACCTTCTCAACCCTTTCCTGAGATGTGGTGATTCTCAGGTTGAACCACTACTATCAATGAACTCTCTTTAAAGAGAGCGCAGCACTATGGTCCTCTGAGACTGTGACAACTTTGTGGATTGGTTAGTTCAGCTGTCTGGATGCTGGTTTGTGATGCAGAGAGATGATGACAGTGTGGGTTCAATTACTGAGGTTACCAGGAAGGACTGTCCTTTCAATCTCTCCCCTCATTGAGGCCTGGTAACCTCAGGTTAAGCCACCAGCAATCCTCTGTCTACTGAGAGACTAACCCTATAGTCTGGGAGAACTATACCTTTGTTAAAAAGGTATGACAATAATCATGGAGGATTTTAATTTGCATATGAACTGAACAAATCAGATGGGCAAAGTTAGCCAATGTAAGGAATTCATATAAAGCTTTTGGAACTTAGAACAGCATGCTTTGAAGCTGACCAGAGAGCAATCTTCACTAGACCTGTCATTGTGCAATGTGATAGGATTAATGAATGGCTTCAAAATGAAAGTGCAACTTTGTAGCTGTGATCAGAATATGATTGCATTTTACATACAGTTTGAGGGAGAGATAAGTGAATTTAAAACAAATATTTTAAACTTAAATAAGAACAATCATGCAGGCATGAAAACAGAACTAGCTAAAGTGAACCAGCAAATCAGATTAAGGAATTTTGTTTTATTTATTCACAGGATGTGGGTTTCACTAGCTAGGACAGCATTTATTGCCCATATCTGCTTGCCCAGAGGGCAGATATGAGTTAACTACCTTGCTATGGGTCTGAAGTCACATGTTGGCCAGACCAGGAGTAAGGGCAGCAGTTTTCTTTCGAAAGGACATTCTTGAACAGATGAGGATCAGAGCTATAGGGAGAGGCTGAACAGGCTGGGGCTGTTTTCCCTGGAGCATCGGAGGTTGAGGGTGACCTTATAGAGGTTTACAAAATTATGAGGGGCATGGATATAGTAAATAGACAAAGTTTTTTCCCTGGGGTCAGGGAGTCCAGAACTAGAGGACATAGGTTTAGGGTGAGAGGGGAAAGATATAAAAGAGACCTAAGAGGCAACCTTTTCATGCAGAGGGCGGTACGTGTATGGAATGAGCTGCCAGAGGATGTGGTGGAGGCTGGTACAATTGCAACATTTAAGAGGCATTTGGATGGGTATATGAATAGGAAGGGTTTGGAGGGATATGGGCCGGGTGCTGGCAGATGGGACTAGATTGGGTTGGGATATCTGGTCGGCATGGACGGGTTGGACCGAAGGGTCTGTTTCCATGCTGTACATCTCTATGACTCTATGACTCTAAAAGCTCATTGGAAGTCAAATAAAACAGATAGCAAAACTGTTTGTAGATGTTTACAAAGGAAAGAAGCAAACATCATAAACATTGATCCTAAACATCTTGAATCTGGTGAATTAATAATGGAAAGTAAGGGAATGGCAGCTTAATTTAGTGGGTTTTCTTCAGTCTATGCTGTAGAAGATACAAAGAATATCCCAGAAGCAGCCATTGATCTGGTAATACAAAGGAGAGAAGATCTCAAGAAAATTGCAATCACCAAGCAACTGGTGCAAATTGTTGGAACTGAACACTGACAAATCCCAGTTCCAGTCTGATATCTTCCAAGGGTCTTAAAATAAATGGCTGTTAAGATCATTGATTCATTAGTTTTAATCTACTAAAAGCCCAAGATTGAAGGAAGATTACATTAGAATGCAAAATAAAGAATATAACTGTGGGATAGTGGCTGGATTACTGCTGGACTAAGTAATCTAAAGACTCAGGTAATGCAAGGTTTATGAAAGCATTACTCAGGTAATGTTATGGTAACCTGGGTTTAAATCCCACCACAGAAAATGGTGGAATCTGAATACAAGAGAATACCTGGAACTGAGAGTCTAATGTTGACAATGAAGCCATTATCATTGTCATTCCTATTCATTGTCAAAATAACCCATTTGAGTCAGCAATGTTCTTTAGGGAAGGAAATCTGCTGTCCTTACCTGATCTGGCCTACAGCAAAGTGATTGGTTTTTAACTATCCTCTGCAATAGCCAGGCAAGCCATTCATTTGTAACAAACTGACAAAAATTCTCAAAGGAATGACACCAGATGGACCACCCAGCATTGTCCTAGGCACCAGAAACAACAATGCCAAACTCAATCCCGTCAACCCTACAAAGTTCTCCTTTCCTACCATTTGAGAGCTTGTGCTGAAATTCGGATAATTATCTGATTAACTCATCAAGCAGCAATATGACAAATACATTGTCACAAATACCATACAAACAATGACACAGACACCACCATCACCATCCATGGATATGTCCCACTGGCAGGACTGGCCTTGCACAGGTGGTGGAACAGTGGTATACAGTTAAAAGGGAGTTATTCTGACAATCCTTAACATTGGCTCTGGACTCAATGAAGTCTCAAATCAAACATGGCCAAGGAATACTCCTGCTTAATAATATGTTCTGTCCTATCTCTGCTGATGCATCAGTGCTCCCTCCATGTTGAACACCACTTGAAGGAAAAACTGAGGGTGGCTAGGGCACTTTGATGTCCACCACCTGGAGTGACACAGCAGCACCGCCACTGACTGACCGGCCAAGTCTGAAAGGACATTGTTGCTAGACTAGACCTGTGGGAGGTAGTGAAACCACAAGACTAAAAAACATACTTGACCTCATCATCATCAATCAGTCTGTCACATACACCCATGGTAGTCCATGACAGCATTGATAGGAGTGACCACTGCATAGTCCTTTTGGAGATGAAGTCCTGCCTTCATGTTGAGAATACCCAACATCGTACTGTGCTGCACAAGAACAATGATGAATGGGATAGTTATTACACAAATCTAGCAAATAAAGAATAGGCATCCATGAGGTGCCATGGACTATCAGCAGCCAAATTATGCTCCCACACAATTTGCAACCTCAAGACCTGGATGTCCAGGGGAAAACTCTCTTTTGGTTGGAGTCATAAATGGCATAAAGGAAGATGATTGTAGTCAGCTTGAAGTCAGACTCTCAGCGCCAGGACATCACTGCAGGAGATCTTCAAGGTAGTGTTCCTGGCACAACCACCATCATTTTCTATATCAATGACCTTCCCTCCATCATAAGGTCAGAAGCAGAGATGTTCACTGATGATTGCACTGAGTTCCATAACTTTCACAACTCCTCAGATGTTGAAGTAGTCCATGTTCAAATGCAACAAGACATGGACAATATCCAGGTTTGGCCTGACAAATGGCAAAAAAAAATTCATGCTACACAAATACCAAGCAATGACTATTTCCAACAATAAAGAACTTAACCACTGCCACTTGACATTCAGTGGCATTACAATTGCCAAATCCCATACTAGCAACAAACTAATGGATACCACTGGCCAGAAACTCAATTCATTCACCATTTAAATACAGTGGTTGCAAGAACAGTCAGAGCCTTGGAATCCTGCCATCAATAGCTCACCTCCTGAGTCCCCAAAGCCTGACCATGATCTTCAAGGCGAATGTCTGGAATTTGATGGAATACTTCTCACTTGCTTGGATGGGTGAAACTCCAACAACATTCAAAATGCTTGACACCATCCAGGACAAAGCAGCCCACTTGATTGACATGAGATCCACTCCCTCCATCACCAAAGATCAGTAGCAGCAGTGCAAAATGATCTACAAAATGCACTGCAGAAGTTCATCAAGACAATACCTTCCAAAGCTGTGACACTATAATTTGGAAGGACAAGGGCAACAGATACATGGGAACACCACCACTAGGGATAGACAATAAATTATGGCTGATTCAGCAAAGACCACATCCAGTAAATAAAGGAGATGGAGTGAAACGTGGGAAAATGTAAAATTGTCCATTTTGGCAGGAAGAATTTAAAAAAGAACATATTATTTAAATGGTGAGAAATTGCAAGGCTCTGTGATATAGTGGGACATAGGAAGTTGTAGAGTCAAAGAGTCATAGAGATGTACAGCACGGAAACAGACCCTTCAGTCCAACTCGTCCATGCCGACCTGATATTCCAATCTAATCTAGTCCCATCTGTCAGCACCCGGACCATATCCCATCCAGATGCCTTTTAAATGCAGTAATTGTACCAGCCTCCACCACTTCCTCTGGCAGTGCATTCTATACACACACCACCTTCTGTAACAAAAGGTTGCCCCTTTGGTTGTTTTTAAATATTTCCCATCTCACCTTAAACCTATGCCCTCTAGTTCTGGACTCCCGACCCCAGAGAAAAGACGCCGTCTGTTTATCCTATCCATGCACCTCATAATTTTATAAACCTCCATAAGGTCATCCCCCAGCCTCTAACGTTCTAGGGAAAACAACCTCAGCCTATTCAGTCTCTCCCTGTAGCTCAAATCCTCCAACCCTGGCAGTATCCTTGTAAATCTTTTCTGAACCCTTTCATATTTCACCACATCCTTCCTATAGGAGGGGGACCAGAATTGCACACAATATTCCAAAAGTGGCCTAACAACTGTTCTGTACAGCTGCAACATAACCTCCCAACTCCTGTACTCAATACTCTGACCAATAAAGGAAAGCATGCCAAATGCCTTCTTCACTATCCTATCTACCTGAGACTCCAGTTTCAAGGAGCTATGATCCTGGACTCCAAGATCTCTTTGTTCAACAATACTCCTCAGGACCTTATCATGAAGTGTATAAGTCCTGCCTGGATTTGCCTTTCCAAAATACAGTAACTCACATTTGTCTAAATTAATTTCCATCTGCCACTCCTCAGCCCATTGGCCCATCTGATCAAGATCCTGTTGTAATCTGAGAAAACCTTATTCAATATTTACTATGTCTCCAATGTTGGTGTCATCTGCAATATTACTAACTTTACCTCTTATGCTCACATCCAAATCATTTATATAAATGATGAAAGACAGTGGACCCAGCATCAATCCTTGTGGCACTCCACTGGTCACAGGCCTCCAGTCTGAAAAACAACTCTCCACCACCACCCTCTGTCTTCTACCTTCAAGCCAGTTCTGTATCCAAATGGCTAGTTCTCCCTATATTACATGAGATCTAATCTTGCTAACCAGCGTACTATGAGAAACCTTGACAAACACCTTAATGAAGTTCATATGGATCAAGTTCACCATTCTGCCCTTATCAATTCTCTTTATTACTTCTTCAAAAAATTCAATCAAGTTCATGATACATGAATTCCAATGCACAAAGCTATGCTGAATATCAGTCCTTGCCTTTCCAAATACATGTAAATCCTGTCCCTTAGGATTCCCTCAAACAACTTGCCCACCTCCACCAATGTCAGGCTCACAGGTCTATAGTTCCCTGGCTTTTCTTACCACTTTTCTTAAATAGTGGCACCATGTTAGCCAACTTCCAATCTTCTGGCACCTCACCAGTGACTATTGATGATACAAATATCTCAGAAAGGGGCCCAGCAATCTCTTCCCTGGCTTCCCTCAGAGATCTGGGGTACACCTGATAGGTCCTGGAGATTTATCCACCTTTATATGTTTTAAGACATTCAGCACCTCCTCTTCTGTAAAATGGACATTTTCAAGATCCTAATACATGAATCAATAATATTTGTATAAAGCACAGCAAGTAATTAAGAAAACTAATAGAATATTCTTTTTTATTGCAAGGGGAATTGAATACCAAATAAAAGGCATTTTTGTTTTAGTTATATAATGTACCAACGCGGCAATGTCTCGTGTACATTGTAAAGCATTGGTGGCCTTATTTAAGGCACTGTTCACAGAGGTTTGATTGTGCTTGTTATCATATGTGGTAAGGTAGGACAGACAGGAGTTATATCCACTGGACTTTAGATGAGTAAGAGTCTAGAGAATGGTGCTGGAAAAGCACAGCAGGTCAGGCAGCATTCGAGGAGGAGGGAAATCAATGTTTCAGGCAGAGCCCTTCATCAGGAACCTCTCCTGATGCTGCCTGACCTGCTGTGCTTTTCCAGTACTCCACTCTCATCTCTGATCTCCAGCATCTGTTGTTCTCCCTTTCTCCTTGAGAAAAGTAAGAGACAACTTGAATAGAACTTTTTGAACATGATAGAACTTAATGGGGTGAGGACGTTTCCTTTTATAGGCGAATCTAAAATTAAGTGTTACTTTAAAAATAATGACAGAAATGAGGAGACATTTTTCTCCTCCGGGGGTGGCATGGTGGCACAGTGGTTAGCACTTCTGCTTCACAGCGCCAGTGACCCGGGTTCAATTCCCGCCTCAGGCGACTGTCTGTGTGGAGTTTGCACATTCTCCCCGTGTCTGCATGGGTTTCCTCTGGATGCTCCGGTTTCCTCCCACAGTTCAAAAATGTGCAGGTTATGTGAACAGGCCATGCTAAATTGCCTGTAGTGTTAGGTGAAGGGGTAAATGTAGGGGAATGGGTCTGGGTGGGTTGTGCTTCGGCGAGTCAGTGTGGACTTGTTGGGCCGAAGGGCCTGTTTCCACACTGTAAGTAATCTAATCTGTGAAACGCTCTTCTTAAAAGGTGATGGAAGCAGACTTTCAATGTTGTTAAGATATGTACATTGGTGTTTGATGAGGAAGTGAAAGGTTGATGGGGTAAGTGAGAATGTGGAGTAATCAGGTCAGACTTGAGGGGTCAAGTGGCCTAATTCTGTGTTTGAAATTCATGTTCTTATGAACTGAACCATGTCTGTTGCACAATTCACACACACACACACACACACACACACACTAGGGCAGCAAGTAGATAATGAGAGCTATCCTGCCACATATGATGTCACTCAGTGGACTATTTGGGATTCTTAATGTTTCAGGTTGTGCTGAGGAACCCTACAGTACCATAGAGAGCACACATCTCATTTGTATAATCTGTTGTGTCCTTCACACTCCGCCCATCACAAAGGAACAGTCTGTGTCCCCAGGTGCACAAAGTGCAACCTAGGAGGAAAAAGAGGTGGATGAACAAAGGAAATAACTAATGCTTAGGTGTTCTGGCTGGGTGTGCAAGCTCAGCCCATCTGACTGTGGGAGCTGTCAGTGCAACTTAAATTCCCCATGCAACAACGTGAGGTGATGGTCTAGTAGTATTATCGCTAGACTATTAATCCATAGAACCAGGTAATATTTTGGGGACCTGGATTCAAAGTCCCCCATGACAGATGATGGAATTTGAATTCACTTTAAAAAAATCTTGAACTAAGAATCTAACAATGACCATGAATCCATTGTTGATTGTTGGAAAAACCCATCTGGTTCACTAATGTCCTTTAGAGAAGGAATCTGCCATCCTTACCTGGTCTGGCCTACATGTCACTTCAGACTCACAGCAATGTGGTCGAAACTTAACTTCCCTCTGGGCAATTAGGGATGGGCAATAAATGCTGGCCCAGCCAGCGATGCCCACAATCCATGAATGAATCAAAAAAACACATTTGATCACTATTGCTAAACGTGCAATATTCAAAACAAAAGTCAACTTTCCACAAAGTCAAAAATCACCCTTTCACATTTTCTTGAAGCCTATTTTCCATAAGTTTCTCCCTAATCTACAGTGTTGCCCCAGTGTGGTATAGCAGGTAGAAGGTCACTGACTTTCAAAGGGAGGGACTGCAGATGGCCCTATATAATGTGCTTGAACACTTCTGGGCCTAGAAGGCCTAGTCCAGACTGTACCACTTTGCCAAGGTATCTGTAGTCTGGGTTGACTGGCAGAAAGGCAACAGCAAAGACACTGGTGGGGTTACAAGTGGGAAGATGCAGACCTTTTTTCCTGATAGGACATTGTGTGTGTTTGCTTCATGGAGCCACAGCCATGATGACAGCAGACTGAACTTCAGCACAGCAGCATGAGCTTCTACTGTGGCACTCAGACACTGGGTGCTCCCTGCTTATGCTGCCATTGAGAGAGATGTTGGCTGTCAGATGCTAAATTATGTTTGTGTCAGCTGGAGAGGATGTGTTCTGGACTCTGTGTAAGGCCAGCCTCCCTGCCCTAGTTGCTGACTGCCTATTCCCATGTTCACCACATGCGGATCCCACATGTTAGACACCTTCCAAAGTACACACAGTCTCATTATCTAAGCTGTGAGTACCAGATCGAAGGACAATGCTTCTTCATCATCAATTTCTTCATCTCAAATGGTGCCCTACCCACTCAGTTGCTTGAAGTGACTCTAATGGTCTTTGTGAACATTTCCTATTCTGTGTACTTCCATTTCTGTAACATTGGAGTACGCTGTCTCTATCACATTGCATCTTCGCTGGAGGATTCAGCACCTGCTGCAGCCAGAGGATGAGCTGACTCTAACTGCTGCTTGTTCTCACACACGTAGCCATTCCATATTGGGCTGGTCACTAACTTATATCAGCAGATACCATCAAATGTGTGTGATCCTGCAACAGAGAGAACAGCTGGGTGTGTTAATTGTAAATTGTGAGCCTTCCCTCCTATTTTCAAGTTTTATCTCTGTTCGTTTTTGGAGCAGGTAAATCGCAGATTCATCAGGCTGATATCTGGCTTGAATAGGTTAATTTATGAGCATCGGGTAGGATAAAATAGGTTTAAACATGTACTACCTGAGAACTTTGGGAATTTGGGGATGATCTAATCGAGGTGTTAAGAAACATGGGAACACAGGTGTAGGAGTGGACCATTCAGCCCCTCAATTCCACTCTGCCATTCAGTAAGATCATGGTTGATCTGTGGCCTAATGCGATATGCTTGCCTTGGGCCTACATCCTTGATACCCTGACTTAATAAAAATTTCACATCTCACATTTAAATTTCACAATTGAATAAGCATCAACCAGCATTTGAGGAAGAGGGTTCCAAACCTCTACTACTTTTTGCATGTAGAAGTCCTTTGTAACATCTCTCCTGAATGGCCTGGCCTCTAATTCTTAGACAACACCCCTGGCTCTAGAATCCTCACCCAGTGGAAATAAGTTTTTGTTATAAAACCTGTGTTTTCCTTTTAATACCCTGAAGACCTCAGATTAGATCACCTTTAACTTTCTAAATTCTAAAGAATAAAAGCCTAATTTGGCAAATTTCTCCTCATAACTTAACTCCTGAAGCCCAGGTACCATCTTTGTAAAACAAGGTTGAGCTCCTTCCAGAGCCAAAACATCCTTTCTAAGGTGTGGTGCCCAGGTCTGCTCACAGAACTCTAAGTGGTATCTAATTAGGGTTTTATACAAAACAATACAACTGCAAGGTAACGCCTGAATTCTCATTCTCCAGTCCTTTAGATACGAAGGCCACCATTCCATCAGTCTTCTTGTCTATTTTCTGTGCCTTTTTGTGGTATTTTAAAGAGCTGTGCATTTGAAACCTCCCAAAATCTCATTTAACATTCACTGTATTTAACTTTATGTCTTTTTAAAAAATTACCCTGAAATATCCTTTTATCCTCAGCTCACACTTGCTTATATTAAAATCCATCTGCAACAAATTTGCCATTCACCTGATCTATCAATATTCCGCTGTAATTTTATGCTGCTGTTATCAGTGTCTACAATGCTGCCCCATTTTGTGTCATCAGCAAATCTGAATATTTGATTGTTTATCCCATTATCCAAGTCATTAATGAGCGTTGTGAATAATTGAGGGCCCAAACACAGAGCCGTGCCCTGCTATTTTTATCCATTAGTCCAACTTCCTGTCACTCAGCTAATTTCCTACCTATGTCAATAATTTGCCCTCAATTCTGTGGGTTTAGTTAATTGTCTATTGTGTATGACTTTATCAAAAGCCTTCTGGAAGTCTGTATAAACAACATCCATCAACTTACCTCTGTCCACCACCACTTTATCACTTCTTCAAAAAAACTCAATGAAGTTTATGAGACATGATCTACTCTTCATGAATCCATGCTGAATGTCTCAGATGAACTGAAATTCTCAAGGTGATCAGTTATCTTGTCCTTGATTATCGACTCCAACAATTTTCCCACCACTGATGCCCGTTTAACTGGTTTGCAATTCCCTGGTTTCCTTCTGTCACCCATTTTAAAGAGTGACATGAGCAAATTTCCAATCCAGAGGTCCAACCAAATCCAGGGAACACTGAATAATTATGGTTAGGGCATCAGCAGTGTGCTCTCCGAGGTCCTTTAACACCTGTGAATGGAAACCACCAAGTCCTGGAGATATGTATCCCCTCAGTTCCATTAATTTCCCCATTATTGATGATTTACTTACTAATTTAATTTAAACCCTGTCCCTGATCTTTTGTTCATTTATTTGGGACTCTCAGCAAGCTATACTCCTTTTCTGCTGTGAATACTGAAGCAAAATAATCATTCAGCACGTCTGTCATTTCTCCATGGTCATTGACAATACGTTCACTCTCAGCCTTCAGTCGGCCAATATTACTTTTACCAGCTGCCTCCCCTTTATCGCTTCTTATTGTTTTTATGTCCCTTGCAAGTTTAATCCTTTTTGCTGCTAATATAAGCCACTGGTGTGGTTTCTGTATGTGTCTCATTCTGTGGGAGCTGTACGACAGTGTTTTAATAAGTTTGGTATTTTAATGTAAAGCTGTCCCTTACATCCTTACATGTCCATAGTTGTTTTAATTATTAAGGTGATTTAATGCAGGAAATTGTTTTTCTGGATGAGCTTTTATACCCTCCATCATTGCAAGTTTAGCCCCTGAAACCGCATTTAATTGGGTACCATGTTGGCAAGTAAAGATCCTGTCACCTTTCTGCCTCCATCCTGTTTGAGTTCATGATGGGAAGGCTCATGCTTTGCCCTCCCAGCCCCACCACCAATCAAGTCAATTAGGTAATTGGAGACCAGTTAAGGGTTCCATCCTTTAATCACTGGGTGTTAACCCAACAGCAGGCGGGTGTATTGTCCAACAGGAGCACAGGTACACTTGGTTGTGGTCTCCCAGATCTGTTCCTTGCTAAATAGAACTCAGTGTCTGATCAAGGGACCCAATATTAAGAAGCGAGTGTCCAGAGAAGGTTACCCAGTGGTTTTACTGACAACCCTCCTCTGTGACCCCACCCATGAAACCTTTCCAGCCACCACTTACTTCCAGCCTGTGTGGCTATGACCAAGAGCGACAATGAGTGCCATTAGACCACCTTCCAGGTGGCACAACTGAGTAGAGGAGCTGCCAGCTGCTGACTGGCCAGCAGTTTGTTACTGGCAGGCCTTATCCTCACGAGCCCTCTGCGATTCTGATTCTGTGTAAAGCCGGAGAGTAACCTGTTCATTGTCTGATTGGTTCAAAATTATGGGTCTCTTGCTGGCTCTGCCGCCAGAGGCTAAGAGCACTGTGGCCTCAGTAAAATTCCCTCCACTATAATGTCTGGTGCAGGAGTTTCAAACAAGGTGACATAACCTTAATATTAGGACAAAGCTGCTTAGAAATGAAATTGGAAGGATTGCTTCCCACAAAGAATAGTGGAAGTTTGAAAAGAAGGTGGATTTTCTGAGATTGAATTGATAGATTTGGAATAGGTATGAGTATTAAGGGCTGAAAATGTGTTGCTGGAAAAGCGCAGCAGGTCAGGCAGCATCCAAGGAGCAGGAGAATCGACGTTTCGGGCATGAGCCCTTGTTCAGGAATGGCTGAAGAAGGGCTCATGCCCGAATCGTCGATTCTCCTGCTCCTTGGATGCTGCCTGACCTGCTGCACTTTTCCAGCAACACATTTTCAGCTCTGATCTCCAGCATCTACAGTCCTCACTTTCTCCATGAGTATTAAGGGATCTGGATAAAATGGACTTTAGGTTTAGAGCAGTCATGACCTTATTAAATGACACAGGCGGCGAGGTTCAATAATCAACACCTGTTCTTCTGTTCCATTGCGATTTTCTACATAGGTGTGCCAGAGCTAATTACAGTCTCAGTGCAGGCAAATCAATGTAAAGAAATTGGCTGAAAACATCCTCTTGACCTTTTAAAGTGAAGCAAGAGGGAGCTTCTACCAACTCCTGAAATACTTTCTTGATCCTGAATACTTTCCAGACCTGGAGTCAGCACTTATTTGCAGAGGTGTACATGCCAAACATGCACATATGAAACCAACCATTCCAGTTCCAGTCTGTTCCCATTTAAAGGAGCACTAGTGAATCTACATTTAATGACCACTACCTCCGTATAATTAATGTGCAGTTTATTATACAATTAACAGACTCCTTGACCTCTGATGGGAATCATAAGAGTAGAGTATAAAGTGGCAAAAAGAAGAGGCCAGTGTGTTGCTGAATGTTTTCAGGTGATGAAGTAGCTCATTCTTTCATGGCAGCCCACTAAGAACACTTGCACAAGTCATTCCTTTGGGTCAGCACTAACAATACTCTTGACCTTTGTATGCTGAATGCTGCAACCTAATACATAGACCTTCCATCTAACATTCCTGACAGGAAACATGGTGGAATCACATTTTCCTTCAGTCAGATGTTATTAGTATGTGAGCCTATATATGATAGGTGGAGCAGCTCCAAAAGCAAGTAGCCCTTGGAAAGAGATGGAGGGGTTTGAATACAGCAAACAACCTACCAAGTATTGCTTTCTGCCTCAATGTGTTATGTGACATTGACAGAGAGGAAGTAGAGTGCATGCTAAAATGTGATTTGCAACTTGCCTATTTACCAGATGTCAGTTATGAAAGTGAATATTATTTTGTTGCATGCTGAAATATAACTAGCAATGAAATATGTGATTAGCATTGCGACAGCTCAATTTTAAATGAAACATAGATGTTCATTTCAGAAATGGCAAAAAGGTTAACTTCCAAGGTATTGCTTGGAATAAGACCATAAAGACTATACGACATAGGAGTGGAAGAAAGGCCATTTGGCCCATCAAGTCCACTCGCCATTCAAGTATGGCTGATGGGCATTTCAACGTCACTTACCCGCACTCTCCCGTTTCCCTTAATTCGTTGCGAGATTGAGTTTATCAATCTGCCTCATCTGCCTTGAAGACATTTAAAGTCCCAGCCTCCACTGCACTCCATGGCAATGAATTCCACAGGCCCACCACTTTCTGGCTGAAGAAATGTCTCCTCATTTCTGTTTTAAAGTAAACCACTCTAAATCTAAAGCTGTGCCTGTGGGTCCTAGTAACCCTGCCTGACAGAATCAAATTCCTAGCATCCACCCTTTCTAAGCCATGCATTATGTTGTAAGTTTTTATTAGATCTCCCCTCAACCTTCTAAACTCTAATGAAAACAATCCCAGGATCGCAGCCGTTCATTGTACGTTAGGCCTACCATTCCAAGGATCATCTGTGTGAATCTCCATTGGACATGGTCCAGTGCCAGTATGTCCTTCCTGAGGTGTGGGGCCCAAAACTGGACACAGTATTCTAAATGGGACCTGACCAGAGCTTTATAAAGTCTCAGTAGCACATCACTACTTTTACATTGACAACATTACATTTGCTTTCTTAACCACGGACTTAACCTGCAAGTCAACCTTTGGAGAATCCTGGACTAGCTCCCAGATCCGTTTGTAACTTGGCTTTATGAATTTTCTCACCATTTAGAAAATAGTCCACGCCTGTATTCTTTTTTTCCAAAGTGTAAGACCTCACATTTACTCCCATTGAATTTCAACAGCCATTTCTTGGACCACTCTCCTAAACTGTCTAAATCTTTCTGCAGCCTCCCCACCTCCTCAGTACAACCTGCCTGTCCACCTAACTTCGTACCACCGGTGAACTTCACCAGAATGCTCCCAATCCCTTCATCCAGATCATTAATATATAAAGTGAACAGCTGCGACCCCAACACCGAACACTGCGGGACACCACTTGTCACTAGCTGCCATTCCGAAAAAGAACCTTTTATCCCAACTCTCTGCCTTCTGTCAGACAGCCAATCCTCAATCCATGCCAGTAGCTCACCTCGAACACCATGGACCCTCCCCTTACTCAGCAGCCTCCCGTGAGACACGTTATCAAAGGCCTTTTGGAAGTCTAGATAACATCCATTGGGTTTCCCTGGCCTAACCTACTTGTTACCTCTTCAAAGAATTCCATTCAGGTTTGTCAGGCATGACCTCCCCTTACTAAATCCATGCTGACTTGTTCTAATCCAAACCTGCATTTCCAAGAATTTAGAAATCTAATCCTTAATGATGGATTCTAGAATTTTACCTACAACCGAGGTTGGGCTAATTGGCCTGTAATTTTCCATCTTTTCTCTTGATCCTTTCTTAAACAAGGGGGTTACAACAGTGATTTTCCAATCATCTGGGGCTTTCCCTGACTCCAGCGATTTTTGAAAGATTACAACCAACGCCTCCGCTATTTCTTCAACCACCTGGCTCAGAACTCTAGGATGTAGCCCATCTGGGCCAGGAGGTATATCAATTTTTAGACCTTTTAGCTTTTCTAGTACTTCCTTTTCTGTTATGGAATTTCTCCTGCCAAATTCCTTACTGGAGCTACTGTATGGATCCTTATCAAAAGTTTCTATGACAACAAGAGGGGGAAAAAGAAGCTGTTAATTTAAATGGGCAATCTTCATTGGCCAAACTAAAGATGGTAATATTCAGAGAGAGCTTTTAATTACTTATTTTGATTTGTAAACAATTCATGTACTCTGCAAAATCTGCTAATAATATTAACCTTTCAAATTACCAGAAATTATTTTTGCAGGCCTTGAAAAAACACACATAAATGCAAAATCTGCAAAAACAAGTAGAATGTATTTGAATCTTGTTTTGCTGAATGTATACATTACAGATTATGTCTTGAATTTTCAGTATAAATTGCCTTAATAATGTAAAGTGTCATTGTACTCCACCATGATCATTTCACACATCACATACTGAACAGTAGGCACAAGTAATGCTTTTCATAAGACAAATTTTAAATATACATAGAGGATTTGGCTATAAAGCTAACTTCTTCATTATTCTTGAATAAAGAAAACCTGGCAAGAGAAACTGGAACCTGTGTGAACTTGTGAGTTGTTTGAGTTCAATTTCATCAGAACCTCTTGTTTTAGGTAATATAGCTTCAGAATAAGGGATCACCTGTTTAAAACAGAAATAAGGAGGAAATTTTTGGCCAGAGTGCCATGAATCTTTGGAATTCTCGACCTCAGAGGACAGTTGAGGCCGAGTTAAACACATACTAAGAAGCTACGAGTTATGGTGAACAGACAGTAATATGGAGTTCAGGTTACATTGAATCATGGAGCATGCTCGACAGGCTGAGTGGCCTTCTCCTGTTATGTTTTTATGTACATAAATCACTATTAGTTGTTCATTTTTTTCTGTTGCATGTTTATAATATTTATTTTACTTAAAATAAAGCACAAGTAAGAGTCAGATTCACACTCAACCTTAGATCTCTGCATTCATCTGTAGCTTTAGTTATAAACAAACCACGTTCCTTGGTTTCCTTTTCATGGTACATTTCAGAAATTAGTTCTCTGTGGAGCAAAAAGCCCCTCTGGTGGTGATGTAGCTCATTTTACTCTAAAGACCAGATTGTTGATATCAGATTCTTAACATACTTTCTATGCAATGTCAATACACACCATTTAACAATAATAAATAACATTTTAAAGGCACGTTTCCTTTGTGTGCTGTTAATGAAAAGGTACTGATGGGCAAACAGATTAACAAAATTGGCAGGAAATAATCACAGACCTTTCTCATGAATGTCTCTTCTCTCAACCTTTATTGTGTTCTGCATGTATTTGAACAAAAAACACAGGAAACAAACATATTTATTGGAAATAAATGAAAACAAATTATGCATGTTTAAATAAAGAAAGGGTCTATAAATATGAACAGCAGTAGCTAACCTCAAGTGATAATTGGAGATAGCTTTGAACAGGACAAATCTTCTGTCCTACTATAGTGACACAAATGGAGCTAGAAAAAGTTTATAGTTTCTTGTTATCAGTCCTGTAAGAATGTTCTATATACTGCATTGTGCTGTAGTGTTGAAAAAGTACAATTAGAAGATGTTTTCATATCAATTTAAAGTTATTGAACCAGGCTACATTGTTATTATAAATAAGGAAGATATAGGATTTTGAAAGTTATACTATGTAGGAAAGATCATAAAAATATAGGATCATAAAAATGAGAAAGCAGACAAGTGATTTCTCAACACCTTTATTTGCCTTGAAATCCATGTTCCAATGCTCTCCTGGCTGGCCTCACTATATTAAACCTTCATTATCTCTAATCTATTCATACAACCATTATTGCTGTCCTCTTCTTGCTAAGGTATATTAACTCCTCAATGCAAAAATTGGTTTCAGTCCTCATCTCTTGCTATCTTCACCCTCCATCATTTCTTTATCTCCTCTTTCTTTCACCTTATCATTAGCAGCATTGCTTTTGGCAATCTAAGACCTCAACTTTAAAATTCCCTCCCTCAACCTGGGCATCTTTTTCCTCTTATTCCTTAAAACCCACCCTGATCAAGACCCGTTGACGTATCTTTCGTTGGCTCTTCTTCATATTCATGGCAGCATTGCACACCTTACATGCAAACTTTGTGTTAATTATTGGATTTATTTGACTTTAGCCAGCATAACACTATAGAAAGAATATTATGCCAGTCACCTTGTGTTTGCTAAATTTTCTGTGAAAGAGAAACAATTATATTTGTGTGATGTTCATTTATTATGGTTTTGCTCAAGTTAGACAGTTATTGACCCAACACCATTCCTGAAAAATTATATAATTATTAAGTTCTGAACAAGATATTAATCTCTGATTCTGTTAGATGCAGATGAAAGATTCCATGGACTTCAGTAAGGCATTTGACAAGGTTTCCCATGGGAGACTAGTTAGCAAGGATAGATCTCATGGAAAACAGGGAGAACGAGCCATTTGGATACAGAACTGGCTCAAAGGTAGAAGACAGAGGGTAGTGGTGGAGGGTTGTTTTTCAGACTGGAGGCCTGTGACCAGTGGAGTGTCACAAGGCTCGGTGCTGGGTCCTCGACTTTTTGTCTTTTACATAAATGATTTGGATGTGAGCATAAGAGGTACAGTTAGTAAGTTTGCAGATGACACCAAAATTGGAGGTGTAGTGGACAGCGAAGAAGGTTACCTCAGATTACAACAGGATCTTGACTAGATGGGTCAATGGGCTGAGAAGTGGCAGATGGAGTTTAATTCAGATAAATGTGAGGTGCTGCATTTTGGGAAAGCAAATCAGAGCAGGACTTATCTACTTAATGGTAAGATCCGAGGGAGTGTTGCTGAACAAAGAGACTTTGGAGTGCAGGTTCATAGCTCCTTGAAAGTGGAATTGCAGGTATATAGGATAGTGAAGAAGGCGTTTGGTATGCTTTCTTTTATTGGTCAGAGTATTGAGTACAGGAGTTGGGAGGTCATGTTGCGGCTGTATAGGACATTGGTTAGACCACTGTTGGAATATTGTGTGAAATTCTTGTCTCCTTCCTATCGGAAAGATGTTGTGAAACTTGAAAGGGTTCAAAAAGGATTTACAAGGATGTTGCCAGGGTTGAAGGATTTGAGCTATGGGGAGAGGCTGAACAGGCTGGGGCTGTTTTCTTGGCAGCATGAAGGCTAAGGGGTAACCTCATACAGGTGTATAAAATCATGAGGGGCATGGATAGGATAAATAGACAAAGTCTTTCCCCTGGGGTCGAGGAATCCAGAACTAGAGGGCATAGGTTTAGGGTGAGAGGGGAAAGATATAAAAGTGACCTAAGGGGCAACCTTTTCACACAGAGGGTGGTACGTGTATGGAATAAGCTGCCAGAGGAAGTGGTGGAGGCTGGTACAATTGCAACATTTAAGAGGCATTTGGATGGGTATATGAAAAGGAAGGGTTTGGAGGGGTATGGGCCAAGTGCTGGCAGGTGGGACTATATTGGGTTGGGATATCTGGTCGGCATGGACGGGTTGGACCGAAGGGTCTGTTTCCATGCTGTATATCTTTATGACTCTGTGACTCTATGGTCGACATTTATTTAAAGAAAAATTTATTGGCCAATATAGGACTGTTAAACAATACTGTGGTTTTTGAGTATTGCTGAGAAAAGAAACACTTGTTGAAGCATTCATCTTGCATTCATCAGGATAATTGTAAAAAAATCCTATTTTAAGGAGAAAACTCAACATTTATACTGTTTGAAAGGAGAATGCTGATTAGTTGGAAAGTGAACTGGGATTGATAGAGGTGTTACCAGGGAGAATACACAAGTCGCTAATGATTGACTCTTAACTGCCAAAGTTTCTTTACATTTCAAAACAAGCAAGTTGACTCTGGCTGCACAAGGTATCACCCTGAGAAAAGATCATGCAAATGGTTTTCACCTATTCTGTTGAGTTGAAACTGGTGCAGTTTGTGCATTCCATCACTTAGAATACCGTGCTGTATTTTAAAATGTTTAGCTTCTAGTACAAGCAAGTGTATACCACATTGTGAACCTGACTAACAATCCTAAATTGTTTGTCAGCATGTTTTGTTTCCCTCACACTCAGGATTATCCAGAAAATGTCTAACCAGGGAATCACATCTAATGTTGGACACTGTGTTGAGAGTTTTGCTATCACAGGCTAGTTGGGTACAAACAGTACCTTCTTTGTTGAAGAATTATTTTATAAGTGTATGGCATAAAATGTTAGTTGATCATTTTTCAAATTTGTCATTTTTGAGATATTGCTGAGAACAATTTGGCAACTTATGTAGTGATAACTTCAAAAGTATTTAATTGGGCACGAAGTATTATAAATGCCATAAGATAATGAAAGACATTTTAAAAATGCAAGTTAGTTCTTTCTTCCTTAAAAATTCCGAAGAGGGCCTATTAGTTATGCATTTAGTAAATTCAGATCTAGCCAAAGGCTAAGATAAACTTTGGCATCAGATGACTCATAGATTCATAGAGTCATGTGGCATGGAAATAGACCCTTCTGTCCAACTTGTGCTGACCAAGTTTTCCAAATTAAACATAGAAACATAGAAGATAGAAGCAGGATGAGGCCATTTGGCAATTCAGGCCTGCTCTGCTATTCATCACAATCATGGCCTACTCAATAGCCTCATCCTATTTTCTTCCCATAACCTTTGATCCCGTTCGCCCCAAGTGCCATATCTAGCCCCCTCTTGAATACGTTCAATGTTTTGGCATCAACTACTTCCTATGGTAATGAATTCCACAGGCCCACCCTTCATTGGGTGAAGAAATGTCTCCTCATCTCTGTCCTAAATGGATTTTCAGATTCTTATCCTTGGTTCTGGACATGCGCACCATTAGGAACATCCTCTGTGTATTTACCCTGAGTAGTCCTGTTTGAATTTTATACGTCTCTATGAGATTCCCCCCTCACTCGTTTGAACAATCCTAACCTAGTCAATCTCTCTCGTAGATCAGTACCGCCATCCCCAGAATCAGCCTGGTGAACCTTCTCTATTCTCCCTCATGAGCAAGAGCATCCTTCCTCAGAAAAGGAAACCAAAAGTGCACACAATATTCTGGGTGTGGCCTCACTAAGGCCCTGCAAATTTGCAACAATTTGAACCCTGCTCCTCCACTCGAAACCTCTTGCAATGATGGTCAACATACCATTTTCTCTCTTTTACCTCCTGCTGTACCTGCATGCCTACCTTCAGCAACTGGTGCGCAAGAACACCCAGGTCCCGCTGCACACTCCTCTCTCCCAGTTTACAGCCATTCAGTTAGTAATCTGCTTGCTTGTTTTTGCTTCCAAAGTGAATAACCTCATGTTTATCCAAATTATACTGCATCTGCCATTGATCTGCCCACTCCACCTAAACTGTTCAGATATGCCAGACAACCACCTGATGAAGGAGCAGCACTCTGAAAGCTAGTGCTTCCAAATAAAACTGTTGGACTATAACCTGGTGTTGTGTGAATTTTAACCAGATATGCTGAAGCATCTCTATATCCTCATCACAGCGCACCCTCTCACCCAACTTGGTACCATCTGCAAACTTTGAAATGTTACATTTTGTTCCCTCTTCCAAATCATTAATATATATTAGTGAATAGCTGGGGCCCTAGCACCAATCCCTGTGGCACCTCATTAGCTTCTGTCTATCAATTAATTCCTTGTTTCCTCTCTGCCATTCAGTTTGCTATTCATCTCAATACACTTCCCCGAATCCAATGCATGTTAATCACAATAATCTCTTGTGTGGGTCCTTGTCAAATACTTTATGAAAGTCTGAATTGGAGGTGTGGTGGACAGCGAAGAAGGTTACCTCAGATTACAACAGGATCTGGACCAAATGGGACAATGGGCTGAGAAGTGGCAGATGGAGTTAAATTCAGATAAATGCGAGGTATTGCATTTTGGGAAAGCAAATCTTAGCAGGACTTATACACTTAATGGTAAGGTCCGAGGGAGTGTTGCTGAACAAAGAGACCTTGGAGTGCAGGTTCATAGCTCTTTGAAAGTGGAGTCGCAGGTATATAGGATAATGAAGAAAGCATTTGGTATGCTTTCCTTTATTGGTCAGAGTATTGAGTACAGGAGTTGGGAGGTCATGTTGCGGCTGTATAGGACATTGGTTAGGCCACTGTTGGAATATTGTGTGAAATTCTGATCTCCTTTCTATCAGAAAGATGTTGTGGAACTTGAAAGGGTTCAGAAAAGATTTACAAGGATGTTGCCAGGTTTGGAGGATTTGAGCTATAGGGAAAGGCTGAACAGGCTGGGGCTGTTTTCCCTGGAGTGTCGGAGGCTGAGGGGTGACCTTATAGAGGTTTACAAAATTATGAGGGACATGGATAGGATAAATAGGCAAAGTCTTTTCCCTGGGGTGGGGGAGTCCAGAACGAGAGGGCATAGGTTTAGGGTGAGAGGGGAAAGGTATAAAAGAGACCTAAGGGGCAACTTTTTCACGCAGAGGGTGGTACATGTATGGAATGAGCTGCCAAAGGAAGTGGTGGAGGCTGGTACAATTGCAACATTTAAGAGGCATTTGGTATATGAATAGGAAGGGTTTGGAGGGATATGGGCCGGGTGCTGTCAGGTAGGTCTAGATTGGGTTGGGATATCCGGTCGGCATGGACAGGTTGGACCGAAGGGTCTGTTTCCATGCTATACATCTCTATGACTCTAAATATACCACATGGACTGGTTCTCCCTTACCAACTCTACTAGTTACATTTTCATATAATTCCAACAAATTTATCAAGCATGACATCCCCTTCACAAACCCAAGTGGATTCTGTCTGATTCTGCCACTGCTTTCTAAATGCTCCGCTATAAAGTCCTTGATAATGGATTCTAAAGTTTTGCCCACTACCCATGTTAGGCTTACCGGTCTAAAACCCCCTGGTTTCTCTCGACCTCCCTTTTTGAATATTGGAGTAATGTTAGCTGCCCTCCAATCTGTAGGGACTCTTCCAGAGTCTATAGAATCCTAGAAGATGACCACCAATGTATTCACTTTCTCGAGAGTCACTTCCTTAAGTCCTCTGGGATGGAGATTATCAGGCCCTGGGGATTTATCCACCTTCAATCCCCTCAATTTTCCCGGCATCATTTCTCTACTAATATTGAGCTCTCCTCTCACTAAACCTTGTATTCTCCAATATTTCTGGTATCTGATTTGTGTCCTCTTTAGTGAAGACAGAACCAAAATATGTATTCAGTTGCTCAGTCATTTCTTTGTCCCCTATTATACACTCCCTCATTTCTGTCTGTCTGGGATTTACATTTGCCTTCACGAGTCTTTTTCTTTTCACGTACCAACAGAGACTCTTAATGTTAGTCTTAATGTTTCCTGCAAGCTTACTTTCATGCTGAATTTTCCCCTTCTTATCAATCCCTTGGTCCTTCTTTGCTGAATTCTAAACTGCTCTGAACAAGTTCCATTTGCCTGCATTTGGTCCAAATACCTCTAAACATTTCCTATTCATATATTTGTCCAAATGTATTTTGAATGTTATGACTGTACCTGCATCTACCACTTTCTCTGGTAGTTCATTCCATATATAAATCACCAACAGTAAAAGTTACCCCTCAGGTTCCTTTTAAATCTTTCGCCTCTCACCTTAAAAATATGCCCTCTACTCATGAAATCCCCTACCATAGAGAAAAGATTTTGTTTATTCACCTTATCTATGACCCTCATGACTTTATAAGCCTTGATAAGGTCATCCCTCAACCTCCTATTCTCCAGTGAAAGAAGGCCCAGCCTGTCAGGCCTCTCATTGTAACCCAAACCCTCTAGTCCCTGCTACCTCCTTCTCTAATGTAATAATATCCTTCCTATAGCAGGGTGACCAGAACTGTACACAGAACTCCAAAAGTGGCCTCACCATGATGTCCCAACTCCTATACTCAACGATCTGAGAAATGAAGACAAGTGTGCCAAATGCCTTTTTTACCAGAAACAAAAGCAGTAATTGCTGGAAAATCACAGCAGGAATGGCAGCATGAGTGGAGAGAAATCAGAGTTAACATGTCGGGTCCAGTGACTCTTCCACAAAACGTTCTCAGCCTTCTTTACCACCCTATCTACCTGTGAAGCAAATTTCAAAGAAGTATGTACCTGAACTCTTATGCCTCTCTGTTCAATAACACTCCACAGAGCCCTACCATTAACTGTATAAGTACTGCCCTTCTCTGTCTTGGCAAAATGCAGCAAAGCATTTTCTTGGTTCCAGTTTGCATTTCAAATTGATCTGATATTTTCTTCATGTGCTTTCTGTGGAAGGCAAGTTGTTATAAGACCCGCACTAGCTTAACCAGGTGTTATCCTTTTTTGTATGTCAAAGGTTGTTTATATTTCTGCTTCAATTTTATATTCTTTACACATACTCCAGCACTTTTCTTTATTCAATGGGCAAAATAGTTTCATTCTGCTCCTGTGCCGTATGCAGTCTTACAGTCAAGTAGATTCAATCCCATGTAAAAGTTGAAATGGTGTAGACTTCACTGCATAACTTTGTGGATTCACAAATCACCATATTTTATTCCAAAAAAGTCACATTTATAGGAATATAAACATAATTAAATCGACAAAGGCCATATTATTGCTATAATTAGATGAAATATTTTATCCCAGAATAATCTTTGTCACTAATACCAATTAAGTTGCATTTCTTGGTCTTCTGGAATAATACATAAATATTGTAAGAATATGAAGCAAATTAATAAATGTCAAACTAATTTAAATAATGCTTTAGAATATTGGATAAGGCCTTGAGTTAATGCATTTTGTCTTTGAGATCTGGTTACAAATTTAGTGTGAACAATATGAAGGAAGTATCCTCTTTAAAATATCCAAGGAATCCTGTGTGAAATTAGCTTAACTTGCTACTTGCCTATCTCTGACTGGATATCCACCACATTTGTGGATATATTTGTACAAAATACAAACAGATTAGCCAGAAATTTTGCAGTTGCACCCTAAAAACCATAAGAATGACTCTTGTAGAAAATGAAAGCACCATGCCAGTACAGTGGGAGATGTGTTACTGTCTTGATGTTGGGATAGCATGCCAGTTTTTAAGTCAGCACATAGGAAGCTGAATTTGAACTTCAAGTGATTGATGCTGATTAATTCTGACTAATCTGTCACATTGTCAATTTCTCAGTGCCAACATTCCTCACCTTAATGGGGAGAAACGCTGACCAAAATAGGAAGAAAACTTAGTTGAATTTGGCTTTATCCTCCACATTCTTTGTCACTATATCAACAGAATTGTTTTGCAAAAAGACAGCTTTACTTTATAACACCAAAGTATTTTAATAGTCCAGTTTGAGACCCAGCAGTGCTACCAAATGCCTGTGAAATATTTTGTTTTTAGTTTTGTTTCAGTCTTATTTTATCTCTATCCTCCCCATAATATTATTGTTTTATTCTCTTTTGTACAGGTAATTTTCCTATAATGTGCGTTTTGTAAACACAATTTGGTTGTAATGCAAATTGTGAATTGTGGACTTTTTTTAATGAAGTGAACTCTTATTTGTTATTGTGTGATTCCATCCCATATTAACACCCAGCTGTGATTTATCCTGCTAGTGCATCTATTGCAACAGATTGTCATCTGTGAGAGTGTATATTTTTGCTTCTATCTGCAACTAAGGTAGTTTCGTTCATTTCCAACAGTGAGAAAAACAAAGTGAGAGCATCAAACCTCCTACCAGGGCTAACCGTTTAATCGTTTCGTGGGTAACACCACACCACTCTCCACCAACTTGACAAAGAGCCCCATCCCAGCTGAACTCCCACTGCTCTCAGGGAAAGCAACAGTGGAATATTTTGCTGGATTGCTTACTGGGATCATGTACAGAGTTGGGAAGGAGGGGAGGAGTGGGCTGTGGGAGCCGAGGATTGGGAAGAGAGAGTGAAAGATAAGGAGTGTTGGAAAGTGTAAATGCAACGATGTCCAGTGAGTGTTGGAGAGTAAGCAGGGCTTTTTGTTAAGGAGAGGCTCAGTTGCTGGCTGTCTGAAGCTTCAATACATGGTGACTTTACAAAAGAGGGTGTATGTGTGTGAAAGGGGGGAACATGTGAAACTCAGGATGGACCACTGGCGACCCTCATCTTTCCCCACCCCACCCAACCCCAAGTTATGCCTGATCCAAGTTCAGCCGGTCTCCGTTTGAAGGAGGGAAGTGGGAGGATCTGAGAATCTCAGCCCCTCATTTTCTCTGAAACCCCAGACTCATTGAAACCTCCAGCTGTTCAGAGCATCCCAGTCCTTTAGCCAGCCCCTCAAAAAAAGAGATTTTGCTCATTCCAAAAAATCTTGTTGCTTTTGTTTTTCCTCTCTGCAAATGTTTTTGGGAATAAGTTTGTTGGGGAGAAATCCCATTGTTTGAAAGTCTCTATCCACAATATGAAGTGACTTCTTATCTGGAAATGAAAGTTAGAAGCTGAAATAGCATTTAAATAACATTGAGTTCAACAGTGGCCTGCAAATTTAAGACAGGACATTATTTAATTCAGAAACCCCTCAAAAGTGTTAAGCTTACTGTGTTATTTCATTGAAATATCTATCTGATTTAAAAGTTTACTTAGCCTGTGCGACTGTTTGTGTGAGACTAACTACTGTTTTTGTTTCAATTTTTACTGGCATTTTTGGTGGTTTGCCCCTAAGCCTGTTTTCCCATAGACCCTGTTATTTCTATTCTGTGATTTTCTATAACATGATGTTGCATGGGAAGCAACTACCATGTTATGGGAAAACTACCTGTGGGTCATAAGAGACAACAGGCAAGATTAGATAGAAACCTATCTAAGACACGTGACCACCCATTGAGAGTGATTTACGGATCCCTCACCAGTGTTTCTCCTCATTACCCTCTCCCTTTGAAGAAGCTGGCATAATCAAAGTTCTCACAAAATCTGGGAACTTATCATTTGATGTTAAGTGAGAAAAAGCCACTCCCGTCTGTGGCTTTATGGGTCAGAAAACTGCCTGTCACACCATGAAATCATCATCAGGGTTTCTAGGCTAAAAAGAATACGAAGTCTTTTATCAGATTGGGGCTTGCAATTCATGATTATCCTTTACCTGATGGAAGTGATGCAGGCAACAGGCAAACCTTGTGCTGCCAGTTCTTTGTCATGACAATGACGTGTAATCAAGACTACCGTGTAGCTCCACATTCTTAACATTCAGAAACATTTACCTGTCCAATATGAATGTTATTTTTCAGGTATGGCCTACTGTTTACATCGCATCCTAGAAGATGCCATGTGCCTATATCTCTTGCACCTCTTCTGTTCAGACAGTAAACAATGAAATTCTTCTCCTCATACAAAATGTTCAGGAAAGATAGAAAGGAATAAAAATCAGGAGCAATAGTGGTGATTAAGGAGCGTATTGTAATGTTGAAGGGCATGTCTATCCCAGAGGGTTCAAGGCCAGAATTGATTTGACCTAGATCTAAGGAACAAGGAAACTACAATTACAGATGAACCTCAATTATCCGAAGGACACTTGCTGGCTGTATTTTGTTCAGTTAATCGAATTCCGGATAATCGAATGGCAGATAACATAGTTTAGCCGAGCATTGGGATCTTGCCAGATAATCCGATATTCGGATAAGTGAATGCCAGATAATCGAGGTTCCTCCGTACATTGTTTGACATTGTCCGTGAGCCACCAGCTCCTAGTGGGAAGGCAGTACACAAACAAATTTGCAAAGAGAATTGGAAACATTATAAAATAATGCTAATTCTGGAGTAGAGTGGTGCTGGAAAAGCACAGCAGTTCAGGCAGCATCTGAGGAGCAGAAAAATCCGATGTTTCGGGCAAAAGCCCTTCATCAGGAATGCTGTATTCCTGATGAAGGGCTTTTGCCCGAAACGTCGGATTTTCCTGCTCCTGGGATGCTGCCTGAACTGCTGTGCTTTTCCAGCACCACTCTAATCCAGAATCTGGTTTCCAGCATCTGCAGTCATTGTTTTTACCTAAAATAATGCTAATGATGGCTTTAATTATCCAATTATAGATTGAGATAGTAATAATGTCAAGGGCAGAGGGCGCAAGAATTCCTCAAGTGTCTGCAGGAGAATGTTTGACGGCATTATGTTTCCAATCCAATGAGAAAGGAAGCATTGCTAGACTTACCTCTTGGAAATGTGGCAGGCCACGTAGATGAAATGTCAGTGGGGGGGATAGCGATCACAATCGTAAGTTTTATGACTGCTTTGGGACAGGATAATGAACAGGAGAATTGACGTTTCGGTCATCTGAACTTGAAAGCATTGTAAACTACAAGGAGGATATTGTAGAATTTCTAAAGAACATAGATTGCTGGAGCGAGTGCACATGTTGCAGATGAAGCTCAATGTGGAGAAGTGTGAGGTGATATATTCTGGTGGGAAGAATGTGGAGAAGCAAAACAAAATAAGCAGAAAACTCTACGAGGGTGTAAAATCAAACTGTCCTGGCTGTCCATGTGCAGCAGTCTTTAAATGTGAGAGGACAGGTGAGAGAGACATTCATTAAGCATAACGTATTCTGGATCTCATTAATAAAGACACCAAGAGAACTGAGCTTATGTTCAATTAACGTAAGACAGAAGTTAGAGCTCAGCAGGAGCACTGAGTCCAGTTCTGACTGACAGCAAACATTCTGCTTAGAGCTCTTTAAAGTCCACTGCACTGTTTGCATAGCTTCTGCACCATTCCCCTCTGACTGACGGAAGTTGTGTGAACTCTACTAGCCACACAGTGTACATACCTCCACTAACTCCCCAAAAGAAGGTCTAACAGCACATTACCTGAGATCTGCATGTTGTTTGCCATCCTTGAAAAGCCATGTCCTATATTTAACTTTAAACATGAACTGTATTTGTATAGAACTTTCTGAAGCTGACATTTTTATATACAAATGAATATTGCAAGGAGCAGAGATGACTGCTGAAAGGCTAAGAGACTTTTGCTATCTCCATGGAGAATACCTCCAATTTCCAGAAAGTTCCTCTTTGACTAACCACAAATTGGACTAGAAAACCTGAACAAATAACACACTGGTGGCTCTGCTAGCACTGCAGGTATAGTGCTATAAGATGTCCCACAGATCTCACTGAGGAGCAGAAATACCAGACTGAGAAAATTTCAAAGGACTTACATTTAAAGTAGAACATAGAAGAGTACAATACAGAAACAGACCCATTGCTATTCTAAACATTCTCATCTACTTGCACATGATCTGTATCCTTTTATTCCCTGTTCAAGTGTCTATCTAAATTAGTCACAGGGAAATGGGTCTGGTTGGGTTGCTCTTTGGACTGTCGATGTAAACTTGTTGGGCCAAACGGCCTGTTTCCACGTTGTAGGGAATTTAATCTAAATGCTTCTTAACTGTTGCTATTGTATCTGATTCTACCACCCCCCTTTGCAGCATTCCAGGCATCTACCACCCTTTGTACAGTTACCTCTGTAAGCACAGAACCCAGGCTATACTTATAGACTTGTAGTATTAGTTAGAACATAGAACATTAGAACGCAATACAGGCCATTTGGCCCTCGATGTTGCACCGACCTGTGGAACCAATCTGAAGCCTATCTACCTTACACTATTCCATTTTCATCCATATCGTTATCCAATGAACATTTAAATGCCCTTAAAGTTGGCAAGTCTACTACTGTTGCAGGCAGGGTTTTAGATTAGATTAGATTAGATTAGATTACTTACAGTGTGGAAACAGGTCCTTCGGCCCAACAAGTCCACACCGCCCCGCCGAAGCGTAACCCACCCATACCCCTACATCTACATCTACCCCTTACCTAACACTACGGACAATTTAGCATGGCCAATTCACCTGACCTGCACATCTTTTGGAGTGTGGGAGGAAACCGGAGCACCCGGAGGAAACCCACGCAAACACGGGGAGAATGTGCAAACTCCACACAGTCAGTCGCCTGAGGGTGTTCCACACTCCTACTACTCGCTGAATAAAGAAACTACCTCTGACATCTGTCCTATATCTACCACCACTCAATTTAAAGCTATCTCCCCTCATGCTAGCCATCACCAGGCTCTCACTGTTCAGCCTATCTAACCCTCTGATTATCTTACATGTCTCAATTAAGTCACCTCTCAACCTTTCTCTCTCAAACAAAAACAGCCTCAAGTCCCTCAGCCTTTCCTCCTAAGACATTCCCTCTATACAAGCAGCATCCTGGTAAATCTTCTCTGAACCCTTTCCAATGCTTCCACATTCTTCCTATAATGTGGTGACCAGAACTGTATGCAATACTCCAAGTGCAGCTGCACCAGAATTTTGTACAGCTGCAGCATGACCTCGTGGCTCTGAAACTCAATCCCTCTACCAATAAAAACTAACACACTGTATGCCTTCTTAACAACCCTATCAATCTGGGTGGCAACTTTCAGGGAGCTATATACATGGACACTGAGATCTATCTGCTCATCTACACTACCAAGAATCTTGCAATTGGCCCAGTACTCTGCATTCCTGTTCTTCTTTCCAAAGTGAATTACCTCACACTTTTTGGCATCATTTGCCAACTCTCAGCCCAGCTCTGCAGCTTATCTATGTCCCTCTGTAACCTGCAACATCCTTCAGCACTATCCACAACTCCACTGACTTTAATGTCATCCACAAATTTACTAACCCATCCTTCTATGCCTCAATCTAGGCCATTTATAAAAATGACAAACAGCAATGTCCCCAAAACAAATCTTTGCAGTATACCATTCGTAACTGAACTCCAGGATGAATATTTCCAATCAACCACCACCCTCTGTTTTCTTTCAGCTCGCCAAGTTCTGATCCAAACTGCAAAATCACTCTTAATCCCCTGCCTCCATATTTTGTGCAAGAGCCTACCATGGGAAAACTTATCAAATGCTTTACTGAAATCCATATACACCACATCAACTGCATTACCCTCATCCACCTGTTTTGGTTACCATCTCATCGAATTCAATAAGGTTTGTGAGGTACTACCTATCCTTCACAAAACCATGTTGACTATTGCTAATCAATTTTTCCTCCCTCAATTATTACAAATCCTATCTCTTATAACCTTTTCCAACACTTTACCCGCAACAGAAATAAGGCTCACTGGTCTATAATTATCAGGGATGTCTCTACTCCCCTTCTTGAACAAGGGGACAACATTTGCAATTCTCCAGTCTTCTGGCACTATTCCTGTAGACAATGATAACACAAAGATCAAAGCCAAATGCTCTGCAATCTTCTCCCTGGCTTCCCAGAGAATCCTAGGATAAATCCCATCTGGCCCGGGAGACTTATCTATTTTCACACTGTCCAGAATTGCTAATACCTCCTCCTTATGAACCTCAATCCCGTTTAGTCTAACAGCCTGGATCTCAGTATTCTCCTCGACAACATTGTCTTTTTTCAGTGTGAGTACTGACAAAAAATATTCATTTAGCACTTCACCATTCTCCTCGGACACCACACACAACTTCTCCCTCCTAACCTTGGTTGATCCTAATCTTTGTCTAGTTAGTGTTCTCAATAAATCTTAAGACATCTGTCTCACAAGAACCTAACTCTAAGATGTTACACAGGCTACATAGATTTGAAGGTGGGTTACTGACAAGTGATGTTGGATGAAAGCAGCACATTTCTGACTGAATTCTGTCAGCCATTTTGGAAGTTGTTGCACATGCTTTTTGACGTTTGCATTGCTCCAGAACAATATCAACACAGGCATAGTACAGTGAATGATTTTCAAGAGTGAAAGCAATCATAGATTATATACATAGTCTGTGGAATCTACAGAAAGTTCATGAGTTGAATTTGAAGCTGAACAAAAACAAGTTGCAACCATTTATGACTTCAGTCTAGTGCACAGATCATGTGTGCACAGTACAATGCCTTTGTCCTGATCCTGAAATGCTGAAGTTGAAGTGCAGATGCAGATGTGCATGTAGTGCAAATTTACTTAGTTGTAAACTACCTGATAAAATTCATGCCTAATTTGTCATCAAAGTGTGAAGCTCAACACAAACTCCCTGCCAAGGACATGCCATGGTAGTGAGACACAGAACAAGAAGCAGCTATCACTCACATCAAACAACTAGTGAATGGCAGTGCTGTGGAATTTCGAGGTTAGCAATGATATCACCCTTCAATGTGATGCCAGCAAATCTTGGAGCAAATCGCATGAAGCAAGGACAACGAGTGAATTGAAATCCCGATTATTAACACAACTGAAGAATACTATTTTGGATTGAGAAAGAGTGTCTGTCATTGTCCTTGCTTTTGAGCGCTTGCTTTTAATATCTGTTTGGCAGAGACAAATTGATTGTAGAGTGTGACCACTTCAAGGCACCTTTTGCATTGCTTCTATTTGCTTAAAATGTTTACAAAGAATACTACTTTGGTTGCAAGGAGGAATGTACAAGCAAGAAAGCAGATGTACATTACTGACATGCTGTCAAGAGCAACACATCTTATGAAGGAAGCTTTTACAGAATGAAACCTTGAAAATTCAATGAGAAGCAACCACTCATTATGCCCTCGAAGTCATCAACCCAGCAAAAACAGGCTGAGCCTTTTAATGGGAATAACACTTGCCATCATCCTGGAATTAACAGATAGCAGACAAACAGAGAGAAAGTGAGGACTGCAGATACTGGAGCCACAAAAACTCACTCGTGCATCAGTAAAAGAGCTGAATGCTTTAGAGAGTATGGATATAATACATGTGCAGAGGCCATAGAAGTAGGGTCACCGCATGAACATTCACTTACAATCCTTTTTAGCCTCTATTTAAACCTCAATGTCTACTTCCAGTTCTCAGATCATCCCTTAACTTGTATCCATCTTGTAGATAGTCTTTACTATTTCCTAACTAAACCTCCTTTAATTTTGTTTTTCTCCCCCTGCACTTGCATTTAGTTCCAATTGTTATAAAAACAGTTTCACTCGGAACTATGTGTCAATACTTTGAGATTTAAAAATCTATACTATTGTTCTGACTAACTTAACCATGTAATGCCATTGTCCAGCAGTAAACAATATTTGAAACCCATTCTTCAATGCTATGTATTTCCGCATGTGAGTCACTCCATGTGCCTGTAATACATGCGTCCATCTATGACTGCACATTTGCTTTGGAATCCAATATCTGTTATTCCGCCTCCACCAAAAAGTCCCAAACATCACCTTACATCTGTCCATGAGCATGTGGTTGCTCTTCCAATACAAAGTCCACCATTGGCACTTGTAAATCATGAGATTATAGGATGAGGGAGACACAAACCCCCTTATTTGTAATAGAGTCAAAGAGGTCCATAGGACAGAAAACACCTGGTTACCCCATCAAATTTGCACCAGTTATAAACAAGCACCTAACTGTGTTTTTGCTTATTTAAGCCCACTCTGTCATTTCTCCCAGCTGTTCTCCCATTTCTCCCATTCCGGTTTCATTATAGAGAGCTACTCAGTTTTTCCCATCAGAGACTGAACAGCTATGGCATCACTGGTAGCATCAAGTGAATCAACACATTTATCATTTTACCCACAAATAGTTCAGAACCTCACAAAATCTTAAAAGACATCTAGTAGTTACAGCAGGCATTCTTCACTCATTTGAAGCAATAATATCAAAACATAATCCAGGTAGGATGTTGTAAATTTTATAATTGTAGCTAATTGAAAATAAAGCAACTGTTATGATGATACAATGCTTCTTCGCTTTTGTGTTCCTTTCAAACTACATAGCCCTACATCACTGAGTTATTTTTTCTGAACTGTTACTTGCTGAAATGTATCTTTTTGTCTTAGAAAATATTTCCTTCCATCTGTCAAATTTAACAATATTTCTGTAATGGTTAGAACCAGGGCCAGGTGGATCTCATTGAGTAAGAGATCCTTGATTGGGGCTGTTAACCAGGGAGCCCTGACTGACACATATAAACAGGAGATTAGTCTCCTCAGTCCAGGGACTGATTTTGAGCTGGCTGGTTAAAGCCCAAGTACTGTTCACATGGAAATAAAGGGTGATTTGTACAATTATTTCAATCTCTTGTAAATTACCCACAAACAGATCCCAAGAAACATGCACTATTACATTTTATGAAGTCTCAATAAGTGCATAACTGAATCAAAGGCATATTTCCCCATTTTGATCCTCTATGTAAAAACTCTGGAAACAGTTGCTTTTTTGATGAAAAATCAGATGTACATGGACAAGAATTGTAATTAGTGCCTCCTCTTTGCTAATGTTATTGTTATATAACCTGACAGAAATAATG
Organism: Chiloscyllium punctatum; assembly: GCF_047496795.1. Taxonomy (NCBI): domain Eukaryota; kingdom Metazoa; phylum Chordata; class Chondrichthyes; order Orectolobiformes; family Hemiscylliidae; genus Chiloscyllium; species Chiloscyllium punctatum. The sequence continues at coordinate 70,662,450 of NC_092742.1, read as the reverse complement.
TTCCTCCACGTCATGGCTGCCCAGCAAATGATATACCCACCAAGTGTCTTACTCAACTGAGAACTGTTGACTACTGTTAAATCTGATTGCTAAGTTTGAATGTCATCTTAAAGCCTCATTTTTAAACACATGTGTGGGTGCAGTTAACAATAGTAGAGCTGACTCTGATTTTTTTTGCAAAATTTTGCAAAATAATGGGACTAAATCTTAACAACAGTGCTATATAGATACACTGGAATAATTTTAATGATTTTGTACATGGAAATTAAATTGTAAGGCAGAAACCTCCACATTCAGAAGGTTAAACTAATTTGACATTTTTGATGAGGAATTATGCTAATTTAATTCTGCTTTATAGCATGAAAAATAACTACAAAATTGGAAACTAAACAGTGTACTCAGAGAAGACACTTTTTACATCAAGTAGGATATAAAGCCAAATCACTGACTACAGTAAAATCTATAATGCACTTCTCAAAGGCACTAAAACTCTTATCACTTCTTTATAGACATACTATTGTACACAGTCCTTTTACTATGGGCTAGCTGTGTTATTGATTTTTACTTTGACAATCACAACAGAAGCTAGCACTGTTATATCTCAGGTTTGTTGGTACATACAGCAAAGATAACTGATGTGCAATTGTCGATACCTGCTGTAACAATCACCATGTAATAACAAGTGGCCTGCCCACTCCAATTTCACTCCAGGGCATGGATGTACTGCAAGGGATGAAATTGATTCCAGATAAATAACCAGCTTTGTGAGATATTTCATCTTCAAATTAGGAATTACAAGAAAGTGCAATATTTGTGCCTCAACTCATTTGATCACTCACTCTGCAACAGAATCTAGGTGCTAATGTGTGGAAGATTAAACTTCTAACACTTATCAATGTCTTTTTTTGGGAAAATATGGAATATATTGGTAGCATGTAGAATGCTGAGCACAGAAAATACAGATAATTGACTTTAAGCTTAATTGTGCAATTCAGCATTTTGGATAAATCAGTAGAAAAAGAGCTGTGAAAGGAATGTGCTACTAAGGCAAAAATGCTTGGCTTCATCCTACAAAATATTATAATGGAAATGAAGATCAGTACAAGTGAATTTTTTTTAAAAAGAGAAAAAAATTCCTTTTAAAGTTCTTAATGTGTATAAAACACACAAAAATACCTGTTTCAAACTTAGGTGAATATTGGTGAATTTAAAAATATGATTGAATGAGATTCTTTCCTGTGCTTTGACAGTTCATAGAATATTGACCATTGTTCTTGTTCATAGTGAAAGCAATAAGGATCTTTTAATGTTATGCAGCAATTATAAAGCAATTCTTCCACTGAATGTAACACTTTGTACATGAACTGGACTTTCTGGTGCTTACTATAAGACATGGAAGAGACAGGTTTTTAAAAGATGTTTGGCAGCAGGTAACACGGGCTGCTTTGTTGCTATATGGAGAGAAATATAAGTAACTCTGCGTATAACCTGGGAGAGGTTGAAGATTTCAGCCTGTTCCACTAAGTTTTGCTTTTCCTGCCAGTTGCTAAATTAAGAAGCATATGTTCCAAATTGCTTCATTTAGAACCTCACTTACAAGTCCAATTTTATTTCAATATTATATTATCTGATGCATTTGCAATTGAGAATAATCCCTAGTATTTATTGCTGAGGCAATACCAATCCTGAAAATGTTTCTTTACTAGTTAATACTCATTGCTTTTACTGTACCATAAAGAGGTAATAGCTGTAATGCTAATAAAGTGTATTAATAGCGATGTCAGATCCCATGAAACTGAGACCTGAAGAAGAAGATTCTGAAGGATTTCTGCTGAATCATATCTCTGTAAACAGTAAATAAATGCTCATAGTTTACATTATACATAGTTTTGGTATAGAACATGAAAGAATTGATCAATTTCCGGCAAAGATTTGGGTCCAGATCTGAATCCTGGATATTTCATTTCTGTCAACATTGGGGGATAGGGCAAATTGGTTTTTGTAAAGATTGCTGTGGGTTGCTTTACATCAAATGGTGTTAGTTGCTTAAGGACGTTATGAATTGTCTCAGATGTTGCACTAAAATTTATCACAGCTTTAAAACTTTCAGCAGATTTTTCAATGCAGTATATAGGTCATCCTGAAACCTCTTCAGTGAGATGGAAGCTTCTAATAAAAATATTTATATTTTTGGCTGCGTAGTTACCACTCAGGCAGGGAAACAGAAGTGGTGAATCATTATAACAGGGTTGAATTAATAGCTGAATTGAATTAATAGCTGAACAAAGACATGCCCTTGACTAAGTACCCCTTCCATTGTTTTTATATTACAATGAAATCCACAATTTGCAGGACCAGTGGGGAAATATATGTGAGCTAGGTAGTACAGAACTTAAACATTGCTAAAAAGTGACAAGAAGTTGAAGCTTTTCCTCTCGCAGTCATGAATTAAGACACAAGAAACATACTTGAAAACAGAGAATCTATTTGCAAGGCTGTGCTTGCAAGCCACAAGAAGCTATTTCCATAATTAGATATGATTCTACTATTGGAAATTATTTACTAAATAATCCAGATTGATCTGAGAGTTACACCAAAAACCAGTTCAGATTCACTGTGCAGTATGTTTGCATGCAATTGAAGCCACAGGACTCAGTTTTCATGTAGGCAAAAGGAATTTATACATACACTGCACTTTTTTTCAAAAAAGGAGTCATAGAGACAACCTATCGCTGCTGCATCTCCATGACAACACCCTAACCAATCAGAAATTACCTGCCAGCTCTGAGAATTAGAATTGACAGTTAACTGTTCTTGCTGCATCTCCAACCAATAAGCAATCTCATCTTATGGTTAATAAAATGAGATAAGAAGATTTCCTTCCCCAGAAGACATTAGGGAACCAGGTGGAGGTTTTTCCAACAATCCATGGTAAGTTCATGGCGTCAAGTCGCAAGACCCTAGTGCAATAGTCTGAACTTCCGGTTTACACTGCCACCATCATCCCCTGGTATTAAACAAAAGCAAAACACATAGCCTTCAGAGATTAAACATTAGCAGAATAACAGTACAGACAGATGAGAGGGTGAGTGTGGGATGAAACCTGAAGGTTGTATTTAGTTGCTGGAATGAGGAAACTGGTTAGTGAGTTACTGTTGCTATTTCAGGTATTTTGTAGGGACAAATTGATCAAATTTTGGTGAAGACCATGCCTGTGAGACGACATGTGACTGGGAACAGCTGCTTAAGGACAATCAGAAAGTTAATAGCTGTGTTGAGACAGGAACTGGATCTTTGCCTAAGAAAGCAAGAGTTTGAAGGATTTTTTGCTGTATCTGATGCCTTATTTGCTAAAGGAACTGTCGGTAAATGTATGAGATCAATTTATATTGTGCCAATCATTTAAAAGTCTAAACTATTGTTTTTATTGGATATGACTTGCATGTTGGTTCATGTTTAATTAACGTTCAGTTCTGTTTGCTTGTTATAAAAAGTGAAATCTTGTCCATTGCTTATTTTTTTGGGAGTTGTTCGGTAAGTTTGTTTTCTTTTGTTTATTGGTCTCCGTGGGATCATATTAATACATATAGAATGATATTATTTTGTTTTCAACAATCTCAATGTTGGCCATTTTAATGTCGTAGAAGCCTCCTAAACAGGGTCTCCACAAATCTTTTTGTGACCATGAAGGCTGCAGAACAATGGTTTAAATGTATTTATTTTATTGATTTTATTTATTGTCCTGATACTGCTACTTGTTTCTTTAAATTAAGACTCAGAACTCTGGAACCAGCTAATCATACATATACCACCTAGGATGATAATTATTGCTGATATCTAGATTAGAATTGTGCACTTGGGCTATATACAAGTCCCAACATACCTGACTACCTGGGATTTGAAAGTTGAAGTTCTGATAGACAGTTAATTGGTATCCAGAACCATCTGAACAATTCTCCAACTCTGAGTTAGAGACTTTGGAGAGCTTTGATTCACTGATCTGAATGGTTACCCGTGAAGAGTTAGAGGGATTAAAACCTGCTCTACCCTCTGGGTAAATATGAAACTGAGCAATTCCATGGTTCACCATTGAGAAATAAAGGACCATCACCTCTGAAGTCCTCCCAAATCTGAATCCCCAAACTAATGCAACATCAGTATCTTGTTGCTCTACAACATGACTCTCACTCTACTCCCTCAACTACCTGTTGCTCTACTTCCTGACCCATCAGATACCTACCACACTACCCATCTGCCAACCGTCCAATCTGCAATTCTACCCACCTGACACTCAACCATGTTATAAATGCGTCACCCTACTCACTTACCCAAATTCCACTTTACCAACCCACCACACTTCCCAAAACCACTATACCCAGATGCCTACCTCTGCAGATGCCACCCTTACCCATTGTTCACTTCCCTCATCACCCAAACTCATCTATTTATTTTAGTTGCTCACACCCATTCGCTCAGAATCATTGAATAACATTGAATGTGAAATAAAACAAACTAACTTGTTATTAAATAACAATCATTAGATACGTAAATTTTAGAAGTTGTTACAAGATTAGACACCAACAATAACATTCTGTAGATCAGTCACCACCTCATGGCATATTGTTAGATCCTTTTTACTATGAAAGTCTTTGACTCCATTAGGTTGGAATGAGATCAGTGAACAGGCAATCTCACTGAGGCAAATCATTACAATACAATGAAGGTATTTTTCCAAAACCTCATCAAATAGTTCACAATTATTTTACTCCCTAACTTGCCTACACTTCTACCATTTAACCAAATAGATTGCAGGGAACGAAAGTTGATACTTAACTATAAGAGTGACCCTTCTGGCTTTTGAAAAGGAAAATAAACAATACAGCATAATACATTCATTTAACAAAGCCAATGGTTATTGTTTCTTTAATGTTATTCAAGCTGAAATTCCTTTGCTCATGTTGGTCAACCCTTTACAAAGTGGAATCATTTAATTTTGTGTTGTCTATTATGCTATTGTTGACATTTCAAAGCATTCTGATTGTCATTGACAAGTTGAAATTTATTTAAAATCAAGAATTATATGTGTGAATATTTAGATGCATATAAACACAGTTTAATTAATATTAAGTTTTAAAATATAATGTAATAATTAGGAGCTGACACTAGATTACTCACTCATCATCTCAATCCCAATTAATGAAAGCCTTAAAAACAGATAGTGCTTTGAAAATGAAAATAAGTCAGACATTTTCAGTATAAAGAAATTTTTTTTCTGTGAAATTCTCTATTCTGTTGCTTGGCCTCTGAAACAGTTCCAAGTCAATGTTCTTTATGTGTTGTTGATAACTTAAAAAGTAGCCTAACCTTCATATTAGCTCAAATGTGTGTATTTCACACTGGAACCATCTTGAGTCTCAATTGCCTTCTTAAAAATAGCTATAAATATCTTCATGACTTTCTATAAGCAAGTCAGAGATATTGAACAACACTTGCCAAGCAGTGAGCCAAGACTTGGCAACAGTCCACTGAATATAAAGAAATCAGGGAATTTGGCCAATTCATACTGATAACATTAGATCATTGAATGCCCCTTGCACATTGCCATATGAAACTTAACAGTAGAACAAGAGGTTCCAGTTAAAGAGAATGTGTGTCGATTGTTCACAGAACATTTGGAACTATTTTACAGTATAAAAGAATTCCTAATTATAGCTCTTTTATTCTATGTGATCAATGGAAACTAAATCAAGCAGTTTTATGAACATGGTCCTTAAAGCTACTTAAATGGCTACAGTGTAATTTATGTCACACATAGTGAGAGAAATTATTCATGTAACACTGCTAGATTACTTTGATGAGATGCTACCTATGCAGCTTTCTTCAATTATGTTAATGAGCAGTACTACATAACCTGTGAGTTGGTGGTCCCTTAAGGCTGCCTATCACATGCAAATTGAATGCCATGTTCATATTGACTGCCAACTCAACTTTAGTCAGTGCAGAAATGCTGCAGAAGTCGTTTGTTGAACCTATGACCATGACAAACTGGTGCAATAGCTCATGGACCAAATTGTCACTTCATATTACAGAGAAGAGTCTGAAAGCTTATGTGCTTTAAGTAGAGGAAACCTCATCAAATTTGGTGAACAATGCTGACCTTAATTTTGAAAATGATGATGGAGAAATTTGTTAGCAGCACATTCCCCAAGGAAAAACAGCCTTGTAGACCACATAATTCTCCTCACTGATATAATTGCAAGAAATCATACAGGTAACAGTTACATGAACACAATCAGGCAAACAAGTTTCTCTCGCTATGTAAGATCTAAATAATACCGTAGTCATGTAGCCTTACCACCTCCAAATATGTAAACAAGGAAAAGATCAAAAGAAATCCTTAAAGATAGGAAATCTGTTAACTTTGACACTCAATTATTGTTTAGTAATTTTAGTCAACTGACTGATGTATTTTATTTAAGTATTTTGAATTTATGTATTTAGTTGGGAAATGCAAATTGTGCTGACGCAATATACCACATAAAAATCATTGCACAAAATTATTCTGCCACTCCACAGTGAATTATAATTGGGTATCAGCCACAAAAAATAGTTTTTTTAAGGAATTGAATATTGCAGCATTTTTTTTTCTGATTAGTCATTTTGCTTACCTTTGTTGTTCCTTTTTTATTGCAAATGGATTTTTTTTCTCCTGTTAGAAATTTTCAATGCTCTAAAGATCTCTTGCAGCTTCTTGTCTTGTTTTTGTTGCATCAGAATATTAAGTAACATTCAAATCTAGGGACATTATTCCCCATCTTTGGATTAAGAAAATAAGATAAAAATGTCTCCGAATTATTGTTACACCCTCATTGTCATATTGTTAAGATAAGTTTAAGAATAGAAAAAAAATGTAATTATTGTTTATCAATCTATAACCTTTAAGAATTGTGCAAGTCAGAAAATGTTAGGATTTTTAAGGTGGAACAGGATAATACTGAAGACTCTGTGTATCTCATAGAGGGTGTCATGTTCTCTATATGCAACCATCAGTTTTTGAGCTTGAAGATCCTCACGCTGCATGGACAATGGGACTGCACTCTAAATTATCAGCTCCACAAGATGGAATAGCAAATACAAGCCAGCAATCGGTCACAATAGAACTGTCGAGTGAAGGAGGAGTAATCTGAATCCCTCACAGTCCACCTGCTCCACTGAATGGGCAACAGGAAAATCTTTGCCTCCAATTTTCAGCCTGAAGTACATGCAGATAACCAGCATAGACTGGGGCTGGGGGTTGGGGGAGTGGGGGGGGGCGGAGGGGCTGATGCTTGGATGGCCACTTGTATTTACCGGTTCAGTTGAAGTTGGTGCCTTGCCTTAGTCGGAGTTACTTCTAGAGAACATGAAGTTGAATCCAGAATCACTTGGCTAAAAAAAGGATTACCTGGTAACTGGGATAATGAGTTTATAAGTTTGTTATCTTTTGGGACTGCCTGCTTAATTTCAGGGAAAGCAGAATGATAAAGGAGCCATGTGACCAGTACCGAAGCCTGATTGGTGACAAGCTTAAGTGGCTTGGTTGCTATGGACATTGAAATCCATATTGATTTATTAGCAAGAAAGTGCAAATTGTTCATGTTGTACATGGGTTAGAGAGAGATTGAAAGGGTTGACACTGAGGAATGCCATATGCACCAACTATGAGGATGTTATACTCCTTAGAGTTCAAGGTAGAGGAACTAATATCTGGCTCTCCCTAAAAGTTCTGCACCAATGTCCACTTTAGAAACACAGCCTGTAATTAGTTACTAATGTCTAAAAATCTATTTCTTGTTAACTACAAGAGACTCTTCTAGTTTAACCAGCCATGAACTATAACTCATACACCATTTTGAGTAATAGTTCATTCATAGAACTAGGTTTTATAGGAATATAGTTATATTCCTAAACAACAGTCCACACTTGTGGACAATGGCAAGTGCCATTGACAAGGTAATTACTTTGGGTAGACGTTTAGCCTAAAGATGGCTACATAATCTCTCTTCAATGAAGGAGATGGTGGTTGCCATAGTTGGAGTTACCCGCATTGAGTGTGTGGCTAAAAACTGAGATGAGACCATAGAAGCAGTATATTTGTGTCTAATCCACCTTTCCATATCCATACCACCACTCCCCGTCCGATCTCCATAACCTCTCCTGAGTGACCAAACCTGCTGCTTGGCCAGGTAGAGACACAGGAACATAAAGTGTAAGCATCAAGTTCATTCTATTTTTTGAGACTTGGTACAGGTTGTTACAGATTTATGTCTTCTGAGGACAGTTAAGCAGCAACCACAATGCCGTGGGTGTGAGTCACACATAGGCAGAATTTCTTTCGTAAAGGATACTGGTGAACCAGATTGAATTGTCTGACTATCAACAGTGGTTTTATGGTCATCATTAGTGTTAATTCCAGATGTTTTTATTCAATTCAAATTCTACCATCTACAGCAAAAGACATTGGACTGAGATGGTGATCGATTTTCTGCCTTTTATTTTTATTGGGTTGTTGTCTTGACAGGCTGAGCTCCTTGTTTCTCTTTGACTCTTCCAATGTTCTTCCAGTCAGTCTCCAGAGGTCACAGTTGACCATGATTACCTCCCAGTTGTCAGTGCCATGGTCAGACATTTTCATGTCTCATTTACAGGCATTTTAATAGCAGAATTATGGATGTCCAACAGGTCACAACCTAGACGCTACCTCATCATAAAGAAATGTCTGTGCCAATGCAGGGCTGATTGGATTACGATTCATTGTATGTTGATGGTATTGACAATGACAACAGGATATCTGGCAATCTTTCTGCAACGTCATCAATACCTGAGGATATTTTGTATCCGTCAGTATCAGGAAGCAAACTCTCTTCTGGTTAGAGTTATACCAGTGCACAAAGGAAGTTGGTTGTGGTTGTTGGAGGTCAGTCATCTATTTTCAGGGCAATCTGCAGGATTGGGTCTCAGGAGAGGGTCCCAGGCCCAACCATCTTCATCTGCTTCATCAATGACATTCCCTCCATCATAAAGTCAGGAATTGAGATGTTCACTGTTGTTTGCAATGTTCAGGACCATCTGTGACTCTTCAGATGTTGATGCAGTCTATGTTTAAATGCAGGAAGGCCCGGAAAATAAATATTCAGACTTTTCCTGAAAAGTGGCAAGTAACATTCATGCCACACAAACACCAGGCAATGATCATCTGCAATAATTGACAATTTAATCAACACCCTTTGACATCCAAAAACATTACCATCATCGAATCCCTCACGATCAATGTCCTGGGAGTTACCATATGAACACAGTGGTTATAAGAACAGGTCTGAGGCTAGAAAAACTGCAGTCAGTAACTCATCTCCCAACTCCCCAGTTCCTGTCCACCATCTACAAGATACAAGTCAGGATTGTGATAAAATACTCCTTGGATTAATGCGGCTAGAAGCTTGGCATCCAGGACAAAGGAACCCATTGATTAGCACCACATCCACAAACATCCAGTCTCTCTACAATTGACACTTAGTAGAGCAGTCTGGCACAGAACAAAAGCATCATGATTGCTACCAGGCATTAGGTCATTCATTTGCCTGATCGACAGAGTATGGTTCCACACCAAGTTCGTATTCAGAGCTGAAATCCTTTAGTGTTGTGATACCTCTTAGCATTTTGGAGTGTCTAGAAAGCCACATATGTTCAGTCAGTGATGCCCTGCAACACAAGGAAGCATGATGTACTGGGAAAACCAGGCACACACTCTGCTTTTTTCCCTGTGTTCACAGTAAACATGCTGAACTCCGCCCTCCTGACAAAGATACAGATATTGGCAGTGAACATGTGTCCTGATCAAGCCTGGATGGATCCTGACTAAAAGAAATTCCTGCCCACTGTCACCTTCATAGCCGCTGGCAGCCCTGTCCTTGCCCTGCTCTGAGGTTGCTGGTCTCCTTCTAACAAATGGCAAATTTCCATGAGTGTGTCTTTCATATGGATACACACACTGGTCCTGCCTTAGATGAAGGATACCAAAATGTTGCTGTACAATCCTGTGTGAATAAGATCTTTGACTTAGAGCTTCCCTCCACTCCAATTCTCTCTCTCTTTCTGAGTCATTTGCCCTCCATGCCTATGCTTAATCTCTCACTCATAACTGCAAAATAAGGGATGGTAACAAAGTACCTATGACTGAAAGCAAATGCCATAATGTCATTGAGTGATCATTCTGCAGAAAGAGTACCAAAGACACCATAGCCTCAAAAATTCAAGAACTGCAGCCAAATTGTGCAGCCATAACTTTGAAGGGAAAGTGGCTGTGAAACCAGCTGCTGCCTTATTAAGCAATAAAAGCTCTAATCACAGCCACTGAATGACTTCCAGCATCTTGCATGCAGTAAGTCAGCATGATTACTCACCACCCCTGTGATCCCATACCTTCCAGGCATGATTTATCTTCATTTGCTCTATGTTATTTTGCCATTGGGTTTATTTTAAATTACGATTAACAAAAAAAACTCTCCAAATTATGAATGAATTAAAAAGCTGTTAGAAATGCAGAGCTGATCAGCATATTCCACTTGTAATCAGACTGAAGAGCTACCCAGAACCTTCTAGGGTCACAATTTAAAACTTGTAACCCACCATTTCCTTGTTGCAAGAGCTCTGATTACTGTCTGAGAGACAGGCCTCTCAGCATAGAAAATAAATGCCTCAGCTCATTAATATTTTTCATGGATAAACATGAATCCAATTAGAAACTATGCTTTGGGTCTGATTTAAAAATATAAAAGGTTTTTGACATTAGTTAGTGATTGGGTTACATCTCTAAAGAATATTTTTTTAAAAATACAACACTTTAATATTTCATCAGAAAGGAAGTCATTCATATAATTGCTAATAAATGTTAAAATTTCCAATCTGTCCATCAAACTTTTAAAATTGGGAAAATTTTTAAATCGGAAAAAGATGACAAATTAAAAAAGAATGAGGGAGAGACTGGACAGAAAGCTAGCAAGAAATACAAACATAGGCAGTAAAAGCTTCTGCAAGGCATATAATAAGGAAAAGAGTAACAAAAATGAACTTTGGTCTCAGAGCATGAAACTAGGCAATTATTAATGCAAAACAAAGAAATGGTAGAGAATATAAAGACATATTTTGTATCTTAGAGCCATAGAGATGTACAGCATGGAAACAAACCCTTCAGTCCAATTAGTCCATGCCGACCAGATATCATAACTTAAACTAGTCCTATTTGCCAGCACTTGGCCCATATCCCTCCAAACCCTTTCTATTCATATACCATCCAGATGCCATTTAAATGCTGTAAGTGTACCTGCCTCCACCACTTCCTCTGGCAGCTCATTCCATACATGTACCACCCTCTGTTTGAAAAGGCTGCACCTTAGGTCCCTTTTATATCTTTCCCTTCTCACACTGAGCCTATGCCCTCTAGCTCTGGACTCCCCCACCCCAGGGAAAAGACTTTGTCTATTTATCCTATCCATGTCCCTCATGATTTTATAAACAACTATAAGGTCACTCCAGGGAAAACAGCACCAGCCTATTCAGCCTCTTCCTACAGCTCAAATTCTCCAACCATTGCAACGTCCTTGGAAATCTTTTATGACCCCTTTCAAGTTGCACAACATCCTTCCAATATGAAGGAGACCAGAATCGCATGCAATATTCCAAAAGTGGTTCTGGATTAGTGGTGCTGGAAGAGCACAGCAGTTCAGGCAGCATCCAAGTAGCTTCGAAATTGACGTTTCGGGCAAAAGCCGCATCTGCAGTCATTGTTTTTACCTCTTATATTCCAAAAGTGGCCTAACCAATGTCCTGTACAGTGCAACATAACCTTCCAACCCCTATACTCAATGTTCTAACCAATAGAGGAAAGCATACCAAATGCCTTCTTCACTATCCTATCTACCTGTGACTCTACTTTCAAGGAACTATGAACTTGCACTCCAAGGTCTCTTCGTTCAGCAACACTCCCCAGGAACCTACCATTAAGTGCATAAGTCCTGCTGAGATTTGCTATTCAAAAATTTGCACCTCACATTTATCTAAGTTAAACTGCATCTGCCACTGCTCAGTCCATTAGCCCATCTGACCAAAATCCCATTGTACTCTGAGAAACCTTCTTCATTTTCCACTACGCCTCCAATTTTGGTGTCATCTGCAAACTTACTAACTATACCTCCTATGTTCACATCCAAATCATTTATATAAATCACAAAAAGCAGTGGACCCAGCATCAATCTTTGAGGAACTCCAGAGGTCACAGGCCTTCAGTCTGAAAAGCAACACTTCACGACCATCTTCTACCTTCAAGCCAGTTCTGTATCCAAATGGCTAGTTCACTTTTCATTCCATGAGATCTAACCTTGCTAACCAGTCTCTCACGAGGAATCTTTTTGAACACCTTACTGAAGTCCATATAGATCACATCCACCGCTCTGCCCTCATCAATCCTCTTTGTTACTTCTTCAAACAACTCAATAAAGTTTATGAGACATGATTTTCCATGCACAAAGTCATGTTGACTATCCCTAATCTGTCCTTGTCTTTCCAATTACATGTAAATCCTGTCCCTCAGGATTCCCTCCAACAACTTGCTCACCATTGATGTTAGGCTCACTGGTCTATAGTTCCCTGGCTTGTCCTTACCACCTTTTTTTTTATCAGAGGCACCACATTAGCCAACCTCCAGTCTTCCAGCACCTCACCTCACCTCACCCACCCAAGCAATGGGCCCAGCAATCACTTCCCTGGCTTCCCACAGAGTTCTAGGGTCCACCTGATCAGGTCCTGGGGATTTATCCACTTTTATGCCTTTCAAGACATCCAGCACCACCACCTCTGTAATATAGACATTTTTCAAGATGTCACCATCTATTTTCCCACATTCTATATCTTCCATGTCCTTCTCCTCAGTAGACACGGTTACAAAATCTTACTTCAAAGTAGAGATACAAAATGAATCCAAAGAATTGTAGAAAATCAAAGGATAAAAAGGAGGGAAAACCGTAAAACATACAAAGATAAATAGAGAAGAATTACTCTGAAAACTAATAAGACTAAAGTCTGAGAAGTCTTCTGGAACTGATGGCCATCCTAATATCTTAAGACAGCACATGAAGAACATCAGAAATAAGAATGAAAGTAGGCCATTCAGCCTTTAAGCCCATTCCATGACCACTTTCTGCAGCTCTCCATTTCTGTTGACTTCCTTGTCCATCAAAAGTCTGTCTAACTCAGCTCTAAATATATTGAAGAGCCCACTGCTCTCTCAGGAAGAGAATTCAAAAGACCAATAACTCCCTGGGAGAAGGGTTTTGTTCCCCTAATCTCTGCCTTAAATGGAAGACCCCTTGTTTTTGGAAATCTCATCATAACACATTATACCTGCTCTGCTATGACTCTGAGGAGCAAGATAAATTCTGTACTGAAGACAGAACTGGACTCCAAACATTAACCATATTTCTCTCTCTACAGATGCTGCCAGACTGATGTGTTTCTCAATGATTCTCTGTGTTTGTTTCAGATTTCCAGCATCAGAATGTTCTTCGTTTATTCAAGATTCCGTGGGCTGCATGGTCTACTCCTGTTTCTAATTGTTTGATAATCTTATTATTATGAGCTCAATTCTAAATCTATAACCATCTAATAGAAAATGTAATGCAGCTGAATGATTTGTAACTCTTTTTTTGTGCAATGATCATAACTTGTGACCGTAATTTTAACATAAAATTGTCTTTACTAAAATCAAAGTCAGGAATAGAAAGTTGTGTTTCAACCTCAATATGGTTTTGCTTCTTCCTAAATCTGTTCTTTTCTCCAACTCTCAAATTCTCATTCTTCCTACGTACCCGTCCCACTATTGCTACCAACATCACTTCACCCCACTATTTGCTGTACTTGTCTTTGAACTCCTAGAGCTTGTTATCTGGAATGATCGAGTTTAACTCCTCTGCTCCTTTAATATCCCTTTCATATCCCATCTCTTCAACATTGTTTTCCTTTGCCCTTCTTTCTTTTTGGTTCCATGTTTTATTTTATGCACACCCATTAGGGCATTGGGATATTTTTGCATTGAAGTTACAAATGCAAGTTATTGTTACCATGGTTTCTGTTATGATCTCTGTAGACACTGAGAGTTTAAAACAGAAATTCAGACTTTCAGTTAATAAGCCAAAAGGACAGCAAAAAAAATCCCATTTTAAAACCTTTACTCTAACAAATAATAAGAAACACTAATGACTAAATACTATTTTCTTTGGAGGAAATTTATACCCAAATGTTCAGAAATTAAATCCCATATTGAACTATTAGCATGACCAAACATCTTTCAGTTGAGTTTTCTTTTTCACTGTCCCTTAAATGGACATTTCAATCTCCAGCTGTCAGTCTAAAAATATTCTTAGCTCTCTCCCCCAATGTCTTGCCTCCTTTTAACTTGTCGAGTAATTTCTTATGCTGGAACTGATCTTCGCTGTGCAGGTTGTACTGCGTGTAATTTCCCTTGAATTCAATCCCAGTGCATCATGCAACTTCCTTTAAATCCCCACAAAATCGGTGTCTCCACTATGAGCACAATTTCCCACCCTTTCCTGTGTGGTGAACATGAATAATTCAGTATCTAATCTCTGCAGGTACATGATCAACTACCTGCATCGCCTGCTGTTTCCCTTGCAAATGACTGCAGACCACCTCAAAATCTATGTCAAAGATTTTATAGGGAAGCCTGTAACCTGATCTCAGGAAAAGCTTCCACTGTCCTTTGCCACACAACAATAAAACACATTAGCTTTGCATCTAGGTGGCACTGTTAATTAGCTATCTTTGACTCCAATTTCCATTTATCGTAGAAGTAATAGTTTCTAGCACCATTGTTTGCAATCCAAAATCTATGATACCCTTCAGGGACCTCAGAAGACTCAAAGTCTGCCTATGATATATTCATATTCTGTTAACATTGTCTCTAAATGTGTATATCTTGCATCTTCTCAGTAAATCAATCAAAATCTTCCTTTGATCTTGAACAATCAAGTCTCCAGGCCTACTGTCAGGCAAATGTCAGATCAGGACTCTTTAATTTACTTTCACTTAAAAACTACAGTCGAAGAGCATAATAATTTTATTAAGCTCATTATTACAATATATGGCAGTGAAGTTAGTAATATGGTCCTAGGTCTAAAATTAACAAATGAATCCTAATTAAGATGCAAGGTACAATTGAACCAGGGAAAGATGACAATAATATGATATTTACTGAAGCATTATGATTAGCATTAGCATCAGCATACCAATAGGAGTAACCACAGACTTATCTTTCACTTCAGCCAGAATACGATCTTTGGCAGTGGGAGTTCAAAATGCAGTTTTCCCAAAATATTTTTAAAATTCCTTTACAAGTCACATATCTAAAGTATTGTGAGTAAAATCATGAAGGCATATATGAGCAGCTTTGTTTTCCCTTTGATGTGTTGCCTGTGCTCAGTCTTGTCTATGAGGGACCTAAAATCAGATTTTATTGTGGATATTGTATATTTGAATGGTACTCCTATTCCGTGGTACCATGTGGAAAGGCATAAAAAAAGCTGCATTGCCATTGCATTAATGTTTTTTGTATGAACTTTTGGCTACAAACAAAACAGGTGAACCTTAATCATTTCAACTTCAATACCGTGTCAACAGATTGCAATTGTTCTATGATCTTTGTAACAGAGCTACATTTAGTAAGTTTAAAACCATTCCAAAACTTCTATTTGAGGAGGGTAATCTTATTTCCATGATGGTAGGATTTGCCAACAGGTAAAAGAACATTTTGTTCTACTAAAGTGGAGCAATTCAAAACTGGACATCGTTAAGGCACTGTGGGCCAATAGCAGCAGAATTCAATTCTATTCAACTACAATCCGTGACTTCAAGGTCCAATATATCCCCTGCTCTCCCATTTTCAAACTAGGATATCAATATAGACTCAATGAAGAGTGCAAACGTGCATGTCAGGAACAGCAAGCTTATCTAAAAGTCCTTCACTTAGTGAGCTACAGCAGTGAACTACTTAATGGTCAAACAGCAACAGCAGCAGCAAGTGAAAGACAAGGCTAAGTTTATCCACAACTAAGGAATCAGATCTAAGCCCTGAGTCCTGTGACATCAAGTCAAGAATGGTGTTGGATAATTAAATAATTAATATGAGGAGGAGTCACCACAAATATCGCCATTCTCAATGAAGGGAGATCCCAGTGTAAAAGTCCATACTGATGCCTCTGTAGCCAGAAGTGCTGAGCAGATGATCCATCTTGACTATCTGCTGAGGTCCCCAGATGTTAGCCCTTAGCCAATTCGATTCAATGTGTTCCAGGTATCAAGAAGCAAGTGAAAGGACTGGATGCTGTAAAGATCCTGACAACATCTAGGCAATATACCGAAGACTTATGCTCCAGTACTTGCTACTCGCCTAGCCAAGGGGTTCCAGTTCAGTTACATCACTGGTATCAATGCCACAATTTGGATAATTGTCCAGATATGTCCTGTACACAAAGTGCAGGACAAATCTAACCTAGTCAATTATTATCATTTAATGTTAGCATTATCATTTAATTCTCAGCAAAATGATGGTAATGCTTGTCCACAACGCCATCAAGAAATACTTACTCAGCAATTAATTGCTCACTTATGCTCAGTTCAGGTTCCACTAGGACCATTCAGCTCCCGACCTCATTACAGACTTGATCCATATGTGGACAAAAGAGCTGAATTCCAGAGCTAGGACGAGAGTAACAGACTTGGGTATCATGGCTGCATTTGACCAAGTGAGGCATAAAGGAGCCCTAGCAAACCTGGAATCAATGAGAATTGGGGCAAACTCTCCGCTGGTTGGAGTCATACCTGACATATAGGAAGATGGTTGTATTTATAGGAGGTTAGTCATGTCAGCTCCAGGACAATTCTGTAGGAGTTCCTCAGGTTCCAACTATTTTCCTTAGTCCAACCATCTTTAACTGTCTTATCAATAACCTTCTCTCTATTATAAATTCAGCATCAATTCACTCTCTGGAGTCTCTTCCTGACTTCTTCTGTCAGTGATCATCTCTCAGTGATCTCTGGTGTTCCATGAGATTACTCCTCCCTTCTTGGTACCTTTAGAGCTTCTTAGTTTGTTCGTATCCCTTGGGTGATGTTGTCAGAACTACTGGTTCCTTCTTATTACCATTGTCCCTCAGCACTCCTGGACAATGTCTCGAGGATGGAACACTTGGCCTACAACTGGAAATCCCATTGAAGCCTGAATTGTAAGTTTGACAACATGCATGAAGTGACAGATGCCATCTATCCTTACCTGAAAATTTACACAGATCATCGATATCGTCACTTAACAATATACAATAACAATCAAGGCCTGATTGCAGCTCCTTTGTAATGTAAAAGAGGCCTGTTCTTAAAAATAATGTTGTTTGCAGTTTATTTCAAAGCTGCCAAACAGCCCTTATGGAAACGTTTGTGCCTGAACATCCAATGCCAAGAAGCAATGGGTTTATGCATAAGTCTTTATGTCACCAAGGAGGTATCTCAGAATCTCAGACCATTCACTGTAGCCAATGGAAATTGTAAAAGACTAATAAGAAAAGCATCCCAAACACTAGGGTTACAGCTTCAGCGAGTGCAGCATTGGTTCTGCTGGCTTCACACAATATTCATCAAAATGACCTGGCAACAAAAAGCTGGTCAAAAGTGAGGACAGCAAATGCTGGAAACTAGAGTTTAGATCAGTATGGTGCTGGAAAAGCACATCAGGTCAGGCAGCATCCGAGGAGCAGGAAAATCGATGTTTCGGGTAAAAGCCCTTCATCAGGAATCGGGCTTTTGCCCAAAACATCGATTTTCCTGCTCCTTGGATGCTGCCTGACCTGCTGTGCTTTTCCAGCACCATACTGATTAAACAAAAAGCTGGTGACTTGTGTGTAGTGCAAAGTGAATACATTGCAATGCTTGAATTCACTTTCAAAGATTTTCAGTATAAACCCCAGCTGTTTAAATCACATAAAGCATTGAAACCATGGGTGGAATTCTCCGCTCTACTCAGTGGCATGTAGAAGGTGGGAAAATACAGGGAGAATGAAAAACACCAGAAACTCTTAAGGGAATGGCAGAACCCTTACATGTATTGATATGCAAGGGGATCTGGGTGTACAGGTCCACAGATCACTGAAGGTGGTAGCGCAGATAGGTAATGTAGTAAAATAAGCCTATGACATGTTTGCCTCCATTGGAAGGGACATTGAGTATAAGGATGGAGAAGTTATGCTGCAGCTTTATAGATCTTTAGTTAGGCCACACTGGAATATTGCATACAGTTCTGGTCACCACACCACCAGAAGGATATGGATGCTTTGAAGCAGAAATAGAAAAGGTTTACCAGGATGTCGCCTGGTATGGAGGATTTTAGCTATGAAGAGAAATTGGATAGACTGGGTTTGTTTTCACTGGAGCACAGGAGGTTGAGGGCCAATCCAATAGAAGTTTATAAGATTGCAAATGGCATGGATAGAGTAGGAAGTGTGAGGCTTTTTTCCTAGGGTGGAGGAGTTCATCACTAGGGACACAGATTCAAGGTGCAAGGGGGAAAAGTTCAAAAGAGACTTGTGAGGCAAGTTTTTCACACAAAGGATGGTGAGTGCCTGGAATGTGTTGCCAGAGAAGATGGTGGAGGAAGACACAGTTGCAGCATTCAAGAAGCATCTGGATGAATACATGAATGGGAAGGGAATAAAGGGATATGGATAATGTAAGTAAAGACATTAGTATGGAAGGGCGAAATGTGGTGGCGCATGCTTGGAAGGCCGAAGGGTCTGTTCCTGTGCTGTACTGTTCTTTGTAAGTTCAACATTGAGATATGTCATGGTGATTTACCCAGCAGACCTTAAATGATGATTTCAGAATCTTATCATTGAGCAGAGATGACTTTACTTGCATGTAAGTACATCACATTAAAGCCTTAAATCACTTTATTTTTTAGCCACTTCCAATTCTTCTCAAAAAACTACATGTGCAAACTAGACACTTGTTAAGTGCTTGTCCTAGACATCGGCCAACAGATACTTCACCACAACGGCACTGAATAATCCATGGCCACCATCTTCCTCTCTCTTTCACCCCGGAAATAGGGCATCAGCTAATCACAAACCTCATCACATTATCAATCCTGCTTTCCGAATAACTCACGCATTACATCGGCTCTTCAACACTTCACTCAGGGACATGTATACCTTTCATCTGTCTGTCAGGCCGCTTTGTACACAGGGACACAGGCACATGTCACACATCTTTCTAGGATGCACCTTATGGCTCTTAACTTCACTTGTTTGTGCTCTATGCTTACTTGAGTGCTCCAGCCCGTGCTGACTTCACTTTGTTTCATAACACATTCTCACAGACTTTGGCACTGATTTACAGACTATCAGCTTCTGCATGGTTTTTATTGTTTCTTGTGCAGAGGCAGAAGCAGAGACAGAGGCAGGTAGCTATCACAGTGGGGAAAACTGAACAGTCAACAGGGAAGAAATGTCACTGTGCTACATCAATGTCATTCCTAGAGTTGGTGCCAGCAGCTTACACAGTAAACAGACAGCAGGTGCTTTAAGTAAATGGTAAGTCAAAGGAGAGCAATCCTTAACGGGATGAAGGAGGACTAGAGTCAGTTTAGGAAGACTGCTGTAGAGAGTCAATGAGCAGGTTCAATATCAGTCCGGGGGGTGGGGGGGTGGCCATAATCGAATTGAATTGAATTTGTTGTCACGTGTACCGAGACACAGTGAAAAGCTTTGTCTTGTGAGCAATACAGGTAGATCACAGAGTTAAGTAGCATAGATAAGTAAATAATAGGTAAACAGCAGCAAAAACAAAATGTTAAGAGTTTGTGAGTCCATTCAGTATTCTAACAATGGTAGGGTAGAAACTGTTTCAAAACTGGCTGATGTGTGTGTTCAGGCTTCTGTACCTTCTCCCCAATGGTAGAGGGTTGTAGAAAAACATTGCCAGGATGGGATGGATTTTTGAGCTCTCTCATGTACTTGGTCCTACAAGCGTCTGGGGTGGGGGGTGGGGGTTGTGTCCTTGCAATCTGAAATCGGGCACAGTGAAGAAAATCAAGTGTAACAAGTACAGAGATTACAGCAATGTCAATCAGGATAGCATGGAGAAATCATCCTGGTGGGGTGAGCCAACTTTCCCCGCGATGAGTTAAAGGGAGGAATGAGTATGGTGGAAGTGAATATAAGAACAATTAATGATGATGAGTGCAAGAGGTGCTGAGGTGTCCCCAATGACTGAGCATAAAGCATCGAGAGTGGGAGACTTTGTGATCTGCAAGGATAAGGTGGGCTATTGAATGGACATGATGCATGCAAGTAAGTTTTTTTTCCTTTGTTCATTGGATATGGGTGTCGCAGGCCAGGCCAGAGTTTATTATCCATTCTTATTGGAGGAGAGTTCCAGGATCTTACCTAATGACAAAAAGGAATGGTGATATAGTTTCAAGACAAAATTGTGTCTGGCTTAGGGGAACGTACAGGTGGTAATATTTCCAGGCATGTGCTGGCCTGGTCCATTCAGATGGTACAGATTGTGGGTTTTGAAGGTGCTGTCAGAGGAACCTGGGTGAGGTACTATAGTGCATCTTGTAGATATTACTGTCACTGCACGTCAATGGAGAAGGGAGTCAATGTTGAAGGTTGTCAAAAGAGTGTCAATTTAGCAAGCTGTTTTGTCCTAGATGGTGTCAAACTTTCTGAGTCTTTATCAGCCAGGCAAGTGGGGAGTATTCTGTCACACTCCTGACTTGCTTTTTTAGATGATAGACAGGGTTTACAGAGTCAACAGATCAACACACTCTCCAGGATTCCTAACTTCTAACCAGGCCTTCTCGCCATTGTATTTATATGGTGAATCCAGTTGAGTTTCTGGTCAATGGTACCCCCCAAGATGTTGACATTAGGGGATTCAGCATTGATGTTGCCATTGTTGCCAAGTGATGATGGTTAGACTCTCTCTTGTTCAAGATGATCATTGTCTGGCATTTGTGTCACACTAATATTACTTGCCACTTATCAACCTAAGTTTCAACATTATCCATGGCCTGCTGCATTGCTTCAGGATCTGATGAAATGCGAATGGTACTGAACACTATACAACCACCAGTGAACATCCCATTTTGGATCTCATTAAGAGGCAGATCATTGAAGCAACTGAGGATGGCTGGATCAAAGACACTACCCAGAGGAACTCCTGAAGTGATATCCTGGGGCTGAGATGACTGATCTGCAATAAGTACCTTCCTTTATGACTCAAACCAATAGAACGCTTTTCCCGCTTCCCACTGACTTTGGTTTTACTAAGGTTCACTGAAGCTGCACTTAGTCAAATGCTGCTTTGATGTCAAGGGCTGTCATGCTCACCACCTGTGCAGTTCAGCTCTCTTGTGCATGTTTGAAACAAGCCTTTGATGAGGTCAAGAGCAGAGTAGCTTTGGCAGAACTCAAACTGAGCATCAATGAACAGGTTAGTGCTGAGCAGGTACTGTCATTGAACCCTTGCATCAATTTGCTGATGTTGAAGAGTAGACTGACAGCATGGTAATTGACTGGTTGGATTTGGCCTACTCTTTCTGCACAGAGCATTCCCAGCCAGCTTTCTACATGGGCGGATAGCTGATAGTGGCATAGTTGTACTGGAACAGATTACCTTGGGATACAGCTGGTTCTGGAACACAAATCTTCAATATTATTGGTTGAATATGGTCAGGGCTCAAAACCTTCACAGTATCCAGTGCCACTAAGCCATTTCTTGATATCATATGGAGTGAATCAAATTGGTGAAGACTGGCACCTGAGAGGCTGCACTCCTCAGGAGGAACAAAATAGGATTGTTGACTCAGCACTACTGGCTGAAGTAGCTGCAAACCCTTCAGCCTTTTTGTTGGGATCCTCAATGTTGATATCAGGCATATTTGTGGAACTTCATCCTCCAGCTATTTGTTTAATAGCCCACACCATCTTGACAGGAAGTGGCAGAACTGCAGAGTTAAATCAGATTTGCTAGTTACAATATCACTTTGCACTATTTCATGATGCTTATGCTGTTTGGCAGACAAGTAAGTCCTGTGTTGGAGCTTCTCTGGGTTCAGGTATGCCTGGTGCTGCTTCTGACAAACTCCCTGCATTCTTCCATGAATAAGTGTTGGTCTTCCAGCTTGATGGCCATTGTTGAGTATGCAAGGCCGTGGGGTTACACATTGTGGGTTGAATACAATTCTACAACTGATTCTACACTGTGCCTCATGGATGCGTAGTTTCGAGTTTTTGGATCTGTTTGAGGTCTATACCATTTAGTACAAAGTTAGTGTCCCAATGGAGTGTATCTCAGTGTGAAGGTGGGACTTTGACCACAGTGACCATAAGGATGTCACTCCTACCAATATTAACATGGGCAGATACATCTATGAAAGGTGTATTGGTGAGGATAAAGTTTTAAGTACATTTTTCCCTCTTATTAATTTTCTCACCATCTGTCTCAGAGTTCTTTAGAACTTAGTCTGCTCAGTCAGTGGCTTCTAACTGAGCCACTCTTGGTGATGGACATTGAAGCTCCTACCCAGACTACACTCTTAGACCTAGCCACCGTCAGTGCTTCGTCCAAATGGTGTTCAAGACAGGGGAGCAATAATTCATCAGTTGAGATGGTTGTGTGGGAAGTGTGCCATAGTAAGGAGTTTCCTTGTCCATGTTCAAACTAATGCCATGAGACATCATGGGGTCCAGAGTCAATGTTGAGGACTCCCAGACAATGCCCTCCTTACTGTGCTGCTACCATTTCTCAGTCTGTCCTGCTTGTGGGACAGGACATATCTAGGAATGTTAATGGGAATGGGAAATTATCTGTAAATCTTGTAGCTATCTGTTTCTGGAAGTATGAACATGTCAAATGCCCAACTCGCATTTTAAAAATATATCTGAATTCTGATCCTCTTTTGATGTGAGCTTCAGTCTTGCAAAGATTGCTCCTACAATTAAGAATAGCTAATTAATTGTTGCCGAGATAATGAAAAAATACTGTATTTAGAATATAAGGTAAATAACTGCTTTAGCATTTAATTTTTTTTAACTTATGGAATAGACTGCCACCTACTGCATTCTATGGTGACTTGCTAAATTATTCAAAAAAACAGCAGAAATATAGCTCAAATGCAATTAAATATAGCTACGTTGGGAGCTAGGAATAATCACAGTGGGATCTGAATATGGATCAAATTGACAGAGCAAGGTGAATTGAACAAATTAATTTTTGTTGCTTTTTCCTCTTTTTAGGTTATGACCAAAGGCAAATCATTTCTAGACAACTCTTGCTATGAATTTGATTTTGATACAAATTATCCTCGAGGCACCTCGTAATTGTAAAATTATATTGTTTCCATCAACTGCTAATCCTGTATGCGTGTATTCAGGACCAAGGTAGGCAAAAGCCTCCATAGCATCCTGCTTGAACATTGTTAGGAAATTGTTTTCAAATATCACTGTGTATACTTGAACTACAGTGTGTGAGTTAATGCAGACTCCTGACTTGAACCTCTCTTAATCTGAAGAGCAAGGTAAGTATAGGGGAGCACTTTTCATTCAAAGTACTCTCCAATTTTGTGGAGTTAAATCATATACTCAGTGAAGTTTTGCCTGACATTTTAAGTAAAAATTCTGATGTTGCTCTAGTGAAGCAATTGATGCAAAGCTTCTTCGTGCATCTCCAAATGGTTTCAGCAGTGTTAATTGAAGCTGAGAGGAACTATGCTGTCAGTTCAGAAATCAAGAGTGCCAGAGGAGGGATCAGAAAGGTTTATAATCTCTAGCTTTGCTACTGAAATGCATTTATACAGCGCTACATACTCCATCTCTTTATGTGCTGATGATAATCATTTTTCACATATAGCGATCATACAATATAGAGAACACACTCTAAACTGACCCAGACAATGGGAACTTCTGTTTATATCCCCTCGTCAAGCCCAAGTCTCTTGCCAGCTCTTTTTTTGTGGCCTTTGGTACCTTTTCCCATGATTACCTTAAAATACTATCAATATAGATCCCCAACAAGTCCTATACTGTGAGACCACAACTGAGGTCCATAAGCAAAGTCGTCACTAGAATATCTTATAGGAAATTCAAGAGGAACTGAATGTGTGTTTATCTGTGATTTAAAAAAAAATCTTTGTATGGTAGTTTAACATTCTTTTTAAAATGTCACTAACCTTTAAATTTGTAAAGGAATTGGCACTATACTTTATTCCTCATTTCTCCATGTGTCATTGCAGAAGCAGACATTGAAAAAAGATATTTTCGCCATCTGATGTGAGCTAATGGCAACCACATTACTAAAGTGTGCACCTCTCTGAGTTGACTAAGGTGATTAATATCTCAACTGTTAGAATGAAACTAAAGGCAGAATGTGGCCATTAGATTGAAGTGGGGCTCCATACTCCAATGATCTGATTGTGCTCACATTATATATTTTTATACCCTTATAAAACATGCAACTGGTCAGTTTAGTTCAGCCTATAAATTATTCCAACTTACATTGAACACAAGGTAACATCAGCAGTGCTATTAAGCAGTATCCGCTTAGCAGGAACCTACTCAGTGACACCCAGTTTGGGTTCTGCCAAGGCCACTCAGCTCCTGACCTCAGTACAGCATTGGGCCAAGCAAGGAGAAAAGAGCTGAATTCCGGAGATGAGGTGAGAGTTACAGCCCTTGACAACAAGGCTTCTTTGACCAAGTGTAGCATCAAGGAACCCTAACAAAACTGGAATCAATGGATATCGGGGGTTGTGGGGGGTAACTCTCACCCAATTGGTGTCATGCTTGGCGCACAGGAAGATGGTTGTGGTTGTTGGAGGTCAGTCATCCTACCTCAAGGATATCTCTGCAGGAGTTCATCAGAGTTGTGGCCTAGGTCCAAACATTTTCAGCTGCTTCATCAATGACCTTCCCTCCATTTTAAGGTCAGAAGCGGAGATGTTCGCCAATGATTGCACAATGTTCAATACCATTCACAACTCCTCATACACTGAAGCAGTCCATGTTCAAATGAAGTACATTCTGGACAATATCCATGTGTGGGCTGATAAGTGGCATGTAACATTTGTATCACATAAGTGTCAGGCTATATGACCCACCAACAGGGAGACAATCTAACCACTATACCTTGACATTCTATGGTGTTACCATCACTGAATCTCCAACTATCAACATTCGGGGATCACCAGTGAACTGAAACCCACTGGACTTGTTATATAAATAGTGACTAGGACAAAGTGGGTACTGCAGATGTGACTACAAGAGTAAGTCAGAGGCTCGGCATACTGTGGCAAGTAACTCACCTCCAGATTCTCTTAAGCCTGTCCACCATCTACAAGGCACAAGTCAGGAATGTGATGGAATACTCCCCTCTTGCCTGAATAGCTGCAGTTCCAACAATACTCAGGACATTTGACCCCATTCACAACAAAGCAGCCTACTCTGACTGCACCACATTCAGATTGGCACCATCCCCTCCATCATTGAGACTCGGTAGCAGCAGTGTGTACAGTCTGCAAGATGCACAGTAGAAATTCACCAAAGATTCTTAGCAGCATTTTTCAACCCATGACCACTTCCACTTTGAAGGACAAGAGCAGCAGATACATGGGAACTCTTAGCTGGTAGTGCTCCCTTGAAGCCACTCAACAACCTGACTTGGAAATATACTGTCATTCCTTCGCTGTCAGTGGGTCAAAACCCTGGAATTCCCTTTCCAAGGGCATTGTTGGTCTACCTACAGCACATGGACTGTCCTCTGAAGGACAACTAGGGTCTGCCAATAAACGCTGGCCAGCAAGCGACTCCTACTTCATATGAGTAAATATAAAAGAAATATAGATTATTAATTTACATTGCAATATATTTATCTTATGTAAATCAGTTGGACGTACATTTCAGAACACTTTCTTCTCTTGATAAAAAGTGGGTATAAATATGGGATGAAAATCCACTGTTTTGCTATATTTTCTATGGATGAGTATCTGAATTGACTCTAGAAGAGGTGTGATCCTGCAGCTGAAATCCCAGTCCAGTTGATCATGGGTTAAATCATTCTCCTCAATCAATTGGAATTATATAATAAGATCCCTCTTTTCACGTACTATTTAAGACATTTTTCTTTTCACCATTTTGCCATCTGCTATGTGCCATACTGTACCCAATGGTGGAGCTGCCAGCAGTGCTCTGGCAATGCCCCTTCTGTTTAGTCGCTGGAGGTTAGTTGGGAGTGGGCCAAGGGTTCCTCCATGGAAACAAGGAGGGAATTGCTGATTTCAGAAGTGCAGCATGTAACAACTTAAGGGGACACAAGCTTGTTTTGTGGCTTAGTGACATTTTAAATGGTCTTAATTTTATACATTAAAAATATAATTAAACAAAGAAATAATAAAAGAATTTTAGTATTCCTCAAATAAAAGATAGGAAATTGATTCTAATTTCAGTAATACATTAATAGCTAATTAAGCATTTGTTACACAGGCTTTTCTTCCACTGTTTACATGGGGGATATTGATAACATGATTGCATTTCTAGCTGATACAAAGCAATAGTTTAAATATTAAGGGGGAAGTGGATTGATGCCTAGTGTCATAAACAAATACACATGGAAGAAACTGAATCAAAAAAGACATTGATAGTACACTGTGTGCATTAAAATTCTGAAATGAATGTGGTATTTGATTCCATTTTCAACAACATCATTAGTAATCTATGTAGAATGTTTCAAGCAAAATTTGTAAAATGGAGCTGCATTCAAAGTATTGACCCTCAGGGAAAATCAAATGCTTTGGTAAAAGAATAACCCCAACAAATTTTCATTTTCAAACACTAGATGGTACTGGAGACATCTTGTCAGAGTAGATGCATCTTCTTCCCAAAGCTCAAACTGATAATAATATGTGGTCCCATTGAAGATGAAAATGAAGCTTCAGCACTAATTCATTGTCCCAGTTTGTGTACAATAGTTACTTGAAAATGCTAAAGAGAGAAGAAGCTGTAATTACACAGGTAGCGCAACTGTGACTGTACATTAAATGTGAGGAAAATATTATAAAGGGAGGTCAAGATGCAGTTAATTGGTTTTGATGCATACACATTAAAGAACACTGTATACAAAGAAATGTCATGAAGAAAACCTGAAGTAGATAATAGCGCAGTACCTATTTAATTATTTAGTCAACAATGTAAACAACTTTAATTAGAAACAAAATAACAGCTAGGGACAGTGGAGCAGTTTATTAAGAGAAGCCTAGCTTAGGAAATGACACAATAATGCCTTTTATAGATTAGTCATATTTTTCTACTATGAAGCCAAAGAAAATGGCACAATCCAGTAATTGCTAAGCAAGTGATATTGCCACAATCCAATTTGCAAAGCATTGGGCGGAATTCCAACTAGTGCCACCTACTGTTCATTATTTTTGAAACTGCATTTTTCATGTTTGCATGTACATGTTTAGCAGAGAGAGAGGTCCATGAATTGTAGCTGGGCATACACAGTCAGATTAATTGCACCCTTCTTAATAACAGTAGTCCTATTACTGTCTCACTAGTTGTCATTGGGTATTTTAGTCACTGGAAACTGAGGTGAGGACATAAACATTTGCCTCATGCAAGACTTCATAAAAATGTTTTGCTTTCCACAATAGATTTAAAACAATAGTTTTAAATGGAGAAATTGAATGGTCTTCTGGAAACAATTAGCTAGATTCATCAACTGAATGAAACTAAGACAAGTCAGACAAGAAAGAAATATCATTTTTGTTCATAGTTACATAAAACAGATCCCAACCACTGTGCACAGTGCAGAAATGATAAAAGATCTCAATCATGTACTTTTAATGAATAACTTCTAAACATTTGGAAAATTTTCCATATTTGTGGTTAAGATAATTTCAGGTTAAGCTTATTTTGTATGCACACTGCCCCATAGTTGATTAAATGTGTTGGTGTACACAGCAGGGGAGAAATGAGAGAATGTTAGTTCCTAACCAAACAGATTTCCATCACCAAAAGGAGGCAGCAATACATTAGCTACACACATACATTACATGGTGAAAGTTATGGATTAAATATGCTGCCAAATTTGTATGAAACTGAGTAACAATAACTCCAAATTATCCTTGACCATGTCAAATAAATTATCAAAAAGAACTTGGATTAATATAGCACCTTTCATAACTCAAGAGCTCAATAAAATACCTTTGTAGTCAATAGTGTAAAGTAAGAAACACAGCAGCTTTAGTCTGAGTGCAGGAAAACCTCAAAAAGTGATGAGGTGATGAACAAATAGTTTATTTTGGCAACATTGGTTGACGAATAAAGATTGACCAGGATTTTTCAAAATAGTGCATTGTGATATTTCACGTGCATCGAAGAGGGCAAAAGGATTTATTGTCTCATCTGAAAAATGGCAGCTGGAGAAACAGATTAGAACTATACTATGCAACTAGCCTGAATGATGTGCCCAAGTTCCTACTGATCTGAAACCAGAGTCATCTGACTCAAATAAAAAAAACTATCTTCACTGAGTCATAAAGTGATAGAGATGTACAACATGGAAACAGACCCTTCATCCAACTCAACCATGTCAACCAGATATCCTAACCTAATCTAGACCCATTTGTCAGCACTTAGCCCATATCTCTCTAAACCCTTCCTATTCATATATCCATCCAGCTGCCTTTTAAATGCTGTAATTGTACCAGCCTCCACCACTTCATCTCGCAGCTCAGTTCATACACGTACCACTCTCTGCATGAAAAAGCTGCCCTTTACCTCTATTTTATATCTTTCCCTCTCACCTTAAACCAATGCCCTCTAGTTCTGGATTCGACAAGCCCAGGGATAAGGCCTTGTCTATCTACCCTATCCATGCCCCTCATGATTTTATAAACCCCTATAAGGTTACTCCTCAGCCTCGGATACTCCAGGGAAAAGAGCCCCAGCCTATTCAGCCTCTCCCTATAGCTTAAATTCTCCAAGCCTGGCAACATCCTTGCGTATCTTTTCTGAACCCTTTCAAGTTTCACAATAACCTTCCATTAGGAAGGATACCAGAATTGCATGCAATATTCCAACAGTGGCCTAACTAATGTCATATACAGCCGCAACATTTCCTCCCAACTCCTCTAATCAATGCTCATACCAAATGCCTACTTCACTATCCTATCTACCTGTGACTCTACTTTCAAGGAACTATAAACCTGCATTCCAAGGTCTGTTTGTTCAGCAACACTCCCCAGGACCTTATCATTGAGTCCTGTTCTGATTTGCTTTTCCAAAATGCAGCACCTCGCATTTATCTGATTTAAACTCTATCTACCACTCCTCAGCCCAATGGCCCATCTGATCAAGATCCCATTGTATTCTAAGGTAACCTTCTTTGCTGTCCACTACACCTCCAATTTTATGTCATCTGCAAACTTACTAGCTATACTTCTTGTATTCACATCCAAATTGTTCATGTAATGATGAAAATTCATAGACCCAGGTCACAGGCCTACTGTCTGAAAAGCAGCCCTCTACCACCTCCCTCTGTCTTCTACCTTCAAGCCATTCTGTATCCAAATGGCTAATTCTCCCTGTATTCCATGTGATCTAACCTTTGTTGTGAGAGTGTAGTGTGTACTGTACCTTTAAGAGAGAGAGGAAGCTAGCAAGGACTGACAGAAAGCACAGAGTGTGCTGAACAATTTAAAAATGTAACACTTGCTTGAAGCAAATAGCTGTTGTGTTGCCTTGGAACAGAAACAAATTCAAATTTGGTCAATCAGTTTAAATTATGCCCCAGATACCAAAATCCAATTGAATTTGAATTTAATGTTTTGATCACATCAAACCAATGAAAAGATCCGATGTTTTGGGGTATAAAACTGGACATTTTGAACACTTAGGGGTTGAACTGCCAGGAATATCAACAAGTATACAGTGCTAGCTGAAGAACTCTCTTAAAGGTAACTGTCCATGAGAAATTTGCGCAGCAGAACCCCAAAGCTGACCTAGAGAAAAATCGACAGAGCAAAATCTACAAAGGAGAATCGACAAAGCTGACTGGTTTTGAAATGTATTTTTTTTTTGTAAGACTTAATTGGGTTTTCTTATCAGACCAGTATTGTAGAGTCAGAGTTAAAAGATAGGTTGAAGAAAACAGATTTGTAAATAGTTGTCTAATGTTTGCTTTTGGACTTAAAGAATAAAATTGTTAATTTTTACTTTACGTACTGACCTCTGGAGTAGTTCTTTACCTCTTGAATTTAACAGATTATGGTGTGAAGTGGGAGATGGCACGGGGCAAGGTGACACTAGGCACACAGACACACAAGATGGCTGCTGAGCCAGAAGTTGGCCACTTGACACACAAGATGGCCACCAGACCACAATATGGAGAGGACAGCAGAGCAAACACCCTGGGCCCATCAGAATGCCAGCATATGCATTCACAACCGAGTTGATTAGTTTAAAGTGGGTGGCGGAGAGAATACACATGAATAGCGTATACTGCCTGCCGAAGTGTCTGGGTCCAGGCCAACACCTTTGATAGAAATCCTAACTGTTTGAGACGGACTCAATACAAAGTGCTAATAGCCAGGGCTGCAATAATCGTCCTTCTCAGGAAGAGCCATTAGCACCCATTACTACAGCAATGGACTTCCACACAACATTGAAACTGACAATGTCTGCACTGAAACTGATAATGACGACAATGACATTAACAAAGGAACTGACAATGAGTACATCAAAACTATCAACGATTCTGCAATGTTTACAAAAAGCAAACTATGTTACAGAGACAATAACATCATCACTGACCTATTATATTATAAAATGTTTAAAAGTATGCACTCTGGGTTGAGAGAAGAATCGCAGCTGACCACTGTGCTGTTGGTGTCTTTCTCTTCCCGGAGCTCCGGTATTTCCTTGTGCAATAAACTCTGTTGTTGAATCCCAACTTTGACTCTGAGGATGACAGTTTTCCCCACAACAACTGGCATTGCCAATAGGGTTCTTATTACTGGTGCCGTGGTCGAAGACCACAACCGGGGAGCTGGGGTAAGAACCAATTTGTACCTGTAAAAGGACACTGCTTAAAAGGAATACTGATTGTAATGCTACAGTACTGAGTTAAAACATTTAAGTGCATGTCTGTGGAGGATAAGTGTTAATTGTATTACCTGATGTAAGCATCTGCTGCTTGTGCTGAAACAGCCAGAGGACAAGGTAGTACCTGTCTCAAAAACCCTGCCCTAAACCAGTTGTGAAGAGGGGTAGCCCCCCGACGCAAAGATTGGGATTTGAAGTGGGAATTGAGGTGCCAAGGGCACTAGGAGTTGTGAATCACAAGTGGCAAAGTCAGGTAACATTGGACTCTGTAGGGGCAAACAACGCAGAGTCCACTTAGAGTTTAAGTTGAAAGTTTGGTGCTGTTTGTACTTGTAATTTCCAATATGGTGAGGAAGAGGAGTTGATTACTCTGACCAAGAGCCAAACCTCAGTGGAATGCACATTATCAAGGTAGGGAGCATGGACACTGTGAGTAACCCCGATACCCTGTCAGTCTGTAGTAGAACGACAGAGCTTGAATATTGGCGGTGGCTGGAAGGGCAAAGAGTCCCACCGGTAGAGAGCACACTGGGCTAGAGGTAGGTTTCTGGGCCAATTGGGAGGTGTTGGGTCAGTAGAGGTGGCCGGGAAGGTAGAGGAGCTCCAGTAGAGAGCATACCCTATTGAGCCAGTATTCCTAGTGACTGGTAGGTACCGACTAGTAGTGGTGGCCAGGAGGGTAGAGAAGTCCCACCAGTCGAGAGCACACCTTGCTAGGAGGCTTCTACAACAGTCTGGATGCTGCTGGGACAGTATTATTGGCCAGAGGTAGAGTGGTCCCCACTGGTTAGGAACACTTTACTAAATGGCAGCTCAAAGTTTTAGGGTTCCGTTATACAGAAATACAAGGCAGGCAGACAAGGGTTGACAGAGCAAATGAAGAAAAGTGGTTGGGACCTATCCCAGACATTAGCACAACAGAGAGAGTGGATACATAAACAGAAACAGAATAATACTAAAAAGATAGGAGTAATGTTAGTGTACCGATTAGCAGGCCTAATTAAACAAGTGAGTGCCTCCATGAGTAGATGGAGAAAGGACCAGGAACAAGTTAAAGAGGTGAAGGACAGAATACAAGAGTTAAATCAAGGAACAATGTAAAATACCACAGCCACTACAAAAGAATAGCACACATAGAAACAGTGTGCTGGGAAAAGCATGGGGCACCCCCAAACACCACCCTGAACCATGGGAGTCCCAAGGTCAGTGGAACTGACAACCAGCTGCCCCCATTCATGAGGATAAGGGAGGGGGGAAAATTTACGTGCCCGCAGTAATAGGAGTGAGGAAATGTGGAATGCTAGTAGACACCGGAGCGGCTGTATCCATCACAAACTTACCCTTACAACTCACAAGTAAAATGATTCACTTAACTGGGGTAGGAGGGGATAAAACACCAGTTTACCTAAGCAAAACTACCCTCGTAGAAATAAACTATATCCCCATGAAATTCGATGTGTGCCAAAATAATGAGGGCACCATAATGGGCAATGATCTCATGAGAGAATATAATGTTCTAATCAATTGTGCAAAATGGAAATTGTTTTGCTCCACTCAGGTTGGTCGAAAGACTGAGATTGGGAAACTTACAAGCCACCTTAAAACGATTAAAGTGGCTACAGTCACCAATAGGGACTGGAACCTCGAAAAGGGGGGATTCAGAGCCACCTGCACCTCTGTCCTCGGAGCCTGAGCAGAAACAAAGTTAGATACAGGTCTAGTTAACATAGACCTGCTAAGGGTTCCCGGGCCGGAGCATAAGCCCCACCAACAATACTCAATTAAACCTGAAGCAGGAAAAGCAGTTGTGGAGATAGTGCAAGGACTAATGAAACAGGGAATCCTGAAAGCACCCACAAGTACAACGTGGCCAATAATAATGGCTGATGGGAGCTATAGGCTCACTATTGATTAGATTAGATTACTTACAGTGTGGAAACAGGCCCTTCGGCCCAACAAGTCCACACCTCCCCGCCGAAGCGCAACCCACCCAGACCCCTACATCTACCCCTTACCTAACACTACGGACAATTTAGCATGGCCAATTCACCTGCCCTGCACATCTTTGGACTGTGGGAGGAAACCGTAGCACCCGGAGGAAACCCACGCAGACATGGGGAGAACGTGCAAACTCCACACAGTCAGTCGCCTGAGGCGGGAATTGAACCCGGGTCTCCCACCGTGCCACCCTATTTATACAGGACTAAATAAAGTCACACCCAAATTGCACCCCATTGCAGCAGACCCCTCCACCATTTTAAACGGCTTAGCCCCCGAACACAAGATTTTTACTGTTTTAGACATAGCCAGTGGGTTTTGGTCTGTCCCATTAACAGCCTGAGTCCCAGAATAAATTTGAATTTGCAGTAAGGGACAGGCAGTACGTGGACTCGCCTGCCACAAGGGTTCCACAATAGCCCCACTATTTTTCACAGTATGATGAGTGACATTCTGAACAGAACAGATTTACCAGAGGGTAGCACTGCCCTCCAATATGTAGATGATATCCTAATTGCCTCAGAGTCTGAGTCAGGACACCAGGAAGCCTTATGTTTAGTATTACAGGAATTGGCAACCGCAGGGTTAAAAGTCAGCCCCACAAAGGCACAAATTGGCAAAACATAAGTCTTATACCTGGAACATCTCTTATCCCAGGGACTCAAAGAAATGCCCAATGACCTTGAGAAGGGAATCCAACAGAAGGCACAACCTACCACTATCGGGGAAGTCAGAAAGGTCTTGGGGCTCTTCAACTACTGTCGGAGCTTTGTACCCAAGTTCGCAAAATTGGCTGAACTGATCCACACTAAATGCACCTGAGTAGAGATGCTAAACACAAGGAAACTGAGGGCCATCTCCAATGTGAGAAGGGCAAAGTGGGAGGCAGTTTTTTTACCCCCAAGTCAGTCCATGGTAATAGTTAGGGATATGGGAGAAAACCCAGCTGAGAGAATTCTAGACACATGGGAACCGCACAACTGTGGGGATATAGATGGCCATGAAGATAGGGGGAGAGTAAAGGATACCCCAGACACAGCCGAGGAGACCCTTTTCATGGACAGGTCACCAAAATAAGGAACAAGGTCACCCTGAATAGGATGGGCTGTGGTAAATGATAAGTTAGAAACAGTTATGCCCATAAGGATTGATGGAAGTCAATCCACACAGGCAGCAGAACTGGTGGCACTTAGCTAAACACTGGAAGTAGCAAAAGGAAAAATCTTGAATATATATACAAAAAGTGAATATGCCTTCAGTGTAGTACATGACTATATAGTGGCATGGGGCATAAGAGGGTTCACCCCCTATCAGACACCAATTAAGAATTCAGGAACTATTGCATTCCAGTGAACAGCCAAAGGAGGCTGCAGTAATAAAATAAAGGCCCATCAAAAGGAGCCAGCAAAAGAGAGCCCAGGTTGGCTACAATTCAATGGAAACCAGTCAACAGACTGAGCAGCTCAGGAAGCCCTGGAACAAGAAGCCATTGACAAGACTGCAATAGCCACAACTGAATTAGCAAAAGATGCTAATCCAAATTCAGCACCTATAGGAGGACTCCCCGCAGGAAGTGAGAGAGCTATGGGAACTACAGGGGGCATTCAAAGGGGAGGATGGTATCTGAAGGCAAGCAGGCAAGGTGGTAGCACCAGGATGTATACAGAATACATTGCTTGAACTGCATCACAGTCTCTCCCATACAGGTAGAGAGGCCATGATAGCAAGCCTAGGAAGAGAGTGGTGGTGGAAGGGAATTGGTAGAGATGTGGTCAAGTATTGCCGCAAACGCATGGTTTGTGCACAACATAACCCAGGGACACCCATATAAGTTAGGATGGGACACCAGCCCAAACCGAGGGGACCCTTGGAACATCTTCAGATAGATTTTACAGGGCCACTACCATCTTCCCCTGGGAAAATGTACTGCCTGGTCATTATAGACCAATTCACCCGGTGGATAGAAACATTCCCGACCAAAAACTGCACTGCGACCACTGTAACCAGAATACTAGTGGAGGAGGTAATCCCTAGGTGGGGGTATCCCTCCAGATTGACTCTGACCAAGGAACGCATTTTACAGGAAAAGTCATGAAGACTGTCTGCCAATTACTCGGCATTAGACAAAGATTTCACATTCCCTATCACCCCCCCCCCCCCCCTCCCCCCCCCCACCTCTCCAGAGATCAGGGATGGGAGAGAGAATGAATAGAACGCTTAAAAATACTTTAGCTAAAACCTCAGGCAGAACATGGGCTGAAGTGCTGCCAGCCATACTACTGAGATTAACAGCCACCATGAATCAGGCAACCAGGCTAACACCATATGAATTAATGACCAGGCGAGCAATGCAATTGCCAGTGACAATTATCACAGGTTAAACTGATGAGTGTCCACTAAAGGACAAAATTCGGTGGCAAGTGGTAGAATTAAGTGTCCAGTTGAAAGGGTTGTGGTAATTGTTAAACAGGACAAAAATAGACAATAGACAATAGACAATAGACAATAGATGCAGGAGTAGGCCATTCTGCCCTTCGAGCCTGCACCGCCATTCAATATGATCATGGCTGATCATTCCTAATTAGTATCCTGTTCCAGCCTTATCTCCGTACCCCTTGACTCCACTATCTTTAAGAGCTCTATCCAATTCTTTCTTAAAAGAATCCAGAGACTGGGCCTCCACTGCCCTCTGGGGCAGAGCATTCCACACAGCCACCACTCTCTGGGTGAAGTAGTTTCTCCTCATCTCTGTCCTAAATGGTCTACCCCGTATTTTTAAGTTGTGTCCTCTGGTTCGGCACTCCCCCATCAACGGAAATATGTTCCCTCCTGCCAGAGTGTCCAATCCTTTCATAAAAATGACAAGACAGGGGAACTTGAAATCTTCCCTGAGGTCCCAAGCAGCAGGAAGCTGTGTCCAAGTGCGAGCCCTGCCCGACAAATCAGGCTTTGCCCCAAAATGGAATGGGCCATATGACGTGGTAATAATTGGGGACACCTGTACCTGCATAGAAGCACTAGACCCAACTAAAACCATTTAAAGATACCAATGACCAAATGGCTGTCATTGACCATTCCCCAGGTGCAGACAGAAATGGTGGACAAGATGGTCATCCCAGGGGGAGTACCGAAAACACAACAGAACAAACCACTCCGAAGTATGACTGCATCTCCTGATGAAAGCAAAGACTTTGACTGCAAAATGTATAAATCTGGATGTACTCCACTGTGGTTAAGTGGTGCGACTGTTGGGAGCATGTCAGATAACCTCTTCTATGAAACCCACCTAAGTTTACATGGGAACCGAACTGTCTGCTGGCCACTGGCGCTAGCAGTGGAATCCCTATTTGTGGCCACTCCAGTTTGGACTCCTCATGACCTGTATCCAGTAGACACCTTGAGAGCAGGGGCAGAGTGTAAGGGGCAGATAGGGAAATATAAATGGGGACTCCAGGGTAGATGTGTGAAGCTGGGCAGGACCACTGGCCCATGGGGTCGGGTCCCTCAGCCTAGAGAAGGGAAGTCCCATTTAAAACTCAGTAATTACCCACTCTGTTTCACAGGATAGGTATGGGGATGCACTTATGCCCTGGTTCCCAAAGATGACTCATGCGTCCAGACACAGTGCACTTATTAGTGCTGCACAGTCACCAGGGGACAGTTTACCTGTACCTTCAGCGAATGTGACCGCGGGCAGACAATTCATATGTGGTCAGTGCAGTGGCACCCATGTCAGCTCTGCCACATGGACATACCTGTTCGATACTTACCAGTGGGGCACCTGGGGGATCGGGGTGACATGGGTTGGCAGACAGATGGAAGGACGGGACAATGTATGTTATCAAGCAGCAGAGGGATTTGTTTTTCTATTTAAGGGGACTTATGTGACAGACACCCCTGACCTCCCAAACCTGTTCGCAGTAGGGACAATTGCACCCCATACTGTCCCATGCCACAATGGGGGACATGTTCAGAGAAGGATAGGAATCCGCTCCTTCAGTCAGGAGTTCTGTGCTGACTGGCAAGTCCCCATGAGTTTGGGGTCATCACTGGGATATGGATTCTTGGGATCTCTGTCTTTGGAGGGGCGCAGCAAGGGTCATTAGCGCTAAAAACTGAAATTACCTTGTATGTGGCCTGTATCTTAGGCAATAATACTTCAAAAGCCCTGGAAGCAATTAATGCAGAGCTGGCTGAACTCAGACTCTATGCAAAGCAGAAACATCACACAGTAGATTATCAATTAGCACAAGCAAAAGGGAATTTGTATAATTATTGGTGACAATTGTATCGTCCGTGTTATTGATGCTGCTTATAACATTATAGAAGCCAGGAATATCTGAGACCAGCGAGATAGTTTTCAACAGGGAGCCACAATTACAGATAGCTGGCTAAATTGGTTGATAGGGAAATCTTGGAGACCCAATTTGGCACATGGGATAGTTCTCTTCATTGTACTCGTGTTAGTATTCTGTGTAGGCCTCGGGTGTTTAAAGCTCTGCTGAAAGGCACTACTGACACGAACTGTGCTATGTTAGATTAGATTCCTTACAGTGTGGAAACAGGCCCTTCGGTCCAACGAGTCCACACCGACCACCGAAGGGCAACCCACCCAGACCCATTCCCCTACACCTAACACTATGGACAATTTAGCATGGCCAATTCACCTGACCTGCACATCTTTGGACTGTGGGAGGAAACCGAAGCACCTGGAGAAAACCCACGCAGACACAGGGAGAATGTGCAAACTCCACACAGACAGTTGCCACTGAGCCATAAATTGGCCACTTGACACACAAGATGGCCGCCAGACCACAATATGGAGAGAGACAGCAGAGCAAACACAGATACTACCTGGGGCCATCAGAATGCAAGCACAATGCACTCACAACCTAGTTAATTAGTTTAAGGCAGGTGGGGGAAAGAATAGACGTGAGTAACGTATACTGCCCGCCGAAGTGTCTGGGTCCAGCCAACACCTTTGATAGAAATGCTAAATTTGATACAGACTCAATACAAAGTGCTAACAGCCAGGGCTGCAGTAATTGTCCTTCTCAGGTAGAACGATTAGCGACCATTATTACAGCAATGGACTTCTGCGCAACATTGAAACTGACAATGTCGGCACTAAAACTGACAACGACCGCGTTGAAATTAACAAAGGCTGTGCAGAAATGACAATGACTGCACTGAAACTATTAACGACTCTGCAATGTTAACAAAAATACAAACTATATTACAGAGACAATAACCTTATCACTGACCTATTGTATTACAAAATGTTTAAAAGTATCTTGACATGTGCTCTGGGTTGAGAGAAGACTCACAGCTGACCCCTGTGCTGTTGGTGTCTTTCTCTCCCCAGAGTTCCAGTATTTCCTTGTACAATGAATTCTGTCATTGAACCCCGACTCTGACTCCAAGGCTGATGATTTTTCCCATAACAGGTGTGAGGTCAGCCTCTCTGTGTGTTGGGTTTAAATTAGCAGAGATGTTTACCCCGTGTTGTAACTTTGCTAACCAGACTCTCATGAGGAACCTTGTCAAACTTACTGAACCTCAATGAAATTCATATAGATCACATCTACTGCTCTGCCCTCAATCCTCTTTGTTACTTCTTCAAAAAACTCAGTCAAGTTTGTGAGATTCCCATGCACAAAGCCATGTTGACTATCCCTAATCAGTCCTTGCCCTTCCAAATACATGTGAATCCTGTCCCTCAGGATTCTCTCCAACAACTTTTAGTGGGCGGCACTGCTGCCTCACAGCGCCAGAGACCTGGGTTCAATTCCCACCTCAGGCGACTGACTGTGTGGAGTTGGCACATTCTACCCGTGTCTGTGTGGGTTTCCTCCGGGTGCTCCGGTTTCCTCCCACAGTCCAAAAATGTGCAGGTTAGATGAATTGGCCATGCTAAATTGCCCGTAGTGTAAGGTGTAAGGGAATGGATCTGGGTGGGTTGCGCTTTGGCGAGTCGGTGTGGACTTGTTGGGCCGAAGGGCCTGTTTCCACACTGTAAGTAATCTAATCTAAACTTGCCCACTACTGACTTCAGGCTCACTGGTCTATAGTTCCCTGACGTTTCCTTCCCACCGCATTAGCCAACCTCCAGTCTTCTGACACCTTACGTGTGACTATCAATTATACAAAAATGTCAGTAAGAGGCCAAGCAATCACTTCTGTAGCTTCCCACAGTGTTCTAGTGTACACCTGATTAGGTTCTGGGGATTTATCCACTTGTATGTGTTTCATGACATCCAATACCACCTCCTCTGTAATATGGATAATTTTCAACATGTCACCATCTATTTCCCCACATTCTATATCTTCCCTATCCTTCTCCACAGTAAACACTGATGCAAAATATTTGTTTAGTATCTCCCCCAAATCCTGTGGCTCCACATATAGGCTGCCCTGCTGATCTTTGAGGGGCCCTATTCTCTCCCTAGTTAAGGAGGATCCTCTATTTGCCAAAGCAATCTCATGTCCCCTTTTTGCCCACCTGATTTCTCTCATAAGTATACTCTTACCGCCTTTATACTGTAAGGATTCACTCGATCTCTCCTGTACGTACCTGGCATATGCTTCCCTCTTTTCCTTAACCAAACCCTCAATTTCTCTAGTCATCCAGCATTCCCTATACCTACCAGCCTTTCCTTTCACCCTAACAGAAATTTACTGTCTCTGGACTCTTGTTATCTCATTTTTAAAGGCTTCCCATTTTCCAGCCGTCCCTTTACCTGCAAACATCTGCCCCCAATCATCATTTGAATGTTCTTGCCCAATACAGTCAAAATTGGCCTTTCTCCAATTTAGAACTTCAACTTTTAGATCTGGTCTATCCTTTTCAATTATTATTTTAAAACTAATAGAATTATGGTCGCTGGCCTCCAAGTGCTCCCCCACTGACACCTCACCCCTGCCTTATTTCCCAAGAGTAGGTCAGGTTTTGCACCTTCTCAAGTAGGTGCATCTAAGAAAATTTTCTCTCCATTTAAACTTTTAATACAAGGAGTCCCAGTCTATGTTTGGAAAGTTAACATGCCTTAACATAACCACCCTATTATTCTTACAGATAACTGAAATCTCCTTCCAAATTTGTTTCTTAATTTCCTGCTGATTATTAGGGGGTCTATAATCCTAGCATAATAAGGTGATCATCCCTTTCTTATTTCTCAGTTCCAACCAAATAACTTCTATGGATGTATTCACAGTAATATCCTCCCTAAGTACAGCAGTAATGCTATCGCTTATCAAAAACGTCACTCCCCCTCCTCTCTTGTCGCACTGTCTATCCTTCCTATAACACTTGTATCCTTGAACATGAAGCTGCCAGTCCTGTCCATCCCTGAGCCACATTTCTGCAATTGCTATGATATCCCAGATCCATGTTCCTAACCATGCCCTGAGTTCATCTGCCTTCCGGGTGAGGCCTCTTGCTGGATGTAGGTTTGCTCGCTGAGCTGGAAATCTCATTTCCAGACGTTTCGTCACCCTACTAGTTAACATCTTCAGTGGGCCTCCAGGCGAAGCACTGCTGAAGATTTCTGCTTTCTATTTATATGTTTGAGTTTCTTTGGGTTGGTGATGTCATTTCCTGTGGTAATGTCATTTCCTGTTCTTTTTCTCAGGTGGTGGTAGATGGGGTCTAACTCGATGTGTTTGCTGATAGAATTCCGGTTGGAATGCCATGCTTCTAGGAATTCTTGTGCGTGTCTCTGTTTGGCTTGTCCTAGGATGGATGTGTTGTCCCAGTCGAAGTGGTATCCTTCCTCATCCGTATGTGAGAATACTAGTGAGAGAGGGTCATGTCTTTTTGTTCATGTATCCTGGTGGCCAGTTTTCTGCCTGTTTGTCCAATGTAGTGGTTGTTACAGTCCTTGCACAGTACTGTGTAAATGACATTAGTTTTGCTTGTTGTCTGTATAGGGTCTTTCAAGTTCATTAGCTGCTGTTTTAGTGTGTTGGTGGGTTTGTAGGCTACCATGATGCCAAGGGGTCTGAGTAGTCTGGCAGTCATTTCTGAGATGTATTTGATGTAGGGGAGAGAGGCTAGGGTTTCTGGATGTAATTTGTCTGCTTGTTTGGGTTTGTTGCTGAGAAATCGGTGCACAGTGTTCATTGGGTACCCATTCTTTTTGAATACTTGGTATAGGTGATTTTCCTCTGCTCTGCATTGTTCCTCTGTGCTGCAGGTTGTGGTGGCAGTTTTGTTGCAGCTTCGTTTGTGG
Organism: Chiloscyllium punctatum; assembly: GCF_047496795.1. Taxonomy (NCBI): domain Eukaryota; kingdom Metazoa; phylum Chordata; class Chondrichthyes; order Orectolobiformes; family Hemiscylliidae; genus Chiloscyllium; species Chiloscyllium punctatum. The sequence goes on along the minus strand of NC_092742.1, from coordinate 70,620,959 downwards.
ATGTTGGGGTGATTGCTTCTGTCGTTCAGTATTGACTGTTCGCTCTACTGTGACATCGAGGAATGGCAGTTTGTTGTTGTTTTCCTCCTCTTTGGTGAATTTTATGCCAGTAAGGGTATTATTGATGGTCTTGAAGGTTTCCTCGGATTTGTTTCACTTAGTGATGACAAAGGTATCATCCACGTAGCAGACCCAAAGTTTGGGTTGGATGGTTGTCGGAGCTGTTTGTTCGAGTCTCTGCATTATTGCATCTGCTAAGAACCTTGGTATTGGAGATCCCATGGGCATTCTGTTGGTTTGTCTGTAGGTTTTGTTGTTTAAGGTAAAGTGGGTGGTTCGGCATTGGTCCACTAGCTTGACGATACTGTCCTTGCTGATGAAGTTGGTGGTGTTTGGTGTCTGTGTCTTTGGGTCTTCTAATAGTGTAGTCAGTGTTTCCTTGGCCAGGTTATTGTTGATTAATGAAAGCAGGACTGTTACATCAAAGGAGACCATTATTTCATCCTCTTCTATCTTAGTATGTTTGATGGTCTTCAGGAATTCTTGGGTGGAGCGGATGGAGTGATGTGAGTCTTCTACTAAGTGTTTTAGTCTTTGATGTAGCTCCTTAGTCAATCTGTAAGTTGGTATTCCAGGTAGCGAGACTATGGGTCTGAAGGGGCTCCTAGTTTATGAATTTTGGGTAATCATTAAAGACACTAAGATAGAAGAGGATGAAATAATGGTCTCCTTTGATGTAACAGTCCTGCTTACATCAATCAACAATAACCTGGCCAAGGAAACACTGACTACACTATTAGAAGACGCAAAGACACAGACACCAAACACCACCAACTTCATCAGCAAGGACAGTATCGTCAAGTTAGTGGACTTATGCCTTACCACACACTTCAACATTAACAACAAAACCTACAGATAAACCAACAGAATGCCCATGGGATCTCCAATACCAAGGTTCTTAGCAGAGGCAGCAATGCAGACACTTGAACAAACAGCTCTGCCAACCATCCAACCCAAACTTTGGGTCCGCTATGTGGATGACAGCTTTGTCATCACTAAGCGAAATAAATCCGAGGAAACCTTCAAGACCATCAATAATACCCTCATTAGCATAAAATTCACCAAAGAGGAGGAAAACAACAACAAACTGCCATTCCTAGATGTCACATTAGAGTGAACAGTCAATGGGGAACTTCAAACCAGCGTCTACAGGAAAACAACACATACTGACCAAATATTGAACTACAGAAGCAATCATCCCAACATCCACAAATGAAACTGCATCAGAACATTATTTCAACAAGCCAACACACATTGCAGCACAGAGGAACTACGCAGAGCAGAGGAAAATCACCTATACCATGTATTCAAAAAGAATGGGTACCCAATGAACACAGTCCACCGATTTCTCAGCAACAAACCCAAATAAATAGACAAAACATATCCAGAAACCCTAGCCACTCTCTCCTACAACAAAGACATCTCAGAAATGACTGCCAGACTACTCAGACCCCTTAGCATCATGGTAGCCCACAAACCCACCAACGCACTAAAACAGCAGCTAATGAACTTGAAAGACTCTATGCAGATAACAAGCAAAACTAATGCCATTTACAAAATACTGTGTCAAGAATTGTAACAAACACTACATTGGAATAACAGGCAGAAAACTAGCCACCAGGATACATGAATATCAACTAGCCACAAAAAGACATGACCCACTCTCACTAGTATTCTCACATACAGTTAAGAAAGGACACCACTTCGACTGGGACAACACATCCATCCTAGGACAAGCCAAATAGAGATACACACAAGAATTCCTAGAAGCATGGCATTCCAACCAGAACTCTATCAACAAACACATCGAGTTAGACCCCATCTACCATTCCCTGAGAAAAAGAACAGGAAATGACATCACCAACCCAAAGAAACCCAAACATATAAACAGAAAGCAGAAATCATCAGCAGTGCTTTTCCTGGAGGCTCACTGAAGATATTACCTAGTATGGTGCCGAAACATCTGGAAATGAACCTTCCAGCTCAGCGAGCAAACCTACATCCAGAACCTCAACCTGAGCTACAAATCTTCTCAAAGCTTGCTAAGGCCTCTTGCATTGAAATAAATTCAGTTTAATTTATCAGTTCTACCTTGTTCTCTGCTTTGTCCCTGCCTGCCCTGACTGTTTGACTTGTTCCTTTTCCCAGCTGTACCAGTCTCAGATTGATCTCTTTCCTCAATTTCCATTCCCCCCCTGCTCCCACCCCCCGAAACTAATTTAAATCCTCCCAAGCAGTTCTCGCAAATCTCCCTGCGAATATATTAGTCCTCTTCCAAATCAGGTGCAATCTGACCTTCTTGTACCGGTTGCTTCTACTCCAGAAGAGATTCCAATGATCCAAAAGTGAGAAGCCTTCTCCCCTGCACCAACCCCTCAGCCACTCTTTCATCTGCTCTATCCACCTATTCCTCCCTTTACTAGCTCATAGCCCTGGGTGTAATCCAGATATTACTACCCTCGAGGACCTCCTTTTTACGTGTATATATATATTTATTGAAAAAAATTTCCCTTTATTTTACAAAAACACAAAGCAAAAAAAATTATAAAGTACAAAAGTACAAAAACGTAGAAATTATATCGTACTGTTATATTACAGTAATGTTAGCCATAACTGCCCATTATTTTCCAAGATACAGCCAATTCATATTTACTTAACTTAAACCAAATTAGCACAACTCAAATTAAATGAAATAACTAAATTAAATTACAATACACAAAAATTAAATTACACTACATTGTACTATATTACATTAGTCCACTCCTCTGACCTCCATCAAGGCTCCCATCCACAGGAGCAACAGTAATTATACACGTATTTACTAGGCCTCCCCCCAAGGTCCCTGGACTATCATATGCTGCCCTTGTGGCTATATAAAGGCCCTAATCAATACTGTTGACAGATACATGTCCATATAACTTAGAAAGTGCCGCCAGGTCTTATAAAATCGGTCCATTCTGTGGTGAGCCATACTTGTCAGATAATCCTGAGGGACATGCCCCATCAGAAGACCTGGAGGCGTTTCTGATATCCAGTTCATTAAGATGTTCTTCCTTGCACAGTGAGTCAGGATATTAAACAACCTCTTCCCGTGCATACCCAGAGAGGGTAGATTCGGTAGTCCCAAGAGGAGGGACATTGGATTCCCCCTAACTTCCACTCCCAGAATCCTCTCCAGCTCATTCACTATGACCCCCCAGTATCCGCGGATATTGTAACAGGACCAGAAACAATGTATAAGGATACCAATACTGTATGTACATTTGAGACATTTCGGGGAGGATCCTTTCTTAAACTTTGATAATCTCTCTGGCGCCATTTGGGCTCTGTGGAGGATCTTCAACTGCATCGTTTGTGCTCTATTGCACAATAAAATTTTCTTTACATTCCCCCATATATCCTCCCACGTTGCTGATGAGATTTCCTCCCCAAACTCCTGATTCCAAATCTCATGGAGTCTCTTCATATCCCCCAGGGCATTCCCTTTCTGCAGATGGTATATGGTACTAACTGAGAGAAAGCCCCACATCGGAGCACTCCACGTTCAATATCCAACTTGTATGGCTGAGTCAAGAGCGTGGTTTTCTTCTGTATGTAATCCCTAACTTGGAAATATCAGAAAAGATTCCTATTAGGGATTCCGTATTTCTGGCCTAATTGGCTAAAAGACATCAAGACTGCTCCCTCAAATAGATCTCCCAGATAAGAGGTTCCTTTACCCTCCCATGCTCTGAAGCCAGAGTTCATTGACTCCTGTCTAAATCCTGGGGCTCCCATTAACAGGGTAAACGGCGAAGTAGTAAGCAGATTGCCCTCACCCTGTTGCATCATCCTTCATGCTTTTATTGTTTTTATGATAATTGGACTTTCACAGTGCTCAACCACCGACTTCATCTTATCCTTGAACAGTAAGTTTATGATGGGACACTTTGCCTGCGAGACCTCCACATCAAGCCTTACATATGACAGCAGAGCACCTATTTGATATTTCTTCAGACCTGGGAGGTCCACTCCCCCTCCCCATATCCTCTGGAAGTTGCAACTTGGCAAATTTAATTAAGGGGCGCCTACAGCACCAAACAAATTATCCAAGCCATCCTGCAGGAACAGGAAATAGCAGCAGCATCCTCATAGGATATAGCAATCAAGGGTATACAGCCTAACCATGATATGGGTAGTCCCTCCCATTGCTGCAAGTCTTGCTTTATTCTCTCAAACAGCTGCTCAAAGTTAGCTCCGTACAGCTGCCCGAAGCGAGGAGTAAGAAAAATCCCCAGATAAAGAAAACCTTTCTGTGACCACCTAAAGGGAAATTCCATTCCGCCTTCCAGCTTCTGTATCTCCACCAACCCCAGCCACCCCCAATGGGCATGACTTCCGATTTTGTGAAATGTATCTTTGATCCCGAAAAGCTACTGAATAATTTAACTTTTTGCATTTACCTGGGTATAGAATTTTTGGTGTAAGCTAAAAACAAAAGGACATCATTCGCATAGAGAGGACTTTGTGTTCCCAACTCCCACTTCCGGTGCCATGATTTCAGGGTCTTTTCAGATAGCCTCCACCATTTGCGGCACGGTGGCTCAGTGGTTAGCACTATTGCCTCACAAGCACTAGGGACTTGGGTTCGATTCCAACCTCCGGCGAGTCTGTGTGGAGTTTGCACGTTCTCCCCGTGTCTGCATGGGTTTCCTCTGGGTGCTCTGGTTTCCTCCCACAGTCCAAAGATGTACAAGTTAAGAGAATTAGCGACGTTAAATTGCCCATAGTGTTGAGGGATGTGTAGGCTAGGTGCATTAGTTGGGAGGTAAATTTAGGTTAATAAGGTAGGGGTCTGGTGGGTTACCCTTCGGAGGGTCGAAGTTGACTAGTTAGGCTGAAGGGCCTGCTTCCACACTGTAAGGATTCTATGTTCTAAGTACCAAGGTGAACAGTAGTGCTGATTAGGGAACATCCCTGTTGTCTGCCCCTCTCCATATCAAAATTGCTTGATTTAATCCCATTCATAATAACCGCCGCCTCAGGGTCTTTATATAACACTGTCACCCACCTGGTGAAGGCCCCTCCCAGACCAAAACAATCTAGAACAGCATAGGCATACGACCATTCCACCCAACCAAAAGCCTTTTCAGCATCCAGGGAGACCACCAAACCCAGAATCTCTCTCTGTTGTCATATTGCACTCTATTCAACACCCACCTAATATTATTCGAGGATTTGCGACCCTTGATAAAACTCATCTGGTCCTCTTTTATAATAATGGGTAGTACCTTCACCAGTCTCAGAACCAACACTTCTGATAAAATTTTAAAATCCACATTCAATAATGAGATGTGTCTGTCCGATGTGCAATCCTCAGGGTCTTTCCCTTTCTTTAAGATAAGGGAGATATTAGTCTGCTGAAGAGAGAGTGGAACACAGTCTTGGTTATATGAGTGACTATACATCCCAGCAGTGGTTCAGCTATCATGTGTATGAACTCCTTGTAAAATTCACTCAGGAATCTGTCTGGACTGGATGCCTTACCACCTTGGAGCTGCCTTACGCCTCCTGCACCTCCTAACTGTTACACGTGCATTACAGGTATTACAAGGAGGCCTGAGCTGCATTTATATGGGGGAGGTCCACGTTTTCCAAAAAGGTTTCCATTCTCGCATTTACATCCCCACAGCTCTCTGATCGGTATAACTCTGCATAGACCACCCAGAATCTGACATTGATCTTCCTCAGTTCACGAGTGACATTGCCAGTTCTTTCCCTAATAGACACAATGGACTATGGAGCACTTTCCTTCCTAGCCAGGTAAGCCAGGGATCTACCTGGCTTATCCCCATGTTCAAAGAGCCTTTGCTTTGCAAAGGAGACCCCTCTCTTCGTCCCTTGTGTGAGCACTGAGTCCACAGCAGCTCAGAGAGCCATGGCCCGTTGCAATTTGACCACCTTCAGCCAGGCCTCGAGCATCTGCTGCTCCCCGCTCCGTCTCCTTCTCGTTGCCAAGTATGAAATAATGAGATCCTTTAAGAATCGTTTGGTGGTCTCCCAGAGCACTGATGGTTTACTAGCCGCACCTCGATTCATGTCCCAAAAAGCTCTGAACTTCCTTGTGAAATACTGTATGAAGTTATCATCCTTCAACAGAAATGGATCCATGCATCACTGCTGCCTACCTACTCCACTACCTTTGGTCGTAACATCTAAATATACTGCCGCATGGTCCAAAATAGTTATGCTCGCAATTCTGCAGGCTAAAACCAAGTCCAAACAAACCGATGGAACAAAGAACATATCAATTCTTGTGTGGTACTTGTGGGGCTTGGAGTAACAGATAAAGTCCCTCTCATTCGGGTGGAGGCACCTCCACAAATCCACCAGGCCAGCTCCTCACACAAGTCCACTAATTGCCTAGACTGCCGAGATGTACCCAACAGCCCTCTTGGCATCCATGAGCCAATTAAAGTCTCCTCCTATACTCATACAGAGCACCCCAAAAGCCATCAAATTAGAGACTACTTCAACTAAAAATTTGACAGCGTGCGCCAGGGGACAGTAAATGCTCAGGATGCCATACTCTTCTCTGTGTATTGCCTTGAGAAAGATGAACCATCCATATTCATCCTTGATTTGATCTGTCACCCAAAATGGGAGATTCTTTCATACCAGTATGGCTAGTCCTCTGGATTTGGAGTTAAAGGTGGTAAAGAATACCCTATCGTATCCCCCCGCTGGAGCTTGAGGTGTTCCCTATAGTCAAGTGTGTTTCTTGCAACAGCGCGATGTCAACCCTTTCCTTCTTAAGATTTGAAAGCCCCTTTTCCCTTTTATTGGGGGAGTGGCTCCCCTTTATGTTCCAGGTGCACCATCTGAACAGATCGCTAGCCATGACCGCACACTATAGCCCGCATTCCCCTGAGAAGGACAAGCCCAATCAATGTGCAACAAGTGGAGAAAAAACAGACTTTGTCAAATCTGAAGACTATTCCTACAAACACTACCAGATAGCAAAACTAAAAAAACTAACTTCTATCTCTAACTGAAATGAATAAACACAAAAAGCACAAATTTCCAGAGATCCCCATCCCCCTTGCCCATAAGGGCATTCACTCTCAACCTCATAACCATCCTATCACCTTCCGGCTAAGGCCGCACCACAAATCCAAGCAAGAAAAAACATATTATTTACACTCCTACCAGTTAACAATGTATGCCCACCCCTCTCCCTCCTCATCTCAACCCCATGCATCTTTACACTAAAGAAGTAACCACCCCTCACCCAGAAAAACAGAACAACAGAATAACTAGTGATCTCAAAACAGACATTATATAGAACATACCAGATTTTCCACCTGAGCAATATCAGTCAATATCTATCATTTCATTGAGTCCAAAAATTCTTTTACTTTTCCCGCTGAATCAAAGTTGTAAACAGTTCCTCCATAAATGAAGCAGTCGGGTACCTCAGAGAGTATTGAACTTTTAAATCTTCCAGTTTTTTCATTACGTCATCAAAAGTCTTCTTTTTCTTAATTATAGGCACAGAAAAAGCCATGAAAAAACCATTATTTTTGAGCCTTTATACATCAAAGCCTGTGGATCTTTTCCCAATCTTCTGACTGTTTTATTATTAGATACTTTTCCTTATAATGCCGGAGTCACACTAGGACTGGGCGGGGGCACTGGGCTGGCCTGAACCTGGGCATCGCAATCCGGAGACCCGTCCACACTCACCCAGTGCGATGCAATCTCCAGGCCCAGCAACTCCAGAAGCCATCCCTCAAGGAAGTCAGTGGGTTTTCACCTTCTTCACACTCAGGTAAGCCCAAGATCTGATTTTCGAGGTCGTCTATTTGTTCCTGCAGGGTGCGAACCTGACCTTCCAAGGTTCAGACCCGCCCCCTCAGAGTTCTCCATTGTGGCCTGCGAGGCCATGGCCCACTGTTCCACAGCTTCCACGTGTTGATCCAAGGTGCGGATCTCCTGCTCATGCTTTGCCAGCATGGCAGTGATTGGTTCCAGCACTCCCTTTTGTAAACTCTGTTAGTAACTGCTGCTGCTCCATTGAACTCAAGGGCGCCATCAAGTTAATGGCTGCGGGGATACCCAACATAGTAGGGGAGTGTCTTGCCTGCTGCATTCCCCTAACTCTTTTTCCCTTCAATGTCTTCATATCAGCTCCAGATCTGCTAAATCCTGATTTAAAGGAGCTCTCGGTATTTGACTTATTTTAAACTACAGACTTTCCACAGGGGTGACTAATGAGTAGGGGTGGGGGAGGTGCCCACCTTGCCTGGGCAAGGTGCTCACCACAGAGCCTAACACAGCAGACTGTTCAGACTGCCGCCATCTTGAATCTCCCGGACCTCCTTTTTAAATTCTGCCAAATATTCTATGTTCTCCTTTCAGAATCTCATCCTTTTCGCTTCCTATGTCATTAGTTCCAATGTGTACAATGACCTCCTGCTGGCACACTCCCCTTTGAGAATATTCTGCACCCTCTCCAAGATATCTTTTATCCTGGTGCCAAGGAGGCACGCAACATTCTGATTTTTTGCTGCTGACTACAGAAGCATCTGTCTGTGCCTCTGACTAGAGAGACACTTATCACAATCAATCGCTTGGAATCTGACGTACCCCTCCTTACATTAGAGCCAGTCTCGATACCAGAAACCTGACTGTTCATGGTATATTCCCCTGAGAGTCCATCACCCCTACATTTTCCAAAACAGCATACTTGTTTGAAATGGGGATAGCCGCAGAAGACTCCGACATGCCCTGCCTACCCCTCCTATCTTTCCTGGAGTTAACCCATCTACTTGACTGTATCTGCAGCTTTTCTCCCTTCCTATAACTGCCATCTATCACACCCCCAGCTCTTGTAAATTCCTATTGCCTCTAACTGCAGCTCCAACCAATCCATGCGATCTGATAGGATTTACAACCAAAGACACTTACTGCAGACATAATCATCAGTTACATGGAAACTCTCCCTAAACCCCCACATCTGACAGGAAGAGCATATCACTCTACTAAAGTCCATCTTTGCTCTTTCACAATCTCCAGACCAAGAAAATAGTATTGTCTTTTTGCTCTAAGAAACAGTGCTGCAGGCTAGCTTAGTACTTATGGTTTATATTTTTAAAATTTAATCAAGAGACAGATCCCAATAAAACATAATCAAGAAAGAACCCGCTCTACTCACTACTGTAGACTTACAGCAGGGTTACACATTAAAATTATGCACATATCTGTTCCTGTGCTGTGAGCTCTCCCACATGGATCACATAACATTGAAGAATCCAACAAACTTTAATTATACCTCATGGTATTTACATATGGACATTCCAATCACAACTTCAAACTGAGGTATTCAGATGTAGTGTCACACAGTACAAAAAGATAGAACTCAGCACAATGGAGACTGAGAGCTTTATACCATTAATTCACATACCATGATGTGGTGATGACATCATGAGTATTTCCCTTAAAGGTATATCACTTTTGTGCTGCGATACATATCATAACAATAGTGAGGCTAGACATTGAGCTTCATGCACTTGAATGAGAATGGAACCCACAGCTTTTTGACTCGCAGGTGCGAGAGGGCTAATACAAAGCCACAACTGACAAAATGTATACATTCACGTTCACCAGAGTTATAGAGATCTACAGCAGAGAAAAAATCCTTTCAGCTCATTGAGTCTGCACAAAAACAACAGTCTAACTATCCTTATCCATTTTTTGTTTTAGCTCCTGTATGCCTTGGCATTGCAAATGCACATCTAAATGATCTTAAATGTTAAATGCTTCTTAAATGTTATGAGGGTTTATGCCTCTATTACGCTTATGGTTGGTGAGTTCCAAAGTCCCAGCAGCCTCTGGTTGAAAAAGCATTTCTCACATCTCCTCAAACTCTCCTGCCTTTTAACTTAAATCTATGCCCCCAGTCATTTATCCTTCCAACAAGGAGAAAAGTTTCTTCTTGCCTACCCTATCTGTTCCCTCCATAATTTGATACATTTCAATTATGTCCCCCCTCTGTCTCCTATGCTCCAACAGAAACAATATCTATCCAATCTTTCTTCATAACTAAAACTCTCCAGCCAAGGTAACATTCTGGTAAATCTCCTCTGTACACTCTCCAGGGCAATCACATCCATCCACGAGTATGGATTCCAGAACTACTGTAACTGTGGCCGAACCAACGTTTATACAGTTCCAGCATAATCTCTTGCTTTTAAACTCTGTGCCTCAGCTAATAAAGGCAAGTATCCCTTACACCTTCTTTACTACTTTATTTACTGGTCCTGCTACCTTAAAAGTCATCACAATCACTCTGATCTTCAGTGCTTCACAGGGACCTATCATTCATTATGTATTCCCTTGCCTTGTTCCTCCTGCCCAAATGCATCACCTCACACTTATATAGATTGAATTCCATTTGCCGTTGAACACACCATCTGACCAGTCTATCCATATCCTCCTATAATCTACAGCTATCCTCCTCACTATTTACCACCCCACCAATTTTGGGCAGCACCTCCATCCTGTCTGTAAGAATGACCCCGACATTCCCAGTTGCTGGCCATTTCAATAAAGCCCTTTGCTTGTCCTGGGCCTGCTACCATGTTTCAATAAACACCAACATACCACATTTTCCACATCAATACTTTAAGCTTCTAGTACTCAATTTTGAATTTCACAACTTGAGAATCATGACCTCTGTCCTTCATTCTCATTACAAGACCCCCACCACCCCCTCGACCATGTGTCTTATTGGCTTTGCTTTCAGCAAAGTGAACTTTCTCTCTTTCATAATTATTCTTTACACCAATTTTAAATCACTATATCTCTTTAACCAATAATAACACTCAACTGGGTACTCTCACCAACCAGAGGAAGAATGTCCTCTTTCCTCAGGACTGACAAAGGAATCCACAGTGCCAGACCCTACCCACCTCATCTGAGGTTACCACCTGAGGCAGTGCAGTCTGATCCATCTGGAAAAATGCCCAGAAATGTAGAAAAGAAGGTTAATGACCTCTCCACTCTGCCTGTGTAGGTGCAATACTCTCCTGTCTTCTATGTCATCCTCATCTATTTCTGCTACCATACCCATCTCCCAGCAAGGCTCATGTTCACCCCCCTCACTCTTACCATCCTTCCACCTTCCCAACACCACTGGCCTTCCATGGCCTCTGCACTGCCTCCTCATTCACTCACTTGGGACACCTCACCCAATCCCGCCCTTTCCCTCATTCCCAGAGAAAACATTCCACAATAGGGCTGAAAGAGACAAGAAAACTATCAGATGGCCAATATATGTTTCCTCACTCCCTACAAGGACCAGATCTTGACCCTGACTGCACCAAGTTGCCAACTGACTGCCTCCAAGTCCCTGGACTGACATCAGAGGCTGCCATTGACTTACTGTGTTGACATCTCATAAATGAGGAGTATCATCTTTGACCTGACTGAGGATTATCCCCTTAGTTTTTAAAAGAAGTCCATTTAGTTGATGCACATGTAATGTTTGCAGCATACGCTGCTGGTCCTTGGTAGGTGTGAAATTTGCATGGCATGATGCCACACAGCAATATGTTCACCCCTCTGAATAATGACAGCTGCCAACTATGACAGGCTTGCTGATTTTGTGATTTTATTAAAGATACCTTAAGACAGAAGTACTATGTGGCTGTTAGCTTGAGCTGAGGGGCAAAGGCAAAGCATCTAGTTGGATAATAAGTGAGTAAATGCTGAGAGAACAAGTGAGCAGTCTGCTCCTGTCCATGACCTGCAAGTCTGTCCCTGCTCACAGTGACCTTGCTGAAGCATTCAATAACAGCCAGAGCACTCCGAGGCGCAGCAACAAAGTAAGTGGATCAGAGATGTTCAATGATTGTGCAGAGAGGCTGGCATCTGTCCGATGTCAGCCTGTGTTGATATGGACTGTATGCAGCTGGTGTCTATGGTGTGTGACATTGGTGCAGGCCGTACAAGATGAAGGGCCAGAGGAGTGTGCAATGAGCTGAAATTGCGAGGTACCGGCTCCTTCATTCATGTTAGGAATTCCCAGTCTAGTTTCTATCCACCGAGTATGATAGTTAACATTAATGAGGAAAACATTATGTAATAACAGAGGTGACAATAAGTGATAATCCCTGTTAATAGGCCTCTCTTCCCTCTCTAGGGTGAATCTCATCCCAATATCCAGAACTTAGTTAGAAAATGAAACTTGTTGACTTCCCATGTAATTTTGTCAAATTTCTCACCAAATCCCATATCATTCAAGATGTGGGAAGATTCCTCCCATCATCAATGACAAATGACGAAGTAGTATGTGGGCTATTAATAAAGTCTCTCTTGAAACTGCATCATACATCATATTTAAATCATAGTGAAACTTGGAAGCTGTGTCCTAAAGAAGTAAATTATGTGCTATCATGACCAGGGCATAATTACATTGTATGTAGCTCAGCCTTGCTAGAATATACCCAGAGAGTTTACAAAAGATAGCATTGATGAAATCATTGTTGCTAATAATTTATTATAGACTTTCAAGATTTAAAATTAATCAGGAATAAAATGTTTTATACTATTTACAAATAAATTTTGTCGCACTTGCTATAAGGTATGCACAATGAAATTATATCAAAACTCCATAAACCTACATTTACATAATATAGTCATATCCCCCATACACATATAGACATAAACATTTACTATTGAATTTCATTAAGTTGTATACTATCTTCCATGATATTGTTTCTAATTTCTGTTATTTCAGGTTTGCTCTTTCGAATATTTTATGCTTGATCTTAGGAAATGAGCATTCTTATGGTGCAGGGTCATCCACAGAACAGTTTGGGAAAGAGGGCCAGAATTTTGATCCAATAATTGTGAAGGAATGGCAGGATAGTTCCAAAGTAGGATGGTGCAAGTGATTGACGGGAATTTACAGGTGGTGCAGTTCTCATGCCTCTGTTGCCAACCAAATACTTTGCCAGGGATACTGCCAAGCTTCTGGAGTGTTATTGGAGCTGGTCTTATCCAGGTTAGTGGGGAGTTTTCACCACATTCCTGAATTGTGCCTTATAAATGGTGAACAAGGGTTCAGCAGAGGGGAGGTGAGCTATTTACCACAAATTTCTGAGTCTCTAATCAGCTCTTGTAGCCACGGTCCAGACAGTTTCCGGTCAATTTTTTAAATAATATATTTTTATTGAAAAAATAGTTTTTTAAAAAATATTACAACAAATACAAAACAATACAATTTAAAACAGTACAAAAAAAAATAAAAAATGTCCAACCGACCCTCATGCACTAATGTATAAACATATATAGAAAAATATAGAATAAAAAAACCAAACTAGCTATTTAACTAAATAAATAATAACCAACAACAAACTAATAAATAGTAATAACTCAACCCAGCCAAACAAGACACTCATACATTCACAGTTCCTCCTCCCTGGATATTGGATTCATAAAACATAATTGTTACAGCTATATAAAAGCCTTTATTAGTGTGGCAGATACAACTGTGTCCAAGTATTCCAAAGAGGGCTGCCATATTTTATAAAAATTCTCAATTTTGTGGTGTACCATATTTGTGAGAAAATCCAAGGAAATATGCTCCATAACAATCTTCCGCCAACCCAACAGGCTCGGGGGATTTTCGGATACCGAACCGAACAAGATATTCTTTCTTGCACAAAAAGTGAGGATATTGAAAAGTTTTTTCTAATGATCGGCTGCAGGGAACACACTGGGCAGGCTAAGAAGAGGAGAGATCAGGTCCTTCTCCACCTTTACACCCAAAATCCTCTCCATTGCTCCCACCATAGCGCTCCAGTATGTTTGAAGCCTACCACAGGACCAGAGACAATGAGTAAGAGTGCCCTTACAGACCTTGCACTTGGGACATTTTGAAGATACCTCTGGTTTAAACTTTGACAAATGATCTGGAGCCAAGTGGACCCAGTGGAGAATCTTCAGCTGTAAAGCATGGGTCTGTTGTAAATTGATATCTTTCTTGCATTTTCCCAAATATCTTCCCATGCCTCTGAGGAGACCTCAACGCATAGCTCTTTCTCCCACACCCTGCAGAGTTGATCGAACTTACCTGAGGGGGCACCCCCCAAATTGATGACATAAAATGCTGACAGAAAATGTTCTCTTAGCACTGAGCACCCCCTCTCTATGTCTGATTTATAGGGATCAGTCAAACATATAGTGTTTTTTTGAATAAAATCCCTAACTTGAACAAAAGCAAACAAGTTCCCTATCAGATAGCTCGTATTTCCATGCTAACTGATCAAAAGACATCATTGTGTCTCCCTCAAATAAATCGCCCATGCAAGACACACCCCTAGGTGCCCAACGTTGGAATCCTGAATCCATCATCCCTGGTTGAAAACTCAGCATTACTACTACTGGTGTAAGAAAAGATGCTTTGCCAATGTTGCCTTCCCTCTGCCAAACTGCCCTCCATGCTTTAACAGTATTGATAACTATTGGGTTATGGCAATACTCCTTAACTGTCCTCATCTTGTCCAAAAACAGCAAGCTAGTAATGGGGCACTTTGTCTGGGAGGTTTCAACATCTAACCATATTGAAAGAGAGTCCCCACAAGCCCAATCACTCACTTAGGATAAAAGCAAGCTTAGTTGATAGTTTTTAATGTCTGCGAGATCTACTCCCCCCAGTCTGTGAGGCAATTGATGTTTAGCTAATTTAACGAGGGGCCGCTTATGATGCCAAATAAAAGAGCTGAACCAGCCGTTCAACCTCCTGAGAGTTTGCTTATTGAAAACAGGGGGAGCATCCGTATAGGGTATCGCAAACAGGGGAGAATATTCATCTTAATAAGCGTTATCCGAATCAAACCACGAGACTGGAAGTGCCTCCAATCTTTGAAAGTTTTGTTTGATTTTATCAAATAATTGAACAAAATTGGCTTTGAACAGGCAATCCAGTACTGGAGTAATGAATATACCCAAATACACAAACCTCCCCCCCCAACTTCCCGTGACTTAAATGGGAATTGATATTCGCCCTCAAGACCTAGCACTTTCGTAAGACCACCCATAGGCATAGCCTCTGATTTCACAAAATTAATCTTGTACCCCGAAAAGGTGCCAAACGTGCTGATGCTTTGTATCAGGTGAAGAACTCAAAGTGCTGGACTTGACAAACAAAATTAGGACATCGTCTGCTTACAACAAAATCTTATGTAATTTTGACCCCACTGCTGCAGCTGATATATTAGGATCCCCATGAATGACCTCCACCAATGGTACAATCACCAACATAAAAGGGGGACAGCCCTGCTGGCTACCCCTAAAAATGTTAAAATTGCTTGAATCCACCCCATTGGTGATGACCATGGATCACTGTGGAGAATCTTTACCCATCTTATAAAAGCTTCGCCCAAGCTAAACCACTCCAGAATTTAGGAAAGTTATGGCCACTCAACTCGGTCAAATGCCTTCTCTACATCTAGAGAAATCACCAATCCCTGTATTGAGTGTTGTTGATACACTTGAATTACATGAAGCAGCCTCCTAACATTATTGGAGGATCTGTGACCCTTTATGAAACTCGTCTGATCCTCTTTAACAATAGAAGTTAACACAGTCTCTAGTCTTAACGCGAGAGTCTTAGAGAGGATTTTAAAGTCCACATTTAAGCATGAAATGGGCCTGTATGAAGCAAAGTCCTCCCGGACCTTCCCTTTTTTTAAGAATAAGTTGAAATATTAGCCTCTCTCAGAGATGGCAGGAGACAATGCTGACTGTATGAATCATTAAACATATTGAGCATCGTGCCTGACAATATGTTTATAAATTCCTTATGGAATTCGCTGGGAAGTCTGTCAGGACTGGACGCCTTTCCACTCTGAAGCTGCTGCACAGCCCCCTGCACCTCTTGCTCTGATAAGGAGGCATTGAGAAAGGACTCATTCGAGGGTCACACCCGGGAGCTTCAGAGCCTTAAAATAAGATTCCATTTTGGCTGCCCCTCCTCACAACCCTCAGATTGGTATAACTTAGAGTAAAATCTCTGAAATGCCACATTAATCTTTTTAGAGTCACATGTCAGGTTCCCAGATCCTTCTCTAATCGCTGTAATGGCTTGTGGGGCATTCCTTTTCCTGGTGAGATATGCTAAGTATTTGCCTGGCCTGTCACCATGCTCATATAACTTTTGCTTTGCAAAAGCAAGCTCCTCTTTGCCATCTGCATGAGCACAGAATTCAATGCAGACCACAGCACCATAATCCTCTGTAGTTTAACCAATGAGGGTCTGTCAAAGGAAGCCTACTTGGCTGCATTAAACCATACTTTGAGGAGATGTTGCTGAACACCCTTCTGCCCCTTCCTACTGGTGAAATAGGAAATAACTAACCCCCTAGCATAGGCTTTGGAAGTTTCCCAAAGGACGGATAGGTTACTAACTGAGCCTGAGTTAATGTCTAAGAGCGCCTGAAATTCCCTCGAGAAGTACTCCACAAACTTATTATCCTTAAGGATAAAGGGATCCATTCACCAGTGCCTCGGGCCCACTGTAATTTCCTTCATCTTAACCAACTGGTACCCTGGAGTGTGATCAGATTTGGCAATGTTATCAATCAAATAAGATGCCACCAAGTCCAGGGTTGCCACGGGGCCAGAAAAAAAATCAATCCTGGTGTGGCATCTGTGCAGTTTGGAGAAAAATGTAAAATCCCTGCCTGTAGGGTGGAGACGCCTCCAGATGTCCACCAACCCTAATTCCACATACAGATCCACTAATTATTTAGTTTGTTACAGAGAGTATCAGGGGACATTTGGGAAACCTGACTACTGTGGAATCCATGAGACAATTAAAATCTCCCCTCATTATGATGTGCTGGAACTCAAGACTGATCAGTTTAGAAAACACATCTACCAAAAATTTGAAGGGATGTGCTAGAAGGCAATAAACATTTAAAACACTATGTTCTTCCCCATTTCTCAAAGCTTTAAGAATTGCAAACCTCCCGTGTGTGTCTTTAACATACTCTAGTAGCTTAAATGGGAAATTCCTCCTAACCAATATAGCCACTCCCCTACTTCTGGTATTAAATGATAAAAAATAAATTTGATGAAAGCCATTCTGCTGTAATTTCAAATGCATCTTAAAATCCAAGTGCATCTCCTGTAACAAAGCAAGATCCATCTTCTCCTTTCTAAGACTAAAAGTGCCTTCTTCCTCTTAATTGGTGAGTGATCCCCCTTGATGCTCCAGGTACACCATTTAATCAAGTCATTAGCCGTAAACTTCTGCAGTAACATTTAAATTCAAGAGAGCAGGAACTCAAATCACAAATCATTGAGCCTTCATGTCACATGATCTATTGAACATAAAAACAACATAAGCTAAAACCACTACAGTTAACAAACTTTTAAAAATTAAAAACAACAAAAAACAAAAAACAAATCAACATATAAAGTGCCAATGGCACTGAATAGGGGAAATCATCCCCTGCCCAGAGGGGGCAACTACCCATCCCAAACTGCCCATAAGTGGGCATCTAGCCACCCCACCCATTTCCCCTTCTCCTAGCTAGAGCCGCACTGCGAACACAAGCAGAAAATAAAGTAAACACACCATAGAATAGCAATATGAATTAAGAAAACAGTTTTAAAGAAAATAAAAGGGTGAATACTCCACCCATCCTTTGGTATATCTTAACTTAGAACATCTCAACCACCACCAAACAGTTTAAACCAAATTATTATCAATATAGAAAAAAAAGAAAGCTCCATCCGGACTTCTTCTGTTTCTTTTACAAAACGACAAAGACATACACAAGCAGCACTATTATTTATGCATACTAAATTGTTTAAATTAGGATAATTTGTCCACAAGTCTCTTGCCTTCTCCAACATGTCAAAGAGATGTACCGATCCATCTAAGGTGATCCGAAGCACTGCCGGAGAGTACTGGATCCCAAGCTCCTCAGTCTTCTCTTGACACCATCATAAGATTTTCTTTTCTGGATCACCGCCACTGAGAAGTCCTGGAAGAACATGATCTTTTAGCCCTCATAAATTAGGGCCTTTGGATACTTCCCCTGGATTCTGGAAGCTTCCATGATTCTCTCCTTATCCCTATCATGATGGAACCACACCAGGAGAAGACAAGGATGTTGACCCAGACCTGATCTCCGCACTGTGACCCGGTGAGCCCTCTCTATTTTCAATCCTCTCATGTCAACCTCCAAGTCAAGGAATTTCAGCAGCCAGTCCTCAACAAATTCTGCAGGCCTCTCACCTTCCTTACCCTCAGGCAGACCGATGATCCGAATATTTTTTCCCCTGCCCCTGTTCTCAAGGTCATCCACTTGGTCATGCAAATTATGGAACTGCATCTTGAGGGCTTGGATCCTATCCTTGGATGAACTTGCATCAGTTTCCACCACTGTGACTCTGTGCTCAACCTCATTCGCCCTCTTTTCCAGGTCTCCCAGTTGCTGCTCATGCTTCTGCAGCATGAGAGAGATTGGAGACAGCTTCTCTTGTACTTGTTTCCCCAACATCTAGCGAGATTTCATGAGCTCATTCTCCAGGGCCTGGAAGGTAATCGAGCCCGAGGATCCTGAGGCTGGGCCACAGGCTTGCCTCGGATGCTCCTCTTTTTCTCGGCATTTCTGGACGGCAGAAAATGCAAGTAAGTTAACTTTTCAAAGTTTCTTGGGACTGCACGATCTTTCTGGAGTCCCAGGATATCGTGATGGTCCAGGTTGTGCAGGTTAAAAGTTCATCCTACTTGTGCTGCAGTGTGGAGCTCTGCAGTGCAATCCTCCTGGATCGTCGCCATCTTGGATCTCCGTCTGGTCAAGTTTGATGGTCAGGCTACAATATATAATGTTAGATTTATTGATTTTTTAAATATCATTTATTTTAAGTTTGGATTTTGAATTATTAGATAGTAACATTTGCTTCTCCATGGGTCTGACATCATTGTCACATCCTGCTCTCTCTCTCTCTCTCTCTCTCTTTCCCTATAATTCTGGAGAATTTTAGAACCTACACTGTACCATTGTAATGGCTGTACATTCTCAGTATTGTGAGGTGGACAAATGTTAACAGTTCCCCCACTGCTCTTTCAGCAAATAGTGAGGGTCACTCCTCAGTGATGTAGCGCTGCATATACTCAGAATGTCCAACCTGGTTATGAAGACCCCAGTCAGGGTAAAGACCTTGACTCCTGCACCCTGCAGATGTTAGTCATCTCGGTGCGACTATCTTGAGTAGCCTGTGCGAGGCCCTTCATGTGGCTGTCCCAGACCCCAAGTTATGCTGTTGAAATGCTTGAGGTGCTAAATTCATGTGTGACTCAGTCCAAGCTGCCCAGGTCTATTGGAGGTTGCTTTTATCCATGAATGAGGAATAGACCCTGCTGTGTGGCCCAATAATCAGGAGAAGGATGTTGTTAGGAATTTGTAAAGTTGACAGCCATTCCTTGGTGGCTTGCTGACATTTCCCTTAAGGGAGAGGTGGAGGGACAAGTGATGACCACAGGTTATTGTTGAGCTCCTGGCTTTGAACATAAGAGGGATTCCCAGATTTAGGTTAAATATGGTACCAATGACATAGACTCTGGAAGATGCTGGGGGCGAGGCGGGGGTGGAGGGGGGTGGGAGGAGGCTGCTGGGAGTGGCAAGGACAGCACACCGAAAGTGATTTTTCCTTTAATCCATGAGGGAATGCATAAGAGAGAAGACCTTGCAACTAGTTTTGATAGATGTGATGCTATCTAAAATAGCCACTGTTACACTTGATCACAAAAATGCAAAGACATGGGCACAAGCTCAGTTGTTTGCCACAGCTACTGTCTGATCTATTGAGTCTTTCCTGATAGTTTGTTTTAATTTAGTTTTCCAGCATCTGCACTATTTTGCTTTTCTATTGCTGTTAAAGTAGATCTTTGATTGGTCATTAGATGGAGTGTGGTTAGGGCATGAAAGTTGTTAACACAATAAATGGGTGAGTCAATGGGCACAGATACATTTCTGATGCTGGAGATCAGAGTCAAAAAATGTGATGCTGGAAAAGCACAGCCGGTCAGGCAGTTTCCTGATGCAGGGTTTATGCCCAAAATGACTAGATCCCCTACAGTGTGGAAACAGGCCATTTGGCCCAACCAGTCCACACCAATGCTCTAAAGAGTAACCCACCCAGACCTATTTCCCTCTGACTAATGCACCTAACGCTATGGGCGATTTAGCATGGCCAATTCACCTGATGTGCACATCTTTGGACTGTAGGAGGAGACCAGAGCACCAGGAGGAAACCCTCACAGACACAGGGAGAACGTGCAAACTCCACACAGACAGTCATCTGAGGCTGGAATTGAACCCAGGTCATTGGCACTGTGAGGCTGCAGTGCTAACCAATGAGCCACCATGCTACCCTAATATTGACTCTCCTGCTTCTCAGATACTGCCTGACCTGCTGTGTGCTTTTCCAGTGCCACTCTTTTCGATATAGATACATTTCATACCAACCGAATGTGCACATGAGAGAGGAAACAATGAAAAAAATATAGGCAACATGGAGTTGGGTGGGAAGAGGTTTGTGTGCAGCAGAAACACTGGCAAGGATAAGGAGGGCCAAATGTCCTGTTTTTGTGCTGTAGTTTTGATGTAAATCAACATAATTGAACTTTCTAAGCAAAATATACACAGTGTGTTGAACGTGGTTCATTCCTAATTTGTAATGTCATGTCCTCACATTGCACTGCAATCAGAGTTCAAATAATTAAGATAAGACAGTTAGATTTGATTTGGTTAAAATAACTTTCACACTAAATATTAGGACACATGTCTCTGCTTTATTTATTATATCTGACATAAATCTACACCTGATCAATGGCGACATTAGGGCAAGATAATCATTTGTGTGTCTCCTTTGCATGAGGACAGTAACTGACCAACAATGAATTTTGATAGGTAGAGCACAGGACTCGTGAATTATAGTCATAGAGTCTTGGAGATGTACAGCATGGAAACAGACCCTTCGGTCCAACGTGTCTATGTTGACCAGATATTCCAACCTAATCGAGTCCCAGTTGCCAGCACTTGGAGGGGCATGGATAGGATAAATAGACAAAGTTTTTTCCCTGGGGTTGGGGAGTCCAGAACTAGAGGGCATAGGTTTAGGGTGAGAGGGGAAAGATATAAAAGAGACCTAAGGGGCAACTTTTTCACGCAGAGGGTGGTATGTGTATGGAATGAGCTGCCAGAGGTTGTGGTGGAGGCTGGTACAATTGCAATATTTAAGAGGCATTTGGATGGATATATGAATAGGAAGGGTGTGGAGGGATATGGGCCGGGTGCTGGCGGGTGGGAAGAGATAGGGTTGGGATATCTGGTCAGCATGGACGGGTTGGACTGAAGGGTCTGTTTCCATGCTGTACATCTCCATGATTCTATGACTCTATAAACCCTTCCTATTCATATACCCATCCAGGTGCCTTTTAAATGTTGTAATTGTACCAGCCTCCATCACTTCCTCTGGCAGCTCATTCCATTCACGTACCACCCTCTGCGTGAAAAGGTTGCCCCTTAGGTCCCTTTTATATCTTTTCCCTCTCACCCTAAACCTATGCCCTCTAGTTCTGGACTCCCCCACCCCAGGGAAAAGACTTTGTCTATTTATCCTATCCATGCCCCTCATGATTTTATAAATCTTTATAAGGTCAATCCTCAGCCTCCGACGCTCCAGGGAAAACAGCCACAGCCTATTCAGCCTTTTCCCTATAGCTCAAATTCTCCAGCCCTGGCAAAATCCTTGTAAGTCTTTTCTGAACCCTTTCAGGTTTCACAACATCCTTCTGAAAGTAAGGAGACCAGAATTGCACACATTATTCCAACAGTGGTCTAACCAATGGCCCGTACAGCCACAACATGATCTTCCAAATACTTTGCTCAATACTCTGACCAATAAAGGAAAGTATACCAAACACCTTCTTCACTATCCTGTCTACCTGCAACTCCACTTTCAAGGAAATATGAACCTGCACTTCAAGGTCTCTTTGTTCAGCAACACTCCCTAGGGCCTTACAATTAAGTGTATAAGTCCTGCTCTGATTTGCTCTTCCAAAATGCAGCACCTCGCATTTATCTAATTTAAATTCCATCTGCCACTCCTCAGTTCATTGGCCCATCTGATCAAGATCCCATTGTAATCTGAGGTACCCTTCTTCACTGTCCACTACACCTCCAATTTTAGTATCATCTGAAAACTTACTAACTATGCCTCCTATGTTCACATCCAAATTATTTATATAAATGATGAAAAGCAGCGGACCCAGCACCTGTTCCTTGTGGAATGCCACTGGTCACAAGCCTCCAGTCTGAAAAGCAACCCTCCACCACCACCCTCTGTCTTCTACCTTTGAGCCAATTCTGTACCTTAATGGCTAATTCTCCCGGTATTCCATGAGATCTAACCTTGCTAACCAGTCTCCTAGGAGAAACCTTTTCAAACGCCTTAATGAAATCCATATAGATCATGTCTATAGCTCTGCCCTCATCAACCACTGTTATTTCTTCAAAAAACTCAATCAAGTTTGTGAGTCATGATTTCCCACACACAAAGCCATGCTGACTATCCCTGATCAGTCCTTGTCTTTCCAAATATGTGTAAATCCTGTCCCTCAGGATTCCCTCCAATAACTTACCCACCACCAATCTCAGGCTCACCAGTCTATAAATCCTGCCTTTCCCTTACCACCTTTCTTAAATAGTGTCATCACATTAACCACCCTCCAGTATTCCAGCACCTCACCTGTGACTATCGATGATACAAATATCTCAGCAAAAGGCCTAGCAATCACTTTTCTAGCTTCCCACAGAGTCCTAGGGTCCAGCTGATCAGGTCCTGGGGATTTATCCACTTTTATGCGTTTCAAGACATCTAGCACCTTCCTCTCTACAATACAGACATTTTTCAAGATGCCACCATCTATTTCCCCACATTCTATATCTTCCCTGTCCTTCTCCACAGTAAACACTGATGCCAAATACTCATTTAGTATCTCCCCCATCTCCTGTCACTCCATACATGGGCTGCCTTGCTAATCTTTGAGGGAGAAAGTGAGAAAGTGAGGACTGCAGATGCTGGAGATCAGAGCTGAAAATGTGTTGCTGGAAAAGCGCAGCAGGTCAGGCAGCATCCAAGGAGCAGGAGAATCGATGTTTCGGACATGAGTCCTTCTTCAGGTTTCCTGTAATCTTTGAGGGACCCTATTCTCTCCTTAGATCCCCTTTGTCCTTAATGTACTTATAAAATCCCTATGGATTCTCCTTAACCCTATTTGCCAAAGATATCTCATGTACCTTTTTGCCCTCCTGATTTCCCTCTTAAGTGCAGTTCTACTTGCATTATGGAAACTTACATTGCAACATACAAGTTATATAAAGTATTTTGTGTAAATTTCCTCATTGAAAGTTTACACTCCATCACACATACACTGCAAATACACTGAAAAGCACTATGCCTTCAATGTTTCTCAGGACCATTTTTAAAAAGGTTTGTTAATGCTCCCTGCTATACCTAGAACCTTTAAGGTTTTTCTCTACTTGATGAATTCTACAATTTTGGCCATTTTATCAAAGGGGATGACAAACAGGTGAGGAGAATTAGAAGGTGCGTCTGCCAGACTGACACCCATACATTACCTCATGGCTGGCTTCACAGCAATACCAAGTGACTGGGTTCCAATTGTAGGGTCAGGTCCCTGAGCTGAACGAAAAAAATCTTCTTTGAATGTCGAATGGTGAAAGAAATCCTTGATCAGGATCGTTTGGTTTCCCGAAATATTATGATGCTCACGAGAAAGAATATTTGCATCCGAATGACTTTATTTGTCATCCCAACTCCCTGTGGTGAATACAATTGATAGTTCTATTGTTGTTAATGGAATTGTAACATTAACATGCAGTTCATGATGATTAATATTCTGCATGTGATCCTACTCTATAATTGTTATACATAGGAGTAGTTATCATTGTTCAGAAACAGTAATGTTATTTTATTGACAAATTGGGAAAGGTCTTTTGCTCTTTTTTTCAATGTTATATTAATTCTAAACATGTTCCCTTCACTGACATCATGTTCCATCATGATCGCTACAGGAACCATCAGAAAGGTGCTGTCAATATTCTACAATGGTTTAAATCCTTTTCTATCCTGTTATTATCAACTGAAACTACTGCATATTTTTTGTAGGTCTCAGCAGTATATTGCACTGGTAGTTTCTGTTTACAGGCTGCAATTGTAGATGTTCTAAAATATGTCAGTTTGAAACTAGGTATGCTAATACCTTTATTTCAAATAGCCAGAAATCTTATAAAATATCACCTTGTTGATTGAGCAGTGATGGATCATATATTGAACAACTGGTCAGATGATTAAGTGCTCTAATGTCATTTGCAGGTTATTATGTCTGCTTTTCATCTCATTCGTCCTCATCTACTGCAATAATCTAAAGTAAAAGTGCTACCTGAATAATTGGGAAAATTGCCTGAGACTTTGGACTCCATGTTCAATTTCTTCCTTGAAACCATACCGTGTTCTACATCCCATTACCAGCCTCAAACACTGCTCATTGCAACCTGCCCTTTCATTCACCTACTCATAATCTCTATTTATCAAGGCTCATACTTATCATTCACTTGCTATGCTACATCCTCACACACTTAATTTTCTGCAAGCCTCTGAACTGATCATACTTAATGAATCAGTGCCTATAAAACTCAAAGCATAATGTCCAACATTAAATAAGATTTGTGAGTGGAAATCACTTGCTGGATAATCCAGTATGTGCTAAGAATAATACTAACAAACAATTTAAAATTATCAGTTGGAGTCACAATATATGCTTTATGCTTTATCATTTATGCTTCCTAGTTACATGTGCCCTGTCACCTCTGCAAACAAAATGAATATCCAGGCATTGTGTCCTTTACAGTTAAACAGAGCATGAGGGAGAGGGACAATGATTCCATGATGAAATTCCTTGGCAATCTCCCATCCACTCAGAGTTAACTTGCTTTGTTTGAATTTAAACGATTGAGGAGTAACAGCTTCATGGTGCATTCTCTGTTACAGTGCATGGATCAATCAGACTGTATGAAACAACCAATCAATACCCTTTTCTCATATGGCTTAAATCACTTCCTGTTTGAAATTTGATACTCTTGACTCTGTCCTGTTGAGTGTAGGGTGAAACACTTTAATGTGTGTCTCTTTTCTCAGCAAAATCTAGTTAGGTCTTGATGAATAGAGAGTTGTAATGGCCTCCCTCATACCATTGTGGATAGCAAGCTGTGAGAAGCTGCAAATATCATCAGTTCCAGCCTGGATGGAACTAGGCACATAAAAACACATCATCTCTTGTGTTTTTGCTCTGAACAAAAACATATCAAACACGATTTGAATGATGGTAATCTGAACAAAGAGCTCTTGAATTAAGAATAAAGGATTCTGGATGAGCTCTTCATGCATGTAACCTGCTGATCAATACTGCTCCAGCTACTATATCATTTGTTAGTTGATATCTCTTCCTGTGGTGTATACTAACCCATTTACATATTGTGCAGTTATGCTAATCACTACTTTAAATTATAAGCCTGACTGAACAATATCAAAACATCCCCCCTTCCATACATAGAAAAATATCACACAAGTTTTGCACATATTACAATAAATAATTTTGGATGGTTTTTGTACATATGTCTCATTCGTTGGTCAAGTGTCATTGAAAAATATTGGAGATTTGCTGACTTGTCCTGATCTAGTATTGTAGAAACTTTGCCAAGGCTAGAAATTGCCAATTCCTTTTTTTGACTCATGGGTAACCCTCTTGGTGGAGTGGCAAATGGAGTTTAATTTAGATAAATGTGAGGTGTTGCATTTTTGCAAGGCAAATCAGGGCAAGACTTATACACTTAATGATAAGGTCCTGGAGAGAGTTGCTGAACAAAGAGACTTTGGAGTGCAGGTTCATAGCTCCTTGAAAGTAGAGTGGCAGGTAGATAGGATAGTGAAGAAGGCATTTGGTATGTTTGTTTTTATTGATTAGCACATTGCATGTAGGATTTGGGGGGTCATGTTGTGGCTGTACAGGACATCTGTACAAAAGTAGGCCACTTTTGGAATATTGTGTACAGTTCTGGTCTCCCTGCTATAGGAAGGATGTTGTAAAACTTGAAAGGGTTCAGAAAAGATTGAGAAGGATGTTGCCAGGATGTTGGAGGGAGCTAGAGGGAGAGGCTGCATAGGCTGGAGCTGCTTTTTCTGGAGCACAGAGGCTGTGGGGTGACCTTTTTGAGGTTTATAAAATCATGAGGGTCATGGATAGTGTAAACAAACAAGGTCTTTTCCCTGGGATGGGGGCACCCAGAACTAGAGGGTATAGGTTTAAGGTGAGAGGGGAAAGATTTAAAAGGGACACAAGAGGCAACTTTTTCACACATAGGGTAGTGTGTATGGAATGAGCTGCCAGAAGAAGTGGTTGAGACTGGTACAATATTTAAAAGGCATCTGGATGGGTATATGAATAGGAAGGGTTTATAGGGATATGGGCCAAATGCTAGCAAATGGGACTAAATTTATTTAGGATATCTGGTTGGCATGGGTGAGTTGGACTGAAGGGTCCAACTGTTAAGCAGTAGTGTGGGGAAAAAGAAAAATAAATATCTATATAACCAGGAGATTTAGAGTCTCCTCAGTTTAGGGCACTGACTTTGTGCTGGTTAGTGGAAAAAAAATCAAACCAGCATGACATACTGGTTAACATTTTCAGCTTCCTGTTTTACATGCTCCTGGCACATATTTGCCACACTGCTGCAAATGTGTCACTAGTATATTGTCCAGCTTGACTTGCTCTGGAACTATGCCATACACCATGGACAATTACTTACAGTGTGGAAACAGGCCCTTCGGCCCGCCAAAGCGCAACCCACCCAGACCCATTCCCTTACATTTACCCCTTCACCTAACACTACGGGAAATTTAGCATGGCCAATTCAGCTAACCTGCACATTTTTGGACTGTGAGAGGAAACCAGAGCACCCGGAGGAAACCCACACAGACACGGGGAGAATGTGCAAACTCCACACAGTCAGTCGCCTGAGGCGGGAATTGAACCCAGGTCTCTGGCGCTGTGAGGCAGCAGTGCTAACCATTGTGCCAGTGTACCGCCCACTATTTTATGTGCTCAAATGGCATCTGTATCATACAATTGTTACTACAAATCTGAACCATGCAACAATCACCTGATGCATGATGCCTTCTTTATTCTTTGAAACTCGAATAGTTCCTACACTGCAGTGGTTAGAGCTGTGCTTTAGTACAATCACCCACCTCTCCTTTTGCAGGGGCAGTTGAGAGGGAGGAGTTCAAAAAGGCTGGCAAAAGAGGTTGAAAAACATACCAATGCCTTTCTGATGCACCTCATGAAATAACAAAACACATTTCAAATGTTATCGGTTTGTTTTCTACTGCGTTTTTGGATCAAGATGAAGTGCTCAGTCTCAATATTTGCATAAAACAGAGAGTACCAAATATATGGGCGGCAATGTATACAGTGTGCTTTTAATTTGAACACACCAATGGCAAAAAAGGGGATGTATGATGATAAGAAAGTAATATAATGATAAAGGTTGACATTTACCATCCATCATTTGTCTTTTATAAAGAACAGACCCTCACAGACATCAATCTCCTTTAGACTGATTGTTTCAATTTAATGACTCTTCATGATAAGGCTGGGAAAGTAAATAATCCAAACTCGAGATTATACTGACAAAGTCATGTATGACAATCAACTGTATACATATATCCATATTCATTGTCACATTTTGGGTTATTCACCCAGATTGGTTTTCAGGTTTTCTGCCTTTACTAGCTTTCCAATACATTAACCATCTATTCTCTATGGCTCTGAATGCATTGTTCGCTTGCTCAATATCAATGTAAATACCAGCAAAGGTTTGAAAACCCAAGAACCCTTAGTGTGTACAACATCCACAATCAAAACCATCCCTCATCAAAAGCTGGGTTTTTTTCTTATCAGATTAAGCACTCAAACTTTAAACCAATAAGTAACTTGGTGTATCCAGTCAGTCAACTGAGCTAATCGGTGTCATATCATAAGGTATACATTTCTAAATTTAAGAACCATAGTCCCAGATTTTTAGGCTCCAGATAGTATGCGACTGGATGTACTCAGAAAGGTGGAATTCAGGATCCCATTAACATTCTAACTCAATGGCTAGGAGCTTTCTGACCTTTTGTTGGTTAGTTATCTGGGGAAGGGATTGAGTAGTGTTAATATCACTAAACTAGTAACATAGAAACCTAAGCTAATGATCTGGGAGCATGGTTTTGAATCCCACCAAAGCAAATGTTGAAATTTGAAATCAATTAGTAAATATGGAATTAAAAGCCAGTCTAATGTTAACCATCAAGCTATTGTTGATTGTTATCAACCCACAGCTGGTTCACACCTGGATCTGCTATAAGGCACAAGTCAGAAATGTAATGGAGTACATCTAACTGGCCTGGAAGAGTACACCTCCAACAAAATTCAAGAAGCTCAATGTCATTCAGGACCACATCCATTACTGAAAGAGGAAGTTTCCTTTGTTCACCTTAACCCCCCAAAACCAGATGGAGACATTTGGGAGCTTCACCAATGTTTATTCATGCATGTGTAAGGGAGATATACTCTTCCCTTTGGAAAAGTGGATTTCCCAACTTGGTTACTCAACGTGCCCCTTACCAGGACCCCATCACATGAAGGCCTTTCACTGGTGGGTGAATGTGTGTACCAGTGCATGAAGCTGTGTCCTTTTCCCTTGGTTCCCAAACTCCAACTTGTCACATCTCAGGAGGCGTGGGATAGAGGGAAATTTGGCCAATTGGATAGAAAACTGGCTAACCGGTCGAAGGCAGAGAGTGGTGGTAGATGGTAAATATTCAGCTTGGAGCCCAGTTACAAGTGGAGTTCCGCAGGGTTCAGTTCTGGGTCCTCTGCTGTTTGTAATTTTTATTAATGACTTAGATGAGGGAGTCGAAGGGTGGGTCAGTAAATTTGCAGATGATACGAAGATAGGTGGAGTTGTGGAGAGTGAGGAGGGCTGTTGTCGGCTGCAGAGGGACTTAGATATGATGCAGAGCTGGGCTGAGGAGTGGCAGATGGAGTTCAACCCTGCCAAGTGTGAGGTTGTCCATTTTGGAAGAACAAATAAGAATGCGGAATACAGGGTTAATGGTAGGGTTCTTGGTCAGGTGGAGGAACAGAGGGATCTTGGGGTCTATGTACATAGATCTTTGAAGGTTGCCACTCAGGTGGATAGAGTTTGTAAGAAGGCCTATGGAGTATTATCGTTCATTAGCAGAGGGATTGAATTCAAGAGTCGTGAAGTGATGTTGCAGCTGTACAGGACTTTGGTTAGGCCACATTTGGAGTACTGTGTGCAGTTCTGGTCGCCTCACTTTAGGAAAGATGTGGAAGCTTTGGAGAGGGTGCAGAGAAGATTTACCAGGCTGTTGCCTGGAATGGAGAGTAGGTCGTACGAGGATAGGTTGAGAGTTCTCGGCCTTTTCTCGTTGGAACGGCGAAGGATGAGGGGTGACTTGATAGAGGTTTATAAGATGATCAGAGGAATAGATAGAGTAGACAGTCAGAAACTTTTTCCCCGGGTACAACAGAGTGTTACAAGGGGACATAAATTTAAGGTGAAGGGTGGAAGGTATAGGGGAGATGTCAGGGGTGGGTTCTTTACCCAGAGAGTGGTGGGGGCATGGAATGCGCTGCCCGTGGGAGTGGTAGAGGCAGAATCATTGGCGACCTTTAAGCGGCATTTGGATAGGTACATGGATGGGTGCTTAATCTAGGATAGAAGTTCGGCACAACATCGTGGGCCGAAGGGCCTGTTCTGTGCTGTATTGTTCTATGTTCTATGTTCTATGTTCTATGTTCTATCTCCAATCTGTAACTTATGCTTTTGCTGATATGCAATCGGTAAGCTAGAACAATACTTACCAAATTGTTATTTTCACAGCCTGCATCAGATCCAAGTCATAGCACCATCAAAAGGGGAGATTTGTTTTATACACTCCATCACACAAAAATCAAGCAGAGATATTTGGAAGTTTCACTGGTATTTATTTATGCAAATGCAAGGAAATTGTTCTTGAGGGAAAGATGGATCTTCCCAAACTGTTATAAAACACTGATTTTATACTTCTTTTCCAATGGGTGTTACATTATTTGAAATTACCAATCACCCATAGTACATATGATTCCATTTGTTTAATCATGGTCAAATTCCATCGACAGAATTAACACAAGGGCACACATGCAGGATTGGGGGAAAGGTGTCTGCGTGGGTTTCCTCCGGGTGCTCCGGTTTCCTCCCACAGTCCAAAGATGTGCAGGTCAGGTGAATTGGCCATGCTAAATTGCCCATAGTGTTAGGTAAGGGATAGATGTAGATGTAGATGTAGATGTAGAGGTATGGGTGGGTTACGCTTCGGCGGGGCAGTGTGGACTTGTTGGGCCGAAGGGCCTGTTTCCACACTGTAAGTAATCTAATCTAATCTAATCTAAACAGATGGCCAATTGCTATGTCTTTAAGCTTGTTCTGTTTGGGACACCTTATCTTTACAGACTGGAACATCTTATCTGTTTATTACCCCAATGCAATGGTTTAATGTCTTCAGGAGACACATCTGGTCTTCTTCCCATAGAAAAGGAGCCATTTGCTCTGGGTCTCACATCATTCACACAGGAGTGTTATCATTTCACCCTCCTGTGTGACTTTTTCATCTATGGGACATGACCATTTTGCTTTAACTCTTTTCTCCTTTGTTTGTGCTGTTAGCGTTGGAGGCTGAGGGTTGACCTTATAGAGATTTATAAGATCATGAGGGGCATGGATAGGATAAATAGACAAAGTCTTTTCCCTGGGGTGGGGAAGTCCAGAACTAGAGGGTACAGATTTAGGGTGAGAGGGAAAGATACAAAAGAGACCTAAGAGACAACTTTTTCACGCAGAGGATGGTACATGTATGGAATGAGCTGCCAGAGGAAGTGGTAGAGGCTGGTACAATTGCAACATTTATAAGGTATCTGGATGGGTACATGAATAGGAAGGGTTTGGAGGGATATGAGCGGGTGCTGGCAGGTGGAACGAGATTGGGTTGGGATATCTGGTTGGCATGAACAGGTTGGACTGAAGGGTGCGTTTCTGTGCTGTAAATCTCTATGACTGTATGACTAAAATGTCTAACCACTTGCAACCTTAACATTCCTGGATTAGTTCAATTATACTTCCGAAGCTATATTATTTGCTCAAAACATTATCTTACCTAAAGTTATTTAAAGTTTCATTTTAACTGATTTTTTCCCTTTAAATCACCTTTAACATTCACTTCCTCCACCCGCTAACGACAATGGCAATAGTGTGTTACATCTGCATGACACACTCCAACAACTCACCAAGGGTCCTGAAGCAGCACTATCCAAACCACAACTTCTATCATCTAGAAGGGCAGATACATGGGAGTACCAACACCTGGAAATTTTATCACCACCCATTCACTGTCACTGAGTCAAAACCCTGGAATTCCCACCATATCCTATGGGCAACCTAAAGGCAGCAGCAGTTCAAGTAGACAGCTCATCCCTATTTTGTCAAATTATGGCCTCGACATCAATGCCCAAATCTCGTGATATTTTAAAAAATTTAAATATTCTGAAAAAGTCTTCAAATCTGAATTACAGTCATAAACTTCAGAGGGTTCCAGCTTACTTAGCTGGAAGCTCACCCAGGAAAAGTGAGACAGATGAAAACCTGCTCTGATTCCTGTGTACCCATACTGATGATACCCTCCATTCATTCACATATATCTCCCAAACACTCAATCACATGCATTGATCTGCCCCGATTACAACCTGTCCCAATTACAAACTGCAACCATATCCCTTCAACAGCTGACCTCCCTAAATGCCTGATTCTCACACTGTAAATTCCCAGAAACCCAAGCCAGGTCCAGAGGCATTTGACTCCAATAATCCTCTCCCCAGTCACCTGGTGACCACTCCCTACTTCAACCTAACCTCAGCACCCAAATCCCCCACAATCCCCTCAACTGTCACTCATGTGTCTTTAGATTAGATTAAATTCCCTACAGTGTGGAAACAGGACCTTTGGCCCAACAAGTCCACACTGACCCTCTGAAGAGGAACCCACCCACCTCTGACTAATGCACCTAACACTATGGACAATTTAGCATGGCCAGTTCACCTGATCTGCACATCTTTGGATTGTGGGAGGAAACTGGAGCACCCAGAGGAAATCCAAGCAGACACGGGGATAATATGCAAACTCCACACAGACAGTCGCCCAAGGCTGGAATCAAACCTGGGACCCTAGTGATGTGAGGCAGTAGTGCTAACCACTTGAGCCACCGTGTCTGCCAGTCTCCCCCCACCCCAACCATCCACCTGCCATTCTACTACGTTGCTGACTTGCCTTACATATTTTCTCTCCATAGTTTGTCAAAGAAACTTGGAGACCTCCAAACTGTTATCTTTACAAGACTGCATCAGATCCAAATCACAGCACCACTGAAAAGAGAGATTTCTTTTATTCACCTAAACCCACATACATCTTTTAGAGATGTTTAGTTACCTGAATACAACAGGTATGATGTTTGCTGTACTATGGGAGTTGGAAGAATTCTATTGGAATTTGACCCCAAAATATCCTAGGAAGCTAAGTATGTAACCTTTCGTCTGATCTGAGTTGGAAATTGGGATTCTGAGCCAGATTGGAAGAGTAAATTTATAGACAATGAATACTTTAAATAAACATACTACTGCGAGTTACTGTCAACTCTCTTTGGCCTAATTTCCTGACTCAGCACAGAATATCAGCATGTGACAGCACCACTCATAAAGATACTGGAATAAACATCAGTTCATCAATATTCAATGTCAACCTTTGACAATGGCAGAGCTCATTCTGATTGTAAATAAGATACCTGGATTGAATATCCTATTACCACATCGAAAAAAACCCTGTTCTCATGGTTAAAAAACAAACCATTTGAGCCAAGCAGCTGACCCTAGCTATTTTGCAAAATACAGAAAATTAAAAAGAATAACACAGAAGAAAGTCTACCAATAACAGTGAATGCTGGAGAAACTCAGATCTGGAAACATCTGTGGAGAGAACGAACAGTTCTGAAGAAGGGTCACTGGACTCGAAGCACCAACTTTGCTTTCTGTCCATAGATACTTCCAGAACTGCTGAATTTCTCCAACAATTTCTGGTTTTGTTTCAGATTTCCTGCATCTGCAATTTTTCTTTAAAATGTACTGTATATGTTACCAAATGCATGAACGCATCCTTCACTCCTTTAACATTTAGTGGCAGCTGTCTTTCTTTGTCAGTCAGAACATATAGTTTCAAACTCCACTGCAAGACCTGACCACATCATTTAGACTGATATTTCAATGTTAAATGAGAAACAAGTCATTGTCAGAAATAATGGGCTGAATTTAGTGTCCCCTGCATGAAGTGGGGTGGTGGAAGGGGTGCATATTCAGGACTGACTGACACCTCACCCATATCGGCAAGAAATCCCACCTTAATTAAGCTCTGATCAATCACTGAAGATGTGACCAGCAGCCTCTTGGTGTGTCATAAGCCTCCATCCAGTCTTGTGAAATGTTGTCAGTCAGGTGGTAGCAATAACTAATGGGTGAATCGATTATTTTTGAGGGGATTGGTTGTGGCGGGGGACAGGGAGATGGGGGCAAAGTGCCATCGTAGTGTGTGCTTTGTTTTCTGCAGGGTCTTTGAACCAGATACGGCAATTCCAATGTTAGTGCCTGCAGTATAAGGACTAGACATGGAAATATCAAACTGAAGATTCAATAGATGTTTCTGGCGGCTCCTGATACATACACACACATCAGTCACAGTCTGGACTAAAATTAGCTCTTCGGTTGCAAACAGTAGTAGGCTTCAAGATGTGTCATAACTCAAGTGGCCCAAGTAAGGTGGAGACTGAAACCTACATGCTACCCATGCCCACTGGTGGCCCAGCTTAGGGCAGACGGAGTAGTTCCAATCCAGAAGGCAAGGTATTCTGCTTTCCCTGCTGGAATGGTAGGTAATCAGTCTGGTGACAGATTCAGATGCTTAAATGACCAATCATTTATTAATTAAGGGTCTTGATTAGTCGCAGGCTACCAAGGTTTCTCACATACTTTCATTCAGAACTTAAAGGCTGAGATAGCAGCACAGTGTCAGGTATCTCAGCAATTCCAACTCGCTCGAATATTTACCCTTCCTGCCACTTGCCCCACCCACTCTCTGAGTGGGGAACTTCCCACGTATTGTCTTTGGTTAAGGCTTGCTTATTCAAATTGGCATGAAATACGAAGAAGAAAACAGAGCTCTCCTTGTTTCTTAGCTCCCATTCATTATTCAACGAATACCCACTTTGTATGGGCGTGCCAACTCATTCCGCTTTATGAGGTGTTGCTTATGATGAATATTGCTGCCATCGTCCTCTTTAAGTCTAGAAAATGTCAACCTGTTTGGTCCAGTGTGATAAATGAAATCCACTTCCTGATCTAAAGAAGAAGTATTTTGTGTATTGTTTGTTTCCTGTTAGCAACTAGTTACAGGTTACATTGATATGAAAGACATTGTTACAGAGACTTTGAGGAGGACCAGATCTTATGAGATCCTAAGCTGTTCTGCTTAAGGTACTTAGTAGTATTAACTTTTTCACACCCATATACAATACTCACCAAAACAGATTGGCAAGTCATTGTGTGCGAGGTTTTGCACACTTAATTTTGACTGCATTTCAAAAACAATTCCTGGCTTTGGGACAGTTTGAGTACATGGGACGTGATTTATTAATGCAAGTTAATTTATCTTTATTTCCTCTTACTGCTGTTTTAAATAATCGAATGTACTTGCACGCTACAATCAGGAATTACATCCATTTTGTTCTCATCTGGACACCAGCGTGGAGAGCTGGGAATTCTGTGGTTAACGAGTAAGCACCATACAACCATAAAAATCATCAAAGACTTTTCCTACAAATAAATCTATCTTAGAAAAAGAACTATCAATTTGATGAAGAGGTCATTAGATTAGATTACTTACAGTGTGGAAACAGGCCCTTCGATCAACAAGTCCACACCGACCCTCCGAACAGCAACCCACCCAGACCCATACCCCTACATTTACTCCTCACATAACACTATGGGCAATTTAACAAGGCCAATTCACCTAAACTGCACATTTTTGGACTGTGGGAGGAAACCGGAGCACCCGGTGGGAACCCCAGCAGACATGGGGAGAATGTGCAAACTCCACACAGACAGTTACCTGAGGCAGGAATTGAACCCAGGTCTCTGGCACTGTGAGGCACCAGTGCTAACCACTGTGCCACCCATTCAGAAATGTTGCTAAGAAGTTCAAATTGGGGCAATTGGGGACTGGTTTTGACTTATAATATGATTTATATATAGACCAGATCAAAAAGTTGAAATTCTAAATTGGAGAAAGGCCAATTTTGACGGTATCAGGTAAGAACTTTCGAAGGCTGATTGGGTGCAGATGTTCGCAGGTAAAGGGACGGCTGGAAAATGGGAAGCCTTCAGATAACAAGGATCCAGAGAAAGTATATTCCTGTTAGGATGAAAGGAAAGGCTGGTAGGTATAGGGAATACTGGATGACTAAAGAAATTGAGGGTTTGGTTAAGAAAAAGAAGGAAGCATTTGTAAGGTAGAGACAGGATAGATCGAGTGAGTCCTTAGAAGAGTATAAAGGAAGTAGGAGTATACTTCAGAGGTGACATGAGATAGCTTTAGTAAATAGAATTAAGGAGCACCCAACGAGTTTTTACAAAAACATTAAGGACAAACGGGTAACTAGGGAGAGAATAGAGCCCCTCAAAGTTCAGCAAGGTGGCCTTTGTGTGGAGCCACAGAAATTGGGGGAGATACTAAATGGGTATTTTGCATCAGTATTTGGAAGGATATGGAAGATGCAGAATGTGGGGAAATAGATGGTGACATCTTGCAAAATGTCCACATTACAGAGGAGGAAGTGCTGGATGTCTTTAGATGCATAAAAGTGGATAAATCCCCAGGAGCTGATCAGGTGTACCCAAGAACTCTGTGGGAAGCTAGAGAAGTGATTCCTGGGCCTCTTGCTGAGATATTTGTATCATCGATAGTCACAGGTCAGGTGCCAGAAGACTAAAGGTTGGCTAACGTGGTGCCACTGCTTAAGAAGAGTGGTAAGGACAAGGCAGGGAACTATAGACCAGTGACCCTGACCTCAGTGATGGGCAAGTTGTTGGAGAGAATCCTGAGGGACAGGATGTACATGTACTTGGAAAGGCAAGGACTGATTAGGGATAGTCAACATGGCTTTGTGCGTGGGAAATCATGTCTCACAAACTTGATTGAGTTTTTTGAAGAAGTAACAAAGAGGATTGATGAGGGCAGAGCAGTAGATGTGATCTATATGGACTTCAGTAAGGCACTCAACAAGGTTCCCCATGGGAGACTTATTAGCAAGGTTAGATCTCATGGAATACAGGGAAAACTAGCCATTTGGATACAGAACTGGCTCAAAGGTAGAAGACAGAGGGTTGTTTTTCAGACTGGAGGCCTGTGACCAGTGGAGTGCCACAAGGATCGGTGCTGGATCCTCTACTTTTTGTCATTTACATAAATGATTTGGATGCGAGCATAAGAGGTACAGTTAGTAAGTTTGCAGATGACACCAAAATTGGAGATGTAGTGGACAGCAAAGAGGGTTACTTCAGATTACAACAGGATCTTGACCAGATGGGCCAATGGGCTGAGAAGTGGCAGATGGAGTTTAATTCAGATAAATGCGAGGTGCTGCATTTTGGGAAAGCAAATCAGAGCAGGACTTATACACTTAATGGTAAGGTCCTAGGGAGTGTTGCTGAACAAGGA
Source organism: Chiloscyllium punctatum (assembly GCF_047496795.1). NCBI lineage: Eukaryota > Metazoa > Chordata > Chondrichthyes > Orectolobiformes > Hemiscylliidae > Chiloscyllium > Chiloscyllium punctatum. The sequence continues at coordinate 70,583,832 of NC_092742.1, read as the reverse complement.
GACCTTGGAGTGCAGGTTCATAGCTGCTTGAAAGTGGAGTCGCAGGTAGATAGGATAGTGAAGAAGGCGTTTGGTACGCTTTCCTTTATTGGTCAGAGTATTGAGTACAGGAATTGGGAGGTCATGTTGCAGCTGTATCCGACATTGGTTAGGCCACTGTTGGAATATTACATGCAGTTCTGGTCTCCTTCCTATTGGAAAGATGTTGTGAAACTTGAAAGGGTTCAGAAAAGATTTACAAGGATGTTGCCAGGGTTGGAGGATTAGAGCTATAGGGAGAGGCTGAACAGTCTGGGGCTATTTTCCCTGGAGCGTCGGAGGCTAAGGGGTGACCTTACAGCGGTTTACAAAATTATGAGGGGCATGGATAGGATAAATAGACAAAATCTTTTCTGTAGGGGCGGGGAATCCAGAACTAGAGGGCATAGGTTTAGGGTGGTAAAATTATAAGGGGTAAGATATAAAAGACACCTAAGGGGGCAACGTTTTCATGCAGAGGATGGTGTGTGTATGGAATGAGCTGCCAGATGAAGTGGTGGAGGCTGGTAGAATTGCAACATTTAAGAGGCATTTGGATGGGTATATGAATAGGAAGGGTTTGGAGGGATATGGGCCAGGTGCTGGCAGGTGGGACTAGATTGGAATGGGATATCTGGTCGGCATGGACGGGTTGGACCGAAGGGTCTGTTTCCATGCTGTACATCTCTATGACTCTATGACTCTATGTATCCTTTGTTCAGTTGTAGATCAATGCACATCTGGAACGTATGAGTAACCACAGATTCGATGTATCCCATAAATCTATATTCATCCTAAGAACCAGTTCTACCAGAAAACAGGCTGAAAAATTCTTTCCTTTATCCTTCTGATTCTTGCATGAACCTCACTGTGATTCTTTAACAAGGAAGAAACAGGTAAAATGCTTTAGCAGTCCTGTGGCAGTTTTGTTGCACGGTGGCTCAGTGGTTAGCACTGCTGCCTCACAGCACCACGGTCCCAGGTGCAATTCCAGCCTTGGGTGACTGTCCGTGTGGAGTTTGCACATTCTCCCCATGTCTGTGTGGGTTTCCTCCAAGTGCTCCAGTTTCCTCCCACAGTCAAAAGATGTGCAGGTGAAGTGAATTGGCCATGGTAAATTGCCCGTAGTGTTAGGTGCATTAGTCAGAGGGGGGTGAGTTGCTTTTCGGAGGGTTGGTGTGGACCTGTTGGGCCGATGGGCCTGTTTCCATACTGTAGGGAATCCAATCTAATCTAAAAACCTTGGGGGAAATGAGCTTTGCTTTTGCCATATGTAAAAGAGCATGTACAAGAGTTATTTAATGTTCTGTTTAATGTGAGTAATGGTGCAGAGCATGTGAAGATTTATCGATTAATCCTTACAAAAACAATGAATTATTTAATGCTTCCTTCATTTTTGCCTTTCACTGCAGTGTTCGTTGTGTGGTCTTATTGTGGATCAGGTAGAATGTCACTGCACTCTGAAGGGCAGATAGTATTAAAATGTGCAGAATAGTGCAGTAAACGTAAGCTCAAAGGATATTACAATTGTTAGCCTGTCTACCCAATGCTTATGCTGCTTATTTGACATATCCATAAAGGCTTGATTTTTTTACAATCCTCTCAGCCAAACTGACTAACAGGAAGGGTAACAAATCCAAAGCTTGTAGTAATTACAGTGATCTGAGGACCAGTTACTGCAACAATGGCTAAGCATGTTAGTAACTATGATTTCATCTGAAAACTCTTCAAAAGCTTTCTGATTTCTGCCAAAGAATGAAGGCGTTGTGTGTATAGGAGAGGGTGTATAGAGGAGAGGCCCTCACAAACTGGTTAAAAAAAAATTGTTTGAATAAGCAGCCCAACATGCTGCCACCTTGGTAAAGCAAGTATGATGGAGTGAACTGCAGTAACTTTCCAGGAGTAATTTACTATAAATGATCAAGCAATGATTTGCGCCCTCAATACAGTGATTTTAGAAACAACATACTGAGTCAGAATCTCAACTGCGGTATTTGTCAAAACAAGGGACAAACCACAGCTACTCAATCTGAGCCACTATGATAGACCTTTATCATTAAAAGCAGCATAAGCAGAAATAGAAAAGGCTATTTTCTCATTTAGGGTAGTGCTTAATATGGAATGCTGCAGAGAGTGTAAGTAGAGAAACTACAGTATATTTTTATTTAAAAGCAATGTTAAAATCTTTCGCAACATTGGCACTCAACAGAGAATTAATCTACAAAGTGTTACAATGGTGCAAGTGATGTCAATTACAAACATTCATAACTGAAAATATGTGCAGGCCTTCAGCTGAAAAAGCAATGGAGCTTTTAATGTTTCATCAGAATGAAGTGCTTATTTAAGTATCGTATCTAGGTTCACTATCCCTCCGTGATTTAAAATTAAATTACTTCCTGGGCAGATACCAGCTCTGTTTTAACACCCCGGTATCAGAAATTATGGTGAAGCCCACAATTGGTTTGCTTGCCATTCTCGCAAATGAATGGGCAAGGTCAAGAAGCTTACCAGACTGGCAGGGGACTTTGACTGACAGCCAGTCCAGAACTTGAGCTCACAATAGTCCAATTGCGAGTCAAGCACTCAATCACTTCAGCTACTGAGCCACCCTCAAAGCAACCTTTTGAAAGCTGCTATTTGCATCAAAATTACAAGACACCCACAGTGCATTAATGCATTTTTTATTCAGGATGTGGTTAGTAAAATCTTTTAGATCCACTAATAATCTTCATTCAAATACAAAATATTACATACAGTTGCATCTACCAAGCTGTGTTGCAAATAAATACTATATTCTCATTAAAGCATCATAATTTCCTGTAATTTTTCCATAATAATTGTTATGAAATCCAAACAAAATCATAGTGCAGAATAAACCCACTGAGCATCCTTCACTGAAAATGCAAATGAATTCATGGTCTACTCCAGGATATTTATGTTTATATTTATATGATACACTTCACACAGGAAAAATGGTCTTTGATGAAATTATTTTTTGCAAGGTTGTAACTGTTCCATCTGAAGTGCAACAAAATCATATGAATTAAATTTGGTATTGTACCTAATTCCACTTTGGGTTTTATAAATTATTTGCATTAAGATAATGCTTTAAACAATTTTCAGTCATTCACTGACATAACAATTGTGTCTACACTTTACTGATGGTGTACACATCCTGTGATGCTGTTTCAGACTGAAAATGTCTTTGATATCTGCCTTTTGTGTTGTTTCCTGTCAGGTTTCCCAAAGCTAAGTCCAGGAAGGGGAATTCATTTGTCCCAACTCGCTGGACCTGTGAGGAGCACTGCTGCTACAATTTTTCAGACCTCTGCACTTGCCCTATCTTACCCTGCAGCAGAGTAGTATGCTGGCAGATACACAATCTTGTTGTAACTCAGCTGAATGCAGTCATGTGCATCCTTACTGGAACTCTGCTAAACATCCCTTTTGTGGTTTCCCGTCCTTGCAAACGTCACTCCTTCCCATTCCTACTCACTGATGAAAACCCACAGTTGATGGAGATCATGCATGCTGCATGTCACCTATTTCTCCATGGTGGCCTGTTTTACCCACCAAGTGCCTGCCTTCCATCTTAGCACCCAATGTGGAGAAACTGTCCTGAGCAAGATCTGCCAGCAAACATTCTTTGGATCAAGGTGTATGAAGCACAAGAAGTCACTAATAAATTCCTTGTAATAAACTCCATCTGCGTAATACAGATTCTGAACTACAAGAGTAGATCTTGCAAGACTGGTCCTTGCTAAACAGTGCCATGACAAGCCTGGGACCATTCTCAGCCAAACTTGCATTGGGACCTAAATGCAAACCTCTTATGCACTTGGGCAGCGTTAAGGCTATGCCCAAGTGCATAAGATCAAGAATCCAAATCACCTATGGACATATTGAAATTTAATTTTGTTTTTGTAAAAGGACTGATACAAATGACTGTAGATGTAAATTCAGAGGCATCTGGAATGAGAGAACCTGGAATGCCAAGGAAGCATCAAAGGGATGGATTTAAAAGGGAGAAAATGCATGATAAACTGCAAAGTAATCTCTTGGGTAATATTTAAGATGGTGAACATGATGGGAGGAAAAAACAGCAGTCTGGGAGAAAGAGAGACAGGTTTTGAGTTTACAGCTTTCAAGAATACATAAGAATGAGGGTTAAAAGTCAATTCGATTCTGGTATAAGTGTGCTCAAAGAAGAGGGTGTGCTGAGGTGTACTAGCCTGGGTTCATGCAATAGTGCACTGTGAAGAACCATCCAGCCATCACCCCTTGCTCTCTTGCTCTGAGTGCTAGAAAACAACCAGCCAGCAAGCCAAATAACAGACTGAAAGAAATTCAATCAACCCATTAATACCCAAGAACCTAGCAATTAACCGTTTGATATTCCCCTACCCACCTTTCACAAATGACCAGAAACTAAACATTTTAAACTTTTATCATTTTGGAATCACTTCTCATTTCTAATCTTTGCATGTGTGTTGCATTATTATTTTTCTCATGTTTAGGAACTATTAAACTCACTGTTTATTAACTCAAGGAATTTTGAGCAAATTGGTTACTTTCCAAACATTTGGTCTGGGAAAGAGTATTCATCAATGAATGGATCTTTTGTAAATTAACCTTGTTATGATGAACCTCAGGGGTGGGTAAATAAACTAAGGGAGTCAATTCGTTTCTCCACACCCGGGAACTTGATCATTTGGTATCTTTCAGCTGGAACCGTTAAGAACTTGGGGAATGTAGTCTGGAAATGAAAGTGAGGACTGCAGATGCTGGAGATCATAGTCAAGATCTAGAGAGGTGCTGGAAAAGCACAGCAGGTCAGGCAGTATCTGAGGAGCAGGAAAATCGATGTTTTGGGCAAAAGCCCTTCATCAGGAAAGAGCTTTTCCTGATGAAAAAGGCTTTTGCCCGACACGCGATTTTCCTGCTCCTCGGATGCTGCCTGACCTGCTGTGCTTTTCCAGCACCTCTCTAGATCTTGACTCTGAATATAGTCTTGAGTCTGCCCAAAACAGGAGAGAACCAAATCATGCTGCACGTAACCATGGAATGTTCCCTGTAGAGATTAAGTGATGGCCTAAATGAGAAGGCTATCAACCATGGGGATTTGCATTCATGAAGCAAATAATTTGTTGAAAGTCACTAGGACCATTCCCTCTATCACAATATCCAATTGTCTCTTGAATGACTCCAGATGCTTCTCCCCTACAATCCTCCCAAAAGATCATTCTATGAAGGAGTTTCTTTGCATGAAAATTTTTCTCCTGACATCAATCCTGTTGTTCCCAATATATACCAGTATATTTCTGTCCAATGATAGTGGTTCAATTTCTATTTTTAGAAACTAAACACAGTACTGAAGATGTATCCTTGACGAAATCACTATTCCATTACAGAATACCAGCATCAGATTTCTACAGTACCTATTCAGCAATACGGTACAACATTGTTTGCTCTGTTCATTTCCACTGTGCAACAACTGGATTTCACCAACATTAAAGCCACCGTCATTCTCAATATCTATCAGCATCTTCCTGAAGAAATTCAATATATTCATTCATTACATTCCACCTCTTTTCTAATCATCCATTTCCCTATGTTAGCATTGAATTTCATCTCTCACAGCTCTGGCCACTTGCAAAGATTCCAGATCCTACAGTACAATATGAAAATCTCTCCAGGTTGTATTGAGCTTAAGAATTGTGGTCCTTTATGAAGATCAGAAACAGTAAGGGTCTTGCCATCAATACCTAAGGTACTGCATTAATCTACCACCCTAATCTGATATCATTCTTACATGTTGTTTGTTTGCTGTCAGCCAATCCCCACATTCATCTCCATGATTTACAAGGTATATCCTGAAGAAATTCACTCACAACAGTTGTCTTTGAGTTGGGGTAAATATCCCTGGCATCATAGTGTTTTTTGGGAAGATTGACTTGGTTGGTCCCTGTCATTGAAGACTGGGCCCAGTAAGTGGAAAGAATCTTTTTTTTTCCCAAGCAAATGACTTTGGGACAGATTAATAGCAACATGTAATTCACCTGACAGCTTGTGGATCCACAGCTTCTTAGGTTGTTAGGAGCTTAACTGTCCCTGAGGAACCAGATATTAAAACATTTCAAATATTGACATATTGAGTTAAGGAATATTACAATCCCAAACTTCAGTTCTGAGAAACTAACAGTTTTACTCACAATTTAATAACCAGGAGAATCCACATGGGGAGTTTTGACCAGGTTAACACAACTGGCAGAGGCTTATGACTTTGGGTTAACCCTTAATGCGATGTTGGGAGACCACTTGGTTTGTGGGATTAATGATGTAACCATGAAAAATCACCTACTAGCCAAAACCCAACTGGACTTCAAACAGATACTAAGTTGGCTTTATCATTGGAAAACACGGCAAGTGGAGTGTAGAGTTGCAGAATATTCAAATGGAAGTGGACACCCTTGCCAGTCTGACTGAACTTGGGAAACGCCAGTTGAGTGAAGGCAACTGCACAGCCACACTCAGGATATATCCTGGACAGAAGGGCACAAGGTCAGCCCACAGCAAAACCCAAAACAAAACCGTGTCTCGGGCAAATGGTAAAAAGTTTCTTCAGTATCTGGGCCAGGAAGCCATTATAGCTGCTGTCAGTATGAAGACTGGAAACAGCAAGAAGCCCGCTAGTCATAAATTGAGTAACAGAACTTGTAGACCAGTATCCAGGAGAGTGTACACCCTGGAAGGTCCACCTATATCTGCTTTGGAACAGTTAAATTGCTGCGTAATATCCAAATCAGAACCAATCAAAATAAATATCTGGTTAAGTGGTCACCTGGTTCTAATGGAGATTGATACCAATGTGGCCATTTCAGTGATCACAGAACCAGTTTTTAACAAAATTCAATCTGGACTCCAACCCTTAAGTTTGTGCACAAACTCGGCTAGACTGAGAACCCACACTGGGGAACCTTTACAGATTGCAGGTACAACTTCAGTTCCAGTCTCGCATGAGAAGCAGCTGGTTCAGTTACCACTGATTGTAGTAACAGGCGAAATTGGTTGAGAAAGATTCACCCAAATTGGCTCAACACTTTTTGATTAGAAAACGGCTGCTTGAGCAATGCCCAAATTAAATACCCAGACTTTTTTCAGATCGATCTAGGGATTATCAAAGGAGCCAAGGCCACCTTGCATGTTGACCAGGAAGTAATTCCATGATTCTGGAAGGCCCACCCAGTGCCATTTGCCTTTCAGGCAAAAGTAGAGTCAGAAATCAAAAGGCTGGAAATGAAGGGATCGCTAAACTAGCCCAGTTTTCAGAATGGGCAGCAGTGGTTGTACTGATTGTGAAGCCCAATGGGTTGGTTCACCTTTGTGGGGATATTTTAACAAATGCTGAACTGTTTTTTACAGCTGGATAAATACCGAATGCTTTGTATAGGGGATTTATATGCAAAGTTGGCAGGGGGCCTGTCCTTCATGAAGCTGAATATGAGCCACGTATACTTGTAATTGCATTAGATTTCCAGAAGTATACTACAATTAATACCCGTGAGGGTTTGTACCAAAATATGAGACGGCCATTTGAGATATCATCAGCCTGTGCAAGTTTTCAGCGAATGATGGAGAACATTTTACAAGGTCTACCCCAGGTCACCATTTATCGAAATGACATGCTAATAATAAGTAAGACCAATAGAGAGCACTTAGAGAACTTGAACATAGTGCTTAGATATTTCTCCCAGTTGGGTGGATGTGCACCTTGAAAGAAAAAAATGTGATTTTCCAGACATCATAAGTGACAAGAGTTGACAAGATCAGGTTATACCTGTTGGAAGATAAGGTGAGGGTGATCAATGGTGCTCCAGCTCCCATGTCTGTACCAGAGTACATGTGTTTCCTTGAGTTGGTGAATTATTATGGAAAGTTCATACATAATCCGGCCTCCCCCGACACATTTGCATCAACTCCGAAAGAAGGGTCACATAGCTAAGCCATAGCTTTAAGAAGGGTCAAGAAACAGTTATAATCCTCTAAGGTGTTGGTACAGTATGATGCCAAGACCGATTTATATTGACATGCAATCCCTCCCCATACAGCCTCAACGTAGTATTAGCTCATAGATGGCCCAATGAAGAGGAATGCCCAATAGTGTATGCATCCAGGACTTTGGCTAATGCAGAGTGTAAATATGCGCAGATCGAGAAGGAAGGTTTGCTGGTCATATTTGGAGTCAGGAAGTTGCCACCATTAATTTTATAGATGTAAATTTGTAAGAATAACAGACCACAAGCCACTATTAGGACTACTTAAAGAGGACAAGACAGTGCCTCCGTAGCTTCAGGCCGAATGTAGTGGTGGGCTCTAATACTAAGTGCATATAAGTACAAGTTGGAGCACCATCCGGGAGGCCACTGCCTTCCACTGGCAGATATGTCCCTGGTGGTACCGCCACTGGAAGAGTCCATAATGGTTTTAAATTCTCTGAACACAGTTCCAGTCACAGCTGACAATATCAGGCCTTGGATGCAGAAAGATCCGGTCCTGGCAAAACTGAAACAGCTGACAAATGGTGCCGGAGCAAATTGTGCCAGGCTCCTCACAGCCTTTCTGACTGTTCCGGAATCCATGGGTTCTTCTTCTCTGTCAAGCGTTAAAGACACCTCGGAATCTGAGATGGATATGGCAGATGTTGCTGCCTCAGCGTGTTTGCTGCCTGAGGAAGAGAGTGAATTTCTTCCAAGATGCTAGGGGTGCAAGTGGCAAGCTACTGTGCATAATACGGAGTCCGTAGCAGAGGCAGAGTCAGAGGAACCTGAGCCAGTGCTAAAACACCCCAGATTTAAATGTGGTGAGTTTGACCTGCCGAGTTGAACAAATGTGGTGAAGTTCTATAACATTTCAGGAATGAGAGTCACCCTGACTGGCAGGTCAAAATGGGCAGTGGTGGCACAGCTGTTATTTCAGATTTACAGAACCTTCAGTATTCTGCTTCATAACTGTGCATTAACAACTCTCTTTCCAACATCTTTAAAACACTACTCAATTGGAAATGATAATTCAACAGAACATACATTGGATTGTCATTCTGTACAACTGCTGAAGTCAGACTTCACCCCCTTTCATTTGCATTATTTTGTTATTCTTATTTTTTAATGGAAACCCCTGAGCACCTCATTTGTCCATAGTTGAGACAGTGATTAAATCAACCTACTTTTTGCAATTACCTATGAATACACAGGAATCAGTAAGACCGTTTTTTTGCTTCCTCTATGGCAGACATGTCATCTCTATGCTACATTTCACCTAATCCCAATTCAATAGCCATCACATTGCACCTCTCCTACGTGGCATCCCAGCCACCACTACCACAACTCCCTCCCATATTATTTCCACTCAGTATCCCTGCCTCACTCCACCTCACTCATTATTGCATCCACACTTCATTTCAAATCCTATTTCACCTTCCCCATGCATCCCAATCTCATCCCTCTCAGCATTCCCACCTGGATTCCCAGATTATCACCCACTTCCTCCCTGCTCTGCTCCCCAACCCAATTTTATTCAACATTCATCTCACCTCTCTCAGCATTCCCAACCAGCCACGTCCAACCCTATTCCACTTCTCTCAGCATTCCCAACCAGCCACATCCAACCCTATTCCACTTCTCTCAGCATTCACTTTACCACTCCTCCCAAACTTTGCAAACCCAACCCTCTCCCAATCAGTTCTCTCAACATTCCCCCATTCTTCGCTCTTGCCAGATTGGGAGGGATAATCATGGCTAATTGCTTGGCTCTGTAATGATGAGAGTAGTTGCGTTATCTACTGCAATGGATACACATTCCAATAACTTCTCAAATTACTGTGAATCTCTAGTTAACAACTGCCACATGCTGTAAACTGGTGCATGAATCCCTTATTTACAGGAATACAATCTGCCTGAAGTCTTCATTTCTTTCTACTTCATCCTATGTCTCTATATTTCTAGCTGTTTCACTGAAAGCAATTTTCTGACACATGCTTCCTTCTGAAAGCTTCTGGTGATTTTATTTTTTAAGTTTTGCTTTAAATTCTTCCAATTCCAGAATAATGGGCATGAAATTTACACACTGTAAATCATCTGTGAGGCACCACTGTTCCACTAATTACCACAAGAAGCTGTGCTCATTAAATGTTCTCATCTAGCCTACTGCATAAGCTAAACAAACTGTAAATGAGCTGGCGATTATTAGCGTTTTATATTTGTGAGCTCTGCACACATCAAAATATCTTGACAAACATAAGAGTGTTGGTATTATTAGCTGCAGAGCGTCTTGAGTAAACACATAGAAATAGCTTGTGTGTGGGTTCTCAAGGCCCTTGAATACAATGGGTCCACAAAGGGTTACTTCCCGACCTGTCAGAACAGCAATACACCCACATATAATTTGTCAAACAAAGAGTTTGTATGCTTGTTATCCTGAGCAAAAGATGCAGCAAGCTGATCATGCCTGGTATTAATATGCAGTTAGCATAGGTGAATGTTACCATTGGTTGCTGTCCTTTGAATCTGAACTCACATTGATACATATCCCTGCTGCTGAGGATCTCTGTTCTTTACTGTCACACAATATACACTGAGAAACAAAACAAAAATGAAATAAAGGGAATGCAAATTTTTTTCTTTCTAATGTGCTATGAGGAAGCAGCCATCCTTTTCAATGTTCTACCTCAGAGCTATTATTCAGCATTGTAAAGGATGAAAGACAAGCTGAGCTTTTTTGTAGGTGGACAATTCCCTCATCTGTTAAATAGCAAATAAAAAGGTTTCAATTGAATAAAAAAAGGATAAGACTTCAGTCTTCAGTGTAGCATTTCTTTTAGATTTACTATATGATTTAACAGCTTCGAAAACACATTCAATGCTGTCGTAACATTAAATCGCCCAGGTGTTGTGGCACCAATGTTTGTCTAATTTGTTCTATTCTAATCAATGTCTAAATGTTGGATGGAACATTTCAAACTTATTTTCATATCCTTTATTGTGGCAGTGTCACTTCCAGGTGTCTTCGGGAGGGGAGATAGCATATTACTGGTGTATTTATGCAACTGGGTCAGGCAATTCTCAGAATACGCACATGAAATAATGAAGTTGATGCCCTATTTCCATTTGCTAAATCCTTTAAAATATCATGACTACTAAATGATGTTGTTTAATTTAATAATAGATGCCCATTTAATTTCCTAACGCTGGTTTGCTGTGATTGCAATTGCTATCAATAATAATCACAAATGCTTTTTAACAATTTTCCAGCCAATTGATTTACTTGTTAGATATTCATTTTTATTCTGTTAATTACCAGGTCATCTGTGATCTTACAGCTTCAGCCTGTTGGTCTGGTCAGCCAGTTAATGTCCATCTGTTGCAAAAGTAATAGGCATTAATTTCTAAAGATTAGGAAAAAATCATGAATGACATTGTATCAGAGTGTATTTGATGTATAAAAAAGGGAAAAGTGAAAGCACAATTGCACATGTGAAAGATTTACTTCTGTGTAGGTTAACCCAAGAGAATTTTTATTCAGAGAAAATGCACAAAATGACAAATCCTGGAGTCAGCCTCATACATCCAGGGAGGACACATGTCAAGTTTACACATAGAAAATTGGAACAGGAGTAGGCCATTCAGCCCTTTGAGCCAGAACACCAATCCATTTGATCATGGCTGATCATCCTACTCAAGACGCCCTTCCCACTTTTGCCCCATATCTTTTGATTTCTTTAGTCTGAGAACAATATCTAATTCCTTCTTGAAAATATTCAATACTTTTGCTCTCTGTGGCAGAGAATTCCACAGGTTCATCAGTCTTTGGATAAAGGAATTTTTCCTCACCTCAGTCCTAAATAGTACCCTTAGACTGTGAATCCTGGTCTGGACTCCGAAGTCATTAGAAAATTTCCATCTTACATTTACCCTGCCCAGTCCTGTCGGAATTTCATAAGTTTCTATATGATTCCCTCTCATTCTTCTCAACTCCACTGAATATCGATCTAACCAATCCAGTCTCTCTTCATACTTCAGTCCTCCCATCCCAGGAATCAGTCTGACAAACCTTTATTGCATTCCCTCCAAAGCTAGAATGTCCTTCCTCAGAAAAGGAGACCAAAACTGTACACAATACTCCTGGTGTAGTTGTGGTAAGCTATGTTAAAATTGTAATGTGCATTTCCAAGGAATCTCAAGGAACAATGCTGCTTGGTGTTGCATAATTACACCTCTCTATTACTGGTTTTGTAACAACTAGCTGTCAAATTTTGTGACCATCTCTATGTGCTGAGGGGAGTTTACTCCAAATACCTTGTGCAAAGGTTTAATTGCAATCGTGAATTGTAGCTGTTAAAATGCAATGAAATATTTTGTATGCAGTAGAGAGCTCTGTATAAAATTCCACTTTCTCAGTCCAAACTTTGTAATTTGAACTCAATGATGAATAAGTTAGAAATAATTGAAAATGTACACAGGTAATATTAGAGTCTTACTCATGCTTCATGAGCTCAAACAGTCTATTTATTTATGGGAGTAGGTAAGCAGTTTCTTTAATTGCACCAAGTTCCTCCAGTTTATCAACATAAATCAAATCAAAATCATGCAGTTTGGAGGGAAAATGTGGCTGACATCATGTGTAAATGATACTTAGGGTTATGAACAAATTTTAAAACCTGCAGGTAGTTCATCATAAAGATTGTTTGTTTTAATTTTCAATTCTCCACACTAAAATTTTAGGTTATAGCCTAGTCCCCATTGGAAAGATGAATGTAGAGGTACACAAGAAACAAACATCACTATAACACACTTGAACACATATCTAATGGCAATTTTGAAACCATCATTGACAATTTATGTGAAGTAGGACACAACCCATGCTTTTGCCAGCAGGATTTGTTACCATTCTCGACCGAAAACAACAAATTCTGCAGCAATCTGTTGGGCGCAATAGATATTTAAAGAAAACAATCTAAACATCCAACAAGTAAAAACAGAACCATGCCACAAAACTTCATTTTTTAAAAATAGAAACCATGTGCATTCATTGGCCATTCAGCCCTTCAGCCTGCTCCACCATTCAATATAATCATGGTTGATCCTCAATCCATATTTCTGCTTTCTCCCCATACCACTTGATGCCTTTAAAACCTAAAAATGTATCTTTCTTTCTTGAATATATTCAGTGACTCGTTGGTAGAGTTCTACAGGTTCATGACTCTTTGAGTGAAGAATTCTTTCCTCATCTCTGTCCTAAATGGTCAAGCCCATATTCTGAGACTGTGTCCTGTAGTTCTAGACTCTCCAATGGCTGCATTTAGTCTGTCTCTCCAGCCCTTTGAACAAAAACAAACTTTTTTTAATCTCTCAAAAAGAATTAAACAAAGCAAGCTTTACGAACTTAACATTAATTTCACCTAACAGAATTATGCTATAAACTCAGTTCTACTTTTTATTTCCCCTCCAAGAGTTCCCTTATTTGTGAAATCTTGAAGCTTCATATACCAAAGAGTATATGACAATTCTCTAGAGTTTATTCTGATTTCCCTTCAGTGTTTCAGTGGTTCTTCCAGTGGCTTCTGGCTAAGTGACATTTGAACTTTTCTCCAAAATGTCAGTGTTTCCATTGCTCAAACTCAGGCCTACCTGTGACTCCACTGCAATGAGTAAAACAACATGAAGCACCTTCAGTTTTCAGTAGCACACTGTTATGGTTGCTATCTGCTGATTACAACTGGCTTCATTCAGTTGGATTCAGAGCTCCAATTGTGACAAAGTTAATTAGTTTTCACTGAGAATTCTGCAGATTATCGCATTTACCTTCCAGTAAAACATAACTTCTAGTCATTTTGCCCCCAAACATCCATGTACTGAATCCCAACACCTACTTGCAGGTTCTTAAATAAATGCTCTTTTTTAATATATTACAGGATGGGGATGCTAGGCCCACAGTAAATTAGAGTAAGTCTGGATTCATCTTTCATTTTCCAATGAATTACAAGTAACATAAGATGCAAAGCTGACGCAATGGCTAAGCAGTTTTTCCAAACATTAAAGAGTCTTGTCTGCTAGCTATGCCCCAACTGAATTCAGAGACAAAATCGAAATAGAGAATCTAACTAAGTTCCAGCCATTTCTATAGCAGAGTAATTTATGTAGCCTGTTTGTAAGTAAGCATGCAAATTAACTACTTTCTAATTCCAAAGATTTTCTTAATTCAAGGAAACCACAAGAATAACATAACATTTCTGGACTAACTGGAAATGTCATGTCTTCAGTTCTTTTTCAGGAGTAAGCACACCCGTCAATTTATGACCTTACCATTCTAGCTGTTAAACCTTCAAGTCAAAGTAGCATAAATATAACTGTATAATATAATATAACTATTATATTCCAAGCTTGTCTGACTGCAATTTACTTCAAGGTTAATTAACAGATTCTTAAACAGCTGCTATTTTAAAATTTTTTACAGGATGTGAGTGTTGTTGGTTAGGCCGGAATTAATTGTCCATTTCAAATCTCTCTTGAATAGGTGGTGATGAAATGCCTTCTTAAACTGCTACAATCCATGGGGGGAGAGGGGAGTCTGGCAGGTACACCCACAGTGCTTTGTGAAGGATTTTGGCCCAATATCAGTGACAAAACAGTAATATATTTCCAATCAGCATTGAGTGTGACTAAGAGGTATACTTGTAGATGGTGGAAATCCCATGCATCTGTTGCCCTTGTCTATTTAGGTGCCAAAGGGTGTTGCTTTGGAAAATGCTGTCAAAACAACTTTGGTGAGTTGCTGCATTGTATCTTGTACCTGGTACTCACAGTGCCATGGTGTGTTGGGTTGGAGGGAGTGAATGTTTAAGGCAGTGGATGGGCTGCTTTGTCCTGGGTGATGTCAACTTCTTGAGAGGTGTTGCTGCCAAATTCATTCAGATAGTCAACAATGTTCCAACACATCCCTCTCTTGCGCCTTGTAGATGGAGGACAACCTCTGGGGATTAATGACATGATTTGCCTGCTACAGAATTCCTATCTTTTGACTTACTCTTGTAGTCACAGTATTTATATGGCAGGTCCAGTTCAGTTCCTGGTCAATGGCAATCTCTAGGATTTTGACTTTGGTAGTTTCAGTGATACTAATACAATGAATGTCATTAGAGATTTTTAGATTTCCTTTGTTTGGGATCATCATTGTGTGGCATTTGAGTATTATGTGGCCCTTGTCAACCTAATATTGACCAGGTCTTGCTTCAGAATGAACATGGATGGCTTCAGTATTTGAGGAGACACAAATGGTGCTGAACAGTAGACAATCATCGGTGAACATCCCATTTCTGACCTCATGAAGGAGGGAAGGTTATCAGTGAAGCAGCTGAAGAAAGTTCGACCTTTGACAAAACTCTAAGGAACTGCTGCAGAGGTGTCCTGAAGCTCTGCTGATTAACCTCCAACAACCACAACTATCTTTCTTTGTACTAGGTATCACAGTTAAAACTTGGATTCCTAAAGAAGAACATATATTTTCAAGCACATGAACAATGAGCTGATGTTCACAGCAAGGTTTATCTGAGTTGTAAAGGGGAGAGTATTCTTTTTGAATTACAAAGTCCCTTGCATTTTCACAGATTAATTAAAAAGTAGGAATGGAGTTTATTCTCCAAAATTATGGTTCCCATTCTTCTTAGCTAAAATAAGTTAAGTTGAAAAGTGATGCATCATAGAAAATATTTTTGAAATCAGAACTTGGCATTCATCACTACATCATGAGTGTGGGGCTGGATAAGTACAGCAGGTCAGGCAGCATCTGAGGAGCAGGAGAATCGACATTTCAGGCATAAGGCCTTCATCCTGATGAAGAGGTTATGCCTGAAACGTCGATTCTCCTGCTCCTTGGATGCTGCTTGACTGTTGTGCTTTTCCAGCACCACATGCTCGACTCTGATCTCCAGCATCTGCAGTCCTCACTTTCTCCTAATTCATCATTACAGTTCACCTTTGGCTATTTGAATTATTGAATGTAAATGGAATGTTTTTGTATTGATGTTTCAGTTCGGTGTTTGCTTCCTGTTAAATACAAAGGGCTGAGTCTTGTCCTTCTTTTAGCAAATTGTGGGTTGCATTATGTTTTTTGGAGGGATTCTCACCTCAAGTCCTACTCAGGGCGGCACGGTGGCACAGTGGTTAGCACTGCTGCCTCACAGCGCCGGAGACCTGGGTTCAATTCCCGCCTCAGGCGACTGACTGTGTGGAGTTTGCACGTTCTCCCCGTGTCTGCGTGGGTTTCCTCCGGGTGCTCCGGTTTCCTCCCACAGTCCAGAGATGTGCAGGTCAGGTGAATTGGCCATGCTAAATTGCCCGTAGTGTTTAGGTAAGGGATAGATGTAGGGGTATGGGTGGGTTACACTTCGGCGGGGCGGTGTGGACTTGTTGGGCCGAAGGGCCTGTTTCCACACTGTAAGTAATCTAATCTAATTTCTTGCTATATCTTAGCAAATTTGTCTCATGAATTACTTACCCTATTCCTGTGGTGTTCATCATGTCTGATCCTATTCCAATTTAGCACACAACATTCCAGGAACATCTTGTCATACACTAAAGGTTTGCCAAAAGACCAGCTTCCTTTGCATCAGCCCATCTTTAAAAGGTCATTGTGTACACAGACAAGTTTGGTCAGTCCAGAGCTGCCCTGCATAGTTCCTGACATTTTCCCTGGACATGGAGACAAGGAGAAATCAGCAGCCTGCTATGTGCAAATTGACCTGGACAGGATGCTGCTGAGGCAGGGCTTCCTCTTCCCCAGGACCAGCAGTGGATGCCATAACAGCAAACTACACTAGCCTGACCTTGAGTTAAAGCCGTCTCAGCTGTCTGGAGGAATGTCCTGCACTTGTCAGAAGAAAGTTAATGTCCTGCTCTACACCATCAATGAACGTGCCACCAACTTCTCTTCAATATCTCACACTTACTCTATCTCTGCTACTGTACCCATCTCCCACCTCATGTTCTACCATGCTCATATTGCAAGCAACATCTTTCCCAGTCACTCTCACCTCCCTAAACCCTGACAACAAGAACCCTACCTGCCCTCTGTGCTGTCTACTCACTCACTCAGGGTATCTTCCTACCTGGTGTGCCACCCAGTTTCATCTCCCTTAATACCTGCCTCTCTCATTCCAGGAGGAAAATAGTCCACAATACAGCTGAAGAGCAAATAGAGTTGAAATCAACGGTGTGATGCCTGATATTAGGGTTGTCACTCGTTATGTAGAGACTGTCCCAACTGAACACCCCGGGTGGCTGATTGACTGATTCCAAGCCTGTGGATTGATATCGGAGGCTGCTCTTGACTCACTGTGCCAGGGCCCCCTCATGTCTCTTGATTTGAATGAGGTCTGTTGACAAACAAAGTTTACTGCCTATGTGTCTAAAGGCCGAGGCAAAACAGAAGTAATCTAAGCCTGGAATCTTTAGTTAACAGGAATAGTGCAACAAAGCAAAACAATACATAGCAAGGATTCTGAACACCCAGATAGGTTCAGTGTGAATGAGCACTATAACAGAAAATGAAGAGCCTGGAAGTGCTATCTGGCCTAGTTAGTGAGCTGGGTACATTTCACTGAGAACACGGTGTCCTTGCTGCAATATTACAGTGGTAGTTGCAGGTACGGTCTAAGCTGCAGAATTGAACAAAGTGCAGACGTGTCTTGTAAGTTGATCAGACATGAATCAAATGGGTTCTTTGAAGCTTGCACATATTTTTTAGAGACTTGCCAAAGTTCGTAGTTGTGGGGTGCAAGCATCCCGTGCCCATGGCGTATGCCCTGAGACATTGGTGCCTGGTGTCCAATATAAAGGTCCTTCAGATCAGGTAGCAAGGTGAAGTCAACAGACACCTGCTCTGGTTTCCATGTCTCAGGTTTTCTCAATGTCTATCTTGTTTGATGAGTTTGGTAAAATGGTGGCTGGATATTAATGAGGTGAGTTGTGTTGTTACTATGCATTTAATGAGCATTAATCCCACTCGATTGGCAACTCACCACTACATAGTGAGAAAGGGCTGTTGACACTGAGATCGGCCTTGTTGGATTTCTCATCAAATTCTGCCACAAATCTTGCCATGGCCCATTTCTGTCAGGCCCTTATTAAATTCCATCATTTAAAATATTGACTTGGTTAAAGACCAGAATTAAAACCTATTGAACAGTAGTTTACAAAGATCTAATAAGTTGAGAAAATATCAATGGGCAGTCAGACAACTTCCATTTGTCTATGAGTACATTAGATTGTGCTTGACTATAAAGATTGTCGGGTGATTTCTTTAACACACTTGCAAACACAAAAAATGGCTTGGCTTATGGGTGACCAACAAAATTGTAGTATTTGTCAATGGCCTTGAAAGAACTTGCACACAAATATTTAACAAACTGGGAGGAATGGATTTCACCTGTTCACAACACATATCTAAGTCTGGCACCAAATCATGGGAGTTGATTATTGACCAATAACAATGAGTAACAAGTGTCAAAAAGTGTGGCGCTGGAAAAGCACAGAGGGTCAGGCAGCATCCAATGAGCAGGAGAGTCATTGTTTCTGCATAACCCCTTCATCAGGAATCTGGGGGGGGGGGCAGCTGAAAGGTATATAGGAGAGTGGCAGTGAGGGTGGGAAGAGGTAACTGGGAAGGCATTAGGTAGATGTAGGTGGGGGTGATGGTGCAAGGTCAGTGGGGAGGATGGAGCAGATACGTGGGAAGGAAGATAGACAGGTAGGACAATTCAAGAAGGCAGTGCTGAGTTGGACGGTTGGATCTGGGATGAGGTGTGGGGAGGGGAGATAAAGAAACTGGTGAAGTCGATGTTGATGCTGTGTGGTTGGAGGGTCACAAGGCGGAAGATGAGGCATTCTTCCTCCAGTCGTCGGGTGGCTTAGATTTGGCAGTGGAGGAGGCTCAGGGCTTGCGTATCCTTGGGGCAGTGGGAGGAGAAGTTGAAATGGTCAGCCACAGGGTAATGGCGTTGTTTGGTGCATGTGTCCCAGAGATGTTCCCTGAATCGTTCCGTGAGTTGGCGTCCTGTCTCCTTGATGTAGAGGAGACCACATTAGGGTGGGGAGGGGTGGGGAAGGAAATATATCTCTGGTGCTGGGGTCTGACTGTATGTGGTGGAAATAGTGGAGGATAATGCACTGTATCCAGAAATTGGTGGGGTGGAAGATGAGGTCCGGGGTGGGGGGTGGGGTGGGGTTCTGTCCTCATTGCTGTTGGAGGACTGGGGTTCAGGGGCAGAAGTGTGGAAAGTGGAGGAAATGCACGGGGAGGGGAAATTGTGTTCCTGGAAATAGGGGTTATCTGGGATGTCCTGGAATGGAATTGCTCCTCCTGGGATCAGATATGTTGAAGGCGAGGAATTGAGAGTAAGGGATTGTGTTTTTACAGGAGTGGGGATGGGAGGAGGTGTAGTCAAGGTAGCTGTGGGAGGCAGTGAGTTTAAAATAGATGTCCGAGTTGTGCCGGTCACCAGAGATAGAGATGGAGAGGTCCTGGAAGGGGAGGGAGGTGTATGAGATAGTCCAACTGAACTTCAGGTCAGGGTGGAAAGTGTTTGTGAAGTTGATGAACTGTTTAGCTACCTCGTGGGAACATGAGGTGGTGTTGATACAGTCATTGATGTAGCAGATGAAAAGGTGGTGCCAGTGTAGCTGCAGAAGGTGGACTGTTTCACATACCTGACGAAAAGGCAGGCATAGCTCGGGCCCATGCAGGTGCCCATGGCTCTCCATTTAGTCTGAAGAAAGTGAGAGGATTTGAAGGAGGTGTTATTGAGGGTGAGGACCAGTTCTACCAATCAAATGAGTGTGTCGGTGGAAGGGTATTGGTTGGGTCAGCGGGAGAGGAAGAAATGGAGGACTTGGAGGCCTTCGCCATGGTGGTTGGATGTGTGTAACAACTGGATGTCCATGGTGAAGATGAGGCATTGGGGGCCAGGGAACTGAAAGTCATGGAGGAGGTGGAGGGCGTGGGTGGTGTCCCAAATGTATGTGAGAAAATCCTAAACCAAGGGGACAGGACAATGGCAAGAAATGAGGAGATATCTTCATTGGGGCAGGAGCAGGTTGAGCTGATGGGTTGTTCATGGTAGTCAGGTTTGTGGATTTTGGGTAGGACGTAGAACCAGGCGGTGTGAGGTTGCCAGACTATGAGGTTGGATGCTATGGATGGGAGATCCTCTGAGGTGATGAGGTTGGGAATAGTCTGGGAGATGATGGTTTGATGATGGGAGGTGAGGTTGTGGTTAATGGGGCAGTAGGAGGAGGAACCTGTGAGCTGGCGCCTTTCTTCAGCGGTGTAGAGGTCAGTGTGCCAGACTACCACTGCCCGCAGCCCTTATCGGCTGTTTCGATTGTGCAGTCAGGGTGGCAGTGGCATTCTCGGCGACTGTGGAGGTAACATGGCCAGTAGGGCTGGGGTGAGTGACATCAGTGGCAGTGGAAGTGGCACATTCAGTGGTAACTGCGGGCGTGGAGATGGTGTCTGTCGCAGTGCAAGCGGAAGCCGTGCTTTTGGTGGTTTGTGCGGGGCAGCATGGTCATCTGCAGTGTTCTGGTGAGTGACATCGATGGGGTCAGAAGTGGCGTAAAGGGCAGCAACCATGGAGGCGGAAGTGACATAAGAAACAGCATGCGCTGAGATATGGGCAGCGGAGGTTACGACAGCAATCCCAGAGGGGGTATGGTCGGCAGTGACCGCAGACCGTGAGGCAGCGGGAGCGGAAGTGACATCACAATTCACAGCGATGGTGGTGGCTGTAGCAGTCACGTGGATAATGGTGTCAAAGCGATTCCAGAGGCTGGGTGAAAGCTCTGGAATGATAGAGGAATCCTGGGTTTGGAGATAAGTACATGAGAGTTTGGTGAACTTATATTCCTAAATGTACAATAAGCTGGAGAAAAACTTTTGTTGAGTGTGTGGATCCTTCTTAGGATGAAGAACAGCAGAGGTCCTTTGCAGGATGTGGCCCTGAGCTGTGGCAAGGCTGACTGCAGGGAGAGGAAGTGGCTGCACATGGCTGTGAGGATGGAACGGAGGATCCAGAGAGTGTACCGTTTCTGGAGGCTTTGGATTTGCTGTAGGTAGTGGTTGTCCTGGTCAATTCCGAATTGTGATGGGTCTGAATGTAGTCTGGAGTCCATGCGGGATAAGTCAGTGCTGAGGTAGGAGATGTGGCTGTTGTACTAGCTCTGCTTCAGGACATAGCGAAAGATGTTGAGGGCAGAGGAGATGACCTGCAGTGAGAGAGAGATTCACTGATATCCTTGTTGTGGGAGGAGGAGAGCTTCTTGAAGCTGGGCATTCTTGACAGAGGCTTCGTGGTAAGGTTACAGTGATTGTGAGAAAGTGAGCAGTGCAGATGCTGGAGATCAGAGTCAAAAAGTGTGGCACTGGAAAAGCACAGCAGGTCAGGCAACATCCAAGGAACAGGAGAATTGAGGTTTTGGCCCTTCTTCCAGAGTTTGTTGGGGGATGGGGGCTGATGGATAATTAGGAGAGTGGTGGTGGGGCTGGGAGGAAGGTAGCTAAGAAGGCAATAGGTAGATGCAGGTGGGGGTTGATTCTGATAGATTGGTTGGGAGGGTGTAGCGGATAGGTGGCAAGGAAGATGGATAGGTCAAGAGGGCAATGCCGAGCTGGAGGGTTGGATCAGGGATGAGGTGCGGGCACAAGAGATTCAGAAACGAGTGAAATTGATGTTGAAGGCTCCCAATGCAGAAGATGAGGTGTTCTTCCTCCAGTTGTTGGGTGACTTGGATTTGGCGGTGGAGGAGGCCCAGGACTTGCATGTCCTTGACAAAGTGGGAGGGAGAGTTGAAGTGGTCGGCCAAAGGGCAGTGGGGTTGTTTGGTGCCTGTGTCCCAGAGATGGCATTCCGCTAGTTGGCATCCAGTCTCTTTAAAGTTGTCCCGATGGAGACCACATCGAGAGCAATGGAGACAGTAGATAAGGTATTTGCGTGTGCAGGAAAATCTCTGCCAGACGTGGAAGGGTCCTTTGGGGCCTTGGATGGAGGTGAGGTGGGAGGTGTGGGTGCAAGTTTTACACCTCTGCAGTGATAAGGGAAGGTGTCAGAAGTGGAGGGTGGGTTGGTGGAGGACGTGGACATAATGAGGGAGTCACAGAGGGAATGGTCTCTGCTGAACAATGAATAATAAGCCCATTTAACTGAATAAGTCTTACATATGACAAATCAAGAAGTTAAACACATTTATTATCTTTTACTTATTACTAACATTTTTTGATACAAATGTGTTCCACAATTTCCACAAATATAAAATTAATGTTGTCCTTTGTTATAGACACGACTCAGCAATACTTGTGAGCTTAATGCATGTTTGAAAACTTAGTTAAGCCTCTTTCAAATATTAAAATTTTTCAGGTGTTTGCATGGAGAATAATAGTGCAAATATGATTTATTTTTTCTTCAGTTCAATGATTTCTAATTAATTATATTTTTCAGGCACTTAAACAGAACACCCATTGGAGAAACAGGGAATCACAGACTACTGCTTCTGGATTTTTTGTGTTCAACTGCACATGTGCAAAATCCAGAAGTTATTGCTACTTTCAGAGAAGTTACGCTGATAAATATTCACAAATACTGCAAAATGTGGATAATAACTTGTTCATAAAGAGTTCATGTTAGATATGGTGGATATGAAGTCCAGGATTCTGTGCAGGAAGTGCTGGAAAGCTAAGTTCAGGAGGAACTAACACCTGAAGAAGAGTCACTGGACCACTCTGCTTTCTCTCCACAAATGTTGCCAGATCTGCTGAGCTTTTCCAGCAATTTCTGTTTGGGAAACTAATTCCTTCCCACCCTGTAATGAGAAAACTCACTTGTTCAATTAGGTACAAAAGTGCTATCCGGTGAGATTCTCATCCCATCAGAGGCCATGTTACTGAAGTTCAATCCCACATGAGGCTACAGGCCAATCAGATGCCAGCAAACTCAGGCATGCAGAGTATCTCGAAAGGTCTATACAGAGCAACCATGAGAAGGCACACCATTGAGTAGGTAAGTGGTGTTTCAGGGGGGCATTGTAGGTTTGGATGCAAGGAAAGGGGTGTGGATTTCAGTAAACACCAAGCTCGGGCAATTTAAGAACACCCACCTTTAAAGCTATCTAATAAGTCACCCTGTTAAGAACCCTGCTAGGAAAAGCAAGTGTTATGTCTCTCAGTTAGTGTATCGGTATAACTTTAAGAGACATATTCATCACTTCGTCATAGCGTGTGACCTGAGGGTATAAGGATCTCAGATGCCATCTTAATCTGGATAATTTGAAGTATGACACTGTGATGGAAGTAAGCTATGTTTTGTAACCAAATAGCTTAATGTTGCAAAGACACTGAAGTGCCTGGGAATATAATATTTATACATATAAGTGAGCCACAATGAACACCAGTTGGGTCTTTAAATACCATGTTCCCCACATCCAGATGCTTGTGTTACAAGGCATGAACATTGCTGCATCAGATAAAGATACAGTACTGGAGACAGAATGCACACCAACTGATAATGAACTGGCGATGAAATGAAGCTCTGAAGTAGCCATTAATTCACCACTTATTTGGTCTCTGATTGAGAAAATTGTCCGTGGAACATCTCACTCAGAACTTAATTGCTGAAGTGATGAGAATGGGACAAGTAATTCTCCAAGATTTACTCCCCTAATTATTTGTGCTGTTTGTCACATGACCTACCAAGGAGGGTAGAATTGCATCCCATGAAACTGTTTTCACCAGCAAGAAGTCAGGAACCAGAGGGTGCTGATTTGAGGTAATTTTTAAAATAACCACTGGGCAGATGAGACCAAAGGTATTTAGAAATGATTAGTTTCGATCTGGATAGCATTTCTTTAGAAAGTGTAAAATACTGTATGACCGTAAGACAATATGAAATAGGAACTGGTGTATGATATTTGGCTCCTCGAGTCTGCTCTGTCATTCAATAGGATTATGGCTGATCTGACAGTTCTCACATTTGCTTTTCTATCCTTTCCCTGCAAGCCTTGATTTCCCCTACTCTTCAAGAATATATGTGAATGTGTGAAATACGGACAGTCAGATTGGTCAGTTACAGGTGCCGATTGCCATGTAAAAAAATAATGTTGTTGGTCTAGCAGAGATCTGACACAAGGAAGGGAAGAACTCGGTGTAGAATATTCACAGTTAATAAAGTGTGCAGAGAAGATAGGAAAGTAAAAAAAGGAGCGATGGCAGTATGGCTAAGAAAAGCATGGTCCCAAGGGTTCAAGGACAGAGTTGATTTGGCTAGGATTCAGGAACAAGAAATGTGCAATCATTTGAAGAAGTCTACAGACCACCAAAGATGCAGAGGAACCAACCTGCAAGAAATTACGAAAAGGTGCAAGCATCATAGAGTAGTTTTAATAGAGGACTCAGTGGCTCAGTGGTTAGCACTGCTGCCTCACAACACAAGAGACCCGGGTTCAATTCCCGCCTCAGGCGACTGTGTGGAGTTTGCACATTCTCCCTGTGTAGAACATTTCCCTGTTCTAAACCAATTCTGACCCCCGAGCTACAACTCTCTCTATGCTACATGGCATATCTACAGGTAGCTCTTTTATAATGTAATGGTCGCATTCTTGCACTGCCTCGCATTATAGAAAAATTGCACTTTAGAAACAGCATTTAAAGTGTTGGTGATATAATCATGTTACAACCAACACATACTTTAACAGTTCGTACTTTAGAAACAGTCTGCGTGTGTTTACTCCGGGTGCTCCGGTTTCCTTCCACAGTCCAAAGATGTGCAGATTAGGTGAATTGGCAATGCTAAATTGCCCGTAGTGTTAAGTGCATTAGTCAGAGGGGAAGTGGGTCTGTGTGGGTTACTCTTCGGAGGGTCGGTGTGAACTGGTTGGGCCGAAGGGCCTGCTTCCACACAGTTGAGAATCTAATCTAAAAATTACCAAAATATAGACCAGCATAGTGGTAATATAAAGAGCAGAACTCAGAAGAATATTCTATATTAGTAAATGTCCAATCCTTCAAGAAATGAAGTGGGCCAAATAGACTGAGTATACATTTCTCAGTGACTGCATCTGGCTCAGAATTTCCAACCCTCCTCTCCGCACCCTCCCCCGACCCCCCCCCACCCCGACCCCCCCACCCCATGTGGATTCCAACTGAAGTTTCATCCTTGTAATTTGAATTCACTCAGCATCACAAGTGTCTCTGATGTACAACACGCCTCAGACAGCTCACTGCCCCTCCCTCTCTGTCCCTCCAGGTATTAAGGATGACAATGGGCCCACTTATGCCTGTCTCTTTGTGGGGTGTATAGAACATTTCCCTGTTCTAAACCAATTCTGACCCCCGAGCTACAACTCTCTCTATGCTACATGGCATATCTACAGGTAGCTCTTTTATAATGTAATGGTCACATTCTTGCACTGCCTCGCATTATAGAAAAATTGCACTTTAGAAACAGCATTTAAAGTGTTGGTGATATAATCATGTTACAACCAACACATACTTTAACAGTTCGTACTTTAGAAACAGTATCCCCAATTCACCATCGTATTACAGCGAGTTCGCGTTAACAGAACGTGTGTTAAAGCAGAACAACCTGTACCAATGTTTTCCTAGCTATAATCAGTTCTGAATCAGGTCCCTGGAAATGTTAATTCTCTCCACAGATGCTACCAGACCTGCTGAGTTTTTCCAGCAATTTCTGTTTTGGATTTCCAATATCCACCTTTCTTTACTTTTCTTTGGACAGCAAATGGATATTGGAGAGCATTTATGATACAATGTATCGTTTGGGTTTGAATGACAGTGGGGAAAAATGTCAAAGTCAAGATTAGAGTGGTGCTGGAAAAGCACAGCAGGTCGGGCAGCATCCAAAGAGCAAGAAAAACAACATTTCAGGCAAAAGGTGCAGGACAAGTACAGCAAGCAGCTAGAAAAATGCACAATATCTTAAGCTTTATTAATAGGGGCATAGAGTACAGGAATGACCTCAAAAAATGTCAAATCCAGAGTAAGAATAATAAATTGGGGGAAAGCTGATTTCAATGAGGTATGAACAGAGCTGGGCCAGATAACACTGATGCCAAAGGTTGGCAGGAGAATCTGTAGTCGAACAATGAGCTAGCATCAAAAATACTCCTTTTCTGAAAATGTAGCAGCTATTGATGTGGTGAACATGGACTTGGGATCTGATACAGTCTTACATTTCAGACTTGTGAAAAAGCTTTAGTTGATGGAATAAAAGGGGTAGTAGCAAAATAGATACAAAATTGGCTGGCTATTCTTCAGGTTGAAGGAAGGTTTGTAGTGGCGTTCCCCAGAGACAAAAGGTTGGACCCTTGTTTTATTGATACAGGTTAATGATTTATATCTGGACATACTGTAGAAAATCCCCAATATTCTCGATGATGCAAAACATGTAAAACATTGTCCTCCTCACAATTTGTAACGTGGAACTCCAAAACATAGTCAAATTGGTGTAGTGAGCAGATAGATGGTAAATTAAGTTCCATTTAGGTGATACAGACCTAGGTATAACTTAGGTAATACATTTTGGTAAGATACAGTAAGAATCAAAGGATGCTACCCTAATGCTTATGCAGGAGCAGAGAGACCTGGGTATAAATATGCATAAGTCTCAACAGGTGCAGGACAAGTACAGCAAGCAGTTAGAAAAATGCACAATATCTTAAACTTTATTAATAGGGGCATAGAGTACAGGAG
Organism: Chiloscyllium punctatum; assembly: GCF_047496795.1. NCBI lineage: Eukaryota > Metazoa > Chordata > Chondrichthyes > Orectolobiformes > Hemiscylliidae > Chiloscyllium > Chiloscyllium punctatum. The sequence continues at coordinate 70,557,006 of NC_092742.1, read as the reverse complement.
AAGAAGGTGATGTTGGATTTGTATAAATCATTTTTTAGAGCTGGTCTAATGCATATGATTCTGGGCACCACATTTTAGGAAGGTTGTGATTGCAACAGAGGTTCATGAGAATGACTCTGTAGAGGAGAAATTTTAGTTTCATAGATGGGACAGTTTTCCATGGGAATGAGCAAGCTAAATCAAGATGATGATTTTCAAAATCATAAGGAAGCTGAGCAGAGTAAATAGGGAGAAATTGTTTCTGCTTATAAAAGTCGAGATCGTGAGTGTACAGATATAAAAATTTGCAAAAGACGCAAATATGATGTGAGAAAACACTTTTATTACAGCGAATAGTTAGGGTCTGGAACTCATTGCCTGGAAGTGTGATGGAGGCAAATTCAAATGAGGTATTTGATGCTTATTTAAATGAATGTGTTCAGAGGTCAGCAGAAAAGGCAGAAATTGCATTGAGTGAGGATGCTCATTCAGAGAGCCAGTGCAAACATGATGGGCAGAATGATTTCCTTCCACATGGTAATACCTCTGCGAATCTGGCTCATTGGATAGCTCTTTCAAAGAGCTGGAACAGGCACAATGGGCTGAAGAACCTCCTCCTGTGTTTTCTGATTGTTTTATATTTATGATTTTGCTTCACATGAAATACTTAAAAGGCAAAGGTAGACAACTTGAATTGCTCTGTCCTTTTAGAAATTTATTGTATGTTTTATATTTTATACAAATTTCAAGAACCTTTGATCTTTTCCGCCTTTCAACTTCACATTCAGCACTGTGAATTTAAAAAAAACTGCTGACACTCCAATAATTTGGTGATATTGTGTAAATTTATGGGTGTAAATCTTATTACAAACTCTGGAAGCAAAATGTGATAAAATAATACTTCTCTACCTACTTAAGCAGAACATGACAGCCAGAAGCTGAAACAGATAATTTATGACAAACAGCCTCTTCGTAATTAGTAGTGTCCCACAGGCTAACACAGTCTTCTTAACATTTTATTACATATGTCAAATGATGCTTCAATTAATGTGTTGCAATTTATTTGCTTATACATTGAAAAGAACATTTTACTTCACAAAATCCACAGCAAATATTTTACAAACATTCACGTTTGGAACTGAATAATCATCTTTTCAATGCTGCAGGTTCTCTTTACTTGTGATAGTTCATCAATACATTGAATCAATTGTACAATTCTCAATCTATTTATTTATGTTAAATTCAATGCATGGTTAAAAAAAACATGCACCTCTTTGGGTCAAATCTATATTATACAATTGACAAATTATAGTCTCATCTTGCCTAAAAGGTAAATATACAAGTAATACATAGGTCAACATAGCTGTATTAAAGTTAATAGGTTCAATTTTCAAGGAGTCTCTGACAAAGGAGAGCAAAGTTACTGATCCATTAATCAGTGGCTGAATTATATCCATGTAAACCTATGGCTGTGAGATTATTTCTGGGAAATAAGTTATCCTTTGCCTGCACCTCACTCAATAGGTACAAGCTGTACAAAACAAGTTGCGTTTGGAACTATGGATGTTGGCAACTTAAGTGCATGCAACAGTCTTGTCAGTTCCTGGATAAATAGAGACTGAAAATGTCTGAGTTTTGTTGTGTACTTGTGTTGTCCGATCCAGGTACATGATATGTAAATGGCATGTCAGCCCAAGTGAACATAAAAATTTTGTAAGATTCTTGAAGAAAAATGTGAAACTTCGATTTTTCTTTTGCTTTTCTTTATTTGATTGCACAATTTACTGTAACAAGTGTCACGCTATTTAAATCTGCCTGAAATTTGCAATTTCACCATTATGTAAGTCTTTTAATACTTGAGAAACAAGCAGTAATCATTTCGCATTCAATATGAAAAATGTTGGAATTTATCCCAGGATATTATACCACTTCTGACCAACTTTTATTTCTGTTAATAATTTCTGACTTTGCCAGTACTACCACATAAGGACCTGCATAAATTTTAGCTGAAGAGACAGACAAATTTTGGATTGAACAGTTAACTCCAAAGGTACATAAGCCAAAAATGTAAGTACCATTTTGACAGTATTTCCAAAAATATATCATCAGGTTTAGTATATTTTGAACAACTGTTTTACTTTGTGAGCGGGACTGACATCTAGTGATAGCTTACAAACATTGAGAAAGAAACCATTGAATAATTTATCAATTGGAGCTCTGCACTGGAGACCAGTGTAAAGATTTGTTAAATGTTCCGATCAAGGTAATCTGGAGCTCACAGGAATCCTACTCAAAACAGGCTTAAGGTAGACATTTTCATCTACAAAAGCTGAAATTCAAGGAGAAGTCAATAAAATGAAGCCTTCTTACTGGCTTTCATTTTGGCCTTTTCTCTTTGATGAAAAAATAACTGCCCTTTGGCAACTGTGTGAAAATTAATAATAAAACTGCATGCAAATGATGCAATAGCAATGAAAATAAAATCTCAAAGCTGGTGGAGAAACATTTGATTTAATGTTAACATTGCAAATTCTGTACTTTCTGAATCAAAAGGATAAATTCACATATCGAGTATCAATTTGCTTTCGGTTGATTCGGCCTGCATATTTTTCTTTAAATAAGATCTGTTCTATTCCACATTGTGATAAAGCATCTGGTATCGTTTGCTGTTTCTGAGCTGCTATTTCCAATTACAGTTTTAAATCCAAATTGAAGAAGTTGACACAGCACTTTGATTAGGTGTAGAAAGCTCATATCTTACCATAAACATGAACAGAAATTGTTGGAAAAGCTCAGCAGATCTGGCAGCATCTGTGGAGAGAAATCAGAATTAAGCCCGCTCTGAGGAGGGTTCACCGGACCCAAGACATTAACTCCGATTTCTCTCCACAGATGCTGCCAGACCTGCTGAGCTTTTCCAACAATTTCTGTTTTTGTTTCTGATTTATAGCATCCACAGTTCTTTCGGCTTTTATTCATAACTTGCCATTATCATTTGATATGTATGGTTCAAAGTTTGTGGTGCTGTCAAACTAGTTTTGTAAGCACTGCTTAATTGGTCAGCATATCTATAAGACAATCACCTCATGGATTCAGCCCTATCACATTCTGTCAATTGTAGGTGTCCTGAGACCAAGAAGCTCTTATGCAAACATGGTTGAAGATGTAATCACTATTAAACCATGATGGCAAGCAGTCTCATTAAAGTATTTAAATAAATGACCCACCTTCTGCCTGAGGCTTCAATTCCTATCCTTCATAGCACTTCCATTAAAACCAGAAATTTTTGAGGGCGGTTGGACACCTGTTTCAGATTGCTAAAAGTTTGACTTGACCTCAACCCATCTATTTCAGCCATTTGTGGATGAAATGGGTGTAATTTTCTTCTCCCAGGACAGGGCGAAAAGGAGGCATAATTTGACAAGTTGGCCCTGGAGAGATATTTTCCCCTTTGTCATTAGCTCTGTAATTTATTATGGACACGGTGGTCCACTGTGGACTTTCTCAACGCAACAGCAAACAGAATTTGATTATTGACAACTCCAAACAGTAATCAAGGTATCAGTGCATTTTCTCGGTCCCTAAAGAAATGGTATCATCCTAAAGTCTCATCTTTTTAGGCTATAAAGGGTGCAGACATAGAGCAATCCCACTTGTAGATCAATAATTACAAGTTCCTCATCATACCTGGATAATAGGAAGAGACCAGTACCTTGAAGTATAGTTTGAGAATGGGGACTTATTGCTGTTTAGTCAGTGCTTGCAGGTCTTTGACTGGATGGTTGAGCAGTAAATGTTTATTTAATGGAGAAATCTGCAATTCTCTTAGTAAAGAAACATGAACTAATGTAGACTAAAAATAATGACATGAAAGACAGACAGGTGTCCTTACCTGTAAGGAAGGTAATAGAATACAGTACTTGGAGATATGTAAATGGTAAATACATATCAATTTATCCACTGTATTAGTTTAAATTGAAGATTTAATTTCTTTACCTATACTTTCATTGGGCTGAAGCTTTTACCATATTTTGGCAAACTTCCATTTTCAGCACATTTCATGGAGAGTTATTTTCCACGAGCCCTATTGAGATTTTTGTTTCACGTTATTGCCCAGTACTCACCCCACTGACAACCTACCCTGCCCTTATGGCACTCCTTTTGTATGATATTGGCTGGATCCTCCCACCTGCCACTGTCCGGTGTCCCAGAATAGACCGTCAGCCCTGCCTCCCGTGCTGCACTTAAAAGGCTATTGCTCATCTGGACAAGTACTGGCAGCTCAGACCTGCCCCTGTAGAGTTTGTGACATTTACCCTGTCACAGCAGAAAAGGGGAAACTGGTGGGAATTATCAGTAATTCTTGACATCTAGTTTCTATCTGGTGCATGATAGGATAGGAAATGGCATCTTAATGAGGTGAAATTAAGCACTAATGATGATAGTAATGAGAGACAATCTATTAATGGGCCCCCTGCTGCTCACTAGAGAGAATCTTGTCCCAACATCTGGAACCCTTTTGGATGATGTTACTTGTTGCTCCTGTGTTGAGAAAGGTCTCACTCAACTTCATTGATGCTCTCAGATTTCTCACCATAGTCCATAATATTCAGGGCTTGAGAGGACTCCACTCATTATTTATAAAGCCAGGAGGGAAGCTCAATGCTTACACCTGGCATTGAGAGGACAGGCTTATACTCTTTGATATCTTTAATGTCAATGCCCTGTGGCATTGTTGTGAGGAGCAGGTTCAGAGAAGTGGTGGACTACAATGGAGGAGGATATGAGATAAACCGAGGCTGATGTTCAGTGGTAACACCCTCAGCTTCAGAGGACATGTGCCAGATATCCTGGTCAAATCAACAAACTGTTGCTGATGCAATCTTGTCTGTACCCCCTAACAGAATAGCCCATTTTTAGCCACAAGTTAGGATCCCTGATGCAATGGAAATGATCCAACACAGCTTTTCCAGGATGACACCAGCGAATGCAAGGGAGTTGTAGCAAAATATGAACATACTTGCACTTTACAACACTAGCTACCCTACTCAGTTAAGTTTTCAAAGTTCTCAAATCATTTCAGGAGTGAGTGAGAGTGACTGACTGGGTGATTGAATGAGTTGATAGTGAGTGGGTGTGTCAGTAGGTAACTGGGGGAGTGAATGATTGAAGGAATGGGTAAATGGTTGGAAGGAAGGCAATTTTTGATTTCCTTCAAATCAAGGGAATTGACAAGATTGCCTTGATTAAAAGTGTACTTTTGAGCTGCATACAAAGCCAGTATGGTTCACTACAGAAGCTGAAAGAATGTTTTGTTGGTGTACATAGTTTTCATAACAGCAAATGTAAGATCCTTGTTCTTAAATAGATAGTAACTTTACATTTGCTTTGACACAAAGTTGGGGGCTATCTAAAGTTTTTAAAATGGAATCATGGACAGCAGAAGCCTCATTATGCATTCAGTATCCAGTGGCATCTTTACTAAATTACAGCTATTCAAAAAACATACACACACTTGTAATTTTGCAGAGCAAGCAATGGATGATTCCAAGAAAAAGAACTCTAAAATGTTTTGCTTACCATTATCAAGAAGGAACATTGCAGAATTATCACATCTAATCTTCCCTTAGATGATCAGAAAGATCCATAAAAATTCTCCAAGGTTCTTGAAGACCAGTTTAAGGAGAAAAAAAAAAGGTCCAGGATCAACAGACTCCAACTTGTATCTTACAGGCTACAATCCCAATAGTTAGTTGACCAATTTTATTGAAGATGTCATAGCAAATGGCCTAAGTGTGACTTTTCTGAAGAGAAATTGTCATTGAATTAATTATTGCCTTTTCACCAATTAAGAAGGATACTTTGGGCAAGAAAAGGTAGCCATTCCATTGGCCCATTACTTCAGTTTGGAACCATATGAGGACAATGGGGCAGGTCAACATGAATTCCATGCTTCAGTTGCAACCAACACTATTGCTACAACAAAGTATACCAAACTAACAAAATCTGGAACATGCGGTTTGTCACATCTACAGAAAAGCTGTCCAGCTCTTTTTGAAATCTACAAAGAATGTGATATCAAGGGACGTTGAGCAGACTTGTACAGGAAATCTGGTTTCAATGAAGCCAGAAGAAAATAGATGTGACCAACAAGATGGTGCAACATCACAACACTGACAAGAAGCAAAGTGAGAAGAAGGTGCAAAAATGCAAACTCATCAATAAAATTCAGAGTTAGCCAAGCAGAAGGGAAATTTCAGAAGGTACCAAACCTCTCTTAGGTTTGTTAACCTCATATATCATATTAAGGATATAAGGTGATTAGAAGGTTTTACAAACATTAACATCATAAGTCCTGAGCGGGAAAAGCAACAAGCACTAAAGGAAACAAATTAGCAAGGGAGCTAGCATCAACCTATTGCCACAATGCATTTTGAATGATATGTACCTCTGCAAGTGGCAGTTCATGGTAGATGACCAACATGTTGGCACAATCTCACTGCAGTGCTGTTTAGTAAGCACTTCTTGGTATCCCAAAATCTATCTGGTAGATATCAAAGCTCACCATCATAGCAGAACTATCATTATGCACAAATAGTAACAATGCATGAGCAAAACTACACCCGGTGTGACAGAATAGACCACATGATGCAATCAAAATCACACTGCAAAGTCCAAAGATCTAACTTTGAAGAGAAATTAAGTTTAATGATTGTCAGACAGCTGAGCAAATTCCCAACCCACACAAAGGGAAAGATCTAATCATTGCCCTTTGACACCCAGTGGCATTACCATCAATGAATGCCCACTACCAATGTCCTGAGGTTTACCATGGGCCAGAAACCGAACTGAACTAGCCATACAAATACTATGACTACAAGAGCAGGTCAGAAGCTAAGGATACTGTGGTGAGTAGCTCACTTCCTAACTTCTCTAAGCCTGTCCACTATCTAAAAAACACAAGTCAAGAATATGATGGAATACTCCCCACTTCCTGTATTAGGACAGTTCCAACAACATTCAAGATATTTGACACCATCAGAACAAAGCAGCCCACTTGACTGGCGCCACATTGACAAAAGATCCATTCCACCTATTGACAATCAGTTACAATGGTGTGAACCATCGACAAGATGCTCTACAGAAAATCACCAAATCTCTTTAGACATCTTCCAAAACCCAGAATCACTATCATTCAGGATAATAAGGGTAACAGATATATGGGAACACCATCACCTGCAAATTTCCTTCCAAGGCATTCATCATCCTGACTTGGAAATATACCTCAGTCCCTTCACTATCACCGGGTCAAAAGACTAGAACTCCCTGCTTAATGGTATTGTGGGTTTACCTAGAGCACATTGGCCTCAGAAGTTCAGGAAGGCAGCTCATCACCACCTTCTCATGGACAACTTGGATGGGCAATGAATGTTGGCCCAGCCAGTGCACCACATTCCATGTATAAATAAAAAGAATCCTCTTGATCACAATGCTATAGAATATACAATTGAAGACATTCTCGAGGTTGATCTGTTAAATTTTGGCCATAGCCAGTGTGAGCAATTGCAATTATCAACAGCTGAAGATGTGCAACTGCAAGAGTTGTAAAAGATTATTATCCAGGGATGCCTGACAGTATTACAGAAGTACCCCAGAAGATTTAGTCCATTTGGCCATGCAGAGAATAACTTTGTATATATCATGACAAGTCACCTTCAAGTCTTAATATCAAAGTCATTATACCAAGTTATCATGTCCATGTTACACCAGGGATATGTGGATAATAAATACACAAGTCTGCTAGTTCATGAATCTTTCGACTGGCAAAGGATGAATCAGGAAATTCAATGACACATGAATGCATGTGAGCCATGCCAAATGCCCTATATATGCATGATGTTCCTTGAAGCAAGGTAATAACAAACCTATTCACTATGCACAGTGAATTATATGCTTGTGGTGGATTACATGTCTAAATTTCCTATTGCTCGAGGACTTAGCAACACAACAAGAGTGACCATTGCTGAGAAAAATGAAGGCTGTTTCAGTTTCTTTGGTATCCCTGAACAGTCAGTGATTGACAACAGACTACAAAACACTGCCAAGCCATTTCAAAAAAAGGGTACCAAGTGAAGAATGACACATCACCCCCAGATCCATACTCGAACAGTCTGGCAGAATGTATGGTACATTTGATCAAATCAATAAACATTAAGTGCCTAGTAAAAAAGCAAGATTTTCACACTGGTGATGTGTAAAAATGCATCAATGCAACAGAAAACAGATAACCATCTCCATTACAACTTATGCTCAGAAGGCATGTGAATTAGTCTGAGAAACAGGACATTCTTCTTCAAAGACCGACGAGAATGAAGGGACTGTAATGAGCAAGGAGATAGAGAACTATCACACTGTGCACTGGGCAGACTGTGTAAGTTCAGCGGTTCAAAAAGGCAGCTTACCATCACCCTCTCAATGGCAGCTAGGGACAGGCAAAAATGCTAGCCTGCCACTGATACCCACATTCGACACTTGTTTTACAAGTTAGAAATACAAATAATTGGATACCAGCAAAGGTTTCTAACATACATAACCAACCTAGATCATGTAAAATCCTTACTGATCATAGTGCTACACTGGAAAGAAACAGAGGTCAGCTCAGATCAATTTATGGTACTCAGCATATATGAAACGAGTGAGGAAGAACATTCCAATGATGATGTGTTTATTGATATTGATATCGAGTGACGGCAACCAGCACAAGACAACAAAATTGTCAAACAAAAGCAGTAGAGAACAATACATATCTTTCCAGAAAAGTGTATGACAACTAAATCATAATGATTGGCCAAATCTCCAAACCATTACATTGCAGTTTGAAATATTAGTCTTGTAATCACTGTTTTGCCTGTTTTCATATTAATAAAATTGGCAATATGTGTCTAGGTACAATCATGTATATCTGTTTGGGATACGTTTTCATCTTCTTAACACAGCATTCACTATTTTTTTAATGTCTCAGTCAGTTTGCATATATATATCAAGAGCCAGGTTCAGTGTATCATCACTGTATCATTGCATATGACCTGAAGGTATAAAGGTCTTGTTGGGGAGATCGTCTGGTTGGGGAGAGAGGAAGGTCAGGTGGCATTCGATGCATCAGGAATGTGGTTCAGTCAGTAGTTTTCAGTGTGGACCAGAGTAGATAATGAGGTTGAGGGGAATGGCTGTGCTTCAGTTTTACTTGGGTTGGATGGGACGGTGAGTGAGACAATGATGTCAGGGAAGGTCTGTCAGCTGTAGTATGCAGCTCAATTATGCTGGCGAATCAAGTTAGTGCATGTAATATGCAGTTGAACATTTCCTGGGTAAATATGCAGGTAAATCCCACTTATCTTGTCCCATGTCAGCTTGGAAACATTTACAGAGAGCCCTTATCAGTGCAAATCAACCCATGGGAAATCTAAACATCCCAGTCAGTTAAAGTGTACGTGCACACCAGAGTCCCAATACATAAAACAGACTGAAGCCCCAAGTTTGATACTCTGGACCTCTGAAGACTCTGAGCCATTATTTTCAATATCATGTTGTAATAGGTCGGGCAATCTGCAATTGTTGTTTTTCAAGGTACTATATCTCCCTGTTTATGTTCTTTTCATTCTACCATGTTAAGGAGAGTTTTTAAGAAAATGTTCTTGCAGTTGTATGTCATCATGTTGTCTCACTTGATTTGTCAATTTACAGTCAAACTTTAGTTTTATAATCAATGACTGCAATCAGAGAACATAAGCCAAATCTAAACACACTGTGTTGATAGAATATACAGTCATAATCTTCCACTGGGGATATCTATGGACTATGTGGCTACTCTGAATGATGGAATATTTGGAATTAATCCTCATTCATAAATGTGTATACCAAACATAAATAAAAGTTACATCAGGAGATTGTTTGGGGAGGCTCTTCCCCTTAACCACTAGAAATGTGATCCCTTTATCTCTCAGTAATTCTTTAAGTGACCAATGACACAAATTTCCATAGTAGACATTCATACTCATTAGCAAGTGATTGCCACAGCTAATCAGTTCTTTAAGAGAATATACAGCATTTGCAGACCCACAAAATTGTTTTCAATCTCAAAAAGAAAGTAATTTGATCATCCCAAAATGGTTCTTTACTGCCCAATGTACAGTCTCAACGTGAAACTCTCAAGCAGTGAAAGCAGAGTTTGACTTGATTGGCAGCACCACCAGAGGGAGCCCTTCATGGGCTGACACCAGACAACCTGTTAAATAGTGTTCCTGTTCTCTGCCACCTCCCCCATCTCTCTTTGTCTTGACCTAAATAGGCAGTGAGTAGTTACTGAATGTAGTGCTGCTACATTGCGCTGCTGAATGTATACCATTAGTGTAAGAGGTCAAAGCTAGGTGCATAGGGCTGGAAAACAATACACATTTCTGCCTGTTTTGTGGGTTGTGAATAGGTGCGTGAAGTGGAATTTGAGGTTTATGTTCTGGATTAGGTGTGCACCAGAAGAATATGTGACACCATATTGCTGCAGCTATTTGACATGTGTCCCAGCGACTGCCACAAATACCAGCACCTTTTAAATATAATATTAAGGGTCCTACACTTAACTGAGGCCCCTTTTCTGAAATTAGTGTCTGTGCACTTCTGCAAAGACACCGCCTAAATGTGCTGAACAAATTGTGGAACTGAGCAGTTACCGGCATTCAGCATTCGACAGAAACCTCACTATCAACAAGCAGTGCCTCTGGATAGTCACTTTTAGAATCCTTTCAGACCCAGGAATATTGAAACGTGAAATAATTTTACAGAGTACATTTATTCAGCTTCTGCAACTGCTCGCTTATCGGTTTGAGTGGTTCCCAACATGAGGCAGCAATGTTTCTCACTGGAAGGATTTCCTCTCTCAGGGTGTTCAATTTGTTTGGGAGAATTAGCAGTGACAGCTGCAGGTTTGTGCTTAGTTTCATGGCAAGACTGATATTTACTTCAGCAATCCCCAATAATCTGTTTTTTTCTCTCTCTCTCAGTGTTCTAATCAATCACACGTAAGAGATGTGGGGATCAGAACTCTCCTGCTCAAGCCTGTCCTCTGGAACCCAGGTGCTTCTGATAAACATTGATATAATGACAGCTAAGCAACAACCAGGGTTCCAGTTGTTTTAGGATGCCAATGATTTATTAATTGGCTCCAACAATGAGACAACTCAGGTGCTCATCTATTCTACAATGTCAAGATTTCTAATTGCTGGCTGCAATTCTGCTAAGGGAGTTTTGGAAACTGCTGATGAAGAAGGAGTGAGTCAGGAAGTAGAAGGAAGAAGAGAGTGAAGAACTGGAGGAGGCAAATAATGACACATAGGAAATAGCCAACCAGACAATTACAAACAATTGTGATAATTTGTAATTCACAGTATGTACATTCCCAAGTCTTGGGACAGGCTAAAATCCAGATCTAATTGGCAAAAACAAAATCTGGGAAATTCCACTCTGGCCACCCTAGTAGCCAATCAAAACTAATCTGGCAGATTCCTCTGGCCCTCATGAAGTGTTTGCTTTTTAAAAATATAGGCAGAATCTTCATTCCAGTCCAGAATAGGTCCAGTTCTTGTTAAAACATAGACAAAGGAGGCAGGCTGAACATATTGTGCTTGAGCTGCAAAATGGTGAAGTATTGGAAAATGATGAACTATTGAGGAGAAATTCTTTAGCAGATCTTATGTACGAAGATTTTCTTAGTAGTTTTGCTAAGTAACTACTTTCACTGCGTTTTACCTGCCTACCATGCCTGTGTCCCTGTCTCAAAACAAATGATACAAAATCAAGAACTCATCTAGTAGGGAGAGACTGAATAGGCTGGGGTTGTTTTCCCTGGAGGCTGAGAGGTGACTTTAAAGAGGTTTATAAAATCATGAGGGTCATGGATAGGGTAAATAAACAAGATCTTTTCCCTGCGGTGGGGGAGTCCAGAACGAGAGGGCATAGGTTCGGGGTGATAGGGGAAACATTTGAAATGGACCTAAGGGGAAACTTTTTCACACAGAGGGTGGTGCGTGTATGAAATGTGCTGCTGAAGGATGTAGTGGAGGCTGGTACAATTACAACATTTAAAAGGCATCTGGATGGGTATATGAATAGGAAGGGTTTCGAGGGATATGGGCCAAGTACTGGCAAATGGGATTAGATTAGGTTTAGGATAACTGGTTGGCCTGGCTGAGTTGGACCGAAGTGTCTGTTTCCATGCTGTACCTCTCCTTGTTTCTATGACTCTATAATTGTAAGTCCATAGTTAGTTTGACAGCACATGTTGCACAAACACAATCGACCACTTCCCAACACAGAAACAATTTTGTTAAATTCTACTTGTACAATTGGCCTCTCAAGAATATGAAAAACTCTGGAGAATTCCTTTTACATCAAAATCATAACATACAAAACCAAATTTATTATTTCAGTACAAATTACAAAAAATTTTTTTTTTACTCTCCATATTGTTTCCTTGCACTGGGGAGTCTGAATTAAGTTTTAACTATAAGCTGGAACCAAATTTACATGGGGCAAAGTAAAAATATTTTCACTTTCATCACGGGTGGGTTCAGTAATGAATTAGAACCTGTTATACTCCTGAATAGACTTTTCCAAAGCTGTTTAACTGAACCTTGGCACTAATAATGTTACCTTTGGGTTCCCTGGACAATTAGTATAGCACATATAGGAAGGATGACATCCACCAATTCCTAATGCAAAAATCAAAGACAAGGCTTTCAAGGGCCCAGCAGCACTTGATTTTAAAGAATGAGTCCACACCATGAAAATGTGAGGAGACTTAGCAAAGCTGTTCTCCAGGTCTCTCATGCTTACCATGGAAGTTCTGCTGTGGAATTTGAGAGACTACAATGAGGTGAGAGGAAGAGAACAGCCTGCAAGCAGGCATGGAGGGGTGTGACCAAGGAAGCGAGCAGCAGAAGTGTGGTCTCTCTAGCCTAGTTGTGATGCCTCAAGAGGAGTCAGGACAGCAAGAGGGCAATGAGGACATTACACTGACAGGTGCCAAGCTTCAAACTCTGTCCTGTTGAGCAATCTCCTGTGCACTCCTCAGAATAAAAACAGAAATTTCCGAGAAAATCTCATCAGCATCTGTGGAGAGAAATCAGGGTTAGGTTTCGGGTCCAATGACCCTTCTTCAGAACAGAACTCAGAACAATACACTTTACAACTCCACTCATGCCATTCTCTCCAGAAATCTCATGTCCCCATCTGAAGAGCCAATAGTGATACTAATCCTCATCCTGTTGCCATGACATTACCATATTTTACAATTAATCTCTGAACATGATCTTTCATGCAATCTATACAAGAACATTATTAACACTTACAATCTCAGCCGATGGTGAACTTTATCAGGTCAGATCCCAGAATGAAACATGGCTTGATAGATCACGACTTTTGCAGTGGTTACTGCAGTGGTTAGTCACCGGACATATGAATCATATCAAGCTGTTAATGCCCTTTACAAAAGTACAAGTTAAAAAGAAACAAAATAAATCAGAACTACATGTAATACAGTTTAGAAATGTCTTCATATAAACAGGAAAGATAAAGTTTCGTCCTTTTTCCCATCGATAGTAGCCTTTGAGGTTATTTAATATTAGCTATGTATTTATCCAACTTTAATTCTAATTTCTTATGTATCTAATCTCTTCCCAGTTCTGGTGACTTAATTCTTTTTCCAGTTCTGTCAGCTTGAAAACCTCCACACAACTCTTGAAGCATGTAAACATTACAAACTAAACCCTGTCTATTCATGGGAAATTGTTCTCTTAAACAGAACTCCTGGTTTTCTGAACTGATGTAAAAGCTAAACAATAGCCTCTGCTCTGATTTCTTTCTCTGCCTTGAATTCAGCAGTGTAAACATTCCATCAATTAATACCACAGGTATCATCCTAATCACTGAATCACATGCTTATGTTACGACATGGGGTAAACTCTCCTGCTTAATTTAAAACCAGCAACAAAGAAAACATTTATCCTGTGCAGCAATCTGCGAAAATCGAGTGGCCAAGAACTGTTCAAAGTAAAAATTAACAATTTTATTTCTTAACGTATAACAGAGAAGAATTAACTAACCACTGCTTACACTTTGTTTCTCTAACCTATCTTTTAGCTTCTCTTCTATAATACTAGTCCAATAAAACTCCCAATTAAAATTTACAAAACAACACTTCTTATCTCAAAACCAGGCAGCTGTAAGTTCTTGTCTTTGGATCTTCCTGTGTCTTCTTTTCTCCTTGTTAGGAATTAGTTACAGGTTACTGAGCGAAAAGGAACTTTTACAAGAGTTTTTTTTTCCAACAGTCTGATACATGTTAAGCTTAGCAGTTCTCCCCTCAAGTGTTCAATTTTCTCTAGTCAAAAAATGTACAGCATGGAAAAAGACCCTTCAGTCCAACCTGTCCATGCTGACCAGATATCCCAGCCCAATCTAGTCCCACCTGCCAGCTCCCAGCCCATAACCCTCCAAACCCTTCCTATTCATATACCCATCCAAATGCCTCTTAAATATTGCAATTGTACCAGCCTCCACCACATCCTCTAGCAGCTCATTCCATACTTGTACCAACCTCTGTGTGAAAAAGTGTTGCCCCTTAGGTCCCTTTTATATCTTTCCCCTCTCACCCTAAACCTTTGCCCTCTAGTTCTGGATTCCTTGACCCCAGGGAAAACACTTTGTCTATTTATCCTATCCATGCCCCTCATAATTATGTAAACCTCTATAAGGTCACCCCTCAGCCTCTGACGCTCCAGGGAAAATAGCCCCAGCCTGTTCAGCCTCTCCCCATAGCTCAGATCCTCCAACCCTGGCAACATCCTTGTAAATCTTTTCTGAACCCTTTCAAGTTTCACAACATCTTTCCGATAGGAAGGAGACCAGAATTGCACGCAATATTCCAACAGTAGCCTAACCAATGTCCTGTACAGCCGCAACATGACCTCCCAACTCCTGTACTCAATACTCTGACCAATAAAGGAATGCATTCCAAATGCCTTCTTCACTATCCTATGTACCTGCGACTCCATTTTCAAGGAGCTATGCACCTGCACTCCAAGGTCTCTTTGTTCAGCAACACTCCCTAGAACCTTACCGTTAAGTGTATAAGTCCTGCTAAGATTTGCTTTCAAAAAAGGCAGCACCTCGCATTTATCTGAATTAAACTCCATCTGCCACTTCTCAGCCCATTGGCCCATCTGGTAAAGATCCTGTTGTAATCTGAGGTAACCCTCTTCGCTGTCCACTACACCTCCAATTTTGGTGTCATCTGCAAATTTACTAACTGTACCTCTTTTGCTCGTATCCATATCATTTATGTAAATGACAAAAAGTAGAGGGCCCAGCACCGATCCTTGTGGCACTCCACTGGTCACAGGCCTCCAGTCTGAAAAACAATCCTCCACCGCCACACTGTGTCTTCTACCTTTGAACCAGTTCTGTATCCAAATGGATAGTTCTCCCTGTATTCCATGAGATCTAACCTTGCTAATTAGTCTCCCATGGGGAACCTTGTCGAACGCCTTACTGTAGTCCATATAGATCACATCTACTGCTCTGCCCTCATCAATCTTCTTTGTTATTTCTTCAATAAAACTCAATCAAGTTTGTGAGACATGATTTCCCACGCACAAAGCCATGTTGACTATCCCTAATCAGTCCTTGCCTTTCCAAATACATGTGTATCTTGTCCCTCAGGATTCCCTCCAACAACTTGCCCACCACTGAGGTCAGGCTTACTGGTCTATAGTTCCCTGGCTTGTCTTTACCGCCTTTCTTAAATAGCACCACGTTAGCCAACCTCCAGTCTTCCGGCACCTTACCTGTGACTATCGATGATACAAATATCTCAGAAAGAGGCGCAGCAATCACTTCTCTAGCTTCCCACAGAGTTCTCAGGTACACCTGATTAGATCCTGGGGATTTATCTACCTTTAACCGTTTCAAGACATCCAGCACTTCCTCCTCTGTAATCTGGACATTTTGCAAGATGTCACCATCTATTTCCCTCCAGTCTATATCTTCCATATCCTTTTCCACTGTAAATACTGATGCAAAATATTAATTTAGTGTCTCCCCCATTTTCTGTGGCTCCACACAAAGGCTGCCTTGCTGATCTTTGAGGGGTCCTATTCTCTCCCTAGTTACCCTTTTGTCCTTAATATATTTGTAAAAACCCTTTGAATTCTCCTTAATTGTATTTGCCTGGTCTTGTACTTGAGAGCATCGAATTGTGTCATTGGCTTTTAAGATTGTCAATATACTCAATTTGAACTTGATTGGAGTTTGTTATGTTTCGGGTATAATTTAAACAGATTGGCTGAATTCAAATTTGTTTTTGTCTCCGAGCAACGAACTAGTCGAGTTGTTCAACCCAGTGTTACATTGTTACCTTTTTGAGAACACTTAATGCTGTGTCCGGTAGTTCTGCTGCTTTTAACTCTCTTAAAGGTATACTCACATCTTCATAAAACTTACTTTGAAATATGAATTGGAGATGCCGGTGTTGGACTGGGGTGTACAAAGTTAAAAATCACACAACACCAGGTTATAGTCCAACAGGTTTAATTGGAAGCACACTAGCTTTCGGAGCGACGCTTGTTCATCAGGTGATAGTGGAGGACTCGATCGTAACACAGAATTTATAGCAAAAATTTGCAGTGTGATGTAACTGAAATTATACATTGAAAAATTGATTGTCTGTTAAGCCTTTCATCTGTTAGAATACAGTGATAGTTTCACTTCTTTGAAAGAATAATATATTTTACACTGGGATTTGAGATAGTTGTACTCAACCCAGCTTCAAAACTGGCCTCTGTCCTGGTGTGGGTATCTGGAAATTCAGCTGTTTAATCGGACATTGCACTTCCTTCATTTCAGTTTTGTGTTGCTGCTTAATTTTTTATGATTGCCAACTTTAACTAATAGCAATAGAGCTCTCACTTTTCAAATACGACTGCTGACGCACAGTAACACTTCATCCATCATGCCTGATTTTCAATCCAGTGTACTTAGAAGTCTTGGATGTTGAATTCTGCTTGGAGCCTCTGTTTGTTTCAAATTCACTGCTGCCACCCCACCAGAAATTATCTTCATGAACCAAAATAACACTGCAAGCTTTTCCCGATGCTAGTCAAACATGGTAGGATCTGGTTTTAACAGCTCATTTTTAATAAGACAGGCCTTACTGAGAAGTAATAAACTCGAGAAGAATCCTTTAAGTCATGTGCACATTTATGTAATTGCCGAAGTTTCCCCAGTACAACTGATGCCTCTCATGAGCTTATCTCCCTGCAGAAGTGCAGCTTTAACATTAATTAATCTACACTCCCAAGTATTTGTTGGTAGCAAGGCCCAGAACATTTTCAAAATGGTTTTTCCTGCATTGATATATTTCTTCAAAGTCTCGTGCAGCTAGCCTTGCTTTAACTCTATAAGTGCCATTAGGAATCACTTGTTCCCTACATATTCACCAAGGTGATAGGTCTGATTGTCGCCTGTCCAAAACCTCTGTGTACACATCAAATTCTCTCCAGAAACGTTGCTTGGCCTCAATTTTTAACTTGTCTTCTCGTTTGTTCATGACCACTAAAATCTCCCGATCACATGGTTTTCTGCCCCTGGTGGTATTCCTGGTTTATATCAAATTTCTTAACTGTGCTAAACTACCTTCCATCTCTTTCCGCACTCCCTTCCTAGTATTAGAATGCCTTTTCAATGGTCCGTGATCTCTTTGAGCATCTTCACTCCTTGATCCACTATTTGAGCTTATGCTGCATTTCTTTTTCTTCTAACTTTGTACTTCATACTTCCAATTCATGAATCCAACCTCCTGTCTTCATTCTCTACATTTATCCAGTTTTTACATTTTTCAGTGATCTTCCATACTCTATTTGTAATGGTCACATTTCTCCATTCACTAGCCTCTTCTGGCAAATATTTTTATTGCCCACTTTTGGCAATTGTTCTTTGGGATCAAATTCCTCATATTGACCAACACAATTAGGTAGATTGGTTATACTAAAATTGGCCATTGTGTCCAGGGATATGTAGGCTAGGTAGATTAGCCATGGCAAATGTAGGGTATGGGTAGGTGATTGGTCTGATTGGAATGCTCTTTGGAGGTCAGTGCAGATTTGATGGGCTGAATGGCCTGCTTTCACACCGTAGGAATTCCAGATCAGGTAAACAGTCAATTGTGGCTTCACCACGTAATACTCTCCCAACAGATTACTAGTTTACCATATTTATGTAACCAATGCACATCCAATTAACTTTTAATTAATACCCATCATTTGTTCCCACATTCTGTGAGGTCTCAGGAATGCTTTCATACCTTATTTGAGTAAAACATTTCTAATCTATTTTAAAAAAAAGTTACCTTCATAGGACTGAAATCAAAATCCATTTGCAAACCTTAATTAAACTACATTCTTTTGTAAAATCCATTTTCCCAAATGATAACGAAATACACTGTCCACCATTATCACCCACACTCTGAACTCCTTGTTTTTTCCTTCATGGAGGAGAAGAGAGCATACAATCTAGAAGAGGAGTAAAGGCCTGAGAGGGGAGTAGGGAGGGTGGAGCCACCAATACCAGTCACTTTAGTCTCTGGAAATGCAAAGATGTCAGCCTTGATCCTGAAGCACTCTGCAAGCACGAGTGTCCTGATGTCCCATTGGTATTCAGATTGTTTTGGTATATTGTTACTGCTGATCCAACCTGTGTCTGAACCTTGCCTTCTAGGAGATGGGACTCTATATTCCTCTCACTTGTCTTGTGGCTGTGCTGAAGACATTTGGCGTCATTGTAAGCAGTAATCCTTATGGTACACCCCTGGAAACAGACTGCCAATCATTCCTGAGTCTATAGTGTTTTGAAAGATGAATTTCAATGCATGTTTTATCTATACAGCTATATCTTTCAAAACTGTGAAGTCGATCATCACATCTAGGCAATTTATTTCCTTTAAGACCGAACAATTTCTTTCGTACTTTTTTTTTATTAATAATATCTTGCAGATTTACAGAATCTAGTCCTTAGATTCTCTATTATTTCTGGGAAATGTCAAATGAGAATATAGATTTCATTACAAACCTTAGTGAGCTATTTACAAGTATAGTCCTATAGGGATTCTCCACTCTCCTTCATAACAACACTGATAAACCCTGAAGATGACATAATGATGTTAAATCCTGACTCCAATGTCATATTTAGGCAATTTACCTGCCCACACACAAATCCAAACCTTCCTTCTCTTGCTTGGGACTATCCTCCCACCTACATGTAGATGAACCCAATTGAATCAGAATGCTGCGTTTTAATATGCTGACAATTATATATCAAGGGACTAGATGAAATTTTAAGATTTGGGTTAACCACAATTAACGTAGTTTCTTCAACATAAAGTTATCCTTAAACTAAAGAGTGAGTGAATAAGTCCTTTCCTACCAAATTATCAATGATCACAACCTCAAGTTAAAATTGGATTCATAATTGTTTAATCATCATCTTCTGTGCTGTTCCTGAAGGCAGTTTGAGCCCATTGCACTATGACCTCCAACAGAGGTAGTGTAAGGAGGCAGGTCCTGAATCCAGCCCAGTCAAAATGGGAAATTGTTGACACCAACCTGATCCCACAGGCTGACCCACTAACCGATCCAACTGATCCTCCAAGAAGTTTGAGTTGTGGCAACAAATGCCTTTCCATGGAACAAATACAGAAAATGCTGCAGAAACTCAGCATGTTTGGTAGCATCCGTGGAGATAGAAACAGAGTTAATGTTTTGAGTCCAGTATGACCTTTCTTCAGAACCTTTTACATCATGTTGTAACCAGAGCTGTGGATAATGATGGGACAAGGTCCAAATTTTTTGTATCCCATGGCTAACTGGGAGTCTCTCCAGGTCTTACTGTTTTCATTGATGCGTTCTGGAAGAATTTACAAGTCGATACTCAGCCTGGCCAATCACATTAATGCCACGCCTTCTTTGTTTATCAAGCCTTGGACTGGCCTACAAATGTAGAGTTGTTGGCTCAGAGACAAGGATGCTGCATTTGCACCAGAAGTCTCTATTCAATATTTAAGAAATATGTATAAATATAATCAGAGCTACTTAGCAGTTGATCAGCAAATTGCTACGGGTACAGTTTGAACAAAATGAGTAGCAAATGTTATACAAAAAAATTCAACATTACTCTAAGTCAGTGCATATGTCTACTGAGCTTTACCACAGCGTTGATTAGTGTTTGAGGTTATAAATTGGTACAATTGCTTTCAACAAAATTCCTTAATTTAAGTGACATGTTAACAGCTTTGAATAGCTAATACATTGAGTTCAAGTCAAAAAAGTGTGATTAACAACATTCAGAGCTAACACAATCTCATCCTCAGGAGTGATGTGGTTGAATCTGTCTCCTTCATTCATAGTCATTAGCTGGAGGAGTGTTGAGGCTATGAATCCCTTTGCAACAATCCCTGTTGTTCTTTCTCTCAAATTAGACCTATCTTGATCATGAATAATGGTCTCAAGACTGGCTTCACTTCCACTTTCCTCCAAGTCAGACTTAATATAATAGGGTAATATTCTTCTCTCTGCCTGTAACAGGTGTAGGTAGCCACAATTTAGCTTCAGACCTCTGACACTGTCCTTAAAATATCTTGTCCTAATAAAAAAAATCTCCAGAACCTGCAAATATGAGTTCTGGTGGAAGTAGAATTGAGCAGATAAAAGTCATTTTCTGATTAAAATATATAGTCTAATAAAGAATGCTACTCATAACAAAGTCAGAAGTCAAACGAGGTTATAGTCATAGAGTCATCGAGTCATAAAAATAGACAGGGTGGAAATAGACCCTTCCAGCCAACTCATCCATGCTGACCAGATATCCTAAATTAATCTCGTCTCATTTGATAGCACTGGCCCAAATTCTTCTAAACCCATCCTATTCATATACCCTACCAGATGCCTTTTAAATGTTTTAACTGTACCAGCCTCCACCACTTCCTCTGGCAGCTCATTCCATACACGCACCACCCTTTGCGTGAACAAGTTGCCCCTTGGATCCCTTTTAAATCTTCCCCCTCTCACTGCTCTAGTTCCAGATTCCCTCAACCCAGGGAAAAGACCTTGTCTATTGACTTTAATCTGCAGTCCTCATTTTTGCCACCTTGTCTATTGACCCTATACATGCACCTCATGATTTTATAAACCTCTATAAGGTCACCCCTCAGCCTCTGACACACCAGGGAAAACAACTCCAGCCTATGCAGCCTCTCCCTGTAGCTCAAGTATTCCTACTTTGGCAACATCCTTCTAAATCTTTTCTGAACCCTTTCAAGTTTCACAACATCCTTCCGATAGGAGGAAGACCAGACTTGCATACAATATTCCTAAAGTGTCCTGTATAGTCTGTACCATGACCTCCCAAATCCTAGACTCAGTGCTCTGTCCAATAAAGGAAAGCATACTAAATGCCTTCTTCACTGTCCTATTCACCTGCAACCCCACATTCAAAGAATTATGAACCTACACTCCAAGGTCTCTTTGTTCAGCAACACTCCCCAGGACCTTACCATTAAGTGTGTAGGTCTTGCTCTGATTTGCCTTTCCTAAATGCAACACCTCACATTTATCTAAATTAAACTCCATCTGCCTCTCCTTGGCCCATTGGCCCACCTGATCAAGATCCCGTTGTACTCTGAAGTAACCTTCTTCACTGTCCACTGCACCTCCAAATTTGGTGTCATCTGCAAACTTACTAACTCACATCCAAATCATTTATATAAATGACAAAAAGCATTGGACCCTAGTCCAACATGTTTATTTGAAATCGCAAGCTTTTGGAGCGACGCTCTTTCGTCAGGTGAAAACCAAAGACCAGCGCTCCAAAAGCTTGTGATTTCACATAAACTTATTGAACTATAACCTGTTGTTGTATGACGTCTGACCTTGTCGACCCCAGATTCTGGATTAGTGGTGCTAGAAGAGCACAGCAGTTCAGGCAGCATCTAAGGAGCTCCTTGGATGCTGCCTGAACTGTTGTGCTCTTCCAGTACCACGAATCCAGAATCTGGTTTCCAGCATCTGCAGTCATTGTTTTTACCTCATTGTCTACCCCAGTCCAACCCTGGCACCTCCAAATCATGACTTCTGACAAAGATAAAGAAAAATTTTATTTCTGCATGGACAATGTTCCCTCTTTTCGAGTCATTCATTGTCAACAGCCTGGACTGAGTCATTGACTTCCAGAGATGTTAGTTCTACTCTTATCTGATGTCACATGTTACTGCTTTAATGAAGGAACCTGCACAGTGACCTGTGAATATCTCTTTTGTTTTCTTCCCTGGATTTGAGACAATGAAAATGATCTTATGAATCACTAATTAAATCCCTGTATTCACCTTCCACTTCCCAGCACTAGTCTAATATCCGAACTCTGTTGAATGGGTCTTCGCAGGCAGTTCATAACATACTCTCCTCGCAAATCTCAACGGTCATTCATATCATTTTATGGAGTTACGATCATTTGTCTATTGGCACATTGATTGAAAATGCGAAAATGTAGAGAAGGATCCATCCCAGATGGTGCAAGTCATTTAGACAGGTTGTCAACCAACTTTCTGCATCAGTTTGACAAATCAGATAAGCAGCTCTGTCTGTGTGGAGTTTCCACATTCTTCCCATGTTTGTGTGGGTTTCCTCAAGTGCTGTTGTTTCCGTCCGTAGTCGAAAGATGTGCAAGTTTCGTGGATTGGCCATGCTAACTTGCCCATAGTGTCTGGGGGCGTGCAGGCTTTAGGGATAGGGTACTGGTGTGTGTCTGGGTGGCATATGTTTTGGAGAATTGGTGTGGATTCGATGGGCCAAATGGCCTACTTCTACACTGTAGGAATTCTATTCTATAAGCTCATCCCTGCTAATCTTAATTGATAATCTTAATTAATGTAATCTTATTTAATCTTAATTAATCTTCAAATTGATAAATTCTTAATCGTTCAAGGAATTAAGGGGTATGGGGAGAGTGCGGGTAAGTGGCGTTGAAATGCCCATCAGCCGCCTCAGGCGACTGACTGTGTGGAGTTTGCACGTTCTCCCCGTGTCTGCGTGGGTTTCCTCTGGGTGCTCCGGTTTCCTCCCACAGTCCCAAAAAAATGTGCAGGTCAGGTGAATTGGCTATGCTAAATTGCCCATAGTGTTAGGTAAGGAGTAGATCTAGATGTAGATGTAGGGGTATGCGTGGGTTACGCTTCGGCGGGGCGGTGTGGACTTGTTGGGCCGAAGGGCCTGTTTCCACACTGTAAGTAATCTAATCTAATCTAAAAGCCATGATTGAATGGCAGAGTGGACTCAATGGACCAAATGGCCTTACTTTCACTCCTATTTCTTATGGTCTTATGGTCTAATCTGGCCAGTGGAATTTCCAGTTTTGCTTTTGATAGTTTACACTTTTTGAATTTTTGAAATAACACTAACATGCAACTGCATTGTCCTGAACCTTTATCTAGAAATGCAATGTTTTAAGGTCCTTTTATATCTGGGAATGACTCCCCTGTAAGTGAAACCAATAATTCTATCTCATTGAGGAATCCCGGGGCATACCAGACCATGTCCAAACATATGGATTGATATATTGCCTGTCCACAAATTGACCATGACAATTAGATATGGAATTTGCCAACAGTACACAACATTTGTTTTAAAATTAATGTTTCTTGATGATTTCAATTTTTAAACCAAGATCAGTTTTATTGGAACCCATATTGATGTCAGTGTTCATGTTAGCTGATAAAGTATATTGTTCAATCTAAAAGTGGTTTGACACAATCATCTTCTATTTCTATGACTACAGTAATTGTTCAGTTATAAATATTTCAGGAAATTCAGAGCTAGTAAGCAGAACTTTCATTGAGTGTGGTAGAAATTTGGTTGTGAACTTTAATGCCAGGTGTTGAAGGAAGTGAAAGGTTGTAGATGTGGTAGATACTGATGAAGTGTTTGGCTTTCTGTCATCATATGCATGTATTGGTATGGTTGAAGAATCTGCCAGGAAGGTTTCTTTTCCACCCTCTACCCACCAGTTAATAATCTGCTAGTGCATTATCCTCTATGTTTGGTGCACAGAATATGGATAAAACATATTTCTTAAATACTGAATAACTTTAACTTGATTTTTCTTTGCCTGACATCAACATACTTGTTAAAGTTGGTAAAACACTGATATGGAGAGCTGAAAGTAGCTGAGTAGTAGTTGGGCGCTTCAGGATTTATGTAAGATCCTTTCTAATGGTATTTCATGATTAGTGAAACCTTACAATATTTCTAAGTCTAAAAGGAGTTGCTCAATTCATAATATTCAGTGATCTTCTAGATCGCTGCCAAAACCACCGTGAAGACTACCCGGCACGTTACTTCCACGCCCGTAGTTGCCGCCGCCTCAGCCACTTCCACCCCCACCAATGTCACTCACCGGAACACCGCCGACAGATACACAGCCATTGCTGAAGACATTGCAAAAGTCACATGAAACGTAATTTTCACCCCCGTGGATGCCACCGAATACACTCCTTCCGCCTCTCTGACCCCCACAATTTGCGTCACTTCCTTTGGTGACATCGCCTACAATACCATGACCACACCCACTCCAGAGATAGTCTCCGCTCCAACTCCCAGCTCCAGCTCACACCAGATCCTAGCTCCAAGCCTTGTCATGTTTTTACTATTCCCCCAGACCATCTCCTCACTGAGGATGAATGATCAGTTCTCAGTAAAGGCTTCGCCTTCATCCCACTACACTCCCAGATCAATGAATTTAACATGCATCGCAACATTGAATATTTCTTCTGCCGCCTCCGCCTCTCTGTTTACTTTCTCCACCAGGACTCCCAGCCATCCTCCAAGGTCCCGTCCTTCCATCTCCAACACACTCCATCCAGTTGGATACCCTGTGCTAGTTTGTTACCCATCCTCATTCTCTCCATCTCCAACTGCCGCCACAGCATCGACCACCTCAACCTGTCGATCCCCCTCACCCACTCCAACCTCTCACCCTTGCAATGCACAGCTCCATCCACAACTTCACCATCAAACCAGCAGACAAGTGGGTGCACTGTGGTAGTTTGGTGCACCGACCTGTACATTGCCAAGGCCAGGCAGCAACTCATGGACACCTCCTCCTACTGCCCCCTCAACCACAACCTCACCTCCTATTACCTCCCATTACCTCCCATCATCTCCCAGACTATCCACAACCTGATAACCTCAGGGATCTCCCATCCACAGACTCCAATCTCATAGTCCTGGAACCCTGCAGCACCCAGTTTTACTTCCTACCCAAAATCCGCAAACCTGACTGCCCTGGTCGACCCACCGTCTCGGCCTGCTCCTATCCCATCGAAAGCATCTCCTCATTTCTCAGCTCCGTCCTGTCCCCCTAGATCCAGGGTCTCTCCACATACATTCAGGACACCACCCATGCCCTCCACCTCCTCCATGACTTTCAGTTCTGCAGTCCTCAATGCCTCATCTTCACCGTGGATATCCGGTCCCTGTACACATTCATCCGCCAGGGTGAACATCCCAAGCCTTCCATTTCTTCCTCTCAGCCAACCCAACCAGTACCCTTCCACTAACACCCTCATTCAATTAGCTGAACTGGTCCTCACACTCAAAAACTTCTCCTTTGAATCCTGCCACTTCCGTCAGACCAAAGGGGTAAGAATGGGTACCAGCATGAGCCCCAACTATGCCTGACTCTTCGTTGGGTATGTGGAACAGTCCATCTTCCGCAGCTACACCGGCACCATTCTCCACCTTTTCCTCTGCTACATCAATGACTGTATTGGTGCCACCTCATGCTCCCACAAGGAAGTTTAACAATTCATCAACTTCACAAACAACTTCCACCCTAACCTCAAGTTCACCTGGACAATCTCGGACACCTGCCTCCCCTTCGTGGATCTCTCCACCTCCATTTCCGGTAATCAACTCAACACGGACATCTACTTCAAACCCACTGACACCCACAACTACCTGGTCTACACCTCCTCCCACTCCCACTCCTGTAAAACCATTATCACTTACTCCCAATTCTTTTGCTTCTGCTGCATCTGCTCCGAGGAGGACCAATCCCACTCCAGAACATCCCAGATGGCAATTTCCCCTCCCACATGGTCAACAATGGCCTCCAGCTCATCTCCTCCACTTCCCCCACCTCCGCCCTTCAATCCCACCTCTCCAACTGCAACAAGGACGGAATCCCCCCAGTCCTCACCTTCCGCCCCACCAACATCTGAACACAACGCATCATCCTCCACCATATCTGCCACCTACAGTCAGACTCCACCACCAGAGATATATATCCCTCCCCAGCCCTTTCAGCGTTCCCTCCGTGACTCCCTCGTTAGGTCCACACCCCTCTCCAACTCACCCTCCACTCCTGGCACTTTCCCTTGCCACTGCAAGAGGTGTAAAACCTGTGCCCACACCTTCCCCTCACCTCCATCCAAGGCCCCAGAGGATCCTTCCACATTCAGCAGAGGTTTTTCTGTACCTCCAAACACCTCATCTACTGTATCAATTGCTCTCAACATGGTCTCCTCTACATTGGGGAGGCAGGATGCCAACTCACAGAACGTTTCAAGGAACATCTCTGGGACACACTCTTAACAATCCCACCACCCTGTGCCTGATCACTTCAGCTCCCCCTTCCACTCTGCCAAGGACATGCAAGTCCTGGGCCTCCTCTACCACTAAACCTAGCCACCCACAAATTGGAGCATGAACACCTCATCGTCCACCTTGAGACCTTCAAACCACGCAGCATTAATGTCAATTTCACCAGTTTCATCATCTCCCCTCCGCCACCTTATTTCAGATCCAACCCTCCAACTTGGCACCACCCTCTTGAACTGTTCTACCCGTCCATCTTCCTTCCCACCTGTTTGCTCCAGCCTCCTCTCTGACCTATCACCATCACCCCCCACCTTCACCTACCTACTGCATTCCCAGCTACCTCCCCCTCAGCACCCCTACCCTCCCATTTAACTCTCAGACCCCTTGTCCCCTCTCCTACTTTCCTGATGAAGGGACTATGCTCAAAATGTCAACTCTCCTGCTCCTCGGATGTTACCTGACTGGCTGTGCTTTCTCAGTGCCATACTTTTTGACTATTCAGTGTCCAGACTAGCATAGGATCTCAATAACACTTTGGAAAATTAAACAGATTATACAATTCTTGACCCTATACAAGAAGCCGGTCCAGTGTTCTCGAAGCCACCATTCTTACACATGTGTTAAAAGCACCAAAGCTCAATCATGGAGTTCTTCAATTACTTACAAATGTGCTGTTACATTATCAATAGCACTAAGTTCTTTAAAATATACAAGTGAAAATGCTCCGTAACCATGGCAATAGAATCCAGTAGCGGAGAACCATCTACACTCAAATTATAAAAACACAATGGTGGGTCACTGTAGATTAAATTGTATTGCAAAGTGCATTTTACTACAACCAGATGTATTGTATTGTCAATTTTCAAGAGCAATTGTAAAAGTAATATTTGTCCCTGAAAGACAGACATAAATATAAATTATAATTGACAATCAGATAATGGCAGACTTTCTATTCATTTTTACTATCGAGGATAAGTACCGGAGATACCAAAAAATACTGTACATCAAGGGGAGAAACATATTAGGTCTGAAACGAATTAAAAATTAATAGTAAGGAAATGATGAGAGTAGAGATAGATGAATATCCAGTGTCTGATAGTTTTCACTCTAGGGTATTAAGTGAAGTTAGTAAGGAAATTGCAAATGCATTGGCCATGATCTTCCAAATATGCTTGAATTAGAAAATTGACAATGTTACAGTCCTTTCTAGGAAAGATAGGAAAGAGACATTAGAATATCAAAGGCTTATTAGTTTAACAGCTGACGTGCACATATTATTAGAGTATGTTATTGGGGATAGAATGACTAAGCACTTAAGCAATAATGAACTAAATAAAAGAGCCAGAATAGATTCTTTTAAGGACACGATCATCTGAAGCGATTGTGTTTGAGTTAATAATAGATCTGGTAGATAGAGGGGTCAGTAGGGGAGGGGGGGATGGTTGTGGATTTAACTTTGATGGGCTACAAAAAGACAGGAGGAGTCATGGTGTAGATTCACTAAATTATAGCAGATTTTAAAGGTTAAATCATGAGAACAGATTGCAAAATCTTAATTCCTGATTTAGAAGATGACAGTGCCCTAATGCAGACATTTTTAAATGATAAGGGATTCAGTGGAAATTCCTTTCTCTGATGGGAAATGCAGAACAACAAAAATGATATTAAATCTAGAGCTAGGCATTCAGTGTATTTTTTAATTGTTCATAGGACGTGATCATCACTGATAGACCAATCTTTATTTCATGTCCCTAACTACCCTAGAGAGGGTGGTAGTGAATAACCTTAAACCACTGCTGTGCTAAGGGTGTAGGAACAGTCACAGTGCTGTTAGACAAGGAGTGCCAGGGGTTTGACCCAGCAATAAAGAAGGAACCATGATGAAGCTCCATGTCCAGGATGGTGTGTGTCTCAAAGGAGAACCTGCAGGGGTGATGGTGTTCCCATAAAACTGCTGCCCTTGTCCTTCTAGGTCATAGAGGTGAAGGACATGGAAGAAGCTGGCAAAGAAATGAAATCAGTAAATACTTTTTCCTACAAAGAGTAATGGAAGGCTGAAACATTCTGCACAAAGGAAACTCTGGGTACCATTAAAATTTGTCAGATTGAGATCATAGCTTTGTTTTTAATATCGGAATCAATAAATATGGACTGAAGGAAGGTAAGTGAAGTGAAGCTACAGTGTGGCCACGATCTAATTAAATTGTAAATGGGCTAAATGGTGTTCTCTCATCCCACATTTCCAGACACACCCACAATCTGTCCTCATAATTTAATGCTTTACAACCTTGGTATAATTTAATGAATATGCACTCTAACCTTCTGGCCTTTTAAAAGTCCATCGTAGTAACAATAGAAAATCCTCGAGATGTAATTGGACAAGGTAATCCTGAGGAAAGTATCAGTTTATGAAACAGAAAGAAACATTCCAAATGCAGCCAAGCCATTTGAGGAAATTGCTACTTGTGCAAATGATGTCACCTCCAAGGGGGTTCATGGGGTGAATGAGAATGACATTCACTGGGCTGAAGGAGAGTTGGAGAAGTATAAAGCTTGCCCACTACACATAAAGAATTGGCTCTACTGAATGTGCACAGGGCACTCAAACCACAGTATGTTTTCCAAGCTTACATGGCAGCCTCCAACTATTGGCCCCACTTCTCATTTCCTCAATTCACCTCAATATTTCAAGATGTGTTCCTAACTTGTTGGCAACTAAAGACTCTCACAATTTGAGCACGTTTTCTCACCAACTTTCTACATGATTATTAAAACTACTTCAATGTTCTTTTTCTATAATTTCACAACGAGTGTAGTGTTGCCTCTTAATGCACCAAATATATTTTTCTTCTCTGTTCAGAGCAGAGGACTGTACATTAGCATCAGCAATGAGGTTTTCTCAGAATGGTCAAGCTGCAATACTTCACACATCAGAAGGAGTTGCCATTCCCAATGTCTGTATGGAGGCCAGCGAGGAATTGTAATAGCTTTATGCTAGCCTGGCAGGGTAAGTATTCAATTCAAATTTTCTTCTTTGTAGCAACTAACACTTAGTGAATAATGCAGGAAGAAAGAGAAGTCTTTTGCTTTCAAAGACAGTTGAAGATAGAGCAATCAAAACTGTAATGTCGATATTAGTGGATAGTTGTTAGACAAGAATATCAAGGATTTCTGAACCAAAGTTTGTAAATAAAGTTAAGATCATCCATTTTGATCTAGCTGAATGGAGACAGATTCAAGGGGCTAAAGGACTGATATACCCAGTTTTCTGTGTTACTAGAAGTCCATGTTCCACATCAGCACTTTAATTGCAAGGAATCAAGAAGACTAGTCTACCACATTCTTAAAACTTTCAAAACAGCTTTCGTTGGACAGACTTCAAAAGACTTTAACCTCAAATAGGAAACTCTAACTATCCACAAATACCAAGACCACTGCCTCAGGTTGCATAATAAGTTCAATTAATTTCATTCATTGATTACATTTCATTTTATTGTGGATTTCATATCATCAATATTTGGGGATCACAACTCAATTGTGTTTCTGTGAAGAGTGAAATAGGATGTAAAACTGAGAGCCGTACTGAGTGGAATAGTGCATCAGCTTACCACTATGTGAGTTGCATAAAGCATTTTACATAGTGGCCAACCATTACAGCTTGGTGTGGTCAGACAACTCTTCTGGCCTCTGTGTCTAAGTCAGCAGCTAACTTGTAGCTGGCTTGGATAATGAGAATTTGATGACTAGAAAGAGCATACATGTTTGTTTTAATTTTGGGATATACCTGTAGATCTGGTAGTGAAAGCAAAGGTGTTTTTAATCTTAAATTGTCATGAGCATTGGCAATGCAAAGAATCCCATTGGCATGTTCACAATTTAGCTGCAAAGTTGATTTTAAAACAA
Source organism: Chiloscyllium punctatum (assembly GCF_047496795.1). Lineage (NCBI taxonomy): Eukaryota > Metazoa > Chordata > Chondrichthyes > Orectolobiformes > Hemiscylliidae > Chiloscyllium > Chiloscyllium punctatum. Next base: position 70,526,371 of record NC_092742.1, on the reverse strand, counting down.
TTTCGTTTAGTAATCCTTGGAGCACCAACTTATTCTACTGTGTATCAGCCAACATCTCTTATGTCTTGTTTTCCATCTTCTCTTTTCTACATCTTCCTCTTCCTTTTCTTCCTCTGTATGCAAGTATGTGTTTTTATTTTTAAAACGAGGCTCTTGCAGCATAGAAGGCAGCATTCAACCTTTAGTGTTTATCGTAACTCTTTAAAGAGTTACCCAATTTGGTCCCAAAGACCTGCTTATTCTCTTCATCTTGTAAAAGCAAACTAGCACATAAGGTGGAAATAACTTTTTGAGACTTGCATGGGACTGTCAAGTAGGACCTCACTTGATTAACACTGTTTTACAGTGATCCTTCTTTACTATGTCACTCATGAACGGAAATCACCTTCACACTTCTTAGGAGTCTTTAACATAAGAACAGAAGAAATAGGAGTAGATTAGATTACTTACAGCGTGGAAACAGGCCCTTCGGCCCAACAAGTCCACACCAACCCGCCGAAGTGCACCCACCCACACCCATTCCCCTACATTTACCCTGCACCTAACACTAGGGGCAATTTAGCATGGCCAATTCACCTAACCTGCACATTTTTGGACTGGGGGAGGAAACCGGAGCACCCCCATGCAGACACGGGGAGAATGTGCATATTCCACACAGTCAGTCGCCTGAGGCGGGAATTGAACTCGGGTCTCTGGCACTGTGAGGCAGCAGTGCTAACCACTGTGCCACCGTGCCGCCCACAAAGGCAGAGTGAGTAGGAGTAGGCCATTGAGCCATTCATGCCTACCTCAACATTCAATCAAATCATGGTTAATCAGCCCTGGGCCTCAACTCCTCATTTGAGCCAGCTCAATGTAGCTGTCAACTACCTGATATTTCAAAAATATATCTCCCTCCTCCTCCAATACTTTCAATGATCTAGCCTCCACACCCCTCTGGGATAGAGAATTCCACATATTCACTACTTTCCGGGAGAAGAGATTCCTTTGCATCTCAGATTGAAATGAGAGTCTCCTTATTCTGTAACTCTGCCCCCTACTGTGAGATTCTCACACTAATAAAACATCTTCTCAACGTCTACCCAGTCAAGTCACCTCAGAATCTTGCATCACTATCAACCCTCATCTTCTGAGCTGTAATGAATAAAAGCCTAACCTGCTGAAAACTTCTTTATCATTCATCTGTCATGTGAACATGAATTGAGAGAAACCTAAAATCTGAATTCACATGTTTTCAATGAAGTTATAGAATAAAATATCTGTGAATTGTTGGTGCAATAACTGTTAGTAGAATTTCAAATTGAGAATGGAAAAATGATTGTGAATAATTCAGATTAATATTATCCAATTATTTTACTCATCAATATTAAGTGCTACGCAGAGTAAAAGTTGCAGGCCTTATGAGCACTCACATTAGTGAGATTTACTGATTAGAAAATATTTGGGGTGTGAATGGACTTAGATATTAGTTTTACAATCTAGATGTGGCAATCGCTTCCCGAGAGATTCAAGCTTCAACAACGGCTGAAGAAGTTCTTCATTAGCATTATATGTGTGGAAATTCATACAGCATCCTCAAGTACCTGCTTCCCTACCACAATCTAATTTTGTGTTTTTAGATGGATGACTGGAGTCACTATTTTGCTACAATACACCAAAGCCATTATTCTCAGTTATGTATCATCAGCTCTCCAAAATTTCTGATAGTCCTGAATATATTGTGTTAGAATCTGTAGTGATGCTTGAATCGCCTTAAAAAAAGACAGTTGCTATGGTAACTGTTGTTTCCTAGCATTTTTGTAGTGTGCTTTGAGTTCATTGGCTGAGCTAGGTGCATTACCACACTTAATGTTGAACCTCATTTATTTGTCAGCCTTATGTACATTATCATTAGTGACCCTGAGTAGATATGAAAGAAATGTATGACACTATACAACTGCATTGTTAACTCCCTCAGCTCTGCAGTAACAAAAAAAAGCTGTGGCAAGTCTCTAATTCCTTAATTGCACAGTGAATGTGGCTTATGCAATTTTTAATTATTTTTAAGAAACCAATGATAAAATATACATTTCAACTTTAGAAAACTCTTCCAAGTAGTACCAAAAAATTTCATAATTCAATAAATTGACCACTAACTAACTTTTATTTTCTTAATGCCTTTATTGAATATGTAATGCTGGGTTGTTTGTTTTATTTTTCGTAAATTGAGAAATGAGGGCTGTGCTAATAACGAGGGAAAATTATACCCCAAGGCAGTGCAAAGCCCAGATGATATTAAACATCAACTACTCACAGAACATAAGAGAACTGATCCAATATTCTGATGCATTCTAATACTGATCATTCTTGCAGGTTAGGAAATACAGAAATCTTTTATCATTATCAAGTTTTCCTTTGAGTCAAGTAATCACATCCAAAATTTATTGTCATTTCCATCAATTTTCTGCACCTGATCACTCCTTACATTTCTTTACTTCACCTCAAGAAGGATGCAATGAAGCTATCCAGCTCTAAGTTTCCCATGTTTATATTCGTTCATTTTTCTGAAGACAGTGTAACTTTGTATATTCATTTAAGTGAATCCCTGGTTTACTCAGCCAATCTCACTGCTATAGAAAGAGCTATTAAATGCTTTCAACAAGAACAGCATTTGAAATGTGGCTCCCCTTTATGAGCTTTTAACCCAGTTTGTGATGTGGTGAGTTGTGATTGTGTATGCTGCCTTAGAAATCAGACCCAGATGACTTTAACTCCCCGGCTTTATCGAAATGCCATTAGTCCACTTTCTGCCTGAAATAGGAAGGAAGTGGCTGTTGGCTTCTGCCAAATCGACTCAGGAAGTTGATGAAAGGGTTTTGAATAAGTGTTTGGGAGGGGTTGTGGTGAGATAAGGTGAGAAAATGCTTGGCAGGAGAGATGTAATCTCGAGTGAAGATGTACAAAGTAGCAATTATAGACCTATTACGTGACACACTTTTCAATCACTTCATGGTCTATCATAATGAAATGTTTTCATCAAATTGTAGAATTTCTGTAGATGAATATGAATGTTGTATTGCAAGTGCAGACGATGTACATATCAAAGTTTATGTTGACTTAATTATTCTGATGAAGGGCTTTTGCCTGAAATGTCGATTTTCCTGCTCCTCGGAAGCTGCCTGACCTGCTGTGCTTTTCCAGCACCACTCTAATCTAAACTCTGGTTTCCAGCATCTGCAGTCTGCACTTTTGCTTAATTATTCTGTTACTCATGCACAAAGAGGGAGTTAATGTTAAACTGAGGTGCCAGTATAGATGAAGCTGGGCTGAGGAGCATGATGGAAATGATCTGCCAACCAACCATTGGCAAACAAAAGCTGCCTTCCCTTCATTGGTGCTCCCTTTTCACTAGAGATCAAACTGGGGCTGCTCTCAGTTAAATGGAGTAAATAATTATTTGACTAGATTTGGAACAAGACTATTTGTTTATGGGATCACGTTGAAGATTCAATAATTTACCAAAACTTTGAAGACCAAAAGCTGCTCTTCGAAAAGTTGGGAAGGAAAAAATTAAAGTTTAAAGTGTTGGTTCATCAAACAAACAGCATCTTTTTAAAAGTATCTTAAAGAGACTGCCCAATTTCTTGCAAATCCTGAATGGTGTCACAATTTTAGGACTTTTATACACACTCTATTAAAATTTCTAGACCTATACCACCATTCCAGAATTCCTGAAAGATTATTTGGGAAAATCTCAAGTGACAAGAATGCTTCAGGTGAGAAATTATTTTGAACCATCCTTTCATTTGTACAACTAATTCTTTGGGGAATCAAGCCATGTTGTGTTTTCATTCTCTCGTATGGGCTGGCTGATAAATTTTGAGGCAAGAATTTTTAATATGTTCCTCTCTATCACTTGGTCTCCACCTCAAATCAAATGGACGTCTGAGAGACATATTTAAACTTTTATTTGTGAAACATTTATGAGTTTCAGAATGTCTGATGACTCTATAGTTCCCAATTCTTGTTAAAATGTTCATTTGAACTGGATCAGCTTGTTCACCTTCACTAGCTATGAGAGAAAGAGAAAGAAAGATGAGCTTTTGGATTAGCTATTGTGTGTCTTCCTGACTGGAGTTATGGAGCAGTAATGAAGCACTTCACAAAACGTGCTATTCATTCCTCCTAGTTCCTAGTTGATGATGGATTTAGAGATGATATAAAAATGAATTTCAGAAGGATATTTTGTCTCAGATGACAAGAGCTGTGATGCTTCTACAGAACTCCTCAACTCAATAACATGCGATGTTAGAGACTTTCAGAATTTCTTTTAGAACTGTAATACAATTTGTATTGAATCATATCAAAGTATCTGATCGGTTCCACAGTGAGTTATGATTTATTGTAGTGTTACAGATTAAATATACCTGTTATAATGTGAAAACAATGTATCTGGAAAATCAGGAACAACATTTCGGAATAAAAGAACAGAAATATCAAAAAAAGATTCAAGATTGAAATAAAATCAAAATCTAACACAGGAAATCTCTCAGTATAAAGGAAGCTAATTGTTGCTGTCATTAAAGAAAACTGCATTTCACAGTTATATTGAAGAAGTACTCTACGAATGTATGTTTATTAAATGAAAAGTAAGGATATTTGACCATTTCTTTAGTTAACAGAAAAAAAAACAAATTGAAGAAGCAATCATACTTTTACCATCTGTTTGCATTTCTAAATCAACTGAACTTTTGAACTTAGTAAAACAGAGCGGGGGTTTGAAGCACTTGGATTTTGTATTGTGTTTTTCTGGTAAGCTCCATGATGTTAGTGACAGGATGAATACGGGTTTGTTGAAGGATCCAGAGTTTAATGTCAGTACACAGTAATTTATGTACAGTACATATTGAGAAAATTAACAACAGCCTAAATACCAACAAAACAGCCACGCAATAGGATAGATCTCATTGACCCCAGAGCAGACTCACAGCTGACAGGATAATCTCCACAAAGAACAAGCTTTCAAAATGCTCTTAGCTATCTGTCAATCATAGGAACATCAAAGATACACAATCATGTAAAAATTATAAACAAAGACTTAAAAGGACAGTCTGGAGGTGTGGTACTTAAGATGTCATTTCACATCTCTGTGGTTGCAGATTAAATTTCCAAGGTCAGTCAGCAACAAAATCTTCTAATCACACATGATAGAACGGCCCTATTGTGGAACAATGGTAATGTCTCTACCCCTAGACTGGGAGATCTGGATTCAAGTCCAACCCAGAGGTGTGTAATAACATCTCTGAACAGGTTGATCAGAAAATATAAAAGTCACCAATCTACAGCCATGTGATCAACAGTACTTCATCAAAGTGCAGATCCTTCTCCGAAGAAAATTGTCATGTAGAATGTCACCTATGCTGTCCATCTCTTTCAGCCCTGACCTCAGTATTGTACAAATAATTAAAATGCTTGCACAGTCTGCTTAAATGAAAATCTTGTTTCATTAAGATCCTTGGAAGAAACAAAGTAAACTGAAAAAATTCCAACAGCAGGATAATTCAATGAGTACTCTACAGGCCTTCTGAAATGAAATAACCTCAGAACAGTTCTGATATCCCGTCCGACCTTTATCAAAATGGGGAAATAAAAACTGGAGGAATGAAAGTTGTTTGTGGCTGGCTGGCTGCCAAATTTCCAAAGCTTTGATCCAACTTGCTTGATGATCCCATACAATATATAATCACTTATTATGTCACATCTGCTACATTGTTTCAGTGTACGTTAATGTGGTTGTCACAATAAATCATAAAAATTAAACTTCTTAAAAGCAGAGATTAATACACTTACAAGATGATCAATTAGCAAATGGCAAATTCATTTGTTTAAATTTTATTGTTATCTCCAGCATTTCTTTTGATTCCTTGTGCCTTGCAGTCATTACATCTGCAGACAGAGCAACCTGGCCACCTATACCAGTTACTTTCTGATCAGTTACTGAGTAATCTAATTTTTACAAGGCATAGAGAAAGCCTTTTTAATGGAGGAGATTATACAAGCAAGTCCAGATTCTATGATCTGTATAATATGGCATTACCCTGAGGTCATGCTGGATAGCAGCTTAGTGCAATATTCAAAAGTTTAGAACTAAATTATGTTCATGCTAAGTCACTGAGATGGCAACTGTTTCGATATGGAGGGAATTGTCGAATCTATTTACGAATTTTATTGCACGTACCCAATTTGTGACTACTTACTGGACCCCAATCAGTTCTGGCAATGTACCACACAACCTAAGGTTACAATTAGCATGTAATGAAATAAAGAGTGATTAAATAGAATGGTGTGTCTGCATTTTCATTGTTTTCTTGTTAGTTGTGATTTGTTTGTAACAAATGGAGTAGAGTGCATTTACCTTTCTCTGAAGTCGCTGGACCATGGCTAGCCAATAATAACCCTGTATGAGTTGATATGAATCAGGCCAGACCCCCTCAACACATTTCAAGAAAGTAGCCTGGGCCCTAACTTTGCCAGTTGTTTTGAGCAGGTAAATAGTAGATGTTTCAGGAGTGATGCAGCTGGCCCAACCGTTTAGTTATAATCAAAACAGAATTTATTTGCAAGATTACCAAATAAGACACAAACAGAAGAGAATAGAATACAGAATAACTTAACCCATCCAAAAACCCAACAGACTATCCCAACTTAATGACGCTGTTCCAAATTCCTGCAACTATTCCCATAAATAACCCTTGGCAGATAAAGGTAAAATTAACCACAGATCTTACAGGAGGCAGAGGGATTCAGCATGGGAGATCTTTTTCCATGTAGCTGTTTCTTGGATCAGTAGTCTCAAAACTGACTAGCAAATCAAATCAATTCAGAGAGAAGCTGAGCTGGGAGGACTGGCCACTCCCTTTTCGTTGTATAAGTGTTTTGTTTTAAACTTAAAAGCTTTCTCAGGTAGATCAACCCCAGATATTTCACATAACAGAATAGGATAGAATCCCTACAGTGTTGAAACAGGCCATTTGGCCCAACAAGTCCACACTGACCCTCTGAAGAGTATTTCGGATCCTGTGTCTTTACGACCTCCTGGAAAAAAAACCAACCAAATCTTGTTAAAGGAGCGGCATCATCACATTCCCCCCTTTAAAAAAAGAACCATCAATATCCAAAGATGGCTTTATTTTAAGACCCATTAATCTTAGGTTATTAGTACACTATAACACCCATATACATTACATTGATAATAATCATGCTAACATGCACTACTACATGTTGTTCCAGTCTGTTTTATTCCTGCCACCGAATGTCTCCGTTTCTCAAATCAAGTCCCAACAATGTGTCAGCAATCACGTTTTCTCGTCCTGCCCCATGTACGATTGTCAAATTGAATGGCTGTATCAACAAGCTCCATCTAAACAGTCTGGCATTCTTGTCCTTAAATTTATCCACAAATTTCAATGTGTTATGATCAGTGTATATGATTGTCTCAGATACATTACTGGTAACATAAACATTGAAATGTTATAATGCCAACACCAAGCTCCAAGTCTCCTTCTCAACTGTTGAATGGTTCTGCTGATGAATGTTCAATTTCCTGGAGAAATTACCCGATAGGTCTTTCCATCTTCTTGTCGTCTTACTGTAAGAGCACCACACCGACAACCACATCACTCGCATCAATAGCTACCTTGAATGGCTTTGTGTAATTAGCTGTGGCTAATATTGGAGCAGTGGTTAGCATAGATTACAGACTGTCAAATGCCCTTTGACAGTCCGCTGTCCACTGAAAATTTTGCCTTTTTTTAGCAATTCAGTGAACGAAGCAGCCACACTGCTAAAATTTGGTACGAATTTTCGAAAAAAATCCACTCAATTCCTGGAATTATCGTGCTGATTTTTTTGTCAATGATATGGGAAACTCCCCAACTACCTTAGCTTTTGCATCCCAGGGGCCATTTGTCCACGTCCAACAACATGACACAGGAAGGTGACTTGGGTTTTGGCAAATTCACTTTCAGCCAGGTTTATCACCACGCCTGTCTTCCAAAGTCAATTGAACAAATCTGATAAATGTTGCAAAATGTTCCTTTCACATGTGTCTAAAAATCAGTACGTCATTAACATGAGCTACACGATTGGGTAATCCAGAAATAACTTTATTAGTTACTCTCAGAAATGGGGCTGTCGCATTTTTCATATCAAATGGCATGACTTCGCTCTTTCGGATAAAGGTAAATTTCCAGGACCTGATCAGGTGTACTCTAGAACTCTGTGGAAAGTTAGGGAAGTGATTGCTAGGTCTCTTGCTGAGATATTTGTATCATTGATAGTCGCAGGTGAGATGCCGGAGTACTGAAGACTGCCTAATGTGGTGCCATTACTTAAGAAAGTTGGTAAGGACAAGGCAGGGAACTATAGACCAGTGAGCCTGACCTCAGTGATGGGCAAGTTGTTGGAGGGAATCCTGAGGGACAGCACATACATGTATTTGGAAAGGCAAGGACTGATTCGGGATAGTCAACATGGCTTTGTGCGTGGGAAATCATGTCTCACAAACTTGATTGAGGTTTGGAAGAAGTAACAAAGAGGATTGATGAGGGCAGAGTGGTAGATGTGACCTATATGGACTTCAGTAAGGCATTCGACAAGGTTCCGCATGGGAGACTGATTAGCAAGGTTAGATCTCACGGAATACAGGGAGAACTAGCCATTTGGATACAGAACTGGCTCAAGGGTAGAAGACAGAGGGTGGTGATGGACAGTTGTTTTTCAGACTGGAGGCCTGTGACCAGTGGAGTGCCACAAGGATTGGTGCTGGGTCCTCTATTTTTCATCATTTATATAAATGATTTGGATGTGAGCTTAAGAGGTACAGTTAGTATGTTTGCAGATGACACCAAAATTGCATGTGTAGTGGACAGCAAAGAAGGTTACCTTGAATTACAACAGGATCTTGGTCAGTTGAGCCAATGGGCTGAGGAGTGGCAGATGGAGTTTAATTTAGATAAATGTGAGGTGCTGCCTTTTGGGAAAGCAAATCTTAGCAGGACTTATACATTTAATGGTAATGTTCTAGGGAGTGTTGCTGAACAAAGAGACCTTGGTGTGCAGATACATTGTTCCTTGAAAGTAGAGTCACAGTAGGTAGCATAGTAGGTAGCATTCGGGGCGGCACGGTGGCACAGTGGTTAGCACTGCTGCCTCACAGCGCCAGAGACCTGGGTTCAATTCCTGCCTCAGGCGACTGACTGTGTGGAGTTTGCACATTCTCCCCGTGTCTGCGTGGGTTTCCTCCGGGTGCTCCGGTTTCCTCCCACAGTCCAAAGATGTGCAGGTCAGGTGAATTGGCCATGCTAAATTGCCCGTAGTGTTAGGTAAGGGGTAGATGTAGGGGTATGGGTGGGTTGCGCTTCAGCGGGGCGGTGTGGACTTGTTGGGCTGAAGGGCCTGTTTCCACACTGTAAGTAATCTAATCTAAATAGTGAAGAAGGTGTTTGGTATGCTTTCCTTCATTGGTCAGAGTATTGAGTATAGGAGTTGGGAGGTCATGTTGCAACTGTACAGGACATTGGTTAGGCCACTGTTGGAATGTTGCATGCAATTCTGGTCACCTACCTATCGGAAGGATGTTGTGAAACTTGAAAAGGTTCAGAAAAGATCTACAAGGATGTTGCCAGGGTTGGAGGATTTGAGCTATAGGGAGAGGTTGAACAGGCTGGGGCTGTTTTTCCTGGAGCGTCAAAAGCTGAGGGGTGACCTTATAGAGATTTATAAAATCATGAGGGGCATGGATAGGGTAAATAGGCAAAGTCTTTTCCCTTGGGTGGGGGAGTCCATAGCTTGAGGGCATAGGTTTAGGGTGAGAGGGAAAAGATATAAAAGAGACCTAAGGGGCAACTTTTTCACACAGAGGGTAGTGTGTGTGTGGAATGGATTGCCAGAGGAAGTGGTAGAGACTGGTACAATTGTAACATTTAAAAGGCGTCTGGATGGGTATATGAGTAGGAAGGGTTTGGAGGGATGTTGGCCAGGTGCTGGCAGGTGGGACTAGATCGGGTTGGTATAGCTGGTTGGCATAGACGAGTTGGACCGAGGAGTCTGTTTCCATGCTGTACATCTCTATGATTCTACCTGCCAGGATCCTCTGAGCAAGTTTAAACTGATATATAAATTGTTTGTCCCACCTTTTCAATACAGTCTTCCAAATGTGGAATTGGATATCCATCGGTCTTTGTAATGGCACTGACTTTGCAATAGTCCACACATAACTGTTGGCTACCATCTGATTTTGGCACCATTACTATGGGTGAGCTCCAGTCATTGTAACTCACTTTGATTATGCTCTCTTGGAGCATGTGTTCAATCTCATTTTGAACCTGTGCCAACTTTAGAGGGTTATTCCTATAAGGATGTTACTTAATCGGAACAGCACCACCTATATCTACATCACGCATAATTACGTTAGTACTTCCCAGCTTATTTCCACATATCTCCCCATGTGATGGTAATAACTCTTTCAGATTATTTCAGCTTTCCTCTAGAGGGTAACTCAATAATTAATCCCAATTTTTGACAACTCCCACATTGTCCAATTTAATTTGAGGAATTTTGAAAATGTGTTGCTGGAAAAGCGCAGCAGGTCAGGCAGCGTCCAAGGAGCAGGAGAATCGATGTTTCGGGCATGAGCCCTTCTTCAGGAATTTGCGGAATGTCTACTTCAGAATCCCCTGATCTTGGTTCTTCACTCTGTGCTGTATACATTAACACAGTCTCCCATGGCTTTCCTTCCTTCTGAAAATACTTCTGAGCATATTCACATGACACACTCTGTGAGATTTCTTTCTCTCTGGAGTCCTTATCAAATAGATCACCTCACTCAATTTCCTTTCGACTTGGTAAGGTACACTAACCCACTCTATTTAATTATGTCTGAAAATTTGACACATAGTCCAAATATGAATTCTGACTTTCTAATTCCTACTTAATCAGTTCTAGTAATCCTCTTCCTTCATGCCCAAAACTAATTCAAAAGGACTGAATTTGGTGGATTCATTTACTGCATCTCTGCTCGCAAGAACAAACAGAGTTTCCTTATCTCAAACATCTGGATAGTCTTAACTATCAGTCCACAACATGGTCTTTAATATCTGATGCCTTCTTTCTTGCACTCCCTGTGACTATAGCAGTGGAGGGATCCCCTGTGGTCATTCCTCTCAATAATAAGTATACCACTTTGGATGCTGTTGGGGGACTGCCTAGCAGGGGTAAGGTGCAGTGACCGGGTCTCTGGCACGAGGTCCGGCTCTGAGGCTCAGAAGGGAAAGGGGGAGAGGAGGAGAGCGCTAGTTATAGGAGACTCTATAGTTAGAGAGATAGACAGGCGGTTCTGTGGACATGGGCGAGACTCTCGGATGGTTTGTTGCCTCCCGGGTGCTAGGGTCCGAGACGTCTCGGACCGTGTCTTCAGAATCCTTAAGGGGGAGGGTGTGCAGCCAGAAGTCGTGGTGCACATTGGCACCAACGACATAGGTAGGAAAAGGGGTGGGGAAGTCATTCATGAAGTCAAGGAGTTAGGCTGGAAGCTAAAAGCTAGGACGGATAGAGTCGTCATCTCTGGGTTGTTGTCGGTGCCACGTGACAGTGAGGCAAAGAATAGGGAGAGAGTGCAGTTGAACACGTGGCTGCAAGGATGGTGTAGGAGAGAGGGCTTCAGATATTTGGACAATTGGACTGCATTCTGGGGAAGGTGGGACCTGTACAAGCAGGACGGGTTGCACCTGAACCAGAAGGGCACCAATATCCTGGGAGGTAGGTTTGCTAGCACTCTTCGGGGGGAGGGGGAGTTTAAACTAATTTGGCTGGGGGATGGGATCCGGACTTGTAGTCCAGCAAGTAGGTTAGCTGTTTTTCAGGATGCTCAAGAATGTAGGGAGGCTGTGGAGAAGGTAGCACTGACAGGGAATACTTGCGGACACAGAGATGGGCTCAAGTGTGTATACTTCAATGCAAGGAGTATCAGAAATAAGGTGGGTGAACTTAAGGCGTGGATTGGTACTTGGGACTACGATGTTGTGACCATCACGGAAACGTGGATAGAAGAGGGACAGAAATGGTTGTTGGAGGTTCCTGGTTACAGATGTTTCAGTAAGATTAGGGAGGGTGGTAAAAAAGAGGGGGTGTAGCATTGCTAATTAGAAATAGTATAATGGCTGCAGAAAGGCAGTTCGAGGGGGATCTGCCTTTGGAGGTAGTATGGGCTGAAGTCAGAAATAGGAAAGGAGCAGTCATCTTGTTGGGTGTTTACTATAGGCCCCCCAATAGCAGCAGAGATGTGGAGAAACAGATTGGGAAACAGATTTTGGAAAGGTGCAGAAGCCACAGGGTAGTAGTCATGGGCGATTTTAACTTCCTAAATATTGATTGGAAGCTCTTTAGATCAAGTACATTGGACGGGGCGGTGTTTGTGCAGTGTGTCCAGGAAGCTTTTCTAATTCAGATTGTCCGACCAGAGGGGAGGCCATATTGGATTTGGTACTTGGTAACAAAGCGGGACAAGTGATGGGCTTGTTAGTGGGTGAGCATTTTGGTGATGGTGACCACAATTCTGTGACTTTCACCTTGGTTATGGAGAGAGATAGGTGCGTGCAACAGGATAGGTTTTACAGTTGGGGGAAGGGTAAATACGATGCTGCAAGACAGGATCTGAGGAGCATAAGTTGGGAGCATAGGCTGTCAGGGAAGGATGTCGTTGAAATGTGGAACTTTTTCAAGGAACAGATACGATGTGTCCTTGATATGTATGTACCTGTCAGGCAGGAAAGAGATGGTCGTGTGAGGGAACCTTGGTTGACGAGGGAGGTTGAATGTCTAGGAAAGAGGAAGAAGGAGGCTTACATAAGGTTGAGGAAACAAGGTTCAGACAGAGCGTTGGAGGGATACAGGATAGCCAGGAGGGAGCTGAAGAAAGGGATTAGGAGAGCTAAAAGAGGGCATGAAAAATCTTTGGCGGGTAGGATCAAGGATAACCCCAAGGCCTTTTATGCAAATATGAGAAACATGAGAATGACGAGAACGAGGGTAGGTCCGATCAAGGACAGTAGTGGGAGACTGTGTATTGAGTCAGAAGAGATAGGAGAGGTCTTGAATGAGTACTTTTCTTTAGTATTTACAAATGAGAGGGACCGTATTGTTGAAGTGGAGAGTATGAAACGGATTGGTAAGCTGGAGGAGATACTTGTTGGGAAGGAAGATGTGTTGAGCATTTTGAAAATCTTGAGGTTAGACAAGTCCCCCGGGCCTGACAGGATATATCCTAGGATTATGTGGGAAGCAAGAGAGGAAATTGCAGAGCTGTTGGCAATGATCTTTTCGTCTTCACTGTCAACTGGGGTGGTACCAGGGGACTGGAGAGTGGCGAATGTTGTGCCCCTGTTCAAAAAAGGGAATAGGGATAACCCCGGGAATTACAGGCCAGTTAGTCTTACTTCGGTGGTAGGCAAAGTAATGGAAAGGGTACTGAGGGATAGGATTTATGAGTATCTGGAAAGACACTGCTTGATTAGGGACAGCCAGCACGGATTTGTGAGGGGTAGGTCTTGCCTTACAAGTCTTATTGAATTCTTTGAGGAGGTGACCAAGCATGTGGATGAGGGTAGAGCAGTGGATGTAGTGTACATGGATTTTAGTAAGGCATTTGATAAGGTTCCCCATGGTAGGCTTATGCGGAAAGTCAGGAGACATGGGATAGAGGGAAATTTGGCCAGTTGGATAGAGAACTGGCTAGCCGATCGAAGTCAGAGAGTGGTGGTAGATGGTAAATATTCAGCCTGGAGCCCAGTTACAAGTGGAGTTCAGCAGGGATCAGTTCTGGGTCCTCTGCTGTTTGTAATTTTTATTAATGACTTGGAAGAGGGAGTTGAAGGGTAGGTCAGTAAATTTGCAGACGATACGAAGATTGGTAGAGTTGTGGACAGTGAGGAGGGCTGTTGTCGGCTGCAAAGGGACTTAGATATGATGCAGAGCTGGGCTGAGGAGTGGCAGATGGAGTTCAGCTCTGTCAAGTGTGAGGTTGTCCATTTTGGAAGGACAAATAAGAATGCAGAATACAGGGTTAACGGTAGTGTTCTTACTAAGGTGGAGGAGCAGAGGGATCTTGGGGTCTATGTTCATAGCTCTTTGAAAGTTGCCACTCAGGTGGATAGAGGTTGTAAGAAGGCCTGTGGTGTATTAGCGTTCATTAGCAGAGGGATTGAATTCAAGAGTCGTGAGGTGATGTTGCAGCTGTACAGGACCTTGGTAAGGCCACATTTGGAGTATGGTGTGCAGTTCTGGTTGCCTCACTTTAGGAAAGATGTGGAAGCTTTGGAGAGGGTGCAGAGGAGGTTTACCAAGATGTTGCCTGGAATGGAGAATAGGCCCTATGAGGATAGGTTGAGAGTGCTAGACCTTTTCTCATTGGAATGGCGAAGGATGAGGGGTGACTTGATAGAGGTTTATAAGATGATCAGAGGAATAGATAGGGTAGACAGTCAGAGACTTTTTCCCCGGGTACAACAGAGTGTTACAAGGAGACATAAATTTAAGGCGAAGGGTGGAAGGTATCGGGGGGATGTCAGGGGTAGGTTCTTTACCCAGAGAGTGGTGGGGGCATGGAATGCGCTGTCCGTTGGAGTGGCAGAGTCAGAATCATTGGTGACCTTTAAGCGGCAATTGGATAGGTACATGGATAGGTGCTTAAGCTAGGACAAATGTTCGGCACAACATCGTGGGCCGAAGGGCCTGTTCTGTGCTGTATTGTTCTATGTTCTATGTTCTATGGATGGTACACAGTAGATTTGAACTGTTTTATTTATTTGTTTTATTCCAAAGCTGTCCACGATTACTTTGAATAAATTTGATGTGAAGTTTGACCCTTGATCTGATTATATCTCTGTGGGTAGTCCGTATCTCGTGAAAAATTTCAGTAACTCCTCTACAATCTTTTTAGCTGTGATATTGCATAATGGGACGGCTTCTAGAGATCTCATGGGCACATCCATTATTGTTACCAAATATTGATGCCCACTTTTGTTTTAGGTAGAAGTCCTATGCAATCAATTAAGACTCTGTAAAAGGTTTCTCAAATGCTGGAATAGGTATTAAAGGTGTGGGTTTTATTACTGCCTGTGGTTTTCCAATTACCTGACATGTATGACATGTCTAGCAAATTCAATGATATCATTGTGTATTCCAGGCCAGTAAGAATTTTTTTGTATTTTAGCTTGAGTTTTTCTTCTGTACACAGTAATTAAGAATATTTATTAGTTTCTTTCCATGCCCATCTAAAGATGATAAATTCGTAGACCTAGGAGGAGAGATTTGAGGACCAAAGGTATGCAGGTCCTTGGACTCCTTCATCACCAGACCATAGCAACGTGACGGCTGGAGGAAGAGTGCCTCATCTTCCACCTAGGAACCCTCCAACCACAAGGGATGAACTCAGATTTCTCCAGTTTCCTCATTTCCCCTCCCCCCACCTTGTCTCCGTCAAATCCCTCAAACTCAGCACCGCCTTCCTAACCCGCAATCTTCTTCCTGACCTCTCCGCCCCACCCCCACTCCGGCCTATCACCCTCACTCACCTTGACCTCCTTCCACCTATCGCATTTCCAATGCCCCTCCCCCTAGTCCCTCCTCCCTACCTTTTATCTTAGCCTGCTGGACACACTTTCCTCATTCCTAAGAAGGGCTCATGCCCGGAACGTCAATTCTCCTGCTCCTTGGATGCTGCCTTACCTGCTGCACTTTTCCAGCAACACATTATCAGCTAGGAGGAGAGATATTGGGTCTAATTTAACTTGGTCTTAATACCCTCCCTATCTCTCCCACCACAACACTACAATAAACATGGAGCCTGTGGTATGTCCAGAAACAATGAGTAAGAGAATGTACACTTATTTTACATTTGGAGCACATTGGAGATGCCCTTTCTTAAACTTTGCCAGACGGTCTGGTGCCAAATGAACCCTGTGTAGAACTTTTAACTTCATAGCACATGCCCTATTACAGATTGAGATCTCTTGCGCATTCTCCCATACATCTTCCTATGTTTCAGAAATGATCTCCACTCCTAGTTGTTGCTCCCAAACCTCACATAATTGGTTAATGTCCTGTCAGGCCCTACCACCCAGCAGGCGATTGAGGGCACTAACTGAGATGGTGCTTGTGGCACGTAGCAGCAACCTTGCTGTATTGGGCTTATAGGGCTTAGAAAGAAGCGTAGCCTTCTTCTGGATGAAATCCCTAACCTGAAAAAAATGGAAACGATCTCTGCTGGGCAACCCGTATTTGCGGCTCAGTTGCTCGAAAGACATCATAACCTCCCCTCAAACAAGTCTCCCAAACTAGAAACTCCTCTCGCTGTCCAAGGTTTGAACCCTGAGTCCATCATCCCTGGTTGGAACCCTAGCACACCAACTATGGGAATGAGTGGCGAAGTCTTGGATTAGTAATCCTCACTCTGACGCATCGCCCTCCATGCCTTGATCTTACTAATAATAATGGGGTTTTAGCAGTCGCCCATAACTGTCCTCATATTATCTATAAACAACAGGTTAATAAGGGGGGCCTGGGAGGCCTCAATTCCAGCCATATTGAGCTGTATCATAACCTGTCCAATTGCACGTAAAGGACAACAGGGAACTCAATTGATGCCTCCTGATGTCTGGGAAATCAACTCCTCCCATTCTTGAGGGAACTGCAATTTAGTAAGTTTGATGAGGGGTCACCCATGTCGCCAGACAAAGGAACTAAACCAACATATAATTTGCTGCAGCGTTGACCTGGGAAACATTATAGGGGAACATATGCATGGGATAAAACAAACGAGGCAGGACATTCATCTTAATAAAGGCTATTTGGTCTGACTACAAAATTGGAAGAGCCTCCCATCTCTGGCGATCCCATCTAATATTGTCAAGTAGGTGAGTAAAATTAGTCCGAAATAACTAATTAAACACAGGGGTAATAAAGATACCTAGGTGTCAAAAAACCCACCCGCGACCACTTAAAGGGGAACCTTTTCAATCTCTGGTACTTCCTTGAGGTTCCCCAAAGGCATAGCCTCCAACTTTGCAAAATTGATCTCATATCCTGAAATAGCTCCAAATGAATTAACACATTGTATCAGATGTGGTACAGAGGTCATTGGGTTCGATAAAAACAGAAGGACATCATCCGCATACAGTGTAATCTTATGTGCCCTCGATCCCACTTCCGGCGCGGTTATGTTGACACTCTGACGAATTGCCTCTGCCAGCGTGTCTATCACCAACGTAAACAACAACGGTGCGAGGGGGCAGCCTTGATGACTATCCCGCCAATCCTAAAGTTCCCAGACTTCACCCCGTTGGTGATGATCGCTGCCAGAGGGTGGTGATATAAAACCTCCACCCACCTAGCAAAGACCTCACCCAACCCAAACCACTCTAAGACATAGAAGAGACATGGACATTCCACCCAGTCAAGTGCTTTCTCTGTATCTAAGGAAATCACCAACCCCTGAATCGATTGTTGCTGACATGCTTGAATCATTTTCAGCAACCTTCTAATATTATTAGAAAACCTATAGCCCCTTATAAAACCTATCTGGTCTTCTTTGACAATATAGGACAACACCTTCTCCAATCTCAGCACCAAAATCTTAGGCAGAATCTTAAAATCTGAATTTAATAGAGAGATGGGACTCCTGTATGAGGCATAATCCTCAGGAACCTTCCCCTCCTTAAGAATGAGGGAAATATAAGCTTCTCTCAAAAATGGTGGTAGGCATTCATGCATATAGTAGTGATTGTACATCTCTAACATCAGCCCTGACAGAGTCCATATAAACTCCTTGTAAAACTCACCCGGGAGACCATCAGGGCCAGGCGCTTTCCCTGAAGTTGCCTAGCTGCCTACTGTATTTCCTGAACCGTCAAGGGGGTATTAAGGAGAGAAACCTGTTCCAAGTTTGCCCCTGGGAGTTCCAGCTCTTAAAAAAGGCTTCCCACTTGGCCCATCCATCCTCACAACCTTCAGACCAATACAATTCAGAGTAAAATCTCTGAAAAGCCTCATTAATTCTTTTGGCATCATATGTAAGGACCCCAGCGCTGTCTCTAACTGCAGTAAGGGATTGGGGAGCACGCTTTTTCCTCATCAGATACGCTAAATACTTCCATGGCCTATCCCCATACTCAAACAGCCTTTGTCTAGCAAAAAATAAGTTATTTCTTGGTGGTTCGTGTAAGTATTGAATTCAAGGTAGTCTGAAGGGTCGTGATCTGTTGTAGTTTGTTCACCAAAAGCCTTGCAAAATGTGCAGCCACAGTGGCTTTCAGCCGTGTCTCAAGTAGATGCTGCTGTTCCCCCTTCTGTCCTTTCCAGTTCGCCAAATAGAAAACAACTAATCCCTTAGCAAAGGCCTTGGTGGTCTTCCATAACACAGACTAGCCAAGCCTGAGTTGATAGTCAAGAATTCCTGAAACTCCCACAAAAAGTATTCCACAAATTTGGGATCCTTAAGGAAAAAACAATCCAGATGCCAGTGTTGCAAAACTTGCCCCTCACTCTTGGCCTTAACCTCCAAATATACCGCCATGTGATCAGAGATAGCTATGTTCCCAATTTTATAACTCATAATCAAATCCAGAAGGGTCAACAGAGCCAAATAAAGATCAATTCTCATGTGACATTTATGTGAGTTTGAAATCAAGGCAAAGTCCCTGCCAGTAGGGTGAAACATCTCCAAATATCCACCAGCCCCAACTCCTTGCATATGTCAGCCATCTGCTTGGCCTGCAAACAGGTAGTTGGAGGTCCACTGTTGGATCCTAAAGGCAATTCAAATCCCCCCCCCCATAACAATATGCCGTGTTCCAAAGGCACTCAGCTTAGAAAAGGCACTAATCCAAAATTTGAGAGGATGTGCCAGAGGACAGTAGATATTTAAAATGCCATATTCCTCCCCATGTATCAGGGCCTTAAGTATCACAAACCACCATTGCTCGTCTTTCACCTGCTCTAATAATGTGAACAGAAGATTTTTCTGGATAAGTACAGCCACTCCCCTACTTTTAGTAGTAAAGGATGAAAAGAATACCCAATCATAATCTCCCCCCCCCCCCCCCCGTAAGCCCCATCATCAAGATGGGTTTCCTGTAACAGGGTGATATCAGCCTTTTCCCTCTTAAGGCTAGAAAGCACTTTTTTCCTTTTAACAGGCGAATGACTTCCCTTGATGTTCCAGGTGCACCATTTAACAAGACACTTAGTCATATCCCCTTTCAGAGACCCTTGAACCCCCGGGAGAGAGAACACAGCTTGCAATGCTCTGAGCACAATACATGGTGACTGATAGAGTCACAGAATTATGTATACAAAAACTACTCTGTGATAATTATAAACAACTATTGCTATCAAAAAACTACAAAAGAACTATAAAACCTTGAACAGGACACTCTCCCCCCTGCCCATAGGGGCACTCACTCTACCCATGTCCTCCTTCAGGCCCGGACTGTGCCCCAGCCTTGGGCAAAAGAAGTAAACAAGGAGATGATACTTAAGTCACAACCTTCAGACCAATATAATTCAGAGTAAAATCTCTGAAAAGCCTCATTAATTCTTTTGGCATCATATGTAAGGACCCCAGCGCTGTCTCTAACTGCAGTAAGGGATTGGGGAGCATGCTTTTTCCTTGTCAGATACGCTAAATACTTCTGTGGCCTATCCCCATACTCAAACAGCCTTTGTCTAGCAAAAAATAAGTTATTTCTTGGTGGTTGGTGTCAGTATTGAATTCAAGGTAGTCTGAAGGGTCGTGATCTGTTGTAGCTTGGTCACCAAAGGCCTTGCAAAATGTGCGGCCTCACTACTAAAAAGAAGACAAAGTCAGGATAAGCACTCTGCCCATCCCCAACCATGTCATCCCTACTTGTGATTAAAAGAGAAAAAGAACAAAAAAAAGGGGACCCACAAAATTTCCCATGATAAAATCGAGATATAAAGATATAATAGGAACACATAGTCCAAGATTTTTGGATTTTTTTAATTAATAGGGAAAGAGAAAAAAAGGGAAAAAGGAAAACACAGGGAAAGAAGGAAAAGAGGATGAATATTAATCATATTCTTCAGACCAATTGGTCTATTTTGAAGTATCTACAAAGTTCTTGGCTTTATCCGCCGAGTCAAATGTATAAACTGAGACCCCATGGCTGAAACCAACACCACGAGATACCTCATGGAGTACTGGATACCCAGGTTCCTCAGCCTCTTTTTATCTTCATGGAAGGACTTCCTCTTTCGCATTACAGCTGCCGAGAAATCCTGGAAAAACACGATTTTTGACCCATTGTGCAGCAGTGCCTGTGGATCTTTCCCCAGTAATTTGGAGGCTTCTATCACTCCTTGCTTGTCCCTGTATATGAGGAAGTGCACAAGGACTGGGTAGGGGTACTGTACCAGCTCAGACTTGCGCACCGCCCCCTGATAGGTCCTTTCAATCTGCAGCCGTCTGGATTCAATTTGAAGGTCCAGGAACTGCGGCAGCCAGTTCTCAAAGAGGTTGACTGGCTGTCCACCTTCTTAACCCTCTGGGAACCTGACAATCCGAAGATTCATCCTCCCACCTCGATTTTCAAGGTCGTCGGCCTGATTTCGTAAGGCCCATACTTCCTGCTCCAGAACCTGGATCTGTCCGGATGAGGACTCGATCGCTGCTTCCGAGGCTGTGATTCAACCCTCCACCTAATCCACCTGCTCTCCGAGGCCCTGGAACTCCCGTGAGTCCATCAGGTCCCCCGGGGGTTCGGGAGAGGTTGCTGCTGCTGCAGCCTCTGGTGTGCCCGATGCTGCAGGAGAGTGTCCTCCTTCCTGCTGTTTGCTCGCTCTTTTTCCTTTTGGCATCCTTCCCACTCCAAATTGTCAACGAATATGTGTTCATCAAGTTTTTAAAATAATTAATGCTCAGAGAGTATTGACCAGTGATGGTAAAAACACATTAGTATGCCTTGGCTGTTCGGCAGAGCCGTCCATGGCAGTTCTACTGAATCGCTACCATCTTGCTGAGTCCTGGAAGCCAAACTTTTTTATAGACCAACTCATAATCATCAGCCATTTCAGCTGCTAATCTTCCCGTTTTAACTCGCTGATCCTTCACATGAGTTCTCACGACTTCAGGAAGTGAAATTTTGAATTCCTCCAAAATAATTGTCTAAGAGCGTCGTAGGTTTGCTCTAACTTTAATGCTCTTATCCACCAATCAAAATTACTTTGTTTGATCCTTTCAAACTCACTGTAGGTTTGATCTTAGATTCTTGAAACATTGTCTGTAGGCTTCTGGCACAAGCTCATATGCACTTAAGATGGCTTTCTTCACCTCCTCATACACCCCGGATACCACCTCTGATTGTGATGCGAATATCTCACCAGCTCTACCTCCAAGTTTTGTTTGGATCAACAAAAAGCACATGGTCACTGGCCACCGCATTTGTTTAGCTACCTTTTCAACTGAGATGAAAAGGGCTTCCACATCGCTTTCATCAAATTTAAGCAATGCTTCTCACCAGGCCTTTGGCTACCATGGGTTTGCTCGTCCTCACTAAGCTTACCTTCAGCCTTCATCTCCATCCTTTTAGGCTGGTTTTCCTGTCTAAGTGCCAATATTTTAAGTTCAAACTCCCCCTCTTTTTTCCTTTCCTCTCTCCTTTTCTCTCTCTTTCTCTCTCCTTTTCTTTTTGTTCTACTAAAGTGATCGTGTCCTTTTCTTTTTGTACTGCTAGGGCCTTTCATTCTTTTTTTCTCTTCATTCTGCTTTTAATCGTAATTCAAACAGTTTCATTTCTTTTGCCCTCCCCTTGTCTCTAACTCAAGCTGCTTCATTTTCAATTGAACTTTAGCCATCTCTAAAGATTCTGATGGTATTTCCAGCGTATTTAAATGCTGAGCTTTTGCTCTAATTATCTCTCCTTTCTTTACGGAAGGAGGCAGCTCCAACTCCTGCTTGTCCACTAATTCCAGCAGCTTGACCTTAATCACCTTTTGCAAAACCCCCAAAGTACTGACAGAAAGAGCCATTGCTATCCCAAGCACTGTTCAAACAAACCAAAATCAACGTCCAGAACACAAAACACTAACACCTATCACTCACAGCCTTTGAATCCAACAACCCTAATCTCAATTTGGACTATAGAACAAATCCCAAGTGAGCCTCCAACTTGTTATGGACCAAGCTAGACTCTCTCAACACTTTTCAAGAAAGTAGTCCGGACCCTAACTTTGGCAGTTGTTTGGAGCAGGTGTATAGTAGACATTCCGGAGTGACGCAGCTGGTCCAACCATTTAGTTTTAAACAAAACAGAATTGATTTGCAAGATCACCGAATGAAACACAAACAAAAGAAAACAGAATACAGAATAACTTAACCTATCCAAAAACCCATTAGACTATCCCAACTGTTCCAATGCTATTCCAAATTCCTGCAACAATCCCCAAAAACATACCTGGGCAAAATGAAAAGGTAAAATCAACCACAGGATCTTACATGAGAAAGAGAGATGGCAGAGGGATTCAGTATGGAACACCTTCTTCCATGTAGCTGTTTCTTGGATCAGGACCCTCAAAACTGACGAGCAGCTCAGAACCCAAACCAAATCAAAGCAAAGGAGAACAAAGCTGATCTGGAGGACTGGCCACTTCCCTTTCATTGTTGTGGTTCTGTTCGTCGAGCTGGGAATTTGTGTTGCAGACGTTTCGTCCCCGTCTAGGTGACATTCTCAGTGCTTAGGAGCCTCCTGTGAAGTGCTTCTGTGATGTTTCCTCTGGCATTTATAGTGATTTGGATCTGTTGCTTCTGGTTGTCAGTTCCAGCTGTCCGCTGTAGTGGCCAGTATATTGGGTCCAGGTCGATGTGCTTATTGATTGAATCTTGGATGAGTGCCATGCCTCTAGGAATTCCCTGGCTGTTCTCTGTTTGGCTTGTCCTATAATAGTAGTGTTGTCCCAGTCGAACTCATGTTGCTTGTCACCTGTGTGTGCGACTACTAAGGATAGCTGGTCGTGTCGTTTTGTGGCTAGTTGGTGTTCATGGATGCGGATCGTTAGCTGTCTTCCTGTTTGTCCTATGTCGTGTTTTGTGCAGTCCTTGCATGGGATTTTGTGCACTATGTTGGTTTTGCTCATGCTGGGTATTGGGTCCTTCGTCCTGGTGAGTTGTCTGAGAGTGGCTGTTGGTTTGTGTGCTGTTATGAGTCCTAGTGGTCGCAGTAGTCTGGCTGTCAGTTCGGAAATGTTTTTGATGTATGGTAGTGTGGCGAGTCCTTTGGGTTGTGGCATGTCCTCATTCCATTGTCTTTCCCTTAGGCATCTTTTGATGAAATTGTGGGGGTATCCGTTTTTGGCGAATACATTGTATAGGTGTTCTTCTTCCTCTTTTTGCAGTTCTGGTGTACCGCAGTGTGTTGTGGCCCTTTTGAACAGTGTCTTGATGCAACTTCTTTTGTGTGTGTTGGGGTGGTTGCTTTCATAGTTTAGGACTTGGTCTGTGTGTGTGGCTTTCCTGTATACCTTTGTGGTGAATTCTCCGTTAGGTGTTCTCTGTACCATCACGTCTAGGAATGGGAGTTGGTTGTCCTTTTCTTCCTCTCTAGTGAATCGGATTTCTGTGAGTGTGGCGTTGATGATCCGGTGTGAGTTCTCTATTTCTGTGTTTTTAATAATTACAAAGGCATCATCTACATATCTGACCCAGAGTTTAGGTTGAATTTGTGGTAAGACTGTTTGTTCTAACCTTTGCATTACTGCTTCTGCTATGAGTCCAGGGATGGGTGAGCCCATGGTTGTGCCGTTGATTTGTTCATATATTTGGTTATTGAATGTGAAGTGTGTTGTGAGGCACAGGTCCAGTAGTTTGAGTATGCAGTCTTTGTTGATAGGTTCCCTGTCTTGTTGTCTGTTCTGTATGTCAAACTCTGGGTCAGATATGTACACGATACCTTTGTAATCATTACAAACACAGAAATAGAGAACGCATACCGGATCATCAACGCCACACTCACAGGAATCCGATTCACTAGAGAGGAAGAAAAGGACAACCAATTCCCATTCTTAGACATGATGGTACAGAGAACATCGAATGGAGAATTCACCACAAAGGTATACAGGAAAGCCACACACACAGCCCAAGTCCTAAACTACAAAAACAACCACCCCAACACACACAAACGAAGTTGCGTCAAGATACTGTTCAAAAGGGCCACAACACACTGCAACATGAGTTCGACTGGGACAACACTACTATTATAGGACAAGCAAAACAGAGAACAGCCAGGGAATTCCTAGAGGCATGGCACTCATCCACAGATTCAATCAATAAGCACATCGACCTGGACCCAATATACCGGGCACTGCAACGGACAGCTGGAACTGACAACCGGAAGCGGCAGGTACAAATCACTATAAATGCCAGAGGAAACATCACAGAAGCGCTTTACAGGAGGCTCCCAAGCACTGAGAATGTCACCTAGATGGGGACGAAACGTCTGCAACACAAATTCCCAGCTCGGCAAACAGAACCACAACAACGAGCACCCAAGCTACAAATCTTCTCCCAAACTTTGAACTTCCCTTTCATTGTACAGATTTTTTTTAACTTAAAGCTGCCTCAAGTAGATCAACCCCAGGAGACTTCAATATCATAGTGGCAGATATTTGGAAAATTAATTGAAGACCAACTGGGCAGTAGCTTTGAACATCAGAAAATCCTGGGCAGCATAGTGGCACAGTGGTTAGCACTGCTGCCTCACAGCATCAGAGACCCAGGTTCCATTCCTGCGTCAGGCGACTGACTGTATGGAGTTTGCACATTCTCCCTGTGTCTGTGTGGGTTTCCTCCCACAGTCCAAAAATGTGCAGGTTAGGTGAGTTGGCCATGTTAGATTGCCCATAGTGTTAGGGGCAGGGGGGAATGGGTCTGGGTGGGTTGCGGGTCGGTGAGGACTTGAAGGGCCTATTCCACACTGTAAGTAATTCAAACAATAACCTATCTATAGATAATTCCTTTTTTATTGCAACATAAATTATTTCAAAATTTTAAGCATCCCTTTACAAGAAAGTAAACAAAGTTGAGGAAACAAATACAAGTAAAATAAAAGGCTACACAGAGACAACTATGCCTCTGTTTTTCTTAAAAAAAGATATTGCTCATGCTACTTTTTTTTAAGCAAAAAGCATTTAAATGTTCTTAAAAGCATTTCTCAAAATGTTCCTTGAAAAACTACACAAAACACTAACAACATGGTTTTCAACATTTAGAAATGTGGTGTCGGGACCACAACTATACATATTATACATTAACAATCTGGATGAATGAAGTAAGAGCATTGTTGCTACGTTTACAGGTGACAGAAAGATAGCTGGAATGACAGGTAGTGTTGAGGAGATCAGGCAGCTGCAAAGTGACTTAGACAGGATCAGAGAGTGGGCAGAGAATTGGCAGATAGCATACCATGTGGCAAAGGGTGTGATTAAACACATTACACTACTTCCTAAATGGGGTAAGACTTCGAAAGTTAAAGCACAAAGGAATTTGAGAATCCGGAACTAGAATTCCTTTAATGTTAACATGTAGTATTGGTTGGCAGATAGAAAGGCAAATGCTTTGTTAGTATTCATTTGGAGAGGACTGGAATACAATAGCAGGATGTACTGTTGAGACTGTATAAGGTTCTGTTTGAGGCTCTGGTCAGACTGTATTTGGAATATTGTGAGAAATTTTGGAACCTGTATCTAAGGAAGGATATGCTGGCCTTGGAGGGAACCTAAATAAGGTTTGCAGGAATGTTCTGTACATGATAGGGTTTAGAAGGATCCATTGAAATTTACAGAATACTGAAACGTCTTTATGGAGTGGGTGTGCAAAAGATGTTTCCATGAATAGGAGACACTAGGACCTGAAGGCACAACCTCAGAGTAAATGGTCAACTCTTTAGAATGAGATGAGAAGGAATTTCTTCAGCAAGAGGATGGTGAATCTGTGGAATTCATCACCACAATTGTGATGGAGGCCAGGTTTCTGAGTGTCATTGAGAGAGAGATAGATAAATTCTTGAGTGTTAAGTAGATCAAAGGTTATGGAGAGAAGGCGGCAGAATTGGGGTTGAGAAAGATATTAATCATGATCAAATAACAGAGTAGACTTAATGGGACGAAGGACTTAATTCTGATCCTATATTTTATGGTAATATTGTCTAATGTAAGCTGCGTGATTTAAATTTTTAAAATATTTGCGTTAATAATTAATGTTTTGGTTTTGAAGTAGTGAGTTTTTGATGTGTCTGAAGGATTTAATTAACTTAAACTGTTTCTGTAGTTATGGTGATTTTGTTTTAAAATTTGTAAGGGCTCACTTTCAAAACTAGTGGGAGTTTGTTTACCTGACGAAGATTTATAACCTAGTAAGCTAAAGAATTATGTCACAAGGTTTTTGTTAGAAATTTCTGGATTTGTTTGAGTTTTCAAGAATTATAAATAGTCTAGAAAATGATACTTTATCAGTTCTACTTTCAGTTTTGGGCAGTTCTGTCAAAGTTTTTATGTGTGCAGTGTTATATAGTCATAAAGATGTACAGCACAGGAACAGACCCTTTGGTCCAACCCATCCATGCCAACCAGATATCCTAATCTAATTTAGTCCCATTTACCAACACTTGGCCCATATCCCTCTAAACCCTTCCTATTCGAATACCTACCAAAAGACTTTTAAATGCTGTAAGTTCCTGAGAAAGAAAGAGAGAGATTAGATTTGTTAACACTATATTATCTTATAAGGAGGGGCTTGTGATGGTCCCAGACCAGATGTATTTGCGTAAAACCATGAAGAGGTTAATTGAATCTAAAGATGTTTAAGCTCAGGTGTGTGGCAACTCCAGGAAGCTGCAATTAATCTTCATGACTGAGAATTGAAGTTAAATAAACCACATTGAGGTTTTAGAGAAAGTGATTTTCTGGTGTAACCAGTTATAACATCCATGATTTAGAGATGCCGGTGTTGGACTGGGGTGTACAAAGTTAAAAATCACACAACACCAGGTTATAGTCCAACAGGTTTTATTGGAAGCACACTAGCTTTCGGAGCGACACTCCTTCATAATCACCTGATGAAGGAGCGTCGCTCCGAAAGCTAGTGTGCTTCCAGTTATAATATCAACTCGGATCATAATGGAAGATTTATCTGTGGCCAGATCTTGGTCAATTCCACCATTTCCTTTCTCCTAACCAAAAAAATAAAAGTAGCCTTTGGTACAATCACCACCTATAGGGATAAACTACAACTACAATAGTGCAATTTCTAAAGGATTCCTGAAGAAGGGCCTATGACCGAAACGTCGATAAGATTCCTGAAGAAGGGCTTCTGCCCGAAACATCGATTCTCCTACTCCTTTGATGCTGCCTGACCTGCTGCACATTTCCAGCAACACATTTTTCAGCTGCAATTCCTAAAGTAACAGTTTTAAGTGGACTAAGTAATTGAAGTTCCAGAGAAATGAACTTCTTAAATCTTTTTCGTTACGTGCAAGGAATTGACAGAATTATCATTATTCACAGAATTAATACATCTGGTCTTGAAGACCAATTCAAGGCAAAAAAATTATCTTCAGGATCAATAAACCACAATTCATGTCATGCAAATTGCAAACCAAACATCTATTGACTAGTTTGTCAGAAGATGCCACAGCCAAGAGTATTAGTGTAACCTCTGTGAAAAGGAACTGTCAAAGAAGCTCACTAAGTTAGTCATTGTCTCTATACCAATTAAAGCCTTTAGGAATGAACTTTTTTGCAAGACACTGTACTTAAGTATGGACACAAGTATAAAACAGTAGAAGCAAACTAACAACAATTATATGCTTCAAGCACAGCCAACACATTCACTATCATTAACAAAGTGCACCAAAACAAAAAGGTCGAAGTGATGTAGTTTGTCACACCGACACAAAAGCTTTCAGCTTTTGGTGATTCCTGTACACACGTGGTACCATGGGATATTGGGCATGTGCAGAAACCTGATTCCCAAGGCCATGCCAGACTCCAGAACAAAATATAAGTGACCAACACCAGCAGCAAAGAAAATGTTAAAAAGGTACATAAACATCAATGAGTTTCTGAGTCAAGCAAGAGAAAGGCACCTGTCAGAAGATGACCAGGCTTCCCATATTGTTATCCTCACACGCCATGTTTATGGTCTAGACCAGTGTTTCTCAACCTTTCCGTATTCATTGTCCCCTTCTTATCCTTGAAATCATGCAACGCCCCCAAATCACCAAAGTCTGTTTCTGCACATATAACTGCAATACACTGCAGTGCTGAAAACGGAAAACTTTTGTGAAATATGTTTTATATACAACAAAAAATAAATGTTATCATTTATTACTGTTCTTACTGTCCACCTACTTTTGGCTCACTCTGTATAAAATTTAGTCTGTGCTAGCAAAATAGTCAATGCGATCCTTATGGTTCATGTTGTCTTGCTAAATCATATACATCTGGTTCAATTTTTGTCAAAAGCAATCTCAGGTCACCACGCTGAACAACATCCATGCGATTGCGGGTCTTATCTTGTACTCTGGCGATAGCACTGAATCCTTTCTCAACCAAATAAGAGGTCGGAAATGGTGGTGCAAATCGCTTTGCCTCTTCGCTTAATAGCCGGAAACAACATCGGGTGGCATCTTGAATCCAAAAAAGGGGCTCACCCATTTGCGAAAACCGAATTCTCATTGCAATGTCATTTTGGAGCTCTGTCATTTCTTCCTGAAGGCGAATGTCCACTTCTTCTGCGCATGAGATAAAGGGGTCAGTCAGCCATGTAGGCATCTCCATCTCGATATGATCAGCAAATCGTATTTTCATATCATCCTGCAGTGCACGAATGTCAGCTGAGTAGATAAGTAATTGATCATCAGTAACATCCTCCGCGATATTGTTTAAACTCAGGAACTGGTTAAACTCACGACGCCTGATATTCCGACGAAAGAGATCAAGTTTCACAATAAAAGATGTAACAGCATTCCTTGCTTTTATGAAACTCATTATCTCCTTGTATCTGCATGATCGGCGAATTGCACTTATCGAATGCATCCGCGAGATATGCACAGTCATGTTTTACAGTTTCGGCTTTCATACAAAGGTTTTCATTATTTCTGTGTAGGAAGTTGATGATAGAATCGAACAGTTCATGGAAATGATTGAGGCATTTTCCTTTCAAGAGCCTTCTCACTTCTGTGTGTAGCAGCAGTTAGAGAAATTCATCTTCATTATCTTTACAGAGTTGGTGGAGGAGTCGTTCATTCAGAGTATGTCTCTTTATTTAATTTACCATATCTATCACCACTTGTAGAAAATGGTTGAGGGCTTCACTGAGTTTCTTTGCAGCCAGATGCTGCAATTGGATAATGCAGTGTACTGTGAAAACATGTGGCACTTCTCTCTTTAATAATGCAACAAATCCTCAATGTTGGCAAGTCATAGCACACGTGCCATCCGTAGCACAAGCAACAATGTTTTTGAAGGGAACAGACTTTTTATCAAAATAATCCTTGACGCAGTCGAAGATAGTCGTACCTTTGGTATCTGTCGGTAGATCCAGAGCAAAAAGTAGTTCTTCGCGTATTTCATTTTTGTCGATGAAACGTACGTACCTCAAAAGTAAAGCTTGATTTCTGGATATAGTACTTTCATCTAGTTGTAAGGCGATCTCTTTCAATATCAAAAGGGAACATAATTTATCCTCAACATTTGAGGCCATTTCATCGATGCGCCTTTTCACAGAATCGTTGCTAAGAGGAATACGCTTGATAGTCATTGATTGTTCCCGATGTAGCACGGTTTATAATACTTCGGCAATAGCTGGAAGCACCAACGATTCACTACGGAATGAGGTTTACCACATTTTGCAATTAGCTTCATTATGTTGTATGATGCCACAAGGCCATCCACATTTGTGGCTCCCGTCTTTGAAAAAGCAGTGGATATCTTTGGTCGCTGATTGAATTTATTCTTTAATGTTTGAAAATATGCCAAATCTTTGTCCTCTTTGTCACTGTGTTTCTTTTCCAAATGTTTAATAAGACGGGAAGGCTGCATAGCCTCGTTGGAAAAACTTTGTTCACAGAGCAAGCACAGTGGTAACTGCTTATTAGATGGAGATTGAATAAAGCCATATCGCAAATAGTCCATGCTATACTGCCTGCTCTTTTTCTTACTTGATGAGGCCATTTTTACACTGTCACTCGTATACCCTGAAAGAATCATGGGTATTACCTTATCATGATAATTTTAAGACGCTCAGACAAGTTGCAAAATTTGATTGACTAATTAGCTGTAATGTGCATTCATCTGCCACCCGGTAGAACAGTTGAAAAGCTGTGTATCGTCTTCCTAGAAGCGACACAAGTTAGGGTGATATTGATCTCAGCAGTAGAATCAGTGCCAACTGCGAACAAGTTCAAATGGTTTTCCATTCACAGAGAAGACTATCAATAATAGCACAGCAACCAATCAGAGCGCATGCCTTCATGGGTGCAGGGAAAATAACAGACTCATGTTAAGCGACTATCCATCTGCACACAGCAATGTCCTTTAAGGACACGGCAGTCTTCCAAGTGATTGGTAAACTCTCTACAAAGTCGTTCAGGCCCCCTTGCCGCCCTCTTTGACTTCAACGCCCACCAAAGGAAGGCAAATGCCCCTCCGTCCCCATTGAGAAACACTGGTCTAGACTTTTACAACCATTAATTTCAGATGTCCTGAAAATATATTAATCGAAAATCAACACAGGAGCTAGTGTCAACACATTATGAGTAGACATCCTGAAGAGTATATACCTAACTGGGTGCCACTCCATTGCATAATGGATCACCAATTCTGTGCAGTGGGAGAATCACACAGTAGTGCCAATAAAGATTGTGGAACCACCTGTTCGTCTACCAATGTAAATGCTACTGGTGTAAAGATATGTCTTTTTATTTTTCTGTATTTTTGATTGTGGACTGAAGTGAGAAAAGATCTGCTTTAAAAACCAAGGATTCTGGAAATTTTACTACACTTTTTTTTAAAAAAGCAAGTTAACTGACAATCATTATAAGTGTTGTTTACTGTACTGAATGGATGAATGATTTTATTGTCAGATATATCTAAGAAAATATAGCAAAAAATGTGTCGCTGCAACTCAGTTGCAGTTAATGCCAGTTTGAGTTAATAAAATAATAAAAAGAAATTACTTAAATAGAGTTCACCTTCTGTTCAAATTGGGTCTCAAGCACAGCTTCTGCAAGGTCTCTGCAAGGTGTTCCAGGCTTCATGGAGTTCCCATTCTGGCTACAGTAACGATGATGGGTTATGCCCTAGGAGATACTGGCTCTACTACTGCTGCTGACTGGCCGACACTGCCAAGAGCCCAGCCTACTGCAGCCAGTAGTCCCCTGTCCAGACACTGTCACCTTCAAAAACCCATCACCATCAGGAGTCCTGTTTGTACAAACAGTGGTTAGATTATTTCAAACGAGCTGGAGCCAGAGGGAAAATATAGAGAGAAAAGGAGCTGATTGGTCTGTGGACTGGTGACTATTTGTCAGTGAAAAGAAACTATTTGTCATTGCCTCAGTGGCACTATATTTGAGGTGTATGCTAGAATCCAGGAGTGCTTTGTGGAATAAACTATCTGTTTCAGTCATAGTATCATGCCCTACAACTGTCCCTGAAATAGCAAATTAAGGTCCAGAACCAGATTTTATGGCTATTCATCATCATCCTTGTTCCTGTTTTTACCTGCCTTTCTTTAAAGAGATATATATGATGTGCTAAATCCTCCTCCATTGCTGGAGGTGCTGCTTCATCAATGGAGTCTTACTCAGCAATGAGTTAACTTTGTTTGCTGCACCTGAAGATTAGAGGAGGTCCAAAGCTATGCCTGGAACTCTGTTTCATAAATAATGATGCAATTTAGGAACAAGATATGGGGTATCAATAACCTCTTTCACTTTGCAGTGAAGTATCTGAAAGGATGGATACAGTCTCCTGTGTCCAATTGAAAATTAGCTTTCTTGTCATTAACCATTATCTCAACATTAAAGAAATTGTCTTGTGACTCTATTAATTCAAGAAGAATGCACCTTGCTCATCAGTATCTATTGCTTAGACCATTGTAGATTGTAGCAACATAAGACAAAGGTCTGGAGAAATTCACTGGCAGCATCTGTGGAGAGAGAAATCATTAACTTTTCAAGTTCAATTATTCTTCTTTGAAACAATTTGGAAGAAAAGCCATTGGACTGAAAATATTAACTCTGTTTTTCTTTCTCCACAAATGCTGCCCAAACTGCTGAGTTTCTATATCACATGCTTTTTTTTCACATCTCCACAGTATCCTGCTTTTATTTATAGCAGACTGAAATGATCTATTATTAAATGTTTTGTGCTGGGGTTTGAGCAAAAGACCTGCCATTCTTTCAAATTCAAAAGGAGTGTATTGTGGGAAAAGTGTCAAATGTTCAGACCACCTGCATTTATGAAGTCAGACACTTGGTGTTTGGGGGAGATAGGATAGTGGTCAATATAATAGAGTCCAAAGGTATGGTGCTGCAAAAGTACAGCAGGTCAGGCAGCATCCAAGGAGCAGGTGAAGCAATGTTTCAAGCATAAGCTCTTCATCGGAAATGTGTGTGTGGGGGTGTGGCTGAGAGATAAGTAGAGGAGTAGGGGTGGGGTTGTGGGGAAGGTAACTGGGAAGGTGATAGGTGGATGCAGGTGGTGGTGATTGTGATAGGTGGTGGAGAGGGTGGAGCTGATAGGTGGGAAGATGAACAGGTAGGACAGTTCAAGAGGGTGGTGTCAAGTTGGAGGGTTGGATCTGGGATGATATGGGGGGAGGGGAGATTTGGAAACTAGTGAAGTCAATGTTGATGCACTTTTCCCAAGAATGCACTTGCTTTGAACTTGAAAGAATGGCTGGGTATTTTGCTCAATCCTCAGCACAAAGTGTTTAAAACTAGATCACTTCAGCCTTTTATAATTAAAAGCAGAATACTGTGGCGATGTGAAGTAAAAATAATATAATAGTTAAACACTTGATTCTCTCCTAATTCCTAATTTGTGTGTATATCTGTTAATTTATTATTTCTTCTCACATTTAGTATTTAATAAACTCTTTGATGTCCTCAAAGAAACCTGGTTAAGTTGGATACTTTTAAAACAAATTTAGCCTGGAAGAAAGGTATTGACTTCAGGAAGGGATCCTTTCTAAATTAACATTATTGTGACTAACAAGCAGGAGTGGAGTAATAAAGAAGGAATCCACTTCATTCCTCACATCTGAGATTGGAGTGATTTTGGGGACTCTGTCGGGAACCATAAGAAATTGAATAAACTTGCCCAGGAACTGATTGTAATATACAGCACTCAGAGCTGGGCAGGGTGCTGTTGACACAAAGATTGGATAAACATTAGGGCCCATTAAAAACTGTACAGTCCTATCATTTACTGCAAAACATGAGATTTCATTTAGCAGCTATTATAGTAGCACTTAACTTTCCAAAATATTAGCATATGAAAACAAAAGGAAGAGTTACAAAAAACAGAGGTCATGATGTCTATGACTAGCATCAATAATTATCAGTGTGTTGTTTGTGGAAATTAGCTGAGAGAGAATGGTAACCAGATCCTCAGATGAAGGCAGGCAAGGGAATGACGATCATCCTATGTCATAACTTGCTTTCCTGTGGCCATTGGCCAAAAGGTATTAGACAACTGATGGACACAGAGAAAATAACCTGTTGATAGAATTATAATGAAACAATTAATTTCAGGCTCAGTGAGGAGTCCTCAGGAGAGAGGCATCAGGGGAGGCTCACTGGGGTTAGGCCAAATCTGTCCTGGAATAGCCGTGGAGAGGCCAAGATAGTTAAGGAGCCAAATTTTGTGCTGGAGTAATGATATTGGGGCTAGATTAACCTTGTGTTGGAGGATCTGCAAAAGGCCCAAGAATACAGTAGATCCCGGGCAAAGGGGAATTCTCATCAAGCTAACTGCCATAGAGTTAAGGGTTTAGATGGAGAGGAATTCATTAAGTGCGTACAAGAAAATTTTCTGATTCAGTATGTGGATGGACCTACTAGAGAAGGTGCAAAACTTGACCTACTCAGGGAAATAAGGCAGGGTAGGTGACTGAGGTGTCAGTGGGAGGGCACTTTGGGGTCAGTGACCATAATTCTATTAGATTTTAAATAGTGATGGAAAAGGATAGACCAGATCTAAAAGTTGAAGTTTTAAATTGGAGAAAGGCCAATTTTGATGGCATTAGGCAAGAACTTTCAAAAGCTGATTGGGGGCAGATGTTCGCAGGTAGAGGTATGGCTGGAAAATGGAAAGCCTCGAGAAATGAGATAACGAGAATCCAGAGAAAGTATATTCCTGTTAGGGGGAAAGGAAAGGCTGGTAGGTATAGGGAATGCTGAATGACTAAAGAAATTGAGGGTTTGGTTAAGAAAAAGAAGGAAGCATATGTAAGATATAGACAGGATAGATCGAATGAATCCTTAGAAGAATATAAAGGCAGTAGGAGTATACTTAAGAGGGAAATCAGGAGGGCAAAAAGGGAAGATGAGATAGCTTTGGCAAATAGAATTAAGGAAAATCCAAAGGGTTTTTACAAATACGTTAAGGACAAAAGGGTAACTAGGGAGAGAATAGGGCCCCAAAAAGATCAGCAAGGTGGCCTTTGTGTAGAGCAGGAGATATTAAATGAGTATTCTGCATCAGTATTTATTGTGGAAAAGGATATGGAAGATATAGGAGATAAATGGTGACACCTTGCAAAATGTCCATGTTGCAGAGGAGGAAGTGCTGGATGTCTTGAAAAGCATAAAGGTGGGTAAATCCCCAGGACCTGATCAGGTGTACCCTAGAACTCTGTGGGAAGCTAGAGAAGTGATTGCTGGGCCTCTTGCTGAGATATTTGTATCATCGATAATCACAGATGGGGTGCCAGGAGACTGGAGGTTGGCTAAGGTGGTGCCACTGTTTACGAAGGGTGGTAAGGACAAGGCAGGGCACTATAGACCAGTGAGCCTGATGTCGGTGGTGGGCAAGTTGTTGGAGGGAATCCTGAGGGATTTGGAAAAACAAGGACTGATTAGGGATAGTCAACATGGCTTTGTGAGTGGGAAATCATGTCTCACAAACTGACTGAGTTTTTGAAGAAATAACAAAAAGGATTGATGAGGACAGAGCAGTAGATGTGATCTATATGGACTTCAGTAAGGCGTTCGACAAGGTTCCTTATGGGAGACTGATGAGCAAGATCAGATCTCATGGAATATAGAGAGAACTAGCCTTCTGGATACAGAACTGGTTCAAAGGTAGAAGACAGAGGGTGGTGGTGAAGGGTTGTTTTTCACACTGGAGGCCTGTGACCAGTAGAGTGCCACGAGGATCGGTGCTGGGTCCTCTATATTTTGCCATTTACACAAATGATTTGGAATCGAGCATAAGAGGTACAGTTAGTAAGTTTGCAGATGACACCAAAATTGGAGGTGTAGTGGACAGCAAAGAGGGTTTCCTCAGATTACAACAGGATCTTGTCCAGATGGGCCAATTGGCAGAGAAGTGGCAGATGGAGTTTAATTCAGATAAATGCGAGGTGCTGCATTTTAGGAAAGGAAATCTTAGCAGGACTTATACACTTAATGGTAAGGTCCTAGGGAGTGTTGCTGAACAAAGAGACCTTGGAGAGCAGGTTCATAGCTCCTTGAAAGTGGAGTCGCAGGTGGATAGGATAGTGAAGAAGACGTTTGATATGCTTTTCTTTATTGGTCAGAGTATTGAGTACAGGGGTTGGGAGGTCATGTTGCGGCTGTACAGGACATTGGTTAGGCCACTGTTGGAATATTGCATGCAATTCTGGTCTCCTTCCTATCGGAAAGATGTTGTGAAACTTGAAAGGCTTCAGAAAAGATTTACAAGGATGTTGCCAGGGTTGGAGGATTTGAGCTATGGGGAGAGGCTGAACAGGCTGGGGCTGTTTTCCCTGGAGTGTCAGAGGCTGAGGGGTGACCTTATAGAGGTTTACAAAGTTATGAGGGGCATGGATAGGGTAAATAGACAAAATCTTTTCCCTGGGGTCTGGGAGTCCAGAACTAGAGGGCATAGGTTTAGGGTGAGAGGGGAAAGATATAAAAGAGACCCGAGCGTGGTACGTGTATGGAATGAGCTGCCAGAGGAAGTGGTGGAGGCTGGTACAATTGCAACATTTAAAAGGCATGTCGATGGGTATATGAATAGGAAAGGTTTGGAGGGATATAGGCCGGGTGCTGGCAAGTGGGATTAGATTGGGTTGGGATATCTGATCAGTATGGATGGGTTGGACTGAAGGGTCTGTTTCCATGCTGTACATCTCTATGACTCTATGACCCAGTAGGCAGGCAGGCAGTCCCCAGAGAGCAGGTTTCACCAGGAAGATGGAAGTTGAACCAGAAGAAGAGGAGGAAGACACAGGGAAGACTTCCCTAACACCATACCAAGCACTAACAAGACCAAAACATACCATGCTCACAGCGGATGGTCCACTGGCATCAGCGAACCATCCCCAATTATCACTGTTATATACTTTGTAAAATCTAATTAACGAATGTATCATCGAAATACATTCTGAACAAATTTAATAAACTATCAGAAAATTACTTGTGATAAACCCTTGACTGCCTAAACTTGGAAATTGTGATCATGAGCCCCTAAAATTAACAGCCACAGTGCGAATAAAATGTAATCCCTGGAGCTGTGCTCTCTTCCAGTTGTGGCGCTGTCTTTCTGGCTATTGGTACTTTCCTGATTGATGAACTGGAGTTTGTTTTGCTCCAATTAGTGGGCAGGTGAGGATTCAACAGAAGTGATATTGCTTTAAAAAATCAAAAAGAAATAAGGGAGCAGAGGTGTGGGGTGGTCAAGGGAAAACAATAATCGAAGCATCACAGGAATGGGCAGTAAGTAGCAGAAGAGTGCACCAGTGTAAGTATTGATTTTAAAAAACCCAATGCTTAACATGCTGTTTTAAAAATGCAATCAGTATTTGTAACAACATAGATGAGCTGACAGCACAGATAGAAGTAAATTAATGTGACTTAAAACTATTACAGAGATGTGGTTATTGAAGAGTATTCAACTTTCTCGAAAAAAAATAGAAAGGATAGCATTGTAAATAATGAAGGTATTTGTGTGGTGGTGATATAGGTACAGTTGTGACGTGGAATCAGTTTGGGTGGAACTGAGGAATAGGAAGCGAACTGGTGGCAGTAATCTATGCAGTCTCACTGCAGCACAAAGTATAGGTTGAAATATAAATCAGTCAGAGGCAGCTCAATGCATCACATTTGCTAATGCACTTAGTACTAAAGCCCACCACTAAATTTGGCCTGAAGCTATGGATGGCACTACCTTGTCCTCTTTAAGTAGACCTAGTGGGGGTTTATGGTCTAATATTATTACTGACTTCCTGACTCCAAATATGACCGCCAAACCTTCCTTCTCTATTGGGTTTAGTTAGTTAAAAATCACACAACACCAGGTTACAGTTCAACAGCTTTAATTGGAAGCACCAGCTTTCACAGCACCGCTCCTTCATCACCACCTGATGAAGGAGCGTCGCTCCGAAAGCTAGAGTGCTTCCAATTAAACCTGTTGTACTATAACCTGGTGTTGTGTGATTTTTAACTTTGTACACCCCAGTCCAACACCGGCATCTCCAAATCATGGGTGTAGTTACACTTTGCATTAGGCAGAGTCCTGGATGCATACATTATTAATGGCATTCCACTCCATTGGGCCACCTATGAGCTAGTACAAAC
Source organism: Chiloscyllium punctatum (assembly GCF_047496795.1). Classification (NCBI taxonomy): domain Eukaryota; kingdom Metazoa; phylum Chordata; class Chondrichthyes; order Orectolobiformes; family Hemiscylliidae; genus Chiloscyllium; species Chiloscyllium punctatum. The sequence continues at coordinate 70,488,476 of NC_092742.1, read as the reverse complement.
CGATGTCATATGGGGAGGTATTGCACGTCAATACCAGATCTTCAGCAGGAACGAGTGGATCGTGCTTCTCAAATAACAGCATGATGACAGAAGTGTTTAGTCCCAATTCAAAGATGACTATTGCAAGTGAATTTGTTCAGGAATGCGTTTTTCTCCCATCACCAAGTCACCCTTTATTTTCACATGGCAAGTCCTTGACATTGATTCAGCTTTCTCAGAGAGCTATCAGAGTAAACAGAGCCTCTAACATTCCTGTTTATATCTGACAACTTGGACCAAATTAACAACCTCAATCAGGGAACTCATATTCTGTGATGTCCATCTGTCTGATCTCATTCCAATCACCAGAGTTAGTATGTGGATGCAACAAGTAATTAGGAAAGCAAAATGGAACTTTGATCTTTATTGCTAGGATTTGGACTTTAAAAATTGTATAAGGTACTCATGAGGTGGCACCTTGGGTGACGTGCATTGTTTTTCCCACCCTGCCCTCCCTTTTTAAATAGTTTGTACAGTAATTAAGGCTGTTTGGACGAGATTCACCAGTCTGGGAAGATCGGTTTGATTTAGCAATAATGGCAAAATGGGTTATAGTCATAGAGTCATAGAGATGTACAGCATGGAAACAGACCCTTCGGTCCAACCCGTCCATGCCGACCAGATATCCCAACCCAATCTCGTCCCACCTGCCAGCACCCGGCCCATATCCCTCCAGATCCTTCCTATTATTAAACCCATCCAAATTCCTTTTAAATGTTGTAATTGTAGTAGCGTCCATATGCTTTTATTTATTAGAGTTTGAAAGAATGAGAACTGATCTTATTGAAATGTACAAGATTCTGAGGGGATTGACAAATATTGGGAAGATACTTCCATTAGGAGGTGATCTCAAACGAAAGAACATAGTTTCAGAATAAGGGAGCAGTCATTTAAAGGATGCAAAGGAATTTCTTCTCTTAGAGTGTTGGAAATCTGGAATTCTCTACTCCAGAAAGGTGTAGATGTTAAATCACGAAGTATGTAAAGAGGAGGTAGATGGATTTTGAGATATCATGGAGTTGATGACAATAAGAAACTGGAACTAAGGAGGAGCTGAGGCAGAACAACCACAATCTTATAGAATTTCAGACAGGCTGAATGACGTAATTTTTTTATTATAATCATGAATCTTATGTTCCAAGGAAATTCTCAGCACCTCAGCTTACTGCACTGATCTTTGCAGCATCAGGCCTTCAATGGACTGTAGGAATTCTGATAAAGTTTCATCCAGCACTCCCACTATAGTGCTGTCGTGTGGAAACTCATCCTCAATGATGAGTATTGCCAATTATTTGTGAGGTAGTACAATTCATTTATAAAAGTGCCAGTGGTTTCCATGGCACTTGTGTTGGCAAACATTGCCTGGCCAAGAATTTCATTTTGTCATAAATTGAAATAGGAGTGGAAGCATGGAATTTCTTTGTCGTAGGTTGCATGTTTTGCCTGGTAACAGTGGCATTGTTACTGATTGGTACATGGTCTTTTGTTTGCCATTTCAATTGAGACCTGAAGCATTATTATATCTGCTAAACCATCAGCACCAGTATACCAAATACACAACCTGGTCAGAGCAATAGAGAGTCTGGTAAAATTTCTCCATCATTGTCGTATTTGCTGTGTGGGCTACGGTGAGTGAAATGCTTTTCTTTCCTGCCCTTGTAAGTAGCTTTGATTTTTATGAAATATTTAACTCCTATTATGATTTGTTTCCTTGCCAAGTACTATGCCTCAGGCCTTTTCCCACACCTTTTCAGCTTTTGAATGTTGAGATAAGTTCTAAACATCATGTTACGTTGGCTCTACCCTTTCTACAGAGGCCATTCAGTGTCTTGGGGAGTTCTCCCCTTACCTTTGGAAATACAGGATCCCAAGGTCATAGTAGTTATAACTGACTAACTCTAGTTGTACTTAACACTGTCATGCAGTAAACCTCCTTGTTATCTCAGGACAAATTCTCTTCTGTAGTTACTTTACTGTTGTGTACCCCTAACCCCTAATCTCTAGATAGGAAAATATCACAGCACAGGCATTTCCTTCCCACAGTTCAATATCTTGATGAGCCATGAAGTCCGTTGCTTGTTGGCCATTGTTGCTCGGTCTGTGGTTATCCTGTCTCTCCCCCTCCCTCAGGGCTCTTGCTGTAACTTGCCTCTGGTTATATGGGCCTGGTCACTGTTGCCACCTTGTAATAAACTGAGGCCGATATGCCTGGAGCAGGTTTCCTCAGCACAAATACTCACATCGGGTGGTAAAAGGGAATATCTTCTCTGGAGTCCTGCAGACCCATATTCCAGTTCCATGAGATTAGGTATTCCCACGTCATAGCTCCTTTCACACTTGAGCAGGAGCTATCTTTTGAATAAAAATATAATTCCCTTCACATGACAATCTGTGCAGGTTTTCCCTGCTCATAAATTCTTGCATTGCCAATTGTTGGACAGCCTAATGAGCATGAGCTAACTGTAAGTGTTACTGTCCTCACAGGACCCTGGAACCTTTGCTGCTCAGACAGTCAACAGCAGGTTGAAATCACTGGGCTAGGCAGCACTACTATATATTTAATAGGCAGCATAAGGTTTGAGTGCCATCCACATCATAGCAAACAGGCATAGGCTAAGCCCTCTGATCTCTATGCCTGTTTTTGGGCCTCACAAAATATATTACTTCTGATTTTATGGCACATGAACATCTGTGTAGCTGTGGGGTAGAAGTTCTGTTGATTTAAAACATACTCTTAAGGATAATATTTACAAAATAGATTGTAACTTTACTTCCTTGTAAATGGTTTTCTGATCAGTGGTGATATGGTCCAGAAACAGAGGCAAGTGTTGAGCTGGACTCAATCCAATTTCTGACTAACCGTGCATGGGAATTACACAATAATGGGTGAGAATTTTCTGCAATGTTTGCTACAACTGAGAGCCAGCATGGACTGAGAACTCATCATCATCGGCAATCACACTCTAACGAGTATGATCGTCCACCCAGGAGATTCCATGTCACTGGTCCTGGATTCTATTGGCACCTGTGTGGCTGATGAACCTGATTGTAGAGCTGCATCTCTAACCACACATTTGGAAGTGTTTCGGTAAAGTAGTTGTGGTCCTTAGCCTCAAAATCATTGGCATTCCTTTCTCCGGTTCCTCTTCCGTACTTTCTCTTGCTGCTGGGTGTTCTGAAAGAACTGTAGCATACAGGAGCATTCTCCAAGTCAGTTTCTTCTGAATAAGGGTTTCCCATACATTGACATCCATGTTGCATTTCATGGAGCCTTTGAAACCCCCACATTATCCCCCTCTTGCTCCAGTGCCTTCTTTGAGTGAGAGTCATAGAATCAAATTGTGTAAAGATGATTTGCTTTGGCAGTCGGGACTTGGGCATCCTAAGCACGTGGCTGGCCCAGGGGAGTTGGTTTCAATCGATCATCGTGTCGATTCTGGTGCTATGGGCTGTTTCAAGAACACTGATGTTAGTCTGTCCTCTCAGTTGATGTGGAGAATTCATCTCTACCTCAGTATTGACAACATTAATGGTACTTCCCAAGGGACTTGAGCAATCAATATGCAGTACAAGTTTCTAAGCCAGATGGATAAGCTGGAATAATGATTGTCTTAATCACAAGGATCTTGGTATCAGCACGGATATCACATTCATCAAAGACTTTCACGCTTAAGTGTCTTAAGGTGATTCTCGAAGATTGGATGCAATGTTGAATCTCTGCGTTGATGTTGGCCTTGGATGAGAGCCAGCTTCCAGGTAAAGGAAATGTTCCACCTTCGGGAGGATTTCTCCTTTGATATCATTGAAGAGATAGACTGGAACTTGACCTTGGATGAGTTGGTGAAGGATTTGAGTCTTCAAACTTGAGTTTCCTTGAGGTTGAATCTGAGATCAATTCTTCAGTATGCTTCAGCAAAGACATTCAGAGACGCTAGATGATTCTCTTCCAAGAGAGCAGAAATGATATTGTCATGCACTTACTGAAGTTCCAAAAGAGAGATTGGGATTGTTCCTTTCTTGGATTTCAACCAGCTAAGGTTGGAAAGATTTCCATCCATCCTGTAAGCAATGTCCATTCCAGCTTGTTCTTGACAAGACGAAAATGGAGAGAAGGGTGGAGCTGATGATATTCTTGCTTGACTCCTGTCTTGATCTCAAAGGATTCTGTCATATTATCATTGGCAAGGACCATGGCTAATGCCTTGTTGTGGAAAAGGTGGATGATGCTGATGAATTTCACTGGATAGCCAGCTTTTGACAAGGTCTTCCATTGCATTTTCAAATTGACTGAGTCAAAAGTCTTGGTCAGATTGATGAAGACTATATAGAGTGGTTAGTGTAGTTTCTGGCATTTCTCTAAAAGTTGCTGAGCAGTGAAGATCATGTCCATAATCCCACACTTTGGTTGGAAGCTGCACTGACTTTATGGAAGGATTTCCTGAGAGAGTGGGCAAAGGCATCAGGGAAGGATTTGGGTGATGATCTTCCCAACAATGGAAAGGTTGGGGGGTGGGGAGGTAGATGTCTCAGTAGTTTCCATAGTCCCCCTTGTCTCCTTTATTGAAGGCGATGGTGATGGTAGCATTCTTGAGATCAGTAAGGGTTTCATTTCTGGGAATGAAACATTGCAGAGTACATGAATCGGTTGTAAAGGAGATTCTAATGATGGTTCTGCCAGGCTGGTCAGCAGGGACCTGTCTGCATTTCATTAATTTGGGCTCTGCCTCCAACTACCATTGGTTCTGATGTTAATTTATTTAGACCTGGCATCAGCAGGTACAGAGCCTTCTCAGGACTGCTCACATCTGTTAACAAGATTTAATGACATGTCAGAAGTACATTGCTTCTGTTTAACATTCAGGGCAACTCTTATTCAAACGAAAGGAAAATGACAGTAAACAATGAAGTCTCAACCACTGAGCTGTAACCTTAAACAGTTATCAGACCTCCAAGAACCACTGCTGCCAGTGCCCTGTCACGATAGCAATTTGCTGATGTTTGGATATTTACATCTGACTTGCTTTGGGAATCAGCTGAGAGCTCCACCCGACTCACGGCTATCTGTTGACACTGGCTGGAAGGTATCCTGGTGTCTCTGAAAAGAGAAAAACCACACTGCCTGGCTCTTTAAGAAATGAATGGTGTAGCGGCAACATATTAAGTCACTCAAAAGGTGTTAGTAATTCAACGAGGTTTTGACAAGAAGTTGTGTAGAAATTGCGTTTAATCTGAAGGTGAGTGGGGGGGAGGATTGGGGGGATGTGCAACTGTCATATTTAATGAAATAAGCTAAGTCTTTTTATCCAAAAAATAAATAGAGAGAAAACTGAAGAAACTCAACATTTGACAACATCTGTGTTTTGTCCAGCATTCTCAGAGTTTGTTTCATATTTCTAGAAGCCACAATATCTTGTTTTTATTAGTTTTGCACATAGAATTGCTTAACTGTGGAAACAGGCCATTCAGCCCAACAGGACCACACCAACGTTCTGAAGAGCATCCCACCCAGACCCATTCCCCTACCTTATCCCTGTAACCCGACATCACCCATAGCTAACATATCTAAACTATATATCCCTGAACACATTAGGTAATTTAGCATGGTCAATCATTAACTTTCACATCTTTGGACTGTGGGAGGAGATCGGAGCATGCGGAGGAAACCCACACTGATACAGGGAAAGCGTGCAAACTCCACACAGACAGCCACCCAAGGCTGAGCATTGCCAGTGTTGGAGAGAGAACAGGCCTCCTCCATTGTCAGGCACCTTTTAAAGGCATCTCTACACTGTTTTTAGGGAAATGTGGCCAAGCAGCTAGACCAGCACAGCTAGAGAGACCCTATAGCTACTCTGGCCAGCAGCAGTGACTCACTGATGCCTGGACCCACTGGTGATGTGTGTGTGTGTGTGTGTAAGAGGCCATGAACACACTCTCTGCCAGGCACCGACAACATGTCTCCAGACACAGGTCGGGTTTTGGTCTCAGTAGGAAGCTTGTCTGGGAAGATGTAAGTGCACTTCGAATAACTGGACACTTTTAGAGTCAAAACGTGGAGTGATGCTGGAAAAGCTCAGCAGAACAGGCAGCATTCAAGGACCAACAGAGTCAATGTTTTGGCATAAGCTCTTCGTCAGGAATGGTATTGGGCATTTGAACTCTGGCATTTCTGATGAAGGACTTATGCCTGATGCATTGACTCTCCTGCTCCTCAGATGCTGCCTGACCTGCTGTGCTTTTCCAGTGCCATACCTTTTGACTCTAACTCTCCAGCATCTGCAGTTCTCACTTTCCACTTAAACTGGTGATCCATTGTTGTTCCCATTCCACCGAAGGGAAGAATCCATTGACCCAACACATTTAACTTCTATTTCACCATAAAAGATATATCGGTAGGACAAGAAAGTTTTGCTTCAAATACTCAGATTGAGCTCGGTTTCTGTCATTGGAGTCCAACTTTAATATTGACCTGAGGTTAGATCATGGGTGGCTTCTAATCCAAGATAAATACATTGGGGGTGGGGGAGGGGGTGGAAGTTGCTGCACATGTGCTAGAATAAAGCAGGTAAGTTTAAATTGTATTTTATTCTTGTTTCCTCTGTTCCTCAGAGAACTATGGATCCTTGATTCCCTGCAGAACATGGTCACCCCATGAATCGTTATGGCCTATTTACGTGAGAATCAGGAACTGTTCTGTTCTGCTTAATTAGTCAAAGCAACAACAGAGTGTGGGTGTTTGATTTTAATTTGTGCATTGACTATCTCAAGTGTTATTTCCAGGGCGGATTCCTCCCACATCCCCCCTCCTGCCCATTGCCCAAGCCGTGATTGACACCTTGGCTTCAGACAGGACTCTAATCTATTTCATGCTGGTCAGGAATGCAAGCTAGAATCATTTTAATATTCTAGTAACTCTGGTATTTGAATGTGCCCATCATCCATCAGACATCAATAACACTTGCTGGTAAAATCAGCCATTTGTTTCTATTGCAGATTTAATGTTAATCCTTCCACAGTGAAAGTGGTAGAGCTTCTAAATTTTTCTCTTCAAAAAATTATGAGTCAATATGTAAGAAATGCTCTTCCTAATATATCCCAGGGAGAAGCTCCTTAAACTGTAGCAGTCAAACCTTCAAACAGCAGTATATGCAACTTTTGTCAACAACCCTGCCTTCATCTCCACCATTGCCTCAGTCCACCTCTCTGTCTCAATGCCCATGGCTCTGTCTCTCTCAATCTCTGTTTCCTTCCTCTTTATCTCCTCTGGCTTGTCTGTGACTCACTGGACTGGAATTTTTTGTTTGGCATTAATTTAATCTGCTTATTTTAAATTAATGAAATCACCATTAAAGTAAAGACAAACTGAGCTTTTTTATCTGCCTCTTCTTTCTATCTTCTTATTTTTGCTCTTCTCTGTTCTCTTGCTGTCTGTTTTTCTCTTTCTGTCTCTCATACACAGACATATCTCAGGGTAAGGTGCCAGTAGCCTGAAATAGATGATATTCATTAAAATCAACATTTTCCTCTCTGTGGAATTGCCTGATAAACCAGAGCAACAACAGAGTGTGGGAGATTGATTTTAATTTGTGAATTGACTGTCTCAAGTGTTGTCCCTTTGCACCAAAACAATTGAGATGTGGAAGATGTAGAGATTTGAAAGAAGAAAGGAAATTGGGAAAAGAGAAGAGTGAAAGATTGCTGCAGCAGAAAATTCATCTCTATAATTGCACAGTGACCTCCTTTTGTTTTCTATCTATGTAAATGTATTGCAATGTTCTCCTGAATTTGTGTAGGTGACTTTTCTCATTATAGTTTTCCAGTTTTCAAAAATTATCCTGTTCACCTTTCTGTTCATCTATGAAAGGGTAAACATAGGTTTTTTTATTGCGTGTCAACACACATGACTATTTTTAATACATGCTGAAGTGTTGCTGATGTTGCTGCTAAGAGCTGATTTATGAGCTAATGTTCAGGACTAACCTGTATCTAATCCAGCCTTCATTGTGTGTAAGGATGGTATGATGGGCTGAATTGTATCCCACCATTGCAGCTAGACTTTGCTCTCCCTAGCAATAGCCACATGCACAAAATGGTTAGTATAATTACAAAAACTCAATATCTTATTGCAGCAAATAAGTGGTCTATGTCAGTTCAACCTCACATGAGTACAACACTGCTGAGGGATCGAATAGAAAAATGAGAAGTGATCTTATTTAAACATAAACATTTAGACAAAGATTCAGAGGACATTTGACTGGTTAGATGCTGAGTGGATGTTTCAAAGGAGAATTTAGGACTGGGAAGCATGGTTTCAGAACAAAGGGTCACCTGTTTAATATGGAGATGAGGAGGGCTTCCTTCTCTCAAAGTGTTATGAATGTGGAATTCTCCCCCAGAGAGCATATGGAAGCTGAGTCGTTGAGTGTACTCAAGGCTGAGATGAAGACTTTAGATCTACAAAGGAATCAAGGATTGCATTAGGGGAGGAGACAGAAAGTGGAGTTGAGGTCAAGATCAAACCAATCATGGGGCAAAGCAATGCCCTTTTAATGTTATCACTAGATTATTAATCCACAAATTCAGCAAATGCTCTGGTTACTTTGATTTGAATCCTTTCACGGCAGATGGTGGAATTTAATTTCCTTAAACAGTCTGGAATTAAGTATCTACTGATGAAACCTTTGTTGATTATCAAAAAACCCATCGTGTTCATAAATATACTTTAGGGAAGGAAATCTGTCATCTACATGTGACTCCAAATGCTCCGCAATGTCTTTGACTCTTAACTGCCCTTTGAAATGGTCTAGCAAGCTATTCAGTTATACCAATTGCTACAAAGGCTTAACAAGGAAATGAAACCAGACGGATCACCCGGCACTGACCTAGGCACCGGAAAAGATGACAACTGAAACAACCCTGTCAGCCCTGCAAAGTCCTCATCACTAACATCTGGGGAGTAGCGCCAAAGTCTCACAGACTAGTCAAGCAACAGTCTGACACAGTCATACTGATGGACCATATCCCAGATACCGCCATTGCTATCCCTGGATATGTCCTGAACCACCAACAAGACAGACCAGCAGAGGTGGCAGCCCAGTGGTACACAGTCAGGAGGGAATTGCTCTGGGCATTCCCAATATTGACCCAGGATCCCATGAAGTCTCATGGTTTTAGGTTAAACGTGAGCAAAGAAACCTCCTGCTTATTACACATATCATCCTCTCCCAACTGATAAATCGATATTCCTCTATGTCGAACATGGTAGTGAGGGAATCAACAAGAGAGAAAAAACATACTTAACCTCATCCTTACCAATCTTCCAGCTGCAGATACATCTGTCCATGACAGTATCGGTAAGAGTGACAACCATACAGTCCCACCTTCACATTGAAAATAACCTGCATCAGGTTGTGTGGCTCTGTCACTGTGCTAAATGGGAAAGATTTCAAACAGATCTAGCAGCTCAAGACAGGGTATTCATGAGGTACTGTGGGCCATCAACAGCAGCAGAATTATACTCCAACACAATATGTAACCTCATGGCTCAACATATTTCCCCCAATCAACCATTACCATCAAGCCAGAGAATCAATCCTGGTTCAATGGAGAGTGCAAGAGAGCATGCCAGGAGCAATTCCAGGCATACCTGAAAATGAGGTGTCAACATGGTGAAGCTACCAAGCAGGACTACTTGCATGTGAAACATTATATACAGCAAGTGATAAACAGGACTAAGCGATCCCACAAACAATGGGTTTGACCTACGTTCTACAGTGCTGCCACATCCAATCCTGAATTATAGAGGACAATTAAACAACTCACTGGAGGAGGAGACTCCACAAATATCCTCATCCTCAATGACAGAAGAGCCAGCACATCAGTGCAAAAGATAAGGCTGAAGCTTTCACATCAATCTTCAGCCAGAAGTGCCAAGTGCTAGATTCATCTCAGCCTCCTCTAATAGTCTCCAGCATCATAGGTATCTGGCTTCAACCAATTCGATTCATTCCATGTGATATCAAGAAATGGTTGGAGGCGTTAGATACCACAAAGGCCATGGGCTCTGACAATATTCTAGCAATAGTACTTGGCTTCCAGAACTTGCTACTCCCCTTGCCAAGTTCTTCCAGTACAATTACAACACTGGAATCTATCTACCAATGGGGAAAATTGCCTAGGAATGTCCTATACCCAAAAGGAAAATAAATCCAACCCAGCCAATTACCACGCCATCAGTCTACTCTCTATCAGCAGTAAAGTGGTGGAAGGTGTCCATCAACAGTGCGATCAAGCAGCATCTACTCAGCAATAACCTGCTCAGTGACACCTAGTTTGTGTTCAACCAGGGCCACTCAGCTCCTGATCTCATTACAGTCTTGGTTCAACCATGGATAAAATAACTGAACTCCAGAGGTGAGGTAAGAATGACAGCCTTTAACATCAAGACTGCATTTGTCTGTATATGGCAATGAAGACCGCTAGCAAAACTGGAAACAACATATATCAGGGGTACTGATTGGAGTCATACTTGGCACAAAAAAAGATGTTTATGATTGTTGGAGGTCAGTCATGTCAGCTCCAGGACATCTCTGCAGGAGTTCCTCAGGGTAGTGTCCTAGGCCCAACAACCTTCAACTGCTTCATCATTGACCCTCCCTCCAGGTCAGAAATGAGAATGTTTGCCAATGACTGCATGATGTTCAGCACCGTTCACAATTCCTCAGATACTGAAGCAGTCCATGTTCAAATGCAAGAAGATCTGGATAATATCCATGCTTGAACTGACAAATGGCAAATAACATTCACACCACACAAATGCTAGGCTATGACCATCACCAATAAGAGACAATCTAATCACTGCCCCATGACATTTCATGGTGTCACATCACTGAATCCCCTCTATCACCATCCTGTGAGTTACTATTGACCAGAATCTCAATTAGACTCATCATTTAAACACAGTGGCTAGAAGAGCAGGTCAGAAGCCAAGAAAACTGTGGCAAGGAACTCAATTCCTGATTCCCCTCAGCCCATCCACCATCTAGGAGGCACCAGTCAGGAGTGTGATGGCATACTGCACATTTGTCTAGATGAGTGCCTCCCCAACAATACTTGAGAAGTTTGACACCAGCCAGGTCAAAGCTGCCCGCTTGATTGGCCCCACATCTATAAGCATCCACTCCCTCCTCCACCGATGCACAATGGCAGCAGTAGGTACTGTGTCTAGGTGTCTAGGTACACTACAGAAATTTACAAAGAGCCTCAGACAACACCTTCCAAACACAAGACCACTTCTATCAAAAAGGACAAAGGCAGCAGATACATGGGTACACCACCACATGCAAATTTCCCTTCCAAGTCACTCACCATCCTTACTTCCACTGTCTCTAGGTCAAAAATGTGGAATTCCCTCCCTAAGGGCATTGTGGGTCCACCAACAGCACATGCCAGTTCAAGACAGCAGCTGACCACCACTTTCTCAAGGGCAATTAGGGACAGGCAATAACTGCCAGCCCAGTCAACGATGCCCAAAACCCATAAATGAATAAAATATTGAATGACAGAGCAGGCATGAGGGACCATATGGCCCATTTTTGCTCCTATTCCTTAGGTCCTGTCACAGTACATACTAACTAAATTCATCTGTAAACAAATGATAAATCTCAAAGTTAACAATTTGAAAAATTATCTGAGACTGATAATAAGTTTGGGAATTCTGAGAACCATGAGCAGCAGCATTTATGGAAGATTAGTGCTGCTTATGACTTAGTGACAACAGACACTGCCTTCAATTGATTAATGTGATAATACATGGAATAAGCTAATGGAAGTTTGAGATAATGTTACAATGTTAAAGTCTCAGATGCAACAGTAAATACATCTGCTGTGCTTCTGCATCAGCATAGCATCATTTATTATTTATTTTCCACTGGGTTAACTCTTAACTCAGTGCCTTACTTGTCCCTGGTTGCAAATCATCCAGCTGCACAAGTACCAATTTGTCGTGTTTAATATCTCCGTGTCTGCTGTGCCTATTGCGTGCCAGTGTTTTAGATGCATCAAATGTCAGTTGGGCCAACTGCTAATATTTCTTCCCTCTTTGACAGTAAAGTGCCTGTTTATAGAGACTGCGATGTCAAAACGTATTAATCCCACAAGCAAGAGCTGCAGTAAGAAGTCTAATGCACTTTACGTTTCAGTGAACCATGTTGTGATTTTTTTAATTCTCTTTAAAGCACAGTCATTTCAGGGCAATGCACTTTGTGACTGCAGCTCCTGGTTAAATTTGAGAGCCAAGCTATGCACCCAGTTCAGGCCCTTTTTCTGTAACTCTTATCTACGCGTGTTTTTGAGTAGTTAGGCAAGGTCTTAAGTGGTGTACAATGCAGAAAGAAAGCAAATTACTTTGAACACAGTCTCATATTGAGTAACACTGATGAGACCTCAGCAGAAAGCAGTGAATTGATTTTGCTTCGTTGTTCATATATTTCTATCAGATTTGAATGCTGAATGGAATGGAGCAGATAAAATTCTTAAATAATACATTTTTAGTGTAAAGCATGGCATTACATTCTGTGTGGTCAAAATGTAATGCTGCCAGTTTCCATTAGGGGAAGAATCCTAGGTTTTCTCTATTAGACTCTATTATTAGGACCAAGCAGTCACGTACAAAGACCTAATAACTAAAAGTGGAGTCATGTATTATGAATAGACTTTATACATGTGGTGTCAAGCAAACCAAGTGGTTGAAGTAACACACAGACAAAAGAGGAATTGTTGATTTATCTGTAGCCTTTGGAAAATACTATTGTTGTGAAAAAACTTGAATTATTCCTTTTCTGATTTTTACTTTGAAGTAGGCAGTTGCAGTTATTCCATTGTACCTGCTCATTTCATTATTGAAGATGAGAATGTTGCAAGCCTGAAGGATATTAACACGGAGGTGCTGGAGCCAATTTTCCCCTCTGTTAGACTATGACATGTGATTGTGTTACACAAGGAGCAGCTATCAGTAGCGTCTCACATCCTCCTGTCCCAAAGGCAACACTGTAAAAACAATGACTGCAGATGCTGAAAACCAAATACTGGATTAGTGGTGCTGGAAGAGCACAGCAGTTCAGGCAGCATCCAACGAGCAGCGAAATCGACGTTTCGGGCAAAAGCCCTTCATCAGGAATAAAGGCAGTGAGCCTGAAGCGTGGAGAGATAAGCTAGAGGAGGGTCGGGGTGGGGAGAGAGTAGCATAGAGTACAATGGGTGAGTGGGGGAGGAGATGAAGGTGATAGGTCAAGGAGGAGAGGGTGGAGTGGATAGGTGGAAAAGAAGATAGGCAGGTCGGACAAGTCCGGACAAGTCAAGGAGACAGTTACTGAGCTGGAAGTTTGAAACTAGGATGAGGTGGGGGAAGGGGAAATGAGGAAGCTGTTGAAGTCCACATTGATGCCCTGGGGTTGAAGTGTTCCGAGGCGGAAGATGAGGCATTCTTCCTCCAGGTGTCTGGTGGTGAGGGAGCGGCGGTGAAGGAGGCCCAGGACCTCCATGTCCTCGGCAGAGTGGGAGGGGGAGTTGAAATGTTGGGCCACGGGGCGGTTTGGTTGATTGGTGCGGGTGTCTCGGAGATGTTCCCTAAAGCGCTCTGCTAGGAGGCGCCCAGTCTCCCCAATGTAGAGGAGACCACATCGGGAGCAACGGATACAATAAATGATATTAGTGGATGTGCAGGTAAAACTTTGATGGATGTGGAAGGCTCCTTTAGGGCCTTGGATAGAGGTGAGGGAGGAGGTGTGGGCACAGGTTTTACAGTTCCTGCGGTGGCAGGGGCCAAAGGCAACACTGTCAATTGAAGGGAATTCGCACAAAATAGACAGAAACCTTGTTACTAAAACAAAATACCACAGAGACTGGAAATCTGAAATCCAAACAGAAGATGCTGGCAATCTTAGTAGATCTGGTAGCTCCTGCTTAGAGAGAAACAGAGTTAAATTTTGAGATCTGGCATTTTGTCAGACTGTTGGAATGTAAATTACATCAAAGTCATCTTTTCATAACTTTCCAGCCATTACTTGGAAAATTAGCGCAGTGATATTTATTTCCTCCACATTCACATCAATTCTGATGGACAGTCATCTGGACTCGATACGTTAGCTTGCTCTTTCTCTCCATATCTTGCCTGACCCACTGTTGTTGTTTTCAGTACAGATTCCAGCATTTTCAGTATTTGCTCCTCCTTTATTTCCCTGTTACTAGGTTACACCTTTTCATGCAAAAAATATTTTAAAGTGGCAGGCAGCAAATTCCAACAGCAATTTAATATTGATTTCCTGAGTTGAAAGGCAATGTGTTTTTGCCTCATTTCCTTTTCATGTGGGAGAAATGGTTTCATGGGGTTTGAAGTTATCCTTTATTGCTGCTGCTGCTACCAAATAACTTGACACAATGCTGCTCCAATGGCATTCCCCTTTTATTTTGGGCGGCACGGTGGCACAGTGGTTAGCACTGCTGCCTCACAGCGCCAGAGACCTGGGTTCAATTCCTGCCTCAGGCGACTGACTGTGTGGAGTTTGCACGTTCTCCCCGTGTCTGCGTGGGTTTCCTCCGGGTGCTCCGGTTTCCTCCCACGGTCCAAAGATGTGCAGGTCTGGTGAATTGGCCATGCTAAATTGCCCGTAGTGTTAGGTAAGGGGTAAATGTAGGGGTATGGGTGGGTTGCGCTTCGGTGGGGCGGTGTGGACTTGTTGGGCCGAAGGGCCTGTTTCCACACTGTAAGTAATCTAATCTAATGTAAGTAATCTAATCTTATATTTCTCAAAGGGCGAAAAGGGGAAAGAGAAATATCAAAATTCTAAAGAAACTATATTGCTGTTGAATCCCTGTCCGTAATTATCTTTGTACTCACATTTGCAGCGTGACTTTGTTAGAGCAACAGTGGATGTTTCAGAGGTAAACATCCCTTCTGAAAGGGAGGGAGTGACAGTTCTGTCTTTTGTGCTACTACAGCACAATCACTTGGCCTTGCAGAATAGTAACTGTGGCACAGGGGTGGAAGCTTCTATAGCAGATATTGATGAACCTAGTAAAGATTCCAAGATTGATTTAATGAGTAGAAGACTGTTCAGAGCTTGTATTGTTTGGATCAATCATGGTGTCACAAAGTTGACTAATGGAACTTTCTGTCTTGATCCATATTGATAGATATCTCCGCGATGCCCTCAACAAAGGATTGATACCTTTATTTTACATTCTGGCTCTGGGTCCTATGACTCCTTAGGTAAAAATAGTTTTTTTTTAATTTTTCTAATGAATTGATCAGAGATGTTATTACACACCTCTGCAGCTGGTAGGACCTGAACCCAGGTCTACCAGTCATGTGGCGGTGACTCTACCTGTGAGCCACAAGAGCTACAGTAGCACCTTGTGAATCACTTGTGCTTCTCCTTGCTTTGAACCATAGAATAGCTGTTCCAACCTGAGTGGGTACTTCGGGCTAATCCTTGCCAGGATGGGATTACTAAGAGATACTTTGGGTAATGGAAGTGAGACGTCTGCTCCCGCAAGAAGACTCCCTCTCCACAAAGGGAGTTTGTTTAGGTTATTAGATTAGATTAGATTCCGGACAGTGTGGAAACAGATCCTTCAGTCCAACAAGTCCACGCTGACCCTCCAAAGAGTAACCCACCCAGACTCATTTCCCAATATTTACCCCTGACTAATGCACCTAACACTATGGGCAATTTAGCATGGCCAGTTCCCCTGACCCACACAGCTTTTGGAATTATTGAGCCAATAGAAAGCCAAAGCACGTTCAGAATAAGTTACGTAGTTACTTGTTAGCAAACTATTTAGGCAAAGAGATTACATTTGAGCGGCAGGAACTATTGATACATATTGGCCTCAAAATGTCAACTTTGTTTCTCTCTCCAAAGATGCTATCAGACCTGCTGAGTTTCTTCTGCATTTGCTGTTATTATTACTGTTGATGCATGATAAGTTGACTTTCCTTACCAAACTGCAATCAGTGCTTCTAATTTTTGGTCACCTATCAATACACCTTGTGCTTGATCATCAGCTCTAAAGTGCCTTCTTTGAAAGATGACAAAGCATAGATTTAGGCATCCTTTCCTAATGGCATTGTCCTATTGGTTTTGAATACAGTTTTCTCCTTCAAGAGGAAGGCATTGAATATGAATGCATCCTGCCTGCTTTCAGGATATAACCCAAATGTCAATGAAGGTGGGATAAAACCAGGTGCAAGATGGTGATGTAAATATAGCACTGAAACTTTCACATCTTCCAGAATATGCTAGGCAGACAGTGACAGATCAGTAATAGGGAGCTAGTATGAAGTGTCTATGTTTCTAAATCTTTTGGTTTGCAATAATTTAAAGTCTAATATTATATACTAATTAAAATATTTTCCAAAAAATGTTCTCCAGTGATTGAATTCCCTCCTGATGCTGACATGTTCTGTAAAGTGGGGCGATAGAGGTGTCGGCATTGGGAGTGGGGAGTTCTCCAGGATTTTCAATCTTTTACAGTGGGTCCAAAGGAATGTGTCTACAAATATACTGAGGTTCTCCTGCAAAGAAAACTTATAAATCTGTTGTTATAGAATGGGTGATTGTGATGCCAGTGCAAATTGTGCACTCACTGTGTCTCCTGAAGGGTTTCTGTTGTGATATCACATCACTTATACACATCATGACATTTGAAAACACTTCAGTTTGTGTTAGGGATATTCTTCAATAAATGAGATATTTTACCAGGAAACCTTCTTGAGCAATGCAAACACTGAGAGCGACTACATTTAAAATGCTGTTAATGTTTATGTATCTATACTTATCTATGTTTTTTTTAAATCAGCTTACACAGTAAATAAGTAAATCATCATATTGTGTAAGCAGTTGGTGTTAATGCAGTGCTCTACATAGTTAATATTTTAACAACCTTACATTTTAAAATTGTTTAGTTTCCCTGCATAAATGTGTAATCATGTTTCTATTTCTTTGTATGAAAGCCTTTTCATTTTAAATTTCAAGTGTCATAACAGAAATGACAAGATGAGGTAAACAGCATGAATAGAAAAAGCACAGCAACACAACTAGGTAATGCCAGAAGAGCACAACACTGTCACTCACAATCTGATGCCTCGGTCACATAAGATAACTTGGCAGTTATGAGAGAAGGGGGATGTGACAAAGCTCAGCATGCTGCGTCTCAGTCAATCCAACTGTGAAGCATAAATGGGGCAGTTCCTACAGAGAAATTAGTTCCCCAAGTGAGAGATCAAAATATGTGCGAAAGTGTAACAAAATGGGAACAAAACTGATGTGAAGTAATTTTTGTCCATTCTGCATTTTCCATCAAAGTGGCCTTTTAGACTGCTATTATTTCGAGAAGAAAGATAAAGTTTGAGTTTTAACTAATTCTATATTGCAATACTGGAGCTTCATTTTTTTCCACAATTATAAAGATTGCTGCAGATTTAAATATCTACTTGTTGCAGGGTGTTTTGATGTCGGATCAGAGCCCCAAAGTATTATGAGGATTTTTAGCTTCTGATTCCAAAATGTGATTTTAAAAGAGAATTGCTAGAAGAGACAAAAACAAGGTTATGGATATAAATTCAATCACTGTCTGGCAAATTCCTGTGTGGAACACATGCAGTGTGTACCTGTAGAATGTCAGGGAACATTTCAAACAGATAGAGAGATAAAACAGGAAGAGGTATTCAAGGACCTGAGTATCACACCCCACTGAACAGAAAGCCAATTCCTGCAGACATTTGTTTGCGTTTTGATCTCCCAGGAATACACAAAAAAGGGGTTAAGAATTGACTGGAATGTCTGCCCTAGTGGGAGAAGGTGTTCTTTAAACTGAGCTTTATGTGTGCTAGCCAAGCATGAGTGTCCTGTCAAGGTCACAGTCAATGAACCATGTACATGTAAACCCTGTGCTGCAGGTAAAATGACCGTCTTGCTCTGTGTGCTAGAAGTCAAATAGCCAGCAAGTCAGCCTGAAGGAAACAGGATAAGAAGGATTGCCTCACTGAGTGCTGCCAGTTTACCATAGCCAAAGGAAACTGGACAAAAGGACTTCAACTAACCTGAAAAGGATCCCAAAGTTGGCTGTTCAACAATCACATTCCGCCATTAACTCTCCATGAGAGACAGAGAGACAGATGCATAGATCTTTTAACTTTTATCTTGCTTTGGATTCACACCTTATTTGTAATCTAGGTGCTTGCTTTTGTTTATTAATGCTATTCATGGTCTGTAACTAATAAACTCTCTCATGTTAACATAACAAAGACTAGTGAAATGGGCTTTTTTAAAATTATAAATTCATTTGATCTGGGAGGAAGATATTCATAAAAGAGTAATCCCTTTTAAACTAACTTCTTTGTAACCAAACAAGGGACAGGTGGATAAAGAAGGGAAACCAATTTAATCCTCCTCAGATTTATTGTATCTTAAGCAGAGCTTGTAGTCATTCCCTCAAGCTTATCCACTGCTAAGAAACTAAAAGTGGGTAAAGACTATCTATCTTTTATCAAACGTGTGAATTTTTAAAATAAAATGGAACAGGTAAGGCTTGTTGTTAAATGACATATACATTTTTGTGGACTCGTTTCATGATTATATATTTATTAGTATCCATATTTTTTTTCTTCTGAGGCTCCACATCAGTCCTCTGAAAAACCATTGTCCATGCATCAAATCTGAAGTGCAGTCACTTAAATGCTCAACATATTGGGGCGAAAACTGAAATCATGTTCATCTCTCAAGGCCAAGCAACTAACAGCCTCTTTTTGTCACAATCTTGCCCCTGTAATGAGAGAAAATTATCTGAAAATTTGATAAAATCTTAAAGAGTTTTTACTGGCATTTAAAGGGATCCTTTTCGAATAAATGGGACCCAGGATAGATAAACTAAGAAAGAGAGACACGTTTTACAAGCTCTACCCAGGATTTAGTTGGGCCAGTATTGATCTCACCCTGCAGTTAGACAACCAGCAGGGAACTGTATGAAGACATAGAGGAGGCCCAATGGAAATAAATTCCCTCCTTAAGTAATACTGGGCTTTTTCCATGATTGAAGTCCCCCGAGATATATGTACAGCTGACAGCTGTTGGCCAATCTGAGGCCAACAAGTTCTCATTGCTGCCACCACCAGCCTATCCAGTGACCACTGCTGGCAATGCACCAACCAGAGGTCAAGGGTCAACACAGGAACCCAGAATAAAGGTGAGTGAAAGCAAAACGATGTCATGTAGTGGGATCAAGGAAGGATGGAGGCAAGTGCAGGGAATGGTTTTTTTCATTATCCCACCTTCATCACACCATACGCCTCATGGAGTGTGCCTGAAAATGAGGGAGTCTTCATTCCCCAGGACCTCATTTGAAAATCTGACAGATTTTGCCATCTGAGACCACATGATAGCTGTGTCATTTTAAGTTAATCCCTGAGTCGCCATTAAATTTTGGCAAATTTAAACACTCCGGTTTGGAATATGATATCTTTTCATTGGTGCCCCACGAAATGCAGCTCCTTTCTTTCAATCATTCTGATGAGGTTTCTCCAATGGCATTGGAAAGCAGGTGGGGTGGGACCACAATGTGATCATTTTACCTCACTCAATTAATCTAAAGATTAAAAGATTTGAGAATTTAACAGACCAGCCTTTGAATATCATGTTTGGTTTTGTTCACCTAGGGCTCGTTAAGCAAAAACGAGGGAGAATGCTGAATTCTGCTAAGAAATAAATATGGTGAGATAGACCATGTCTTAAAAGAGGATGACTGAGAGGGCATCTCATGCAAGTAAATAGTGGAGGAGAGATAAGGCTGGAATATTACCCGAGGTAATCCATGGGGCACACGTGCAAAGATAAATTTGAGATTAGTGTCAAAAAGGTGTTCTGAAGTATATTTTTCTTGATGGTTTAACATCTAAACTTTGTGGATGTATTAAAATATTGAACCAAAAAAACTTAAATAGGAAGTTGCATTCGAATTCATATTCCTTAGCTGTTATACTAGAATAGATCAACTTCAGCTACATACTCGATATTTTGCTCTCATTTGGAATCAACATTGGATTAAGTCGTAGTTTTAAATTTAAGTTTAAGATATTGATTAAGCACTGAAACCAAGGTAAACTACTAAAGTGGATTTAGTTTGAATATGTCCATCACTTTAGCATTAATTGTATAAGCTGAAAATCACATAACACCAGGTTATAGTCCAACAGGTTTAATTGGAAGCACACTAGCTTTCGGATTCCAATTAAACCTGTTGGATTATAACCTGGTTTTGTGTGGTTTTTAACTTTGTACACCCCAGTCCAACACTGGCATCTCCAAGTCATGACTGTATAAGCTGAGTTGCTTATTTGTTATGTAGAGACAGTAACCATGCATTTTATAGATTTCTTTTGTTGGCAGACTCAGAGATTATTTTCACACAGATGATAATTTAACAATACAGGTGTAAAGAGCTGAATCAACAAAATCAATATTCCATGGCTTGTCTGTGTGACATATAGAAAAGCTCTGTCTGGAGTTATTGGAAGGATTCCTATCAGCTATCAACTGCTTCATTGTGTTAAGAGCCCCTGTTATTAAGTGGACAAAGCAATTTAACAAGTGAAGGACAAGGAGGCTTCTCATTTGCACATGACTTGTGGAGTACGAGTGCCTCTTTCTGTTCAATGTGAGGACTGTACCTTTGGATTTTCGCCTTTTCTTTACACCTAAAAAAAAATAGGGACAAGATAAAATGATTGTATGTTTGATATTACTGTTGAAACACCATTGAAATATAACAGTATAGGGCTACTATTGTCTCTTCCTCTCTCTATTTGCCCAGTGTCATTATCATAGGTTAATAGTCATGTGATTAGACGCGAGGATCTGTCAGATGTTAAAGCAGTCGACTCACCAATGAGTATGAAGTTCAGAAGACCTTGCAGTTCGGTTATGTCCCTTTTTGCTCTGTTAGAAGTTTCTAGGAGAGAAGGGCTGATTGATCATCCCATATTGATGTATTAATGGCCAGCAGTGTGGTAAATGTGTGCAGATGGCATTATCAATGCTGTATATTGATTGTCCACATCAGCAAGGGTCCCATTGTTGTGCATGGCAAATAATACTCTCAATGATGGGAATATAAAATAAAGAAGTACGGAAATCTTGCTTCTGACTGTGCAGGGCATTAGTAAGAGCACAATATCATCTATGGTTTTGGTGTCCTTATTTAAGACAAGATAAGCTTGCATTTGGTAGTTTTTCAGAAATGATTCATGAGGTTGATTCCTGAGATGCAGAGGATGTCTTATAAGAAACAATTGTGCCTGTTGGGTCGACAGGAGAATCAATGGTGATGTTAGTGAAACTTATAAGACTTTGAGTGATTTAATAGGGTAGGTACTGAGGAGAGGGTAATTCTTGAACTAGGGGGCACAGTTTCAAAATAGGAGAAAGTGAGGACAGCAGATGCTGGAGATCAGAGTTGAAAAGTGTGATGCTAGAAAAACAGGGCCAGTCAGGCAGCATCCGAGGAGCAGGAGAGTCGACATTTCGAGTATGAGCTCTTCATCAGGAAGAGCTCATCTCTTCATCCTGATGAACAGCTCATTCTCGAAATGTCAGCTCTCCTGCTCCTCAGATGCTGCCTGACTGGCCCTGTTTTTCCAGCACCACACTTTTTGACAGTTTCAAAATAGTCACTTTTCCATTTAAAATACAGGTGAGGAAGAATTTATGTGAATTTTTGGTATTCTGAACATGGAAGATCTGAAAAATCTGCACCATTGAATATATTCAGTATGAGAAAGTTCTTGTGAACAGAAAGTGAATCAAAGGTTACAGATAGCATTCAGGTCATTGAATACAAGACGAGGTTCAGATCAGATGAGAGCTCATTAAAGAGCAGAGTCGATTCTAGGAGCTACTGTTTCTCCTCTGTCTTCTGTTTTTAGATAAAGACAGTCAGCATATATGAACTCCCATTGAGTGTCATCTACTCCTCCTCCTTCCTCATCAAACTGTTTGTTCTGCTCTGCATGACCTCTTTCCTTTCTACCAATCACATTCAATTCTTAGAGGAAGCATTACCAAGTCACCAGAGTATGGAAGCAACCTGTTTCAACACAAGTTTTTAAATCAACACCTCAATCCCAGTTTTGTATGTGTCAGAAAGTCAGTGCCGAAAAGTTGGGAAGAAAAATTAGCACTGCAGCCCAGTTTTTATCTCTCTGATTTTATTTTATTTTCAACTTCACATTAATAGTTGCTGAACAAATCCATCAACAATGCCAGTTCCTGTGCATTCTTCTGTGAAGGAGGACTCATTAGTAAGTTACAACGATTAAAGATTGGGTGAATGAGCTCATGCAGATCCAAAGAAACAAATAATTTCAGAAGGGTGCTCCAGTTTCCTCTCATAGTCCAAAAGAGGTGCAGGTGAGGTGGATTGGCAATGCTAAATTGTTGATAGTGAGCATGAATGTACAGGCTAGATGGGTTAACCATGGGAAATGCATGGTCACAAGGATAGGGTGGGGGTGGATGCTCTTCAGAGGGTTGGTGTGCACTCAATGGGCTGAATGGCCTGCATTCATACTGGAGGAATGCTATGATTCTATGATTTTAACTACATATTCCCTTCTGGTACATTGTCTAGTCCCAGTTATTTTAGCTGATTTGGACTTCTCCTGATAAATGATGACCAGATCAGTGGAACCATTATACCAACCAAGGCATTGTCCACAGAGAATCTCCAGGGACACTTTCTGAAGGCATGATTTTCATAAATTTTCCAATATTTTTATATTGGCTTGTTCTCAACTTATACTGGTATAGGCCAAGTCTGTTCATCTTTGATTTGATTGACTCACTTCTTCAAGGATCTCCATATGCTACTCCCTAAGTCTGGTTCTACAGCTTAGGTAAAAACAATGACTGCAGATGCTGGAAACCAGATTCTGGATTAGTGGTGCTGGAAGAGCACAGGAGTTCAGGCAGCATCCGAGGAGCAGTAAAATCGACGTTTCGGGCAAAAGCCTAGTCATGTCAATCATCATACTGCACTGTCCACCCAATGAATGCCATAGTGGTTTTAACTGCCAATGACAGTCCGCACCACACAGAAACCTATGTCCTCTGCTACACTATCATCTCCTACCCTTATATGTTATGATGCCCACCTTCACAAATAATGTCCTCTCTGCAGCCAAGCAAGCCTCCTCCAATCTCCACAACTGACTCGCCCAGCATCCCTACTGCAGCACAGTGTGTTCTTGTCTCCCTACCTCTGGACCAGGAGGCCTTGTTTTAAGTCCCACCTGCTGCAGAAGTGTGCAGTAACATCTCTAAACAGGTTGATGAGATGATATCTCTCCACTGGAACAGTGGTCTCAGATAACTTCCTTGACTCTGAGTGAGCAAATCCCGAGAACTAACTGTGGGCCATCCTGTAGACCAATTTGGAAGGACTATCCTGACTGATGACTAATACCATGGTCTGGACCTGCAGGACTGACCATTGGCCACTCCCTGGACTGTAAGGATATGTAAATCCTGACTTTGAACACCACAAGCAACTGAGTAGTCATATACAAGCCTTCAGACTTAGGTTCAGAATGATTACCTCACCAGGGATGAGCATGTGGACTGAGAGTAGACTCTACCCCTGACTAGATGTTTTGACACACTCTGACTAATAAGTGTCCTCCTTGACTTGATCCCCTTAGACTTTGAGATGTAGCCATAAGGCTGAAGTGCATCCACTAAGTTTGTCACATGAACTTAACACCTTTGACCACAAGTCCATCAGGAAGTGGTCAGCATGTAGTGTCCTTGAGACCCTTCAGGAAAAGGAGAGGGTGGATCCTGTCGAGCGGTTCCCTGTGCAGACTGTCAAAGCCATTTGGCAGAATGCCTCATTGCCAGAACTTTCCAACAAGCACCAAGACATGGCGTGGCTTGTGGTGAGAAGGGCTCTGCCTGTGAGATCCTTTATGCACGCCCGGACTCTCAGCCGCACCGCACCGCACGCTGCCCTCGAAGTGGCTGCGGAGGGGACGAGACTGTCACACACTTCCTTCTGGAATGTGCCTATGCAGAAGAAGTCTGGAGAGGAATGTAGTGGTGTTTGTCGAGGTTTGTCCCGAGCAGCTCTGTGAAGTGGGACTCCATGCTCTACGGTCTGTTTCCCGGGACGCACACCGAGACAAACATCAACTCTGCCTGGAGGATCATCAACTCGGTGAAGGACGCTCTCTGGCCGGTCCGAAACCTGTTGATCTTCCAGCTGAAGGAGCTGACCCCGACTGATTGTTGCAGACTGGCACTTCCAAGGTCCAAGACTATGTGTTGAGGGATGCGCTGAAGCTTGGGGCAAGGCGCGGTGGGGAAAGACCACCGTGTAATGTGTGCCTGCCAAAGAACAGGGGGCCCACACAGTAAGTGGGCTCCGCAGACACCTCAGCTAAATATATGGATAGTAAATGTACAGACCTGTATATATTAATTATTACTCGATCTCTGTATGCAAAGATGTTGATGTATGTATGGCATGACCAATTGTACAGAACAGATCATCAAAATATTTTTTATGAATAAAGTATATTTTTGAAGTAAAAAAAAAGTTATGGTATAGGTGTGACAATGACATAACACTGTGCAGTCAGCAACATTTCCACCCTATTAAATGATCACTGGTGGTAACCATGACTAGGTCAATGGGCAGAGGAGTGCCAGATGAAGTTTAATTTGGATAAATGCAAGTATTGCATTTTGGTAAAATGAACAAGGGCAGGACTTATGTAGTTAATGGTAGGGGCCTGGGTAATATTGTAGAACAGAGGGACCCAGTGATTTAGATACATATTCTTTGAAATTTGCATCACATGTGAACAGATGATTAAGAAGGTGTTTAGCACGTTTGCCTTTATTATTCAGACCATTGAGTATAGGAGTTGGGACATCATGTTGAGGTTGCACACAATATTTGTGAGGCCTCTTCTGGAGTACTGTGTGCAGGTCTGGTCACACTGTTATAGGAAGGGTATTTTTAAACTGGAGAGGGTGTAGAAAAGATTTACCAGAATGTTGCCAGGAATAGAGGGTTTGAGTTATAAGGAGAGGCTGGATAGCCTGGAACATATTCATTGGGCTGTAGCAGATTGAGTGGTAATCTTATCGTGGTTTATAAGACCATGAGGGCAGAGATTGGTTGAATAGTAAGGGTATTTTCCTGCGGGTGGGAGAGTTGAAAACTTGGGGGCACATTTTTAAGGTGAGAGAAGAAAGATTTAAGAAGGACCTAAGAGGCAACTTTTTAACACAGACAGTGGTTCATATATAGAATGAACTGCCAGAGGAACTGGTGGATGCAGGAATAGTTACAACATTTGAAAGTCATTTGGACAAGTACCCAAATAGGAAAGCTTTGGAGGGATATGGGCCAAATGCAGGGAAGTGGGTCAAGTTTGGTTTGGGAACATGGTTGGCGTAGACTAGTTGAACCAAAGAATCTATTTCCATGCTGTATGATTCTACAACAGGTTGTCTGGCTTTGTGTCTGTGCCAACAGCAAGGCAAGTCAGACATTCTGTGAGTCTTTAAGTTATGAATGATGCAGCAAAGTGAAAAAAGGCAAGGCAAAGCAAAAGTGATGTGAGAAACTGAATAGGCACTCAGTGAGCGAGCACTAAGCAAGTGAGCAAAGAGCCCTAAGTTGTAGCCTCCTCTAATTTGTTAGTTATCTATATCCCTGTGTGCACAGTGGCAGCAACATTGGAATATAAGGTGTCAGTGTGCTTCAAAGTGCAGTATTAAACTCACCAGGCATCTGCTCTGACTTTCACGTTGAGAATTGTTGCTGTCTAATTTCTCTCTGTCTTCTGGGACAACTGTAAACTACATTTAAATGAGGTGTGATTAGGTTTGAATGATCTGCCTACAAATCGGCCATTCACTACTCACCTGCAGGATTCTGATTTCATTGTTCAAACTTGGGATTGAAAATCGGACACTTTTTGCATAAAATCAAGAATCTCGTTTTCCGATCTCACCGTATTTTCCAGCTAAGTTGTCATTGCCCACATGAATCAGGAGCTGGGAAAATTCAGCTCTATGTGTGACTGGAGATTTAGGTTTCTGAGGCATTAAGACCAGTTCTGGGACAAGTGAGGCTTGTACATTAGCAGGGCTGGGACCAAAGTCCCAGGGAGATTTTCTCTTACTGTTGGGATGATTGAAACTACCTCAGCAGAAGTTGGGAATTTGGAAGGGAATTCAGAAGGAAGAGAACAATGGTAGGAAAAAAAGTAATACACAAAATTGGAAGGTGACAGAAACAAAAGACAATATCAAATTGGGTCAAAATACAAAGAAATATTTAAAAAGGTGGAATTAAAGGCATGCTATCTAATACACACAGCATTCACAACAAATTGATGTTACAAATTATAATAAACAGGTGTGATCCAATTATCATTATGGAAAATAATGTTAATCTTGGATTACCTGGAAGGTAATCTTGGTTAGAAACTGAATATTCAAGTATACGTGGCATTTAGGAAGGCTAGACAAAAGGTGGGGAAGCACACTTAAAGAAGGATGAGATCAGTACATTAGTGGAGAGTGTCTTAGGTCAGAAGAGCAATATATGGTAATAGTTTGAATTAAAGACGCTTAGAACCCCAGCAAAGGATAGCAAACATTGGTTGGAGTTATTCATAGGCTACCAACAATAATATAGCATGTTAGAAATCAGGAAATTATAAGTAAATGTAGAAATAGTGATACAGTAATCATGGGTTACAGCAACATGCTGTCTAAGTAAACCTAATTGGCATGTGGGGTGATGTTCCATGTTCTACTTCATTCCCAATGTCTTATGGCACACTCCATGGGCTGTGACAGCCTCCACTCATCACCTATAGAAATCAGCATTAGCAAAACACCACCTCAACATATCATCATGGCTGATCTTAAACTAACCCATAACACACTTTAGCACTTCACTACTCCACATTAGAGTTCACTGATACCTTACATTGCAATTCTCCTTCCAAGTTGGTCTGCACACAATAACACATATCTAACTCATAGGACACACTTCAGGCTCTTAACTGGCTTTCTTTAACACTCACTCACTTTGCACTTGGACATCATCGCATCTCTGCCTTGCATTGCTTCTTAATGCAGACATAAAGCCAGGTAGCTTGTCTTTGTTGCCAATAAAGAAGGTGGAAATATTGCTATATGGCACTGTGCCACCTCACACCTGTGTCAGCAGCCTATACAATAATTACATGTGTTTCAACCAAATAACCATATCTGGAAGTCTTATGGGATTAGTCCTTTAGTCAAGTGAAGGGGGAGTATGGTCTGTCAGAGGTGTACTGTACATTTAGTCAAGGGTAGTGTCTGATCTCAGTTCAGGGGTTGGCCACAGTTAGTCAGGGTCAAGAGAGTTTCAGGGAGCAGTTCTGATTGTAATGCAGAAAATGGAAAACTCAAATATGTGGACTGCAACCACTTCAGATGAGAAAATGACGATGGGGAGAGCGGTGACTTCAAATATAAGACTGATATCAGATATCCCATGGGAGAGCACATCGCATTGCAGGAGATGGGGGACTTCACAAGTCACCACTGGTCCAGCAAAAGGAAGAATTGAGTGAAATGGAAGTGACTGGAAGAGCTGTCAGTGGTGATGCAGGAAAGGTAGTGAAGTGTCACTGAGTTTAATTTTTTTTCTCATTGCAGAGAGTTAATGTCTGAGACCTGTAGTGTGAATATCCTTCTTTAACAGCATTGTACCAGAGCCAAAGTGTCATTGAAGGTGTATGTTTACCAAATAGTGGTTCAAGAAGGCAGCTGATCACACCATCTCAAGGGCAATAAATGCAGACCCAGTCAATGATAGCCACATCCACTGAATGAAGAACCCGAAATGACTCGCCATTTATCTTCCTGAGCTTGAATGTTACCCAGGTCCTGTTGCATTTGGACATGGACTGCTTCAATAACGAAGGCACTGGGACTGGTGTGGAACATTGTGCAATTGTCAGTGAATATTCCCATTTCTGACCTTACAATGGAAGGAAATTTATTTATGAAAGAGCTGATGATGGTTTGGTTTGGACACTAACACCAGAAACTCCCGCAGCATTATCCTGAGACTGTGATCATTGCTATTGATGTAGTTTTAGACACCTCTCTGTCTGCTGATTTGACGATTAATGCATAATATCCAGAGTAGGAGAGAAAAAAAATCATGAAACTGAAGGGCTTGATGAAAATTCAAATGACAAGCAGTTCCACGAATAGCAGTAAAATCAATGAAAGGGTTGCCATATCACTTAGACCGATTGTCCGACCTTTGCTCAGAGATGAAAGGTGGGAGTGTAGTGATGTTGGAGTAATCAGTCCTATTTCATTCACTGTGAGCCTCTGCTGCTGCCAGCTCATTATTCTGTCCCATCTGTGAATCAGGTCTTTGTGGACCAGAGAGTGAACCAGCAGGACGCCTGCCAATTTAACACATTCCTAAAGTGTAGAGACTTAATAAGAGTCCCAAATGTCTGTATGATTACTGTCATATGCAGTTTATTCTAAGAATATCAGTGTAATGTCTTCCAGATTTCACGCACATTTATTCATTTTTCATAAAAAAAAGGTTGTTAGCAGATTTTACAGACCTGCTCTCGATTTTATCTGTCACCTGGTCATTATGAGTGCAAGCTAATTTTAAAAATATTTGCAAGTCTATTTGTTTTACCTTTTGTGTCTCACTCAACTATCCCTAGAATTTCACGAAGGACGTTCAACTACTTGTCTGAGTCGAGAAACAGAAAATGGGTGGTAGCTGAGAGAAGTGGAGGTGGAGCCAAAGTGGTCAGAGTGGGATCTATCCCAGATTCCGGTCACTAATATGATCTCCATAAACGTTTCATCAATTAGCAAGAGCAAAATCAGGTGTTAATACAGTCGTTTTTGTGACTACTAAACAGTAGCTTAAAGAGGAAAGATCTTTTATGTTGACAGAAGAGAGAAATGACACATCGGAGCTCTGGGACAATAATTGTAAGCAATATGCTCTCAAAGGGTGACAAAACTGGGAGAGCAGTGAACCATAAAACTGAAGTTGTCTTCTTTAGATGGGATAGATTCAATATTACAACACATTGATGAACTGGCATGTAAGCGATTAAACAGCATATTATTGCTCTGTAATTTTATCATGATCTGTGCATAGTGTTATGGACAAGGCCAGACCACTCAAAACATTCTTAAGCAGGCAGCCCAGATCATAACTTTGCTATTTGTTTTGGTAAGTGTACAGTAAAAATTACCCAGAGTAAGTTAGATAGGTTGACGACCAGGCTTTAAAACAGATAAAACTTTATTCACAAATTACAGAATGAAACACAAAGAACAGAATAGAATACCCACAGAACCCAAACTATCAAAATAGACTTAATTATGCAGTTCCAAGTATACACAAAAGTCCCAGGTAACAAACCCCTTAAAAACAGAGCAAAACAAAATGAAACAAAGAATTTTGGTTGAAGTTAGAAGGGCAGAAGGAGAGAAAGTCTAGCAGCCTGTTTTCACATAGCTCCTCCTAACTTAACTTCTGAACTGAACAGCTCAGCTAGAGAGCTGGCCATACCCCCTTGAGTTATCCAGGCTACTTCTAAAAACATAAAAGCTTTGACCTAAAGTCTCACCTGTTTATATATAAACAAGAAGGCCTTTCATCTCTGTACTAGACCCAGCTGTTGAGGAGCCTGACTGGTTTATGACCCCACTGAAAAAACCAAGAACACAGTATCCTTGAGAAAAGGAACAGCTTTTAGAAAAAAAGGACCAGCCTTGTGACACCTCCCCCCTTTAAAAAAACCATCAATATCAAAAGATGGCTTCATTTTTAAAACCCTTCAAAAAAGAAATGGTTAGTACTCTAAAGCACACATATACACTACACTGACTATACATATACAAACATGCACAACTACATGCAAATTCAGGCCATGGCACACCTGCCACCCAATGCTTCCGTATCGCATTGGAGTCTCGGCAATCATGTTTTCGCGACCTGCCACCTGTACAATTGTCAAATTGAATGGCTGCTACAACACTCCATCTGAACAGTTTGGCATTTTTGTCCTAAAATTTCTCCACAAATATCAGTGGGTTATGATCAGTGTATATGATTGTCTCAGATGCGTTGCTGATAATATAAACACTAAAATGCTGTAATGCCAACACAAAGCTCAAAGTCTCTTCTCCACTGTTGAATATTTCTTTTGATGAATGTTTAACTTCCTGGAAAAATACCCAATGGGTCTTTCTATCCTCTCATCATCCTCCTGCAGGAGCACTGCACCAACACCAACATCACTGGCATTAATAGCTACCTTGAAAGGTTTTGTGTAATCCGGTGTGGCTAACACTGGGGCAGTGGTTAACACAATTTTTAGACTGTCAAATGCCTTTTGACAGTCCGCTGTCCGTTGAAACTTCTTGCCCTTTTTTAACAAGTCGGTAAGTGGAGCAGCCACATTGCCAAAATTCGGCACAAACTTTCGGTAAAATCCACTCAGTCCCAGG
Organism: Chiloscyllium punctatum; assembly: GCF_047496795.1. NCBI lineage: Eukaryota > Metazoa > Chordata > Chondrichthyes > Orectolobiformes > Hemiscylliidae > Chiloscyllium > Chiloscyllium punctatum. The sequence continues at coordinate 70,457,808 of NC_092742.1, read as the reverse complement.
AACTGTAGTACTATTATTTTCATTGACGGTGTGGAAAATTCTCCAATTACTTTTGTTTTCACATCCCGTGGGGCCATTTGTCCATGTTCAATAACATGGCCCAGGAAGGTGACTTGCGCTTTGGCAAATTCACTTTTAGTTAGGTTTACCACCAACCTTCCAAAGTCGATCAAAAAAGTCTGATAAATGCTGTAAATGTTCCTTCCATGATTGACTAAAAATCACTAGGTCATCAATATACACCACACAGTTGGGTAATGCAGCAATGACCTTATTAGTTAGTCTCTGATATGTGGCTAGAGTTATTTTCATACCAGATGGCATGACTTTGAACTGATATTGTCCATTTGACATTACAAAAACTGAAATTACCTTTGTTCCCTCTGATGAAGGTACCTGCCAGTAGCCTCTGAGCAAGTCCAACTTAGAAATGTAAGTTGTTTGTCGCACTTTTTCGACACAGTTCTCCAATAGTGGAATTGGATATGCATCAGTTTTTGTAACAGCATTAACTTTGCGATAGTCCACACTTAACAATTGGGTACCATCTGGCTTTGGCACCATGACTATAGGTGAGCTCCAGTCACTGAAACTCACTTTGATTATGCCATCTTGGAGCATGCGTTCTATCTCCTCTGAACCTGTGCCAACTTTAGAGTGTTATGTCTATAAGGATGTTGTTTAATCAGAACAGCATCTCTTATATCTGCATCATGCACAATTAGGTTAATACTTCCCAGTTTAATTCCGCATATCTCCCCATCTGATAGTAATAACTCTTTCAAATCACTTTGATTTTCTTGTGAAAGGTGACTCAATAATTTATCCCAAATGTTGATAGCTTCCTCATTTGATTTGAGGAATGTCCAGTTCAGAATCCTCTGAACTTGGTTCTTCCTTCTGTGATCGCATCATGAACACCTTCTCCACTTGCTTTCCTTCTCTCTCAAAATACTTTTTGAGCATATTCGCATGATACACTCTGTGAGATTTCTTCCCGTCTGGAGTCCTTATCAAGCAGTTCACTTCACTCAATTTCCTCTTGATTTGATAAGGTCCACTAAACCTGGCTTTTAAAGGCTCACCTGTTACTGGAAATAACATCTTATCACCAATGGAAAAATTGTGAATTTTTTGATTTCTTATCCATTTCTTGTTTCCTTGTATGCAGCGATACTTTTAAATGCCATCTCACCAACTCTATTTAGTCATTCTCTAAAATTAGAAACATAATCTAAATGTGTAGTCTCTGAATTCTGACTTATTAATTTTTCCTTAATCAACTTTAATGGTCCTATTACTTGATGCCCAAACATTAACTCAAATGGACTGAATTTGATCAATTAATTTGGTGCATCTCTGATTGCAAGAAGTATAAATGGAATTTCCTTATCCATTCGGATAGTCTCGACCATAAGCCCTCAACATGGTCTTTAATGTTTGATGCTATCTCTCTAGCACTCCCTGCAATTCTGGATGGTATGCAATAGATTTGAATTGCTTTATTCTCAAGTTATCCATAACCTCCTTGAATAGCTTGGATGTAAAGTTTGATCCTTGATCTGACTGGATCTCTATTGGTAGTCCGTATCTCATAAAATATTGAGTAATTCTTCTGCAACCCTTTTTGCTGTAATATTGCGTAGTGAGACTGCCTTGGGAAATCCAGTTGATACATCTATTATTGTTAATAAATACTTATTCCCACTTTTTGTTTGAGGAAGGAGACCTACGCAATCAATCACGACTCTTGTGAAAGGTTCCTCAAATACTGGAATAGGTATTAAAGGTGCAGGTTTTATTACTGCCTGTAGTTTTCCAATTAGCTGACTTGTATGACACGTCTGGCAAAATTCAACTATATTCTTGTGTAGTCTAGGCCAGTAAAAATGTCTTTGTATTTTAGCCTGTGTTTTCCTCACCCCTAAATTACCTCCAAGTGGTAGCTCATGCACCTCTCGCAGCACCTCCTCTCTATACCCTACTGGCAAAACAATCTGATTAACTTCTGCCCCTTTCTCATCTGCTTGAATGTATGATGGTCGCTATTTCCTCATTAAGACATCATTTGTTACATAATAACACATAGGGATGCATTCATTCTCTTTCTCTGTATATGCCTTTTGATACAACTGTTTTAAATTTTCATCTTTCTTCTGTAACTCAATAAGCAGAGCAGGGCTAAAGATACTTGCATGTTTACCTATTTGATCCTGTTCTCTCCCACTTATCTGATCAAACAAATCTCTGATAAAGCCACATCAGCTTACTTATCTGTGCCTTTTGATCCTTCCTGTTTCAGTTTGTGCTTCTGTGATCTTGTTACTACACAATCCGGGGAAGTTCCCAAATAAGACTCCTGCTGTGCTTCAGTTGCTTGAGTCTCCACTGGCTTTTCAACTAGAGTAGGTAGCACGCCTCCCGGTGAATCAGCTGTATCATTTGCAAGGACAAATTGTATTCCTGAAGCTGAGAGTTTGTCCTACCACAAACTTTCCACTTTTCTCTAGACTCTCTAGCCTCACTTTACATAATTGAGCATTTTTTGTCTCACCATAGATTTCCGTTATAAGTACCTTTTCTGGGATTAATCCTTCAGGAGTACGTATCTCCTCATTCTTCAGCATCACTGAGCGGATCCTGTACTCCTTAAGAATGTAACCTCCTTGCCTATTACTCCTGGTCTATGTGAATAAACTTTACCCTTGCATGTATATTTTTTAAGCAGACCTGACACTTTCTCCATAACCAACCTCTGATTCAGCTTTCTAGCTTCCATTGGGCTTTCTGTTACCATGCCAGCAAAACTTAAAGGCTTGTCCTGTTTTCCTACATCTGGCTTTCTTCTAGCCCATCAAGACTGTGACTCCATGTGGTCCACTTTATTACAATGAAAACACTAGAGCTTTTTAACTTCTTTGTCCCCTTCAAGGGTTTCTTTTTTACCCTGCGGTAAGTTCTTCTTATGATCTTCACTGAAATCTACCTTTCCACATGAGGATCTTTCTTTGCCCCAATTTCTAACCCTCATGGACTGAAATTGATTCTGGAAGCCAAATCAAGTTTTATGGACCACCTCATCATCATCAGCCACTACAGCTAACCTTACTGTTCCAAATCTTACTTCCTCGCTAAGGTTACCTTCAGCCTTTATCTCCAGCCTTTTAAGCTGATTTCCCTTTTCAAATTTCTGAAGTTCAAACGCTCTCTTTTTTTTCTCTCTCTTCTGCTGCTCTCCCTTTTTCCCTCTCTTCTGCTTTTAATCATAATTCAAACTGTTTCAATTCTGCTGGCCTTTCCTTATCTCTTGCCTCTAACCCATGTCGTTTCATTTGCAATTAACTTCTTGCCATCTCTATAGATCCTGATAGTGTTTCCAGCAAGTTTAAATGCTGAACTACTCTTGTAATTATCTCTCCTTTCCTCACAGAAGAAGGCAGCTCCAACCCCAGCTTGTCCCCCTAATTCCAGCAGCCTGGCCTTATTCACCTTTTGTAAGAATACTGAGTTCACCTCGTCCACTGCCACAATAATCTTGGCAACTGAAAAAGCCATTGCTATCCCAAGGTTGTCTACCCAATCAAACCAACAGCCGAAATAAAGACACTAGCACCTACCACTCACTGTTTAAAATCCTGCAAAGAGCCCCCAGTCTGTTACGGACTAGGCCAGACCATTCAAAACATTCTTAAGCAGGCAACCCAGACCATAACTTTGCTATTTGTTTCAGAACTTCTGAACTGAACAGCTCAGCTACAGAGCTGACCATGCCCCCTTGAGTTATCCAGGCTACTTCTGAAAACATAAAGGCTTTGACCTAATGTCTCATCTGTTTACGTTTAAACAAGAAGGCCTTTCATCTCTGTACTAAACTAGTCGATGCGGAGCCTGAGTGGTTTATGACCCCTCTAAAAAAAACACAGTATCCTTGAGAAAAGGAACAGCTTTTAGACAAAAAGGACAAGCTTTGTGACAGTAGTGTCGTAAAAAATTGTGATACATTTCACTAACAGGATGGCTAAGACAGGATAAAGCTCTTTCCCACATCATTCTCGTCTGCACAGCTGCTCAAAGATCGAATTTATGTACCAACAGCCTTGATAACTTACTCTCCCATAATCTAACAAGGGAGACATTACTGAGCCTCTTTTTCACTTGTCCCCATGTTGTGAATATCTCCCTGAGTTCCATCGTTGAGTACAGTTAGGATGTGGTAGACATATTTTTGACCTCTCAAGTAATGCAGAGGTCAGGCAGGAGAATGGAGTTAAAACATCAGGTTAGCCTTGGACAGAGTGAATGGTGGAGCAGACTTATTGACTGGGTAACTTTCTCTTCTTGTTTCTCACATTCTAGGTCATAGGCTGATGAAATGAGTGGACAAATAACAGCTGAAATATAAGCAGGAAAGTGAAAGGTGTTTAGAGTTTCTGTAGCTAACATTTTTTTAATCATAAAATCCCTACAGTGCAGAAAGAGGTCATTTGGCCAATCGAGCCTGCACCAACACTGAGAAGAGCATCCCACCCAGATCATGGCCCTGCATTTACCATGGTTAATCCACCTAGCCTGCACATCCCTGACACAACAGGGCAATCTATCACAGCCAATTCCCCCCGTCTGCATTGTGGGAATTTGGACTGTGGGAGGAAACTGCAGCACCCAGTGGAAACGCACACAGAAATGAGGAACACATGCAAATTCCACAGCAATAGTCACCCGAGGCTGGAATCAAACCTGGATCCCAGGTATTGTGAAGGCAGCACTCCTAATCAGTGAGCCACCATGCTATCATAAAATTCATTCAAAATTCCCACTGATCATGTCACTACCTAAGTCGGAGCCATTACTGCTTAACAGAGTTCAATCGGAAACTTTCACATTCTTAAACAAAAACAAAATTACCAGTGTATCAAAAATAATTAAACAAACAAAGATCTATTAATTTAATGCTTTTAGCTTATGTAGCTTAAGGATTTATCTCGTAAACTCAGTTCTACATATTTTCATTGCTCCCTGGCCCCCACCCCATCAAAAATTTCTTAAGCAAGCCAAATCTATGAAAATTCATCAAGTTTTAGGGTGGCGTGCCAGGGACTCAGGTTCGATTCCAACTTTGGGTGACTGTCTGTGTAAGGTTTGCACATTCTCCATGTGTCCGTTTCCTCCTGGTGCTTCGGTTCACTTTCATACTCCAAAGATGTACTGGTTAAGTGCATTGGCCATGCTAAATTGCCCATAGTCTCCAGGGATTGCAAGCTAGGTGTGGATTAGCCATGGGAAATATAGGGTTAGTGGCTAGGTGGATCAGTCTGGGTGGGATGCTCTTTGGAGTGTTGGTGTGGAATTGTTGGGCTGAATGGCCTGCTTCCACACTGGAGGGATTCTATGATGTTGCTAGAGCTAATGTAAAGGATGAATCATAATTCTCCAGAACACGCTCTGATTCTTTTCATTCCTATAGCTATATTCGAAGGAAAAAGTTTAAAGTTCCTTGCATTAGATTTGTGCTTAGGAAATCTTTATTTTTATCTTAACCAACACTACTACTTTGGATACCAAACATTTAAATATATGTCTTTCGGATAAACTTAAAGTCATATTCCAAAACATATGAATCATAACCTAGATATCCACAACAGTTCATGTTTCAAAATGTTTGCTGCACTAAATGACAAAAGTACTCTTGACCAAACAGTATTTATTCTTTGAAGCAATTTATACTTTAAACACCGGCACTTCACCAAGCAGTAACTTCAAGTGATATATCCAAGTGTTTTTGCTCAATTTATAAATATTCCTAAATCTACCACCAGTAGATTGGATGTTTCTTCATCCTTCTGACCATATCAGAACAAATCCTTCAGGATTCTACGTCTTTGGAATGAGTCTCTTTGACTAGAGACAGACTCCCTTCTGCATCTCGCCATGGTATCCAAAACAGCGTCCTCCCTTCACTGACTGCTATCTCCAAACTGCTATCTTTCTGGTATATATTGATTTATAGAAAAGATTGTAACCTAATCTCATCAAAAACAAAGAACTGCGGATACTGGGAATCTTAAATTGCTGGAAAAACTCAGTAAGGTTAACATTTTGGGTCTAGTGACCCTGCTTCAGAATTCAGGGAAAGTAAAGGTTGTCGAATGAAATGTAACCAGAGGAAGGACAGCTCTCTGAACCAGCATTTATTTTTAGGAACAGTTATGGTCCAATGTTTGTGTCCCTCCCTCTAAGCCAGAAGGCCTGGGTTTAAGGTGACAGATTTAAAAGGTACCTGAGGGACAAATTTTTTATACAGAGGGCGGTGCGTATATGGAACAAACTGCCAAAGGAATTTGTAGAGGTGGATACAGTTACAAAGTTTAAAAGGCATGGTACGTGGACAGGAAAGATTTAGAGGGCTATGGGCCAAATGCAGGCCTTCTATTCTCCAAAAGAGTTAAAATTCTGGCAAGTGTGCAACTTTAAAAGTGAAGTTAGTTGATAGCGAGCAGTGTAGACATTTTTAACTGTTTCATGTGTGAAGTGTTGTTGTGTGAATGGTCACATTCTTATGTTCCTGACACTTATGGCACCTCTATCACATATTCTCATTTCTGTTGGCTGTAAATTCTGCTATTTATTGTCATGGCAATTGGTCTGAAAGAGAAGTGACCTTGGCACTTCTTTCAAACTTCAATTTAATAGGACATTCATTACTTAAGCAAATTCTCTGAGAAAAAATAGTTGGGACCATCTATTTTCCTTATGAATGTCTTAGTTATCTTTTCTAATATAGCTGGTTCTACCATATTGAGCTTTTAGACTATATAACCTCCTCCTCTTCTGCATCTTTGTAATTGTGTTCTACTTAAGCACATAGGATTGGGATTTTCAGACAGTGCTGGATCTTAAGAGCTGTTGCAACCAAGAAATCCAATCTTGTGTTCTAGATGATGCAACTTCAACTTTCAATCTGCTAAGAAGGTTTTTTTTTCATTTCTTCTCATTGTGCTGATTAATCTTATTCTTGTAATGTTATTTTAAATATGTATCATCACAATAATATATTGATACTTGAGCTTGTGTTTTATATTTGTCAATACTATTTTAAATTCAATTACTATATATGCTGCTTAACTGTGTGCAGCATTCCTTTTATTTGCCAATTTTAAAATATTCTGTACATATTACTGTATGACCTTTTTCAACAAAGCCTTAAATTTATGGCTGGCTCATTTGACTGATCCTTTGTAAAACAATATCTCTGTTCTACTTCCTGTCTTTACCTACTTTTTAGGGCCCTCCATCTTTTTCACTAATCATTAGAACCTGCTGACTCTAGAGATTTCCTGTAGCCAAGATGGGAGTTTTCTGCTTCTTCTTGGACTGAATGGATTTTATGCTGCCTTTCAGGATGTAAAACACCAAATACTTTCTTCTACATAAATATTTAAACTAAGTTTCCCTGGCTACACCCCTTTTTAAATCTTTTTGCCAAAAATGTGGCTTAATTATTGAGTTCTGGTCTGTTTAATTTTTAACTTTTCCTGACTTCTTCTGCTAAATTCTTTCATGAGGTTTTTATTCTAAAATTGCACATTTTCAACTTAAATAAATTCTGGGGTCTTCTTATGTGTAACCTTGATATAAATTTCTTTTCTGACCCTATGCACTTGCATGTCATGGAGCCTAATGTCAATGGCTGCGATGCTCATTCTGAGAGATGAGAACTCTCTTTTATACTCCCTTGCCTTCCTTTTCTGAACCATTTTTGCTTCATTTGCACCATTTTTCATCAAGTTATTCACTTTTCCTTTAGGGCTTTCAAACTTTAACTTATGGAACCTTCTATAGCTTCCACCAAATCTTCCTTTGCTAATGCCTTTGTCTAAATGTGGCTGGCTTTTCTCTCTCCTGGTCCATGACTTCTTACTAGCTTCTGAATGATGTCCTGCCTTTGGTGTAATGAGTTTGCTTTTTTTATGGCTTCCACAACTGCTGCTGTCCCTCAGGTTTCAGCTGCTGACTGACTGTCTAGCTCTTCTTAAAGCAGTGATGCTCTTAAAGTGGGAAAACCTTTTGCTTAATTTTTTTTGTTTCATCTGAACTTTCTGGATTTGTTCTCCTTGTGGTGTGGAGGTCAGAGCCACACTGCTGCAACCATGTGATATTTAGTTTGGGATTATGTTCAGCATGGACTGGCTGGGCCGAAGGGTCTGTCTCCGTGCTGTATGATTCTATGACTCTAAGATTCTATGAGTCTTTGACCACTCCTGGTTCCTGTGGTACTTTCCACTTCTACCTCTACTGTCACCAATCCTTTTTTTTGTTTTGTGTTGAGCCTGTCTAATGACTATTGGAAGAGGATACACCACTATTGAGTATCTACAAAAGAGACATTGTTGTTTGATAACAAGAATGCTTATTGCATGATAACAATAAGTATAATAGCATTTAGACTGGCATATTTGCTAGGACTTTAGGAAGATGCTACAGGTGCATCAACCTTCACAGCCACTGACTGCTCCCCTTGCGCTACATTGAGCCTGCAGGTACCATTCCAAGACGTGGAGATTTTGTGAGCTCATCCTGCTCCTGAATTGGGTGGAGGTTTTCGTATGTGTACATTATGGGTGTTGCCCTTAAAAAGCTTAATCTTTCAGGCTTCTAGGTGCTTTGTATGAATGCGACTCCATTTACTAGGGAGTGTGGTTGTCAGTGTGCAAATTGCACATCAAAAGTTTTGCTGTTTTAAATTAACAAAGACACAGATTGACTCAATCCCTGATGAGTGGCTAGTTATTAAACTGTTGTGATTAATATGACAGAGGCACTAGATAATCTCTTGGAAGACCTGGCTGGCTAACTGCTCCTGTTGAGAGTTTTCTCTTTCCCTCTATGAGCAGGTTATCAACTCCTTTGCTGCATCTTCCCCTCATTCCTGACGGGAGATGGTAACTAGTGACAGTGACTGGGACTGGCTGATCTGAACAGAACTCTTGAAATCACCAGTAAGGCCTTTGCCATGAGTAGCTCCTGTTGATTTTCATCAACTTTAATCCCCGTCAAGCACTTTTACAGAGCCAATTAATCAGCAACTAACTGGAAAATTGTTTATAAACCTTTTAAATAGTGTTGATGGAGTCTCTTTCCTGCTGTTGAACAGATGTTCAACTGTGCATGATTAAGTGACAGTGTTAGCTGGAGCAGCAAGGTCAAAAAAACAGCAACATTACTGTCAAATCAGCATGATGCACTGACTGATGTTACAATCTGCCTGCTCTTCATACTTCTGGTGCATACTTTTAACAGTCACACTTATGTTATAAGCAAACTGGCATTCAGCACGGACTGCACTGGAAGTGTGCAAATGTGGAACAGATTCAATTGACTTTCGAAAAATACCCATGGAGCTATACAGTCAACTTTTGCAACCATTGAGAAATGCCAACGAGTGATGCCAAATCTATATGATACTCAGCGTGGCCCAAGCTAGTGTATTTTGCCAAATCTAAGCACCAGACTTTAGGAAAGATATGAAGGCTTTGAAAAGGGTGCAAAAAAAATTTACTATGTTAGTTCAGAAATGAAAAATAACAGATGAGAATCTGGGGATAATGTTCTTAGATCAGCTATGATAGAGGCTATTAAAATCATGAAGGGTTTGGAAAGCAAAAGAGGAACTGTTTCAAATGACTAAAGTATCAATAAAAAAAGGACACATGAGGAAAAATCTTTTTCAATAACAATTGGTTAAGAATGAGAATGCAATGCTTGATAAAATGGTGCGTACAGATTCAATAGCAACCTTCAAAAGAGAATTGCATAAAGACTTGAATGAGGAAAAAAAAGTTACAGGGATGCAGGGAGAAAATGAAGGAGTAATATTAACTTCATTGCTCTTTGGAAGAGCTGACACAGACTCGATGGACCAAATGGCCTCCTTCTGTATTACACTGTTTATTATATGATAAGCGTTGCTAATAATTTCCAGGATTTAAAAACTAATCTCCAAGACACTGCTGTAAGCAACCAAGAAGAACAATTACAAAAGCATTAAAATAATGTGCTTTTTACATTAGATTAACAAATGCGTGATGAAAAGTTTAGGGGACAGTGTGCCGTGGCAACGAACACTTCAAGCAACTAGTGATGAAGGTGGTGCGTGAAATCCTAGTTTTGGGGAGGATAGCTTTGGTCAATTGAAGCCATATAAAATTAATAGGATAGCTGAACATAAAGATTAATTTAGATAAATGTGAGGTGCTGCATTTTGGGAAGGCAAATCAGGGCAGGACTTACACACTTAATGGTAAGATCCTAGGGAGTATTGCCAGACAAAGAGACTTTAGGATGTAAGTTCATACTTTCTTGAAAGCAGAGTTGCAGGTAGATAGGATAGTGCAGAAAGCATTTGTTATGTTTGCCTTTATTGGTCAGTGCATTTTGTACACCCTCTAGTTTTGGACTCCCCCACCCCAGGGAAAATACCTTCTCTATTTACCCTAACCATGCCCCTCATAATTTTATAAACCTCTGTACGTACACCCCTCAGCCTCTGATGCTCCAGGGAAAACAGCCCCAGCTATTCAGCCTCTCCCTATAGCTCAAACCCTCCAGTCCTAGCAACATCCTTGTAAATCTTTTATGAACCCTCTCATGTTTCACAACATCCTTCCTGTAGGAGGGAGACCAGAATTGTACACAATATTCCAAAAGCGGCCTAACCAATGCCCTGTACAGCTGCAACATAACCTCCCAGCTCCTATACTCAATGCACTGACCAATAAAGGTAAAACATACCAAATGCCTTCTTCACTATCCTGTCAACCTGAAGCTCCATTTTCAAAAGCACTCCAAGATCTCTTTGTTCAGCAACACTCCCCAAGACCTTATAAGTGGAAATGTACTACCCTGATTTGCCTTTCCAAAATGCAGCATCTCATATTTATCTAAATTAAATCCCATCTGCCACTCTTCGGCCCATTGGCCCATCTGATCAAGATTATGTTGTACTTTGAGGTAACCTTCTTCATTGTCCACTATACCTCCAATTTTGGTGTCAGAGGGGAAAGGTTTAAAAGGGACCTAAGGAACAACTTTTTCAAGCAGTGGGTGGTATGCTTATGGAATGAGCTGCAAGAGAAAACGATGGAAGTTGGTACAATTACAACATTTGAAAGGCACCTCGATGGGTATATGAATATAAGGGTTTGGAGGGCTATGGGCCAAATTATTGCAAATGGGACCAGATTAATTTAGGTTATTGGTTGGCATGGACGAGTTGGGCTGAAAGATCTGTGTATATGCTAGGCATCTCTATGACTCTATGACTATGTTTAGGCCTATAATGGTCTTGATAGGAACAGACTATTTTCCATTAGGTGTTGCAATGGAGTCTTGTCACATCACTACCTCCTGGGCAAATTGAATTATACACTGATCCCCAGAGAACCAATCCAGTTGCTGTAAAACCTTGGGTAAGTGTCCCTGTGAACATTCCCTATCTCCTCTTTCCATTCTCTTCCCAAAGGTAGATTCCTAGAAGGAAACCCAATCAGAAATCGCTGCAATGCCTTTACAATTCCAAATCTTTCTGTGCTCCCAAAGTATTGAGAGGAAATACAACCTGCTCCCCAAAATATTTTTCCTGGAGCTCAATACAGTTTTAGCTGATAGCAAATGATGATCCATTTGAAACGTGTTTAATGTGGTCAACTGATGTTTAGTAGATAAGAACAGGATACAGCAATTCATTGGTAGTAAGGGCAGAAAATTACATTGCCAATAAAGTGGCATCATTTCAACCCGGATGTCCTGAATATTAAATGATCTGGATGAAAGAGTGGTGAGCTGCAAGGCTGACCTTGATTGTGGCATCCGGTGCATTATAGCCCAGCCCACTATCTTTCATTCATGGCTCTGTTTCAGAAAGTGTTAAAACTAATTTTATTTGAAATATATGCCAAAGAAATCACTGTCCCATGAATTATTCAGAAATAGACTTAAAGTCTACTTTATTAAATGTCAAAAAATAATGTACTGTACAATGTTTTGTCAATTGTAAGTACTTCAGTAAATGAACCTATGAGGTATAAGAGAAAGTCGAAATCAAATATCCACTGGGTCCTTTGCTCAACGATTTTTTCTTGTTCTATAAGAGCTTGCGTGCAGTTTTTTTTAATGTTTTCATTGATGTCAAGATCCTGGTATAAAACATGATAAGCACTGCTCTAATTTACTCCAGAGTCTCCAGCGTCTTCCTGGGCTGAATGCTTCAGCTACTGACATCGCTGTAGGACTGTTTACTCTATGCCTTATTTCACCTTTATCTTAGATGTCCCAGGATGTCAAAGGCTGTGAATTTAATATTGATATGATAAAGTACTTTTACTGTAATATGTCAGATCAAATTAGCTTCAACCACAAGGAAGCCCAAGCACTGAGCTGGGTTTGCACGCAATGTGGCTCTTCAGCTCTCCAAGAGCTCTCTGCTTAAACAAATGCTTTATTTATTAGAGTGACAGTCTGCTGTGAAAGCAGGGACAGCACACAGCCCCCAGCTATCTTTATGTCTTGTATACACAGTGCCAGTGTCCTGTGTATACATTAGGTTTGAAGATGTAAGTGGATCAGAGAGACATATCATTTGCTGGTATGTAAACAGACAGATGAGTTTATAGATCGCATTAAACCCCAGTGGCTGTAAATAGAGGAGAGAAAGATGTGTCTTTCTGTGATCCTTCATTTCCTCCCCCTGCCCCCTACTCTTTATTTTAACTGAATAGCAAGTTGAGAAGTCAGCATAGAGTCAGCAGTACAAAGTCTGGCTAAGGTAACTGACTTCTGCTGCTTATGCAGAAGGGAGAAAACCTAAAGTGGGAGAAACACAACATTGTTTTACAGCCATTTTGCAATCAGAAAATAATTTTCTTGCTACCTGCATAAGATGGGCTTTTACATTATTGAAATCAAACTTGTCTACCCTCTCCCTCACATACACTTTCACTCATCGTCACACAACAGTTCCTTTCTGTCCAGCCTTTCTGAATACCAGAATTTTCTTTTAAATTCAATCCATATCCAAACGCCAAACAGATTGGAGAAATGAAAACTCTTTCAATGATCACCTGTAGGAGATCTGTTTATACAAAAAACTTCAAGAATATGTAAATGAATGCTTGAGATGTAGTGAGATTGGAAAACATACAGATGGGAATGACACTGTAAAGTAGAAATGTTTATTAATATGTTACAAAGGTTTCTTCAGAATTTAAACATCGAATTGAAGGAAAAATAAAAAATGGGCTGTCGATGCAATTTGAGTAACAGTCGCATCTGAGATGTCAGCATTAATCAAGAGATTTCACTAAAAAAAGGCAAATAAAGCTGCAGACTTCAGTTTAAATGTTCAACTATGGTTTTGCAAAAATAAACTTTCTTCAACAATATAAACTTAGCTGAAGCTTGCAGCTATATCAGATTAATTATCTGTTCACTTTTGTTAGAAGGTTTACCCAGTCGTGGCTGAAATATAAAAATCCTCATTAATATGGATGGTATTTATGCAAGCAGCTGGCAGCTTGATGCATTAGTATACTGTAACACAGTTAGGCCATTATTCCCTGCAAGGTAAACTCGCAAACACTTTGGGTCATTTTAAAGGCTGGGTCAAAAATACAAGGAGAAATTTTAATGTTGTCTGTCTGGTGGAAGCCAGCCAGATATACCGTTAAGTTGGTTAAATCACTTGCCTGACAATGTCAATCCTGCTGTCTTTAAATTTAACCTGTTCTTCTTACTAAATGGTGACCTATTTTAATAAGTGGTAACTGAAGGTGGTGGTGCTACTTTCAGCACACAGAGAAATGTCCAATTGTATCATCATTCTCAACTGCCATTTTAGTGGAATTTATTGGAGTAAAGCTGATGACATCAATCCCGATTCAGAAGAATAAAATCACAGAATGGTTATGGTACAGAAGGAGGCCATGCAGCATGTTAAGGTTACAATTAGCTACATTCCTATTAAATTATGGAAAACGATCAAGGCGCTGCTGAATGGCTGCTGCAGCTCCTTGATCATATGTTCTAATGTTCATGTCTTCACTGATCCTCTGAAGAAGCAATTCACCTGGTGACACTCCCTTACCTTTACCTCAGGGTCCAGCAAATTTGCCTTTTCAGAGAGTGATCCAATGTTTGAAAACCGTGAATCAATCAGCTTCCATCAAACTCTCAGGCATTGATCTCCTAACTACTGCTGTGTGAAAATAATTTTTCCTCATGCCACTATTAATTCTTTTGGTGATTAACTTACATCTGTGTGCCCCATGCCCCTCAACCTTTTCACCAGTGGGAACAGTTATTCCCTGCACAGTCTGTCCTGATCCCTCATGGGTTTGAATGCCTCTGTCAAATCTTGGCTCTCTCTTCTCCAGAATGAACAGTCTCAGCTTCTTCAATCTAGCTACATAACCAAAGTTCCTCACTTCTGGAAGAGTTCTTGTGTATCTTTTCTGGATTCCCTCTAATGCCTTCACATTCAAAGGGTGGTGACCAGAACGGATGTGGTTTATAGAGGTTTATAGAGGAGGTCTATACAAGGAAAATATGTTTTCTTGAATTTTACTAACATTTTGAAGAAAAATCATACCACACTCAAACACTAATGCTGTTTCTCTTCTGACAGAAGTTGCCAGAACTGCTGAGTTTTTCCAGCCATTCATTTCTGTGTTTCAGATTTCCATCTTCCATTGCATTTTAGTTTTATATGACATTAGATGAAGACATGCTGAGAATGCATGATTTCAATGTAAGATTGCTGTACAGTAGCCGGATGCTGGTTGATCCCTGCTAGTCCTGCAATGGAACCTAAGATATTGGCTCACAGATGCTGCACTATGATTGGGTCCACAAGTGCTGACATGGAGTTGGCCACTATTTCTAATTTCTGCCCAAAGCTCTGTGCCAAATCTGTCTGTGCTCTTTGACAATAGCTTTTTGCTAAAACTTCAAAATAGTAATCATTTCTGCATGTGCACACACAGCTTTCAACTCTCAGTCCTCAGAGCAGAGCTCATGTGTGACCTCCCACTCTAGTGAGCTGGTATCTGTGTATCCTTATCCACTGCCCAAGCTGCTGGTCAATTTGTGGAATATCACAATTCTTCGGATACGTTTTGCTCATCACAAATTGCTGGACAATCTACACATGAACAACAGCGAGTCATTTTGTGGCAACAAAACCCAACACAATCAATTTGGTGGGGGAGATTATTTTCCTTCACATTCTCTTCCATAATCAACAACTTTCCCTTTAAGTCATTTGTGCCCCCCCCCCCACCACATATTCAGCATTGCATTTGTAGGATTAACTATCATTGAAAAACAATCAACCATTGACGAGCTGCTTCACTGAATGAGACATTAAAGTTAACTAGATTGAAACAGATGCGTTTTAGACAGAGGTTAGGAAGAACCTGTTTACTTCATTTCCATGCACAATATTAGTCCATCATTTAAACTGTAAGTTCATTGTCCCTTTTTTCCTGTAATTTTAATAACAACAGACCTGGATTTATATAGCACCTTTAACATAATAAAATGGTCCATAGATCATTAAGTAAACACCAATTGAAACATATTGAAGAACACAGAGGCCTCTCACCAAGGCAAAAAGATAAGAATTTTTTTTGTGAAAGACTGAGAAAAATATCTGAAAGCCCAGTCAGGTTTGCTCGTAAAGGAACAGCTGCTTTATGCAAAGTAATGGAAAATAATCATTATTCAGAACCCACCTCCAGATCATTCGAACATGTTCTCATCCAGCACTTGTGCAAAAAATCTTTGAGACCAGAATTGTAATCACATAGTCTACTGACATAGAACTCACAATAAAAGAATTAAATTATTCAAATTAAGTTGTGACCCTGTTTTTAAGAAGAATCCATAGACTGTTGGCAGGAAATAACAGACTTAAATGTTTTTAGCATAATTATACTAAAGCTCAATCAAATCAAACTGCTGGTTATCCCGCTTCTGTGATAAGGCAGATGAAGGATTCGATTAGCTTTCTGTCCTCACACTGCACAGTGCACCAACCTGTCCAAGTTTAACAAGAAGGGAACTGGGTGACTAGACTCTCATACGCCCAGCACATAATCAGTCAACTGTCCCCTAATGTGGGTAACAGCTGGGATTGGGCTTTCAAGCAGGAGACTGACAAGGGAGTTCAGGTGTGAACAATCCTGCTTTTGCTACTTCCGCAAAGAAAGTAACTTCAATAATAGCAAAATACTGTGAATGCTGTAAATCTGAAGCAAACACAGAGAACGCTGGAGAAACTTAGCAGGTTTGGTAGTATCTGGGAAGAGAGAAACAGAGTTGATGTTTGGAGTCCATACTATTTTTCAGAACTGGCGGGGGAAGGTGAAAGGGTTTGTGTGATGGAAAAAGGAAGTGAGCATGGAGGTGAAGTCAGTGAAAGAGAATTAGATTCTCTACAGTATGGAAACAGGCCTTTTGGCCCAACAAGTCCCCATCGACCCTCCAATGAGTAATCCACCCAGACCCATTCACCTACCCTATATTTACCCCTGATTAATGTACCTAATACTATAGGAAATTTAGAATGGCCAATTCACCTAACCTGCACATCTTTGAATTGTGGGAGACATGGGAAGAATGTGTAAACTCCACACGGACAGTTGCCTGAAGCAGGAATCAAACCTGGATTTGCTAGTCACTGTGCTGCCCACAGTGTTCAGTATCATGTCATGCTCAAAATTCACTGGGTTGAGTACATTTTTTTATATATGAGGTACCCCCTTCCCTTCAAAATGACTCTTCTGAAGAAGAGTATACCAGACTGGAAATATTAACTCCAGTTATCTCTTCACAAATGCTGCCAGACTTCCTGTTGAGTTTCTCCAGTATTCTCTGTACTTAGGTCATGTATTATCAGATGGCTGCTGTCTTGTCTCACTGGACCAATGTACAAAAGAGTCAGTGGGGTGTTCCAGCAATCTAGCAATCATTGGAGCATCACACTGTGTGAGCAGCAGTGCTCTCATGGTATACAAACCTGCTGTACCCTCTCAGGGCAACAACATTCATCCTCCCACCTGCTTTTCCACCAGGACCCCTGTTTTGACATGACAGCACCTGCCAACCAGCAGTTGAAACTGCTGCATCTTATGTCACGGTGCTGCAGTGTAAGACTGGACTTTCTAGCCTCAGAGCTACTTAATGTCATCCTCCATCTACAGGGTCTCCACTGAAAGTCAGCAGAGTTCAAACAGCCAGGCTGAAGCCAAAGGGGAGCACAGTGTAGCAGCACTAGGACAGGCAAAGTCATTGCCTGCAGGCATTAAGGAAATTCATAAAAGTGATTAGGTGGCCTTTACGTATTGGATGGTGGGATTGGTTGGATTTCTACAGAAGGTTTGGTATGCTCATTTGGTTGTTGTATTTTTTATATTTCAATATTCTGGTTAGAGGGAAGGTAAGCTGGCTGACATGCTAAATGTGGATTGAGATGATCTTAGTGGTGTCTCCTTCAAATGAGCTAATCACAGACAGTCCAGGCTGAATGAGGATGTAATCATGGTTTCCTTCTGCGACAGTCTGCCATACAATTTGCAGCAGTTGCTGTGTTCTCATGCTGACAAGGATGGTCAGCGTGTAGTAGACCAACCCAAAGCCCAATGTTCTCTGTGTTGATTACTTAGGATTCTACCAGAATGATTCAGGCAAAGGAGACATTGCTAAGGCACCCCATTGGTGTGCCTGTTCCCATTTTGTGTATAACAGAATAGCTATTGTTACTGGGATGCTGCCCATCTATATATGGATTACACACCAGAATCAAGAATTCTATGGTCAGTGGATAGCCCTTGTTACCATTTATAAATCTCAGGTTAATGGTAGTTTGCATGAAGTTGATACTGTAGACTGGTGAAGAATATCACCGTGGGCGGCACGGTGGCACAGTGGTTAGCACTGCTACCTCACAGCGCCTGAGACCCGGGTTCAATTCCCGCCTCAGGCGACTGACTGTGTGGAGTTTGCACGTTCTCCCCGTGTCTGCGTGGGTTTCCTCCGGGTGCTCCGGTTTCCTCCCACAGTCCAAAGATGTGCCATGCTAAATTGCCCATAGTGTTAGGTAAGGGGTAAATGTAGATGTAGGGGTATGGGTGGGTTACGCTTCGGCGGGGCGGTGTAGACTTGTTGGGCCGAAGGGCCTGTTTCCACACTGTAAGTAATCTAATCTAAAAAAAATAGGCATCACGACTGCTTCCCATTGACTAATATGATGCACATGATATGGTCAAGTGTTACCTGGGAATGGAGAGAGTGGAATCATAGGAAGGGCCTCTTCCTTTTCCTGGATGCATATTCGTCTGCGCATTGTTAGGAGACTGTGCTATCTGGATTACGGAGGTCAAAAATATTACTGCTGCCATAAAATCTGCAGTAAGGGCATCATACTCTACCACTCACTTGCTAATGCCAGGAGAATGCATACACATTGTGGATGATACTTTGAGCACTTTATATTTGAGTTTACCAATATAAATTTCATCAATTGTTTCTCATAACTCCCACCACTGACACTGAGACAAGGCTTGGGAATCCTTCTTGCAGTACTTCTACTCGGTTGGCTCTCTTCATTCTTGATTATTAGAGTTGGAAGCAATAATCGAAATACAATCTAATTCGAACATTTACACAAAGGCTACCACTTTCTTGACTTATGCGCTACTGATTTAGTAATGTGACTCAAACTCATGTCAACTTTGTTGAATCCTGTCCTGCATTGGTGGAAATTTGTAGAGTCAAGTTTATTAAGGAACCTAGGTAGTTTTCAGAATCATCATTTATAGAAACATAAGAGCACGCAAAGACTAGTCAGCCACCTCAAAACTGCTCTGTCATTCCCAATCATGGCTTATCATCAAGCTCAATGCAATTTTCCCATTTTATCCACATATCTAGAAAGCTAAAAATTTCTGGTTTGAACTTACTCAAGTACTGAACCTCCACTCCCCTCCAGGTTAGAGAATTCCAAAGATTCACTATCCTGTTAATGAAGAGAGAGCTCCTCATTCCAGTCAAAAATGGCTTTCTGAAATTTCTGGGGCATTTTCCCATGATTCAGGTCCTCCCAACCAGAAGAAACATTTTTCCTATATCCAACCAATCATGCTTTAAGAATTTTGTATGTTTCAAGGAGATTTTATCTCATTGCTCTAAACTGTAGAGAATATAGCCCCAGTCTCCTCACTCTCTACTTGTAGAACAATCCCTTCATTTGAAAACCTAGGCGACTGAAGCTCTGATGCACCCACATTTGTGGTAACTACATTCTTCCTTAGGCAAGAGGACTAAAACTGTACACAGTACTAAGGGTGCAGTCTTATAAGGACCAATACAGTTGAAGCAAGACATCTTTACTCCTGAACTCAAATCCTCTTGCAATAAAGGCCTTCTTAATGACTTGCTGCACTTGCATATTAGATTTTGTGACCTATGAACAAGGACAGTGAGGTCCTTGAGCAATTTTCTTCAGCCTAACATTTACTGAACCCAAATATTGAAAGAGTTTGAAAAGGTATCCTAAAAATAGGCTGTTACACGTTCTTCTGTGGAAGGGAATATTCTGTATTTTAAAGCAAAATAGCATTAAATTTTACAAATTGCAAACTTAGAACACACATGGACAATTTCAACAGTGAATGTCCAAACAGAAGAACAGCAATCCAATCATATGTATTATCAAGACTCCATTAGTGACTCAGTGCATTCAACGGGTCCTGCCTTCCTGGATTATATCTTCTATTGAAAAGGCAAGACTGACAGCGACCTTTATGGACACTGAGTTGGTTTTGGTGTCTGGATAGGATTTTTGGATGTACTTTCAGAAATTCCAGTTGTATAAATATTTGCAGCTCAGATGTAACCAATGTTGACACCATTCTCAGAGCTATGCCCTAATCCTTAACTCCTGTGAAGACATTAAGTAAAAGTTTTATTGTGTCCTTGGTAGAATCCTCACAACCATTCTAAAAAAAGCACAGATTATGTCTGGTTCACATTAACACAATGATTAGCCATGATTTTGAGATCTAGAGCAGGACCATTGGGAGGAGCTGGGTGGATAAAATCAAAACTGCAACCTTCTGCTGACAAAGTATGCTCAACCCAACTTCATTATAACTTATTCTTTTTTCCGCCAGAAGAACAATTACAAAAGCATCATGAAGCATTCTATATCAAAGCATTGTCAACTCTAGGCTTATGTAATTGTTTAAGTCAAAATTCAAACTGACCCATAACAGGAGATTGGTACTTTCAGGACAGATCATAGACTTACTCAATTAGTGATAATCATCCCACCAGCATAAAGACATCGCAATGGCCAGAAGTCTAAAAGAAACAAGATTAATATCTCACCCCTAAATAGAAGAGAGAAACTTCAAGTACAGCTCAAGAACAATTTGGAAAACATTCATAGCACTAAATTCTAGAATAGTGATATCAAAAAAGAGCAACTGTGCAGGATATCTGTTTTCAGACAATTGGTTTGAGCATCGGCCAGGACTGCTTCAATAAGACTGATAATGAAATATGTGACCTCCTGGAACAAAGACAATCAACCCTTTGTTGTTTGATAGAACACTCCAAGGTCACAAGTTACAAAAGCAGAATTCCAACTGCTCAAAATTGATGCCAAAGAAACATCCAGAAGACATAAGAGATGTGGTAGAAATAGAAAACCAGATCTAATAACATTCTGACCATTGTGATGTAAGAAGCCTTTTTTTGAAGCTAAGGCCTTAACCATTATCATACATAATCTGCAGTTTGCAGATCATTGTACTGTCATTGCCGTTAGATCATTACTCCTCCCTGACAATAAGTTTTCCTTGTTCTTTTAGATTTCTAGATTTTCCAGTCTGCTCCAACCTTAATCTGGTGGCAGATGCATTAAATATGATCCGTTCCTCTTTTTCACAAGATCCATTGTATTATGTTGTATTAAAATAGCTGCTGCCAGACTTGAAAGGAAAGGAATAGAGGGGAAAGTCCACAAACAAAAATAATCACAGAATTGTTACAGTCCAGAAGGAGGCCAAGTGGTTCATTGTGGATCTCTGAGCATTTTAATTTAGTGCCAATCTCCATCCTTTTCCTCATAACCCTGCAAATTGTTTCTGTTAAAATGACATTCACTGCCTTCTTGAATGTCTCAACTGAATCTGCACTTCACCACCCTGCTTGTGTGAAAAAGAATTTTCTCACCTCACATATGCTTCTTTTGCAAAACACTTTAAAACTGTGCCCTTTGGTGTTTGATCTGTTTATGAGCAGGAACAGTTTCTCCCTGTCTACCCAGTCCAGATTCCTCCTCCTACCGCACTCCTCTCCAAGAGAAACAGTCCCACCTTCACTATGTTCTTTATACCAAAATGCACACTTGGCCCTTCTCTGCATTGAATTCCATGTGCCACCTATCTGCCCACTCCACCCAAGTATCACTGTCCACCTCACAGTTTATAATTCTCCCAGCTTTGTTACCTCTTCAAAAAACTCCAGTAAGTTCAATACATACAACTTTCCCTTGATAAATCCATGCTGACTCTTTTGAATTAACTCACATTTTCCACATGGTTATTAATTTTGCCCCGAGTAGTTAATTCTGGAAGTTTCCTCACTTCCCATGTTAAACTGACTGATCTGTAATTGTTGGGCCAATCTTTATAGCCATTTTTAAAACCATAAGAAAAAGGAACAGGAGTGGACCCTATATTTGATAGGATCCAAAGCTTCCTCAGCTGTCACCATGGTCTGAACACCATTTAACTCCTGGGTTGGGACAGATGCAAAGTATCCACTTAACCCCTCACCATGTCTCTTCCCTTTATGCGTAATTGCTCTTTTTGGTGCCCAATTGGCTGTACACCTCCTTTGCCGCTCCTTTAATTATTTATGAGCTGATGGAAATCTTCAGGACTTCCCATTATGTCAGCTGACAATCTTTTTCAAACTCTTTTTCATTTCTCACATTTAGTATTTCACCTCCCATCTGAACCTTTGATTCCCTTTGATTCCCACTTGTGTTTTTAAGCTAACACCTGCAGTAAGTAGACTTTTTCGTCTTGAGCTTATTTCTCTCCCCTTTGTCACTAAAGGAGCTTTGGATTTGTTTGTTCAACCCTTCCTTTTTGAGAGAATCTACCTTGGCTGTGCCTGAGCCATCTCTTCTTTCAAGGTAGTCCATTGATCAGATACAGTTTTCCCCATCGACCTTTGGTTCCAATCTAGCTGGCCCATCTCTGTTCTCGCCCATGGAGATTGCTTGTCTGCCAGCTGATTATTCCTACATTGACCAATGTCATTTTCCCAAATCTAATTATACAACCATGATTGGCCCTCAAATTATTCCCCCAATGTCACTTCTTCCACTTGTCCAACCTCATTTTCATGAACCAGGTCAAAAGCACACCGTTTCTTATTGGACTGGACACATACTGCTGTAGGAAGTTCTCCTGAACACAATCTAGGAAGTCTTATGCCTCACTGCTCCTTACACTACCATGATCTCAGTCTATATATGGGTAATTAGAGTCCCTCATTATAACAATTTTGTGATGTTTAAACCTCTGTATAATTTCCTTGTAGATCATTTCCTCTACATCCTTCCTATTAGTTAGTGGTGTATAGGTTACACTGAGGAATGCAATTGTTCCCTTCTTGTTGCTTAGCTCCAACCTAATCAATTCTGGCCTTGGGCTCTCAGAAATATTGCTCAAGAACTGCTATGTGTTCCTTAACCAAAAATGCCACCCCTCCATTTGTTCCTTTCCTATCTTTTCTGAGCACCTTGTAACCAGGAATATTTAACACCCAGATCTCCCATTCCTTGAGCCAGGTCTCTATTGTGGACATAACATCATTATCACAAGGCATGCTATGCCTGAAAGTCTCCAATCTTGTTAACGATATTCGATGCATTCACATACGTGCAGTGCAACCCTGATTTAAGGTGCATTATTTTCTCCTTTATTCTGAGTCCACCTATTCATTTACTATTCTCCATTTTAGTGCTACCTGCTTTTTCCAGCAATTTGTTCTCTGTGACATTACTTTCTAGAATTCCTCCAGCTTCCACTGATTTAGTTCAGCTGAGTTAGTTTAAACCCTCCCTAGCAACATTAGCATACTGCTCCCAAGGAACGGGAGTCTCAGATACAGATTGTTAAAAGAAAAGATTTGCACATTATATGGAAATAGTTGGTGTGGGAATTTTATTTTACAATGTCGTGGAGATAGATTTAGATGAAGAAGGCCTTTTTAGCCACCCTGTGAAAACTGCATTCCTGTCTGATGATCTTTCCATGTATTCAACAGTCTTTGTGTGAGTAGTTTCATATCTTCAGTCCTCAACTCACCATTTACCAGATGCAAGATGAATCATTCTAGATGTTAGCAAAAAGAGCATCGCGCCCAAATATTGGACACTTTAAGAGAAAGTAAATCTGTGCAGTGTTGCTTCCAAATTCTTAGACACTTAAATATCTAGTCAGTGAAAAATTAGACTTGAAATTTAAAATCTGTTGGGACTGTTCAAATTTATCAAGCAATGCCTGACATAACTGACTTGGCATGTATAAATTACAGGCTGTATTTTGATAAAGTTGGCATTGATGCAATACATAAGGCTCTAAACTTTCACAATTCTTCTACAGCATTAGAAAAACACCCATTTGCAAGAAAAAAATTAAAGTCAATGTGACTATAATACGTGAATCAAATGTTAGAAGAAATTTCAGCAATTAATTAATTGCTTATAATTCTCTTAGTAAAAAAGCAACAGTCAACATGACTGTCAAATTCTTTCATGAAGATCAGAATCTGATATTCCTTCAACTGCTGTGAACATTAGATTATTTCATCAACAATGATAACATGCATTTTTGTGGAGTTCTTTAATGCAGAAAAGCATCACAATCACTTAATCAAATAATGTTGATGCCAAATGAAATGAGACATGGCTAAAATTTGATCTTAACGGTGGATATTTGAAGAGAACAGGAGAATTTAAGAACATTGACTGCAAGAAAACTAAAGGCAGAGCTAATAATGTTGGGGAGAAGGAGAGAGAGGAACAAGAAGCTATGAATCAGAAAGGCAGAGTTTAAGAAGCATGGTTTGTAGCACTGGACGAGATAATGCAGATAGTGAGGGGAAAGACACTATTTAAAGAAAGACAAAGTATTCTTTCTGTGTCCTGACTTTAACAGAACTGGCACAGGCAGACTAAGCCAGATGGCCACCTTCTGTGCTGTAAAATTCCATAATTCCATCATTCAGAAAGTAAATTAATTTTTTTTAGTATTTTCATTACAGCTGACAAGAATAGCGTTGGGAGTGAGAAATTTGATTTGCATCAAAATGGACAGAAAGTCAACAAAACAACGACATGCCGCTCCACGTTGGTTGAGGATCGATCTAATTTTGGTTTTGTCCTCAATTAAATGCTGCTGGCAAGCTTGGAGTGTCACCCACGTTCCCTGTTGCAGTTTATTTGGAAGGGCAGAATTTCAGCTGATCCCTACACTGAGTCCACAGACAGAGAAGGAGAAAGCGATCATGCTGGGGAAGGATTGGTAGTGTTGAGATGCTGATACTCTAAAAGTAGCTGGTTGGGTCTCTTTTAATTCAAACAAATATTTTCAAAGTCTTTTTTGACTGAGGTCGATAATCGCCTTAAAAATTGCTTTTTAGGACCCTCTAAGTTTGGTATAAAACATCAGATGAAAGGTTATAGAGATGAAACTTTAACATTCTTTCTTTCCACAGAATATGCCTACTTGCTGATATTTCCAGCAAATTTTGCCTTTATCTGCGATTTCCAGCATCCACTATTTTATTTTGTTAAGTTAAACATCATACAGCACCTGGTTATAGTTCAACAGGTTTATTTGGAAGCACTAGCTTTCAGAGCGCTGCTCCTTCATCAGGTAACTAGTGGGCAGGATCAAAAGATACAGAATTTATAGCAAAAGATCACAGTGTCATGCAATTAAAACAATATTTTGAACAGACCTAGATTGCTGTTAAGTATTTCATGTTTTAGAATGGGTTTTCACATTGGGGACTTCCAATGTCTTCCAAAGGTACACAAAGTGAACACACCTGATTTTCATATCGTGTCAGGCAATGGGACCCTGTGCGAGAACTTCTCTGGCTATGTCAAAGGCATCTTGAAACCTGTTGTACAGGGGACCCCCAGCTTCTGTAGTGACACTGCAGATTTCTTACAGAAACTCAGCACCCATGGACCAATCGAATCAGGAACATTCCTCGTCACAATGGACGTTTCAGCACTCTACACCAGCACCTCCCACAATGATGGCATCGTGGCAACAACCTCAGCACTCAATACCAACAACTGCCAATCTCTGAGCACCATCCTGCAACTCATCCAGTTCATCCTCGATCGCAACATTTTCACCTTTGACAACCAGTTCTACGTTCAGGCACACTGAACAGCCATGGAGTCCAACTTTGCACCCCCAATACGCCAACATTTTCATGCACAAGTTTGAACAAGACTTCTTTGCTGCACATGACCTCCAACCAACACTGTACAGCACGTATATTGATGACATTTTCTTCCTCTGGACCCATGGGAAGGAGTCACTGAAACAACTACACAGTGATATCAACATGTTTCATCCCACCATCGGACTTACCATGGACCCCTCTTTAGTATCTGTTTTATACTTGGACACATACATCTCCATCAAGGATGGGCATCTCTGTACCTCACTCTACTGCAAACCCATAGATAATCTCACAATGCTGCACTTCTCTAGCTTCCACCCTAAACATATTTAAGCAGCCGTCTTCTTTGGACAAGCCCTATGCATACATAGGATCTGTTCAGATGAGGAGGAACATGATGGACACCTGAAGGTGCTGAAGAATGCCTTCATAAGTACAGGGTATGATGCTCAACTTATTGATCGCCAGTTCTGATGTGCCACAGTGAGAAACCGAAATGACCTCCTCAGGAGACAGACACTGGATGCAATAGACACAGTACCCTTCATTGTCCAGTACTTCCCAGGAGCGGAGAAACTTCACAGCCTGCAACACATTATCACGAGGATGAGTACCTCACCAAGACCTTTGCTACACCTCCACTTCTCACCTTTAAACAAACACCAAATCTTAAACAGAATATTGTTCACAGCAAACTGCCGAACCTTCAGGACAACGTCAACCACAACATTGTACAACCCTGTCATAGCAACCACTGTAAGACATGTCAGTGTTGACATGGATACCATTATTACATGTGTGGACACACCCACCATGTATATGGCAGGTACTCATATGACTTGGCCAACGTTGTCTATCTCATATGCTGCAAGCAAGGGTGCCCCAAAGCATGGTACATTGGCAAGATCAAACAGACGTTATGACAACAGATGAATGGACACAGGACAACAATCACCAGGCAGGGGTGTGCCGTCCCAGTTGGGGAACACTTCAGCGGTCAGGGACATTCGGCCTCGGATCTTCGGGTGACCATCCTCCAAGGCGGACTTTGGGATATGCAACAATGCAGTTGGTATCCATGAGGATGGCCTCAACCAGGACCTTGGGTTCATGTCACACTACAGATGACCCCACCGTGCTATGCACTCTCTCTTTTTCACACACACACACACACACACACACACACACACACACACACACACAGTCTATGGGGTGAATTTGCATTTGCAGAATTGTATTTGCAGACCCTTTTTATTTTTGCTCAAAAAGCCCACAACCTGCAGGCAGTCAATCCATATAACATTTCCTTGGAAGTAGAGCCAGTCTGACTCAAGATTGGATACAGACAGATTCTAACCTCACACCTTTAATACATTGAGCTGAGATGTCACCTTTTTTTTTATATAAAACTTTAAGTTATCTCGAAAATGTGGCTTAAAGAAGTTCTGGGATTGACATATTAATGAACTGAAACCTGCAACCCATTCTAAAAGATGAAAGACTTAACAGCAATCTAGGTTTGTTCAATATATCATTTTAATTGCAAGACGTTGTGATATTTTTGCTCTCAAGTCTGTGTCTTATGATCCTGCCCCACTAGTTACCTGATGAAGGAGCAGCGCTCCTAACGCCTGTGCTTCCAAATTAACCTTTTGACCTTTTAACCTTTTGACCTTTTAACCTTTTGACGATGACCTGGTGTTGCGTGATTTGTAACTTTGTACACCCCAGTCCAACACCAGCAGCTTCACATCTTGTTTTGTAAAGCACTTGAGGTACAACCTTTGTACATCTGTATCTGAGTCTTCCTTCAAAATTCAAATCCCAACTTTCATATTACGACTCTGAACAACTGCTTTGGGCCAGAAGATCTCTGGATGAGTATTAATTGCTTAAACCAATTTGGGAGTTGAAATGTAAGGGCTAAGTCTGATTGTATGATATGCTAATGAGGCACATAATACATAATCGTAGGAATTACACTTTCTCAACCTTGCAGAGTAATGACAAACTGAGGCCATAGTGAGATGTTTCCTAAATAAAATTAATGTTCTCCTAACCTTAATGAATTCTGCAAACGTTCCTTAGTAGCACAAGAAGACCTAGAATATTATAGCATCATTATAGCAACTTATCCAATACCTCCTCCATATTAATCCTAAACCTTTTCGCTGACTGAGTTTCCTTCTTTGTCACCATTACCTGGGCAGCATCTAAGTTGTAGGTGAAGATAGATATAAAATATTCAGTTAACATCTAAGTCATGCTTCTCCATGTATCTTGTCTTTTTGGAATCTAATCAGTCCCTTCTCCTCCTTTTGCCAACTTTTTGCTACTGTGTACTGAAGTAGGGTCACTGGATCTGAAACATTAACACTGCTTTCTCTTCACAAATGCTGCCGGATGTGTTGAGTTTTTTTGGTGATTTCTGTTTTTGTTTCTGAATTCCAGCAACCACAGTTCATTCTAGGGTTTTTTTTGTGACTCGTGATTTTATAGAAGATGCTGAGACTTCCTTTCATGTTAGGTGCCAGCATTTTCCAAATCCTCCCTTGCTTCTCAACTTCAAATGTTGACCTCCTTCTGAACAGCCTGTATACAGCTTGGTTCTTAACGCAGATCATGATGCCTGTAATGAGCATATTTCTTTCTCTTGAACTAAATTTTTCTCCACGTTGTCATCCAAAGAGTTCCGGATTTGATTGTATTACCCTTCCGTTTGGAGTTAAGATACCTAGCCAGTGTCTTCTTTTTGAAGAGAGCTCATTATTCAGCAATTTCTGGCTCTAATCTATCTGGCCCCAGTTGTGTTCTTGTTCCACATAAAGTCTTATCTCTGTCAATTAATTATTCTTACTCTGAAATGATCATCCTAAACCCAATTACACACTGATCACTGTCCCCTAATTACACAGTGATCACTGCCCCCAATTATACACAGATCACTGCCCCCTAATTATACAGCGATCACTGTCCCCAAATTACACAGTGATCACTGCCCCCTAATTACACAGTGATCACTGCCCCCTAATTATACAGCGATCACTGTCCCCTAATTACACAGTGATCACTGCCCCCTAATTACACAGTGATCACTGCCCCCTAATTATACAGCGATCACTGTCCCCTAATTACACAGTGATCACTGCCCTCTAATTATACAGTGATCACTGCCCCCTAATTACACAGTGATCACTGCCCCCTAATTATACAGCGATCACTGTCCCCTAATTACACAGTGATCACTGCCCTCTAATTATACAGTGATCACTGCCCCCTAATTATACAGTGATCACTGTCCCCAAATTACACAGTGATCACTGCCCCCTAATTACACAGTGATCACTGCCCTCTAATTATACAGTGATCACTGCCCCCTAATTACACAGTGATCACTGCCCCCTAATTATACAGCGATCACTGTCCCCTAATTACACAGTGATCACTGCCCTCTAATTATACAGTGATCACTGTCCCCTAATTATACAGTGATCACTGCCCCCTAATTACACAGTGAACACTGCCACTGAATTACAAAGTGATCACTACCCCCAATTACACAGTGATCACTACCCGCTAATTATACAGTGATCACTGCCCCCTAAATACACAATGATCACTGCCCTCTAATTATACAGCAATCACTGCCACCTAATTATACAGTGATCACTGCCCTCTAATTATACAGTGGTCACTGCCCCCTAATTATACAGCGATCACTGTCCCCTAATTACACAGTGATCACGGCCCCCTAATTATACAGCGATCACTGCCCCCCAATTACACAGTGATCACTGCCCTCTAATTATACAGCGATCACTGCCACCTAATTATACAGTGATCACTGCCCCCTAATTACACAGTGATCACTGCCCCCTAATTATACAGCGATCACTGTCCCCTAATTACACAGTGATCACTGCCCTCTAATTATACAGCGATCACTGCCACCTAATTATACAGTGATCACTGCCCTCTAATTATACAGTGGTCACTGCCCCCTAATTATACAGCGATCACTGTCCCCTAATTACACAGTGATCACTGCCCCCTAATTATACAGCGATCACTGTCCCCTAATTACACAGTGATCACTGCTCCCTAATTATACAGTGATTTCTGTCCCCTAATTCTGGATTGGTGGTGCTGGAAGAGCATAGCAGTTCAGGCAGCATCCAAGTAGCCGCGAAATTGATGTTTTGGGCAAAAGCCCATCATCGGGAATAAAAAGATTTTTATTCCTGATGAAGGGCTTTTGCCCGAAACATCAATTTCGCTGCTCCTTGGATGCTGCCTGAACTGCTGTGCTCGTCCAGCACCACTAATCCAGAATCTGGTTTCCATCATCTGTAGTCATTGTTTTTACATCTGTCCCCTAATTACACAGTGATCACTGCCCCCTAATTACAGTGATCACTGCCCCCTAATTATACAGTGATCACTGCCCCCTAATTACACAGTGATCACTGCCCCCTAATTACAGTGATCACTGCCCCCTAATTATACAGCGATTACTGTCCCCTAATTACACAGTGATCACTACCCTCTAATAATAGCGATCACTGCCCCCAATTATACAGTGATTACAGTCCCATAATCCTCCCGTGATCACTGCCCCCTAATTACACAGTGATCACTGTCCCCTAATTACACAGTGATCACTGCCCACTAATTATACAGTGATCACTGCCCCCTAATTACACAGTGATCACTGTCCCTTAATTACACAGTGATCACTGCCCACTAATTATACAGCGATCACTGCCCCCTAATTACACAGGGATCACTGCCCACTAGTTATACAGCGACCACTGTCCCTTAATTATACAGTGATCACTGCCCTCTAGTTATACAGAAATCACTGCCCCCTAATTACACAGTGATCACTGCCCCCTAATTATACAGTAATCACTGCCCCCTAATTACACAGCAATCACTGCCCCTTAATTATACAGCAATTACTGCCCCTTAATTATACAGTGATCACTGCCCTCCAGTTAAACAGCGATCACTGCCCCCAAATTACACAGTAATCACTGCCCTCTAATTACACAGTGATCACTGCCCCCTAATTATACAGCGATCACTGCCCCGTAATTAAACACTGATCACTGCCCCTAATTATACAGCAATCACTGCCCTCTAATTATACAGTGATCACTGTCCCCTAATTATACAGTGATCACTGTCCCCTAATTACACAGTGAACACTGCCACTGAATTACAAAGTGATCTCTACCCCCAATTACACAGTGATCACTACCCGCTAATTATACAGTGATCACTGCCCTCTAATTATACAGTGGTCACTGCCCCTTAATTATACAGTGATCACTGCCCTCCAGTTA
The DNA here is from genome assembly GCF_047496795.1 of Chiloscyllium punctatum. Lineage (NCBI taxonomy): Eukaryota > Metazoa > Chordata > Chondrichthyes > Orectolobiformes > Hemiscylliidae > Chiloscyllium > Chiloscyllium punctatum. The sequence continues at coordinate 70,426,900 of NC_092742.1, read as the reverse complement.
TACAGCGATCACTGCCCCCAAATTACACAGTAATCACTGCCCTCTAATTACACAGTGATCACTGACCCCTAACTACACAGTGATCCCTGACCTCTAACTACATAGTGATCACTGACCCCTAAATACATAATGATCACTGTCCCCTAATTATACAGTGGTCACTGCCCCCTAATTATACAATGATCACTGCCCCCTAATTACACAGTGATCACTGACCCCTAACTACACAGTGATCCCTGACCTCTAACTACATAGTGATCACTGACCCCTAAATATACAGTGATCATTGCCACCTAATTACACAGTGCTCACTGTCCCCTAATTACACAGTGATCACTGTCCCCTAATTATACAGTGATCACTGCCCACTAATTACACAGTGATCACTGCCCCCTAATTATACAGTGATCACTGCCCACTAATTACACAGTGATCACTGCCCCCTAATTATACAGTGTTCACTGCCCCCTAGTTAAGCAGTGATCACTTCCCCCTAATTACACACTGATCACTGCCCCCTAATTACGCAGTAATCGCTTCCCCCTAGTTACACAGAGATCACTGTCCCCAATTATACAGTGATCACTGCTCGTTAATTACACAGTGATCACTGCCCCTATTTACATAGTGATCACTTCCCCCTAATTATGCACTGATCACTGCCCCCTAATTACATAGTGATCATTGCCCCCTAATTATACAGTGATTACTGTCCCCTAATTATACAGTGATTACTGTCCCCTAATTATACAGTGATCGCTGCCCACTAATTACACAGTGATCACTGCCCTCTAATTATACAGTGATTACTGTCCCCTAATTATACAGTGATCACTGCCCCCTAATTACACAGTGATCACTGCCCACTCTTTACACAGTGGTCACTGCCCCCTAATTATACAGTGATCACTGCCCGCTAATTACACAGTGGTCACTGCCCCCTAATTATACAGTGATCACTGCCCACTAATTACACAGTGATCACTGTCCCCTAATTATACAGTGATCACTGCCCACTAATTACACAGTGATCACTGCCCCCTAATTATACAGTGATCACTGCCCACTAATTACACAGTGATCACTGCCCCCTAATTACACAGTAGTCACTGCCCCCTAATTATACAGTGATCACTGCCCACTAATTACACAGTGATCACTGCCCCCTAATTATACAGTGATTACTGTCCCCTAATTATACAGTGGTCACTGCCCCTTAATTACACAGTGATCACTGCCCACTAATTATACAGTGATTACTGTCCCCTAATTATACAGTGATCACTGCCCCCTAATTACACAGTGATCACTGCCCACTCTTTACACAGTGGTCACTGCCCCCTAATTATACAGTGATCACTGCCCCTTAATTACACAGTGATCACTGCCCCCTAATTATACAGTGATCACTGCCCCTTAATTACACAGTGATCACTGCCCACTAATTATACAGCGATCACTGTCCCCTAATTACACAGTGATCACTGCCCACTAATTACACAGTGATCACTGCCCCCTAATTATACAGTGATTACTGTCCCCTAATTATACAGTGATCGCTGCCCACTAATTACACAGTGATCACTGCCCTCTAATTATACAGTGATTACTGTCCCCTAATTATACAGTGATCACTGCCCCCTAATTACACAGTGATCACTGCCCACTCTTTACACAGTGGTCACTGCCCCCTAATTATACAGTGATCACTGCCCACTAATTACACAGTGGTCACTGCTCCCTAATTATACAGTGATCACTGCCCATTAATTACACAGTGATCACTGCCCCCTAATTATACAGTGATCACTGCCCACTACTTACACAGTGATCACTGCCCCCTAATTATACAGTGATTACTGTCCCCTAATTATACAGTGGTCACTGCCCCTTAATTACACAGTGATCACTGCCCACTAATTATACAGTGATTACTGTCCCCTAATTATACAGTGATCACTGCCCCCTAATTACACAGTGATCACTGCCCACTAATTATACAATGAGCACAGCCACCTAGTTACACAGTGATCACTGCCCACTAATTACACAGTGATCACTGCCCCCTAATTATACAGTGATTACTGTCCCCTAATTATACAGTGGTCACTGCCCCTTAATTACACAGTGATCACTGCCCACTAATTATACAGTGATTACTGTCCTCTAATTACACAGTCATCACTGCACTCTAATTGCGAAGTGATCACTTCCCCCTAATTATACAGTGATCACTGCCCCCTAATTATACAGTGGTCACTGCCCCCTAATTATACACTGATCACTGCCCCCTAATTATACATTGATCACAACCCTTTACTTACTCAGTGATCACTGTCCCCTAATTACACGGTGCTCACTGCCAATTAATTACACAGTGATCCTGTCACCTAATTATGCAATGATCACTGCCCTCTAATTATACAGCGATTACTGTCCCCTAATTATACCGTGATCACTGCCCCCCAATTACACAGTGATCACTGCCCTCTAATTATACAGCGATTACTGTCCCCTAATTATACAGTGATCACTGCCCCCCAATTACACAGTGATCACTGCCCTCTAATTATACAGCGATTACTGTCCCCTAATTATACAGTGATCACTGCCCCCTAATTACACAGTGATCACTGCCCCCTAATTACACAGTGATCACTGCTCCCTAATTACACAGTGATTTCTGTCCCCTAATTCTGGATTGGTGGTGCTGGAAGAGCATAGCAGTTCAGGCAGCATCCAAGTAGCCGCGAAATTGATGTTTTGGGCGAAAGCCCATCATCGGGAATAAAAAGATTTTTATTCCTGATGAAGGGCTTTTGCCCGAAACATCAATTTCGCTGCTCCTTGGATGCTGCCTGAACTACTGTGCTCGTCCAGCACCACTAATCCAGAATCTGGTTTCCATCATCTGTAGTCATTGTTTTTACATCTGTCCCCTAATTACACAGTGATCACTGTCCCCTAATTACACAGTGATCACTGCCCCCTAATTACAGTGATCACTGCCCCCTAATTATACAGTGATCACTGCCCCCTAATTACGCAGTGATCTCGGTCCCCTAATTACACAGTGATCACTGTCCCCTAATTACACAGTGATCACTGTCCCCTAATTACACAGTGATCACTGCCCCCTAATTACAGTGATCACTGCCCCCTAATTACACAGTGATCACTGCCCCCTAATTATACAGCGATCCCTGTCCCCTAATTACACAGTGATCACTGTCCCCTAATTATACAGTGATCACTGTCCCCTAATTACACAGTGATCACTGCCCTCTAATAATAGCGATCACTGCCCCCTAATTACACAGTGATCACTGCCCACTAGTTATACAGCGACCACTGTCCCTTAAGTATACAGTGATCACTGCCCTCTAGTTATACAGAAATCACTGCCCACTAATTACACAGTGATCACTGCCCCCTAATTGTACAGTGATCACTGCCCACTAATTACACAGTGATCACTGCCCACTAATTACACAGTGATTACTGTCCCCTAATTACACAGTGATCACTGTCCACTAATTACACAGTGATCACTGCCAACTAATTATACAGTGATTACTGTCCCCTAATTATACAGTGATCACTGCACTCTAATTACGAAGTTATCACTGTCCCTCAATTACACAGAAATCACTGCCCACTAATTATACAGTGATCACTGTCCCCTAATTATACAGTGATGACTGTCCTCTAATTATTCTTTACCTTTACAATTATTCTCAATTGTAATTGAGAATCACAACAGAAACTTTAGATATGTGAAGGGAAAATGGTCAATTATGAATGAATGTCTCCCCCACCATCACTTGTTCTACTTGTCCCACCTCATTCCCATGAAACAGGTCCAGCAGCACATCCCTATGTGTTGGATTGGAGGTGGGCACTCACAGCTGCAGGAAACTCTCTTGAATACAATCTAAGAACTTTTGTCCTTTGCTGCTGCTTATCGCTATCCCAGCCTACATATAGATAATTAACGTCCCTCGATATAGCTACTATATGATGTTACACCTTGCTGTAATTTCCTTGTATATTTGATTTCTACATCCCACTAGTTGGTGGTCTACATGTTACACCAAACACCCTCTTATTGCTTAACTCTAATGAAGTTGATCTGTCCTTGAACCCTTTGTCAAAATGCTCTTTTCCAGCACTGAAATGTTCTCCTTACCAAATACTACTAGCCCTTTTGATTTTCTTCTCTCTGTATCTTTTCTGAATGCCTTGTAAGCAGGAATCTAATAAAATCTGCTCCTATATTTTATTTCTTATGGTGTTAAGTGAGGTATTCTTAATGGCCACAATATATAATCCTACATGGTAATTTGTACCTGTAACTTTTCCGGTCTTATTAAGCATATTATGTGCATTCACAAACGTGCGGTATAACCCTGATTTATGAGTTATTAATTTGTCCCTTATTCTGAGTCTACCTTTTAACTTATTCTTTATTTTAGTGCTATCTGCTTTTCCCAGAAAAATTTCTGGTATTGTTTTCTGATATTCTCTCCCAGGTGATTAATTTAAGCCCTCCCCAAAAGCACTGCAAGGAACTTTGAACAAGAAATTGTGCAAAAGTTCTTTCCATGGTATTTTTACAAAATTATGTGCAGAAACCTTTTGATTATTATATTAGAACTACATCTGTACCGAAAAAATGTAACCGTTTGTTACTTATTTCCAATCATCCCAAACTAACATTTTCACATAACACAATTCACATGTGAAGTAATTCTGCACACAATATAGAAGTGTGAAATATCGCCAGTCTTTAAAACTTCATTCTGTTTTTTGCAGCCATTTAAATGGTTCTGTTATGTTTAACCAAATAAATCAAAATCTCCCAGCCTTTGTAAAAATGAACTGTTTAATTTAGATTTCTGAGAAAATGTATGAACAAAACCTATATCTGATACTTATTTTCAGCAAAAAATAAGAATCAAAACATTTGCTCAAACATGTCTCCATTTTCTGTAATGCATGTCATGTTCCTCACGAGAGCTTTTATATTATTAATGATCCCAGCTGTTTGCGAATCTGTATATTAGGATAGACTAGGGTCAAACAAACTATTTAGGCTAACTAGTTCAGTGACGAAAAGGAAGATAAACAAACTTCTGGAGCTTGATTGGTGTGTGATTCAAGTCTAGTGGGAGAAACCCAGAGTTAAATACATCAATCAATCAAATAATAATGTTGTTTGATTTATTGAAATGCATTTAAAGGGTGAAACATTCATCCAAAATACATTACATGCTAATATTTTATTGTCCCTTGAAGAATCATCAATAAATGATGAGCTGAAATACGAATTAGTTAGATGAAGCTAATTGAGGCCCACTAAAAGTTACTAGTATGATAATAATCCAATGATGAAATAGAAGGACTTCTAATCAAATAAAGTTCACTCTGATTGTTTCATTGTACATAAGAACAAATATAAACTTACCACTAGACAGCATAGCCTTTTCAAACTATTGATCTTAATTCTATGCAACTACCAACACCTCAAAATATTGTAAAAAATATTAACCTTTATTGTGCTGAAGTGAATAGGACCTCCACGCGTTTACTCAACAAATGTCATGATGAGTATTTAAACGATTGATAAATCAGTGTTTGTGTACTTTTTAATGCCAATACTTATGTTCATGATAACAATTTAACAATTGATAGGGTGCAATTTAAGTGGCAGAGAAATGAGCTACTTGGCTCTGAAGTCTGAAGCATTGATGTAGTCATCGTATTATTTAAATCTCTGTAGCATGACAGGATGAGGCAATGAAATTCTTCCATTTGGGTGAGTTATCTTCAATTAAAGAAGATGGTTGAATGCTCCACACTGTTGTGAGGTAGTTTTGACTGAAGTCTCAGTCTAACAACCATCATTTATTTAATGATTTCACTGTTAAAGTCTTTTAGAGCTGTTTTAACTCAATATGCAGACGTTTAAAATCAACTCATGAAAAACAGCTTTACATTGTGTGTATGTGTAATGAACAGTTACAGGGATTTATCACAAGGGTATCAATGCAATTCTTACTGCTTATGCAGTGCCACGTTTTTGTGGTTTTCTCCTAAACTGCCATCATTAATAAGTATGTGGCTCATTTATGATAATCACCTTCTTTACAGTTTAATTATTTCTGAGTGCAAATGTTTGGATCATTATATCATTTATATTAATCCTAAACCCAGGTTTAAAAATGGCTCATCCCTGCCAAGGATTCTGGCTTTATATTTGTTAGTATAGGGTTTTGGGATTTTTAATTAATTATTTTCTACAAAACAATTGTAGTTAGTTTAAATTTTAGTGATATGGATCAGTTTATCGTGTGTCATGTTACAAACTGATGGAGGTCAACTTACTGATCAGCATTTCCATTGTAAGAGTAGTTGAGAGTGGTCAACCATAGGGACGGAAAATTAGCTGGCTTTATTAACGAGATCTCTATTGGAGAGAAAATCAATGATTATGGCTGAGTTAAAGGGGAAAAAAAAGGACAAGGAGAGGTTTAAGCAGAAAGAGAAATTTTTAAATCAGTAAACTTTGGGGTATTGAGGACAGGAGCTGAAGATAACCCCAAGGTGTGCCAATTTGTGAGCTCCATTATGCCTCCAGCCATATTTGCAGGAATAGGATGGAGGAACTACAGGGCTACTGGCCCATACAGGGCAGTTAGCTGAGAAGGCTATTTAAGGGCATTTCAGGCCATTCTTTGATTTTCTAGTCAACATGGTTCCATCGGCTAGCAGGGGCCAATTTATCTGCCCAGGAATTGGCAGCCTGGACAAGTCTTGGCAGAGGGAAGGTGGGATGGGATGGGGTGGTTGGCTACCACTCTAAGCTGACCCATACACCCTCTCTGTCAGCAGCCTCAGGCACCTCATGGAGGGGCAAACTCCAATTATGGTCTAGCTGCAAAGCACATATTTTATTTGAACTTTAAAAATTTAGAGGTGAGGGGGCTCTCCCTTACTAACTTCACATCAGCTTCAAAAAGCCACCTGCCATTCTAATTGATAGCGAACCTGTCCTCTTGCCATTGATTGGCTGTGCCAAGGAAGTCAAAATGGTTCTCGGGGAATATGGGCTCTGACCATATTTCAAGTCTGATAGCAGAAGTCAGAAATCTCCAGTGAAAACGTTTCACTAAATCTCTGCATTAACCTAAAGCTTAGAAGGCAGGAGGCCCAATGTTGCAATTAAAAGGTTGACATTTATTGTTGCAAATATCATTGGATATGTACTTTGTTGTGTATTAGTGCTAGGAAGTAAAATGTCATGCATTAAGGTTTCAGTAGGAAACATTTTCACAGCTGCTCCTGCAAAGCAAGTAAAGAGTAAAGGAACAAGTTGAAACAGGTCAGGTGCAGTTTGAACCGGGCTATTTCTCATGTATCAGCAACCTGCAGAGTTAGACAGAGATGTCAGTTCCTCAAGTTCGTCGCATGATTATTCAAATATCACAGAACACTTACCAACACTTATCAACAGAAGCCAAGAAACTAAGATTGCTACATCAGGTTACATTTACATAGCACCATTAAACACAGGAAAAATCAAAGGGTGATTCAGTGAAACATTACCAGACAAAATTTGCAAATGGTTAAGAGGGAGTAAATGTGCCACTTCACAAAAAAGCACATATGGTTCTCTTTTTTCAACTTTTTTATGCAGAGAAAAGTGACATTGGCAAAAGCAAGTAGAATTTCCTTCTATATTCTCACTTACTGATTGTGGAATAAAGCAGGCAAATGATGCATTCTGATTTTACAATTCCAGTTGCTTTTAAAAGGTTAGTCAAATGCATGTGAAGTAGTGTCCAATTAGCACACAACCAGTTCATATTAAACCCCTTGGTTGTAATTTGTACTGTTAGGTAATGGATGATACAACCTGAATGCAAGATATGCAGACTTCTGGAAGATGCTTAGAAACCTAGCATTGCTGCACAAGAAAGAATATTTAAAACAGATACGTAAATGTATGGGTTTTGAATGAGTCAACATTTCACTCATTATTCCAGTCTGTTAGAATGTGATTTTTGTTTCCAGTTTTTTAGCATTTAAAATATTGAATAAATAATATTATTTATATTATTCCAATATTGCCTTCTCTGCATTCCAAGCGCATTCTACCTTATGCCTGTGTAGTAAATTGATGCCAAGACATACACATTGTCCATTGATGAACTAACCTGCACTGTCTGGCCTTAGCTAGTCTACACTCATCCTATCACATGCCACCCTACTCACCTCACCCACCTCCCAGTCTCCTGCTCTAATGTATCTATCACCCAACTCTGGTATTTACTGTCCCTTCTCACAGGACACTACATGTGAAATTGACTGGCTGTGCTGCTGGACATTTAAATCACAGAACATAGCAGACTAACTTCAGCATGAGGATTTGGTTTTGATGATGATCTTCTTCTCCTGTCCAGGAATCTCTAGACTAGAAGTCATCCAAAGTTACCTGTGTACATTTTTGTTTTTGATTGAACAAACTCAGAAATGGGGTTTCAGTCTATTTGGAGAGCGAACATCTGACAATGGGCCACAATACACAAGCAGACCTTTCCGAGATGTATGTGCCAACTGAGGCTGGAATCATATAGCAGCCTCACTACACTATTCCCAGACCAAACTCTGTTACTGAGCAAATGGCTTACACCAAGGTTGTGCTAATTGTACAATACAGAAAAACAAAAGAGGATCTCTGCATTGTAATGCTACACTTAAGAATAATACTTTCAATATGGGCTTACCATTGTGACAGAAATCATGTTTTGGAGGCAGGTTAGGACAACTTTGCAAAGTTATGACCTGTCCAAATCTCAGGAAAATCTTTTCAAGTGAGAATGACGTTAGCACATGACTGATTTACAGGTTAGGAACTGCCTAGTCAAACACAACATTCTGGCTTCTACACACAGCCTGGTTTTTCTGTAGGCAGTATCTAAAAAGTGTGGTGAGGCTAGTTTCTTTGAGATCATAACATTGAATGGATGGTGTTGAGGAGAAATAGAAGCTAGCAATGGGAATTACCCAACTGTATAACATGCAATACTCTAATTGCATTTTGGGGTGAATTCCAAAAGACCAGAAAGAAAAATATTAGCATGCTGATAATACACAGGATGACAATTCACGTATAAGTCAAGAACAATAAAGTGATGAGTTTATATCTCAGATACCATCATAAGATCCAATGGGATTACTAAACCACCAGGAAATTAATACAGCCTCTTAAATTCTCAAATGATTAACCAAAATCTTTATTATGTGTAAATAGTTTTTGTAACATCCATTTTCATATATATATTTGATCTTAGTACATATAATGTTATTTCGGAAACAAAAGCTATTGTGATACCACTTTAAGAGAATATGCAAATGACGTACACATCATTGAGGAACCAGGATGTAAAGAACAAGTTATCAGAGGTCAGTTGGTGCAGTTAGATGTGCTTGTTGAGTAATTATACTTGTTCAATCCCTGGAGTAAACAGGTCTGTTGAACTATCCTGTGACATGTATATATATTAGTTATAGTCTTCAAATTGGGGTCAGTTCACTCAGTTGGCTGGATGGCTGGTTTGTGATGCAAAGTGATGCAAAGAGCACAGGTTCAATTCCTGTACTATTTGGGGTTATCATGAATGTCCCACCTTCTTAATCTCACCCCTTCTCTTTGTTGGGGTAACCCTCGGTTCAACCACTAACCACACTTTCTAATAATAAAGCAGTCCTGTAGTCATTTGGGAATATGATGACTTTACATTTACCTAATCTTCAAATAAATTGAACCAAATGAGACTGAGTGCAATTAATGGATTTACAGAAAAAAAAAGAGACACAACAGGACTGACAGACTTGTTGAGAGACTTTGCTCTCCCTGACTATGGAATTTTGATCACAAGGCCACATGCCCAGGATAAAGGGTCAGCCATTTGGGAATAGTTGAAAATTTACTTCACTCTGTGTGATTTCTCTTCCCCAAAAAGATGTAGATGATTAATCAATTATATTCAAGGCTTTTTGAAAAATAAGGGAATGATAACATATTACTGAAAGTACTTAGCAGATAGAGTCATTTAGCATAGAAACAGACCCTTCAATCTACTTTGTTAATGCCAACCAACATCACCAAACAACACTAACCCCATTTACCAGCACTTGGTCCACAGCCGACGAGGCTTGGCATTTTAAGTACTTATCCAGACACTTCTTAAATGTTACAATTGTTCCTTAGTTCCTTAGTTCTCAGGCAGCACAGTCCATACTTCTACCACACTTTGTGAAAAAAACTTTTCTCAGATAAAATCTGGCAGCCCTTGGAGAGAAAAATAGAGATAATCTTCTAGATTGCGACTTTTCATCAGAACTCATGGACCTGGAAAAATGGACGGTACCATTTTTCAGGGAATTGGCAAAAGAGGCAATGACAATGTGAATAAAAATGCTTTTACATAATGAGAATCTGAAATAAATTACCTGAAAGTATCATAGAGGCAGATTCAAGCAAGGTTTTCAGGAGAGTACTGGATCATGAACTGAATGAAAATGACTACATAGGAGGGGCAGGGAGTGGTGCTAAGTGAATTGCTGCTGCAAAATGCCAGCACAGACTTGATGTACTGAATGGACCCCTACTATGCCATAGCCATATGATGATTCGACATTTCCCCAACAAATAAACAAAATCCTGTATTCAATTCTAGGTGAAATCACATTGTTTTAAACAGCCTGCAAGTTTGGATCCATATAAGAAACACACCTTAACTAAGAATATTACACATGGCTGTCTGCAGAGGTACAAGTGCTATTTGCCTATTTCCATCAACCGATGAAGAACAAAAGCAGGTCATTCAGCCCATTGCGTCTGCTCTGCTGCTCAATGCGATCATGGCTAATCTGATAACTTCAACTTTGCTTCCCTATCATTTCCCCAATAGCCTCAATTCCCTTATTGATCAAAAATCTGTCTATCTTAGCCTTGATTAGATTAGATTCCCTACAGTATGGAAACAGGCCCTTCAGCCCAACAAGTCCACACTGACCCTCCAAAGAGCAACCCACCCAGACCTATTCCCCTACATTTACCCCTGACTAATGCCCCTAACACTATGGACAACTTAGCATGGCCAATTCACCTGACCTGCACATCTTTGCATTGTGGGAGGAAACCCACGCAGGCACAGGGAAATGAGCAAACTCCACACAGACAGTCGCCCAAGGCAGGAATCGAACCTAGGTCCCTGGTACTGTGAGGCAGCAGTGCTAACCACTGAGCTACCACGCCACCTGAATATATTTGAATACTTGAATACCACTTGAATATACTTAATGATCCATCCACAATATCCGTCTGTGGTAAAGAATTCCATAGATTCACTATCCTCAGAGAGAGGAAACTCCTGGCTGAAGGACCTGAACTTAAGGGAATTTATATTTGCCAGGAATTGGTGTTGGAGAGACTGTTAGGTCTGAAGGCTGATAAGTCCCCAGGGCCTGATGGTCTACATCCCAGGGTACTGAAGGAGGTGGCTCGAGAAATCGTGGATGCGTTGGTGATTATTTTCCAGAGTTCGATAGATTCAGGATTAGTTCCTGCGGATTGGAGGGTGGCTAATGTTGTACCATTTTTTAAGAAAGGTGGGAGAGAGAAAGCAGGAAATTATAGATCAGTTAGTCTGACCCCAGTGGTGGGAAAGATGTTGGAGTCTATTATAAAGGATGAAATTACGACACATCTGGATAGTAGTAACAGGATAGGTCAGAGTCAGCATGGATTTATGAAGGGGAAATCATGCTTGACTAATCTTCTGGATTTTTTTGAGGATGTAACTCTGAAGGTGGACAAGGGAGATCCAGTAGATGTAGTGTACCTGGACTTTCAGAAAGCTTTTTATAAAGTCCCACATAGGAGGTTAGTGAGCAAACTTAGGGCACATGGTATTGGGGGCAAAGTACTAATTTGGATTGAAAGCTGGTTGGCTGATAGGAAACAAAGAGTAGTGATAAACGGCTCCATTTTGGAATGGCAGGCAGTGACCAGTGGGGTACCGCAGGGATCAGTGCTGGGACCGCAGCTTTTTACAATATATGTTAATGATATAGAAGATGGTATTTGTAATAACATTAGCAAATTTGCTGATGATACTAAGCTGGGTGGCAGGGTGAAATGTGAGGAGGATGTTAGGAGATTACAGGGTGACCTGGACAGGTTAGGTGAGTGGTCAGATGCATGGCAGATGCAATTTAATGTGGATAAATGTATGGTTATCCACTTTGGTGGCAAGAACAGGAAGGCAGATTGCTACCTAAATGGAATCAATTTAGGTAAAGGGGCAGTACAAAGAGATCTGGGTGTTATTATACACCAGTCAATGAAGGTAAGCATGCAGGTACAGCAAGTCGTGAAGAAAGCTAATAGTATGCTGGCCTTCATAACAAGATGGATTGAGTATAGAAGCAAAGAGGTTCTTCTGCAGCTGTACAGGGTCCTGGTGAGACCACACCTGGAGTACTGTGTGCAGTTCTGGTCTCCAAATTTGAGGAAAGACATTCTGGCTATTGAGGGAGTGCAGCGTAGGTTCACGAGGTCAATTCCTGGAATGGCGGGACTACCTTACGCTGAAAGACTGGAGCGACTGGGCTTGTATACCCTTGAGCTTATAAGACTGAGAGGGGACCTGATTGAGACATATAAGATTATTAAAGGATTGGACACTCTGGAGGCAGGAAACATGTTTCAGCTGATGGGTGAGTGCCGAACCAGAGGAAACAGCTTAAAAATACGGGGTAGACCATTTAGGACAGAGATGAGGAGAAACTTCTTCACCCAGAGAGTGGTGCTCCAGAGGGCAGTGGAGGCCCAGTCTCTGGATTCATTTAAGAAAGAGTTGGATAGAGCTCTCAAGGATAGTGGAATCAAGGGTTATGGAGATAAGGCAGGAACAGGATACTGATTAAGGATGATCAGCCATGATCATATTGAACGGTAGTGCAGGCTCGAAGGGCAGAATGGCCTACTCCTGCATCTATCATCTATTGTCTATTGTTTCTGTCTTAAATGTCTAACCCCTTATTCTGCGATGATGCCTTTTGTCCAAGACTCTCCCACAGAGGAAACAACCTTTCCACATTTACCCTTTCAAGTCCTTTAATATTCTTGCATGTTTCAATAATGTCACCTCTCATTCTTTTACGTTCCAATGAGTACAAGCCCAATCTAGTCAACCTCTCCTCCATCCAATACCTCCATGACCCAGCTTTGCATATTTGTCCAAAGGTACTGTCAACTCTGTAATTAAATGATACAAGAGTTGTAACATCTACAATGGATAACAATCTATATTTGATCACATGTTCTTATTATCAAATTACATTCTCAACAATTCCGTAGTTGAGAATGTAATTTGATTAGTTGATATCTATGTTTGAGTGCTCTCTTAATCCTAAAATTGTATTTTGGGTGAGTTAATTAACACAGCACTCACTACTTTTTTATGAGGGATTATCCATGTCTTCTAAATGAATAAATAATTCAACGTTTGATTACATATGCTTCAGTTTTGAAAAATTTTGTTTAGAAAAAGGGCAAATCAAGGTTAAAAAAAAGTCATTTTCACCATAACAATCCAGAAGTGGATTTGACTTAGGACTCAGGTTAGATTCCTGCCTTGTGAGTGACTGTGTGGAGTTTGCTCGTTCTCCCTGAGTCTGCATGAGTTTCTGTCTGGTGCTCCAGTTTCTTCCCACGGTCTAAAGATGTGTGGGTTAGGTGGAATAGTCATGCTAAGTTGTCTTGTAGTGTCCAGGAATATGCAGGCTAGGTGGATTAGTCATGGGAATATATAGGGTACAGGGATAGGATGGGAGACTAGGTCTGGGTTGGATGCTCTTCAGAGCTTTGGTGCAGATTTGATGGACCAAATGACCTCATTCTACGCTCTATGGATTCAAAATAAAACACTTAAACCTGTGTGTTGTCAAATAATTTGATTTGAATTCGGGTCGATAATGATTGAGAGACTTACAATAAAATAATTAACTTGACTCTTGGATTAATCCAAAAGTTATTTTCTGAGTACTAATCAAAACGCAACAATTAAAATCATTCATAATCCATCAACACAAACATCACAACACGACTAGATTATAATGGCCATTACCATACACCTAAGAGACCATGTTAACAGCAAGGCCGAGACAGGAATTGAAATCTGAAAGCTCAGGTTTCTCAAATGTCCCAAGCTGAGAGCAGGTCGATCTAGTTGGGAAATATGGTAAAGATAGTGGAAGGAAGTCTGGGTCTCAATGCTGGATTATTGAAGTATGATGGTAACTTGAGGGAAGGATCAATTGACCCCCTTTATCATGTCTGCTTTCCTAAGTCCAGGGATACTGTGGTTAGAAATAATGTGAAAGCATGCAACCTTCTTAATATTTAAATGTCTGACCCATGTTATATAAGGGTCCAGAACCTTGGAACAATCTTGCTTTTAAACAACATCCCTGTCACAGGGCTACAAATTACTCATACAAAAACCACAGTGCAGACACAATTGGACCACTCTGGAACTCCGTCATCTGTACAAATCACATGAGTGCATGTACACAAACATACAAAGAAGCTAGATTAGTCTATATCTCATGTAACAATGAACTCAGAGCATAGTACATCTATCATTGCTATGTTTTGCAGTATTTACGTATAATCACGTGTTATTGATATAAGAGCCTAAAGACAGTTCTTGACTTTGCCTTCACTCAAGCAGTCTGTGTTGAACACAAACTCATACAGCAGAATTATATAGGGGCCTGAACGATATGAATTATAGCATGAATTATAGCAGAAACATGCAAGAAGTCCAGTAAGGTCTGTCTCAATGTCACAAGCAACTTGTGCATTTTCCAGCAGAGTTCAGGACATGGATACAAGGTTCCCACAAGGGAGAGATAGGAGGCTTATTGACTGGGATAATTTCCTGTTATCACCTTCATTAACTGCAAATCTTTCCTCATAATACACAGCTTCCTGTAGTATCATGGGATGGATAGAAACTGGGAATTACCATCATGGAGGTCAGAGCAGGTAACTGGCAATTCCAGCTCAAGGCTTGCTTCTCAAAACCCCCATCTTGGTCACCCAGCACCAACATTACAGGGCACATTCCAGGGCACCAGTCACACGCACCCTGCATCCATGCACTCTGGCAACTAACACTTGCTAGCCTATCTGTCCCATTTATGTTCCAGTTACAAGATGTTTCTGTATTGCCATGCTGCACTTTGAAATTCAACGGCAACTATAATTAGAATACTGCTACATGACACACTGCACGCAGGGACAGGAACCTAGCTCACAGACTAGACCAGGCTGCATCTCAGGGCT
This sequence comes from Chiloscyllium punctatum, assembly GCF_047496795.1. Classification (NCBI taxonomy): domain Eukaryota; kingdom Metazoa; phylum Chordata; class Chondrichthyes; order Orectolobiformes; family Hemiscylliidae; genus Chiloscyllium; species Chiloscyllium punctatum. Next base: position 70,411,476 of record NC_092742.1, on the reverse strand, counting down.
GCTCATTTACTTTCTTAGCGCTTACTCACTTAGCACCTACTGAGATGCTCACAGCATCCCTACTCTACATTGTGTTCTTTGCATTTTTCCCCTAGCCGCAACTTAATAGCTGACAGTATTTTTCTGTTGTCTTGCTGTTCAGTGCAGACACAAAACCAAACAGCAACCCAAGTTGATGTGCTCCAGCACCTTCCACTGCATGGATAGTGTGATGGTATTATGGCTTTAAGAGACTTATTTTGTTCTTTTTTTAATGAAAAATGGGTTAAGACAGAGATACCAAGAGGTCTGCTCTAAAGCCATTAAAGTAAACAGCTTGTGAGGCCTTCGTGTTTTTTTTCAAGTAGCCTAAATTGTGGAGTGGGGGCAGGGCCAAGGGTGGTGGTGGTCTAGCTCCCACAGAACCAGGTTTATTTTTGGTAACTTTCACTAGCAGTTGCTGTGATCTTGAGTCTGGATGTGGGAGTGTTTATTCCTCTCTCTCTGGGTTACAGCTGAAAGCTGGGGTTCTCTTCCTGCTGCTAGAATTGCATGTGAGGCAATCTATTTTACTGCATTTGTCTTTGTCAAGAATGTGTTTAAGGGATATGACAATATTGGAAAAGTTAATGAGCAGCAGTTATATACATAATTTTGTTAAGCATTTTGATAAGAGTTAAAATCTTTTACTTTTATTTTGTCCATATTTACTTATATGAAGAAAGTATGTTCTGTTTCAAGCCTGATCGTTTGACTAACTGAGTTGCATCTGGAACACAAGTTTTCATTTTCCTTTAAAATAAGGAAAAATTTAGCATCTAGACTATCTTCTTAATGTATTTTGTGGGTGTTTGTTCTGGTCTATAACAACAGCAAGCAGACAGCCATGTTTCACAGTCTAAAGGGAGTGGTCCTCAGTGAAGTTTGGGGTAAATCTGTTCACTGTACAGCCTCCGATATCAGTCCAGGGTCTGGACACAGACTGCTCAGATAAAAATTTTTTATTCACTCATGGGATGAGAACGTCACTGGCTAGGCCAGCATTTAGTGCCCATCCCTAATTGCTCCAAGGGTAGTTAAGTGTCAACCATATTGTACATGTAGGCCAGACCAGGTAAGGATGGCAGTATCCTTCCCTGAAGGACATTAGTGAACCAGGTGGATTTTCCCACCAATCCGCAATGGATTCATGGTCATCGCTAGACTCAATTCCAGATTTTTGTTCAATTCAAATTCCACCATCTGCCATGGCCTGAGAACATGACCTGGGTCTCTCAATTAACAGACCAGTGATAATATCAGTAAGCCATCACCTCGCCATTAAATCAGGATCCCCTCTTCTTGGGTGGTGAGGAGCTGACTCTTGGGAGGCCAATTACCAGTCATTTCCAGCAGGCCTCAGTCAAGACAAGGGCAATATTCTTCACCCAGGGGATTCCACACATTGTAGGGCAGCTTCTTATACTTGTCCATGGACCTAGATATAGACAATCAGGGTTGGTCAGAATCAGGATAGTCATAAGGTATGAGGATCCGAACGTAAGGCAGCCCAGTAACTACCTTCAGTTAACCAGACAGTCAGAGGGAGGGAGACTGCTGGAGAAAGACTGACGTAGAAGTGCTGGTATTGGACTGGAGTGGTCAAAGTTTAAAAACCACACAACACCAGGTTATCGTCCAACAGGTTTATTTGGAGGCACTAGCTTTCGAAGCGCTGCTTCTTCATCAGGTGATTGTGAAGCAGAACCATACAACACAGAAAGACTGAAGTAGATTGAGTAAAGTGGGAGAGGGGCAAAGAGGTGTTTTCAACAAGATTATCTGAAAGAAATCAAGTTTACAGAATGATAGGTGAATGGGAAATGAAATAAGACGCAAATTGAGAGGCCTAACTGCACTGAAGCCAATAGTGGCATGGTTTCCCTCATGCAGGGAAAGCAGCATATTAGTGGGAAATCTTAATTTGGCATTTGGAGAGGCAGTGGGACCTGCAAGGGAGCAGCTCACACTGAGATTGAAACAGACTGAGTAACATCACAGGAAAACAATAAGTGCATTGGTTGGTTAGGAACTGTCTTCTAATCAGTGTAAACTAGAAAAGCGTAATTTTTTTTAACTATCAGCTATACATAGATTTAACACAGAAAGGCAGGGTCAATAAGCAATACAGCTAATAAGGGAAGTAAAGTTAAACTTAAAGTAAGGTCTGCAGAGACTTAAGGCAATGATTTTGCATTGCCGTGGGAGTGGGTTGTGGTGAAATAAGGTTTAGTTAATATTCTTTAAAGGGATTAACTAACAAGGTTAATCTAAAGGGAGGTCATGGCAGCAGAGCTCACACCTATGGCAGAGCATATGCTCTTCCTACACTGTGTCAAAAGTCACAGTCGCATCCAGTGTCTCTGTTGACCATGTGCATGCCAAGTGTGCTCGGTTGCAGCTATTGGCTACCCATATTTCGGAGCCACACCGGCAGGTAACTGCCTGTCGAGCATCATGATGCCGAGATTATTGTGGGCAACATAATCAGTGAACTGGTCACACCACAGGTAAAGTCTGAAATCGGCAGAATAGCGATGGGTGAGGAGAGGAAGGCAGGAAGCTCAGGAGACCCCTATTGTCTCCCCATCTCAAAGGAATATTCCATTTGGGTACTGTTGGGGGCAATCGCCTTTTAGGAATAGCAGCAGGAGCCAGGTCCATGGCACCACAGGTGCATAAGGTAGGATGAAGAAGAGTGGCAGGGCTATAGTAATAGGGGATTCATTAACAAAGGGAACAGATTGGTGTTTCTGCAGCTGCAAAAGAGACTCCAAGGTGGTATGTTGCCTCCTTGGTGTCAGGGTCAAGGATGTCTCAGAGAGGCTGCAGGGCATCAGAAAGGGAGAGGATGAACAGCCAGTGGTCATGTAAATATCAGTACCAACATAAATTAAAAAGGGATGATTTCCTATAAGCATGAGCAAAACAGGATTCAATGGGAATCAGGAAGAAATCTGTCTGCAATTCAGGCCTGGTACATATCAAGTTGGTCGTGATTGTTCGAGGTCAGTCAAGTTAGCTCCAGGACATCTCTGCAGGGGTTCCTCAGGGTAGTTTCCTAAGCCCAACCATCTTCAGCTGCTTCATCAAAGACCTTCCCTCCATCATAAGGTCAGACAGGAGTTGTTCACCAGTGATTGTGCAATGTTCAGCGCCATTTGCAACTGTGTTCAAATTGAAAGTGTGTTCAAATGCAGCAAGATCTGGGCAATATCCAGGCCTAGGGTGAAAAATGGCAAGTAGCATTCACACCGCGCAAGTGCCAAGCAATGACCATCTCCAACAAGAAAGAATCTAACTCACGCTCCTTCTCATCCTGGGGATTAACATAGGCCAGAACCAGGACTGAACCTACCATTATAAATACAGAGTCTGGAAGAACTGGCCATGTGCTATGGAATTATGCAGGAAGTAACTTACCTTCTGTCTCCCTAAAGTTTGCCCACTATCTATGAGTGTAATGGAATAATCCCCACTTACCCAGATGAGTGCAACTCTAACAACACTCAAGCTGTTTGACATTAACCAGGACAAAGCAATCTGCTGATTGGCCCCTCATCCACCAACATCAGTGCAGTATCAGCAATGTGTACTATCTACAAGATACTACAGTAACTCATGAAGATTCTTCCAATTGCACCTTCCAAACCTGTGGCCTCTACCACCTGGAAGGAAAACGGCAGCAAATGTCTGGGAATACCACCACATGCAAGATTCCCTTCCAGATACAACAAGCCTTCTTAGGACTATTTTGTCATTCCTTCACTGCTGCTGGGTCAAAATCTTGGAACTCCCTTCCTATGCACTGTGAGTGACCCCACACCCCAACCCTATAATAGTTTAAGCAAATAAATCCCCACCAGCTTCCCCAGGAAAACTAGTAATGGGCAGTACATGTGAAACTCACACCCCATGAACAAATAAAAAATCTAGTTGGTTTCTGCAGCCAGTAGTGCCTGATCCAGTTCTGTCAAAATTCAGCTAATATACATAGAAGTAGTCTTGATAAAATGCACAAAGTAACAAAGCTCAAAAATAACAACTTGTGACTGAATAAAAGCTTGAAAAGTAGTAATCCAGTGAGGGAAGAGTTGTTGTTCTGATCTTTTACTAAAATAAGGAGTGGTTTTAGAGAAGTAGCAGGATGAGAGATGAATGTTGGAAGGATTAATTGGATGAGCAGCTGGCTCGTTGGTTATTGAGTTTTACATTTATCTCCTCTATAAATAGGATAGTGAATTAAACTGCTAATGGAAAATGTAACTATCGTTTTATATTTTCAACTTAATTAAATTGCATATATAATAATGGATGATCATTGGACTATGGTTCTCGAGTACAGCAGAGTAGAGTAGCTTTTGTCATTTCTACCAAATACAACTGATACAAGACAGGAAAAATGGCATGGCAGATGTTGTGTTGCAGATGTAGTATATGGAGAAGGTGGATACCTGGGAAATCCACAGCAGCTACGTCCGAAATAGATGCCTGAAGTACAAGGAACTTTAGTCTGAGTTGAACTGGATTCTGAGTTTTGCAGATTGAGGTACAATGGGAGGATGTGGCAGAAAATGTTAGCGAACACAGTTCCAGGTGACAGTCAACACCCCTTAGGCGAGGTACTTTGGATTTGGTCTGCAGTCAGTAGAGAAGAATATGAGTGCAATTGAGACTGTATGGGCATCGAAAAAGAAGTAATGAGGGAGATTCAGATTTTGCAATTGTCCAAGAGGTTTGAGGTTCTTGCAGCTTGTGTGGTTGAGGTTTGGGGGATGAGCAATCTGATCATTGCACCATGGTGCAAGTGGTATATTAAAAAGGAATGTTGGTGTAGCAGGGAAAATATGTGTGATATATACTATACTCTGCAATGAACAGCATACGTCCCAACACTGTCTTGCATTCCTGGTGCCAAGCTTAAAGACATTTGCATGGCCAGGAGCGAGGGATTCAGTTCTTGCGCTCCTTTTGGCTAAAGCTTAGGAAGGATTATAAAAAAGAGATTTTGCTAAATAGCATGAGTAGTGGGAATCTAAATTAAAGAGCAGAATCCATAAAGATAATGATCTCTGGATTATTACATGAGCCACAAGCAAATTAGTGTAGGGGATCAAGTCAGAGTTGAATGCATGGTTTAAAGATTGATGCGGAGAAATGGGAAACAATGAAATTCACTCTACTTATTTGTGAATGACTTTAATTGCATTTGAAACAATTCAGCAAATGTTCACTCAGCTGATTTCTTTAATGAAAGGGTCAGCTCATATGAAAAGCTTCAGTAGGTTGGATCTGTACCTGTTAGCATTTAGAAGTATGAGAAAGGTATAAAGATCATTTATATCTTTATACCTGAGGGTGGATGCTGAGAGGATGGTTCCCCTTGTCAGGGAGTCAACAAATAGAGAATGCAATTTCACAATTAGGGGTCTCTCATTTGAGATATCGTTTTTTTTGTCTTAGGGGTCATCAGCCTATGGGATTGTCTTCACTTCCAGAGAACAGTGGAAATAGGCTCATTAAACATATTTTGATAAATTTTGGTCAACCAGGGTGTCTCGAGATATTGGGGGTAGACAGAAACGTGGGGTGAGGGTCACTATCAGATCAGATCAGATAAATATTTTTAATCAATGTTCAGCAATGTTATAACACCCTCTGGAGCAGGTGGGACTTGATCCCAGACCTCCTAGCTCATAGATAGGGACACAACCTGTTCACCACAAGATCCTTACCTTACAAAATATACCTTATCAAAATGGCAAAGCAGACTCAGCACACATCTGCTGCTAATTCTTGTGTTAAGGAAGTCTGACTAAAAACAGTCACTTGTTATGAAATGGTTCAGCTTAACAATTCACGGATGGTTTTGTCTTCCCATACAGCCTCTCAGTCCACCTGTAAAAGTATTAGAGAGACACATGTGGGCATCTACAAAGGGGGATATGGCACTCTGATTCTGATCCCTCATTATATCATCATGCTTCTGCCATTTAAGTCAAAAGCAAGAGGTAGGAGTGTCTGACATGCAAGAGGAATTGGATTCATTTATTTACCATTTTGTGGCATGTGGATAGGCCAGTATACCTACCCAAACCCAGTTGCCCCTGAGAGGGTGATGAGCTACCTTCTTTGAGTCGCTGCAGTCCTTGTGTTGTAGGTATACTCACAGCACTGTTAAGAAGGAAGTTTCTGGATTTTGAGCCAGCATCAGTGAAGGAACATTGATTATTGTACTACGGCAGGGTGGTGGATGATTTGGAGAGGGAGTTTACAAGAGGTGGTGTTCCCATGTATCCTCGGTACTGTGTCTTCTTGCTGGTAGAGCTGCAGATTTGCAAGATCTCATCAAAAGAGCCAATGTGAATTAAGGCCTTGCATCTTATAGATGGTAAACATTACTGCCATTGTGTTTTGGTGATGCATAGAGTGAATGTTGAATTGGTAGATGTTATGTCAATCAAATAAGCTGCTTTGTCATGGATGGGTTCGAGCTCCTTGACTGTTGCTGGAGCTGCACTCACCCAGGCAAGTGGAAGGCATTCTATCACATTGCTGACTTGTGCTCTGGATCAGGTAGTCAGGCTTAGATAGTCAGGAGGTGAGTTATTTGTTGCAGAATTCCATTGAAAGAGGTGACTAAGCTCTGTCTTTTTGTAGATGGTCATTGCTCAGTATTTGTGTAGTGCAAGTAGAACTTGCCACTTATCAGCCCATACCTGAATGCTGTTCACATCCTGCTGCATATTATCATCAAATTCTTTTGTATCGGACAAGTCATGCATTAATTGCCAATTTTAGGACCTCAGTTGGCAGCAGGAAAAGAAGACCATCCATAAGCCCACTCACTCCTGGCTTTATCGGGCTGGGGGTAGAAAGCCAGCAATACTCCCAGCTGGCACCCACCTGCATAATGAACCGCCACCCCATCAAGATTCGAACCCATCTCAGGGAAGGGCGGTAGAATTCCAACTGCTGAATGAAAAGCAGTTTGATGTTTTATACACCTTGGTCTCAGCATATAATTTCCATTCAATTTGAATATAAAATAAGCTGTCTTTTTATTCCAAATGCATTCACTTAATGGTGTGTCATGCCAAACCAGGAATCCCATTCACATTCAACATGATGAGTAGATGAGCACACGTTTAAAATCACATTTTGGGGCTGACAAGTCATCAGAGTTAATTGTTTAAGTGATTCAGTACATTGTAAGCAGAATGTTAATTTTGTTCTTTTTTTATTCCTAATTGCTGTTTTCCTTCCAACAACTAAGCTAGTAGTGTTGGTACACTGCTGTGACAGTAAAGTTTGTGCAATGCCTGAAGTATCCAAGACAATAATTAAGACTGTGACAACTTTGTTTCTTCTTCATTTGCACTTCAGTTTCTTGCATTGTTTCACACACTATGATAACATCAAGAAATTTGATGCAGAACTGGTTTAGGAATCAGAGTCAGAATTTATACTCTGTACTTTGAAATTTACTGTCAAACACCTTTCAGGAAGAACCAGCTCAAAATGATTTCCCCAGTGGAACATGTCATCAGCTTCCTCAGTACGTTCTCATCTCTTGCTGCATTACTGATGCTGTTCATTGTAAACTGGGATTATTTGTGCTAAAATGTGTTAAATATTGATGTTCTTATTTTCTGTTGACATCTTTGGCACTCCACTGCTTTTACATTGTTGATATTGTTTTTGATAATAAATCGTCACTTGCCAAAGGGGTTATAATTCACAATCAACCAACATTTCAGGTAAACCGATATGGTAACTACCTTTCCACAATTTTTTTTCACTTTTTCACGTTTTTTTAATGTAAATAACTTTACCTTATAATGATCTAATTACTTGTTTTATTAACTTTCTACCAATAAATGATTCCCAATGTATCTGCTTTTCACTTCTCCAGTTTTAGTTAAAAGACTGTACCTCATTGATGATCACAAAGAAAACTTCCACTGTCTTGACCTTCATCAACCAATGTGGTGAGGTACAGAATAACCATTAATGTTCATGTAGTTCAAAGATTGCATGAATGTAATTCCACCACATCCGTCGCTTTAGGTACAGATCCAAAATATTATTTACGCTTAAGAAATATCCACAATTTATTCTTACAGTGCCTCCACAAAATCTTAACTATGTATGGAATCTATTATTAATTCCACTTTCTGACTAGGTTTCTTCTCCAGCATCTGAATCACTGCTATTTCTGAAATCACCCAGCTACCCAGCATCTTTAACTATTTTAGGAATTGTCTCATGCCAATTTAAAGAGCACAAAATTTTAACTAAAAATGTTATGACACAAGTTGAAAACAAACCTTGATGGCAACATCACTTTCACCTACACTTCACATTTAGGTTAGCAGCACATGCATACCCATTTGATATTTGCCCAAATTATCTCAGGAGCGAAATCGTAATAATGTTCAACAACAAAAGAAGACATTGCAACTTAAAAATCTTATCAGTACTCAGAAGACACACCTTCAAACTTGGGACATTGTAGTTTTTTTGAATATCAGAAATTCTCTTTTCTTACCAATTATCTATTCTGGAGATAAAAGAAATTTGGAAAAGAAAGTCTGGAGCCCACTCAAACATTACCTAAGAAGTCATCACAGAGTCCAGTCATTAAAATTGTCAGAATTTTGGGAACTTTACTAGCAATCTGTAAGACTTTTCACTTAGACTGTGGTTTCCCTTCACTTGTGTAACTCATAAGAATTTAACCTAGGTTTAGGGATTGCATTCCACAATCCTCATTCCTGTGAGCTATGCATAGCAATATCCTTGAGCTTCAAGAAAAAATAACAGCTTGCTTTAGACACATCACAGACAACTCTGATCTTGTCTTCCAGTAATGTCCAAAGTTAAAAATCACACAACACCAGTTATGATCCAACAGGTTTATTTGGAAGCACTGGCTTTCAAAGCACTGCTCATTTATCAGGTAGCTGTGGAGCAGGACCATAAGACACAGAATTTATAGCAAAAGATTACAGTGTCGTGCAACTGAAATTATATATTGAACAAACGTAGATTGTTGTTAAGTCACAGGTACATAGGATAGTGAAGAAGGTGTTTGGTATGCTTTCCTTTATTGGTCAGAGTATTGAGTACAGGAGTTGCGAGGTCATGTTGTGGCTGTACAGGACATTGGATAGGCCACGTTTGGAATATTGCATGCAATTCTGGTCTCCTTCCTATTGGAAAGATGTTGTGAGCTTGAAAGGGTTCAGAAAAAATTTACAAGGATGTTGCCAGGGTTGGAGGATTTGAGCTATAGGGAGAGGTGAATAATCTGGAGCTGTTTCCTTGGAGCATCGGAGGCTGAGGGGTGACCTTATAGAGGTTTATAAAATCATGAGGGACATGGAGAGGATAAATAGACAAAGTCTTTTCCCTGGGTTGGGGCAGTCCAGAACTAAAGGGCGTAGGATTAGGGTGAGAGGGGAATAATATAAAAGAGACCAAGGGGCTACTTTTTCACACGGAGGGTGGTACGAGTATGGAATGAGCTGAAAAAGGAAGTGGTTGAGGCTGGTATAATTGCAACATTTAAAAGGCATCTGGATGGGTATATGAATAGGAAGGGTTTGAAGGAATATGGGCAGGGTGCTATCAGGTGGGGCTAGATTGGGTTGGGAATGCTGGTCAGCATGGATGAGTTGGACCGAAGGGTCTGTTTCCATGCTGTGCAGCTCTATGACAATAAGCCTTTCATCTTTTAGGATGGGTTGCAGGTTTCAGTTCATTAATATGTAAATCCCAGAACTTTTTTTAAGTCACATTTTTGAGTTAACTTAATGTTTTATAACCTGAAACAGACCATTGTTCGTAGCAACTGCCCAGCCTTCAGGATAACATCGACCACAACACCGTACAACCCTGACATGGCAACCACTGCAAGACAGGTCAGTGTCGACAGGAATACCACAATTACCCATGGGGACACCACTTACCGTGTATATGACCAAGCAGACGCTATAAATAGACACCCCACAATAATCACCAGGCAGGGGTGTTCCCTCCCAGTCGGGGAACACTTCAGTAGTCAGGGACATTCAGCCTCAGATCTTTGGGTGACCATCCTCCAAGGCGGATTTTGGATATGCAACAACGCAGAGTGGCCAAGCAGAGGCTGATAGCCAAGTTCAAAATCCATGAGGATGACCTCAACCAGGACCTTAGATTCATGTCACACTATAGATGACTCCAACTGCACAATGCATTCTCACAAACACACCCACACACATACATACACACACTTTTACATACTCACACACTCACGCAGACTCTTAATAAGAATAGTCAGGGCTGGAATGAGTCAAATTAAATAACAAACGTATACAAAAAAAGTAACTGGAAAGGTACAATTGCAGAACAACTTATGAAACTTCTAATAAAATTGGTCTCAATTAACTCAGTACAACATCTAAATCCATTTCCTTTTTGTTCTAAAGATTCTAATACATGAATGTCATTATCCTTCATTAGCTTTGTGTAGGCCCTATGCAGACTATTTTCTCACAACAGTTCTAACCAGTCAACACATATTGCAAATTGCTCTCCTCACAAAGCTGGCATTAACTCAATGGGTTAAATGGCCTCCTTCTGAGTTTTAAAAGACTGTATAAGAGATAGTTGTTTTCACTATGTAGCATGAGCAAGGTTCCTAAGAGATTTTATCTTGAAACGAAAACCTGTTAAAGTGTATTGAAACACTTCATATATATCAATATCATGGTTAAAAAATAACTTCATGATATTGAGGTCGTATAAGTGCAATGTCACCTAATGTATCTAATTCATAAAAACAAAGGGCTAGATTTTTAGTACAAAGCTAGTCATGAGAGCAGCAAAATCATAGTATTATTGTAAATCTAGTTGAGACTGTACCTACCTAAAAATAATACTTTGATGGTTTGCTTCAATACAAAAAGGTCTACCTTGGAGGGATGTATGTGACACAGTTTCAAACTTGCAAAGCATGCAGACATGTTCTTATTCCTGTTATTATTACGATGAAGCTCCCAGACATTGCTCAGGATTAACCTAAGGTTAGCTGTTTCAAACTATAGCTTTCCTTGCCTATTTTCACAAACAACAGACATTGAACTTAAAAAAAAATCAGATTTATAGCTACAACAAAACTCAGCCAAAGCTCATATATTATTAATTAGCTACATTAGGTGACATTGTACTTATACCACCTCAATCTTTTGGAGTTTTTTTTAAGCATGATCTATGGTATGCTTAAAGTGTTTTAAAACAGCAATATTTTCCAGTATAAAAGGTAGAAATTGAAAAAAGATGATAAAGCTATCGCGCAAGCAAATATTGTCATTCACACTCATCACATGTCAAATGAGAGCCAAGTAAGATGTAGTACAGGCAAGTATATCAAATTGTTGGAAATCATAGATCCAACATAAGTTTTATTGACCAACTATACTAAATTGAATAGATCAACAATGTAGCAAAGATAAAATTGATTCCAATCATCTGTGTTTAATATCATGTTTAAAAGCAATGGCTAGTGGCATAAATAGTTCCAGTACAACAGTGTTAGACTAAAGCTGGAATATCTGTCACCAAGTAGCAATTACTAACTGCTGCTCCCTTGTATATGAACAGTGGCCAAACAAAATGACCATCGCAGCTCTGAAATACATAAATTAAAAGGATTTAATTCACAACACTGAAATTTATACTGAATTTCAACCACAAAACTTGTGTCCCAGCTACTGGTCAGAGGTGACTATTAACCTCAACATTAACTGTCAGGAAGCTGCTCTATTAAGAGGTTTTTATTTCTGGTGTACAGAAGAGAATTTCACGTTTATTTTTGAAAACAATTTCATGTTAATTCATGCAGTGCTAACTTCACAGTGTTCCAAGTGTTACCCTATGAGGGCACTTGCCTGCTATTCCAAGGTTTGAAAGTATGTTACATCTTTGCATTATTGATCTGTGCTGAAATACAAAACAACAATTTGTACCAAATCTTGTTCTGAATAATGTTTTTTTTCTCACAAAGAACATGAAGTATTGCAGTTAGCAACTGGACTAAGTCCAGTAAATTTGCACATGTTAAAATATATCTAGTTATCTCTGGAGTGAAAGAAGAAATATGTGTCTTCACTTTACCAATATACAGATTAATTCCATTGCAGAATCAAGATTACTAAATTTATAAATAAAATAAGATGACATTTTCACCTGTTTCTCCTTTAAAGCTTTTCACGTTAATTAAATAAGATGAACAAATATCTAGACTTAACTTATATTTCATTTCCTAAGTAACTCATATTGTGTCTGATCTTTTAAAATTATGCAATTTAAAAATGGACTGAAATTAATGATTTGAAATCTCTTGAATTGCTAAATTTTAGCTATTTTTGATCTCTAATCTCATTTTACTTTAAGTAGAATGAGTTAGCTATCTTTTAACCCCTCAAATATCAGACCAGGTTGACAATTGATGATTAATGGTGCTCAGATGAATTATTCTATGATGCTGCTATCACCATCTAGACTGTGTTCTTTGCCTGATGTCTAATTAAGGTTCCTACTAAACTGAAGATTTTAAAGGACCATGCACCCATGTAGCAAGGAGGGAGTTTCCAAAGAAAGAAATACAATGGCTGAAATATATGTCATCAGTAGTTGTTAAAAAGAAAGGGTTAGCAAATGGATATAGTGCATTTGGATCTTCAAAAAAGCATTTGATGATGCCCCACAAGATGTTATTATATAAAACCAAGGATCATTAAATTGACAGAAATATGTTAACATGAATTTGTGAACAGGCTGCAAACAGAGTAAGAATAAATAAGTTATTTTCAGGTTTGTCTCTAGTAACTAGTAAGATAGCAGAAGGATTGTGCTTGTCCATCAGCTATTTACAATCCATATCAATGCCTTATGTGAGGGGACTGTAATGTGTGCAAGATGCTGAAAGTACAAAGTTAGTTGTGAGGAAGGTACGAAGAAGCTGCAAACATATGCTGAGAAAAAAAGAAATTACTCGCAAAATTCTGGTACCATCTGTGGGAAGAAAACAGATTTAACGTTTCAAATCCAGTGACTCCTCATCAGAACTTCATCAGTTACCGGACTCGAAACATTAACTCTGTATTCTTCTCACACATGCTGACAGACCTGCTGACTTTCACCAGCAATTTCTATTTTGTTTTAGAACTCCAGTATACATAGTTCTTTGTTCAATGCAAAAAGATGAAAATTGGTTAAGTGGGCAAGTCAGTTGCAGGTGAAATATAATTATAACAAAGCTTCAGTGACACATTTGAAAGGAAAAGTAGAAAAGCAAAATATCTTTTTTATGGTGAAGAACTGGGACATTTTCAGTAGGATCTTCAACACAATCCAAAGAAATTAACATGTTGGTACAGCAAGTAATTTTTAAAAGTTTATTTTTATGTTTCTAAGGGGATTTAAAAGGCAGATTGGAATACAAGAGTCATCAAGTCTCAATAAAAATTTATAAGAGTCAGACCACATCCAGAGTATTGTGTAAGATTGGGTTTTTGTGTCTAATGAAAGATGTACTTAAACAGAATGCAAAGAAAGCTCACTAGATTAACTCCTGGAATGCCTCGGAACACTTCAACCCCAGGGCATCAATGTGGAGTTCACCAGTTTCCTCATTTCCTCTTCCCCCACCCTACCTCAGTTCCAACCTTCCAGCTCAGCACTGTCCTCATGACCTTTCTTACCTGCCAATCTCCCTTCCCACCTATCTGCTCCACCCTCCCCTCTGACCTATCACCTCCATCCCCACCCCATTCACCTATTGTACTCTTTGCTACCTTCCCTCATCCTCCCCTCTGACCTATCACCTCCTTCTTTGCTACCTTCTCCTTTTGCATTTTCTACTCAAAAGGTGTCGAAGACCCTGGGTCCTGATGGATTTCGGGCTAGAATCTTAGAATAGCTCATGAAATTGTTGATGCATTGATGTTAATTTTCCCAAACTCACAGTTCACTCTTCCCTTTGATGGTAAATAGTTAAGTTAATTCCTTTATTCAAAAAGGGAGGGAGACAGAAGGCATAAAATTACAGTCCAGTTAGCTTAACATCTATGATATGGAAAATGTTAGAAGTTATTATTAAAGACATTAGAACAGGGAACTTAGATAATTTCAAGGTAGTCAGGCAGAGTCAACATGGTTTTGTCAAAGAGAAATCATGTTTATTGGAATTCTTTGAAAAAGTAAATCATGGTGCAGATAAAGGGGAACCAGTGGATGTAGTGTACTTAGATTTCCAGAAGACATTTGATATTGTACCACATCAACGGAAATTGTGGAAAATAAAAGCTCATGGAAACACATTGGCAAGAACAGTGGCTGGTTAACAGGAATCAGAGAGTAGGAATAAGTGGGTCTTTTCAGGCTAACAAGATGTTATGAGGGGTTCAGTGATAGGTCCTCAACTTTTTTACAATTTACATACATGATTTGGATGAAGGGGCTGAAGACAATAGCTAGGTTTGCTGATGATTCAAAGATAGATCAGAAAGTGAGTTTTGTAGAGGATATAAGGAGCCTACAAAGGGATATAAATAAGCTAGGCGAGTGAACAAAGATCTGGAAATAGAATACAATGGTAGAAAGAATGAATTTGTCCACTGTGGTACAAAGAATAAAAGAGAAACATATCTAAATGTGAGAGGTTGCAGAGCTCTGAGATGCAGAGAGATCTAGGTGTCCTAATGCATGAATCATTGAAGGTTAAAATGCACATACAGGAAAATTAATAGAATGTTATATTTTATTGTGAAGAGAATCATTGCAAAAAAAAGGAGGTAATGCTTCAATTAATAAAGACCTCGGTGAGACCTCATCTGTACTGGTCATAGTTTTACTGGAGCATCGGCTGCTCTCTTAGCAAACAGAGACGACTGGTGATACTTTAACCTGAGGGTCACCATACCTCAGGTGAAGGGAGAAGCTGAGAGGGAGTCTTTCATAGTAACCTCAGCTGTTGTTGGAAATGAACACATGCTGTTGGTGTTACTGTGTAGTGCAAATCAGCTGCCCAACCAACTGAGCTAACTAATCTCCCCATTGTGTTGCGTTTGCAATTAAACTAATTACTAAACACATGTCCTCCTTATCATTCTATCAACAGGCTCTGCTGAATAGAACAGTTATCAAATTAGTTCATTCAACAGTGACCTGTACAAAAAAATCGAGGAATATTGATTCAGGAGTAGACAGGTCAGACACAGCCGGTGAATTTTAACATTCAGGACAACAGAGTATTATACTGGGGGTAGGTTGTCTCAAGTCTGCTGCTAAAATTCTAAAATCCTAAACTGTGACCCACCTCCTGCTTCAACCCTCAGTTTATAGAAAAGGGACGAGAGCTAGGCAGCCAATCCCTTTCATGGAGGCAGACTGTCCATTTAAATATTATAATAAGGCTTGTAGCATCCAACTTAGCTTGAGCTCAGGAAAGCTCTATCTGAAATGAGAGGACAGTTTCTGTGAGAAGGGAAGCCTCTTTACAGCACTGTTTCCGCAGTTTCATTCATTAATGCATAAGATACAGAAAATAATGTCTTTAAAATGTTTTAAGTATCTGTACTCTACCAATAATAAATTCTGTTTGAGTCTACACGTATGGAAATCTAATATATCCAAGTTTTCTCTTCTCCAAATCCCAGTTTCACTGAATTATATTATTATCAAGACATTTTTAGTTCCATTCTGTGTAAGTGGCATTTGCATCCAGCAAATTCTTCCCAGCAGTGAAACATTAATCGGATTAGAATGCCATTTAATTTCATCATTATCAATGGAACAATTGCTTTGTTTGTCTGTGTTTGAAGCTATGGCCAATTGACAGCTCTGCTCCTCCTGATTACCCTCTTCAAAAGGCACAACATCCCAGAGTACACTGACTATTGTTAAAAAGGCTGTGGCCACTGACCTGTATTAAAGTCTTCAGCCATATAGCACTGAGCAGGAAGTAGGATTCCTATAGGCTATACAGGCAAGGAAGGTTCCTGTTCTACAAATAATGGTCTAAATACTTCAATCACATTAAAACCAACTCGCATTGAGGAAACACACATTATAGCAGAACCAACTGTATTATTAAACCATGGGGTGCTTCAGAGAATTTTAACTCTGCCAGTAAAACCCAAACATTAGCCTTTAAAGCCAACCTCAGATTTTCCATTGTGGTCATCAGCATGTTTACTGGAAGATGGAATCTGGATGAAATTTTCCACTGGTTTGAGTGGAATAGGCAGTTGTGAGAAAGTGGGAAATATGATTAAAATAGAAAAATCAGATTCTCGACGTCAAAGAAAAAATTTCTGATATTCCTCTTAAGGTTTAAATGGCAAGATCAGGATCTCACTAATGAGCAACAACTACCTTATTTATTTGCATCCCATTAGTCAAACTCCCCTAATTTCTATGCATCTTCCAATTCTCCTCTTCTTCTCTGAGAAACTAGACAACATGGAAGTCAATATGGTTGCCTGACAGCAGCAACTTGCCACTTGCTACTCTGGGCCTTCAGTCAACTCTGTCTTCACTGCAATGTCTCACCTGCTCCATAAGCACCATGACACTCCACCTACTTGCTTCTGCTAGATCACTTTGTGTTCGGACACGTTCACAGATCTACACAGTATGCAGGAATGATGGGGATGAATTACCTCCTTCAGCACCTTAACAATTCAGTTATTGTGTATCTAATGGCTCTTATTTACTTGTCTTAGTGCTGACTCACTCTGTGCTTCGAACCCAAAATAGTACACAATAGGGAACTTTCTGTAACTGGCTTCCAAAATTGTGGTTAAGGACGTCAAGTGAGGCCGCAGGCTGAAAAACTAGAGTTGTAATGGCCAACCAAGATACAGCAGTGTGATCCTGCTATAACAGATATCCTCTCTTCATAGTTCCACAGTCCTTCCCTCCACCCCCATCCCTACCACACTACTCTCTACTCTCACAGGTTTCCACCTCTCCACCTCCACTTTCATAATTCTCTAACCTCTCCCCTGCTCCCTACCCCTTTCCCCTCCCATGTTCACAGGACTCACTGAGCAGTCACAACAATTTTCAAGCCGCAAGTGGAGAAAGGTTTGGTAAACATTGATCTAAAAATGAGACTAGGCTTTGCATGTCTGAAATTAAGAAATGCATGGACATAAAAAAAGGGAGCAGACATTTGGAATTCTCTTCTGCAAATGACATAGTTGTTACTCAATTCGTCATTAAGTTGAAATTAAAGTTTGGTCACGATTTGTTAATTGAAAATAATGAGTCGTAGGGACAAAGCAGATATATGGAGTTATTTAGCAGCTTAACCAGAAATGTTTTGACTGGTGCAATAGGCTCAAGGAGTGAAAGGATCTCCTCATGTTACTAGGCACATAACATTTGTCTGGGACAAACTTTTAAAATCTGCTGTCTAACTTTTCAAATTATTTCACAAGTGTGCCAAAAAGGATGTTGTAAGAAGTGGCTAAAGGAGGTTTTGTTGGAGAAATGTCCAATTTCCAATAAACTTAGTACACAGACCTTGTGAAATCGACACTTTTGTTAATTTCATGATATAGTGGGAAGAGGTCAATGACCAGTCAACTCGGAATGATTGTTCAGCACAAATGAGTCATAACCTCCCCACTCAGCTACTGGCGTGTACAGTTTATGAACAGTTACAAATGGCTGTTTGCTTATTACAGATCAATACAGGCCTAACTACGATAGATAGCTTAACAGTATTAAAAAGGCTAACAATACTACTGGTCTAACAACAATTGATACTGATCATGTTCATGATCATGAGCATCCAAGTGGTCAGTGACTATCAATATTAAATAGTCTGGTGACATCTTGTCTGCAGGGTATTAGAGAGGGTCCCATGGAGAGAGAGACCCCTCGAGGACTCAGCAATGCAGAGGTACAACAGCATTGTCAGTGAGACAGTCCAATTAGTGGGTCATTTAACTAATTTGTTTCCTCCAGTCAGAGAAATAACTTTCACAGCCAATTTCTGTGAATGGTTTCAGCAAATGAGCGAGCATATTTCCTCTAAGCAGGGAAAATGCTCCCACAGTCAAAATGGTTTCCCTTCTCTTACAGGTTTCCATATAGTCCAGCAAAGTGTGATTGAGATATCCTGGAAAACACTACATAGTGCACATGCTGACATTACAGAGTCGAGCTCCATCCAACAAGGTCATAAATCTCATCAAGAATTACAATTCTAAGATTGGCTTCACATAAGCAGAACCTTTCAAATAAAAAGATAAAGGCATTTAAAAATGCAAAATGTAACGTCCAGCTTGTCATAGAGGCGACATATGGTTCACTCATTTGGCTGGTTTGTGATCGATAGTGATGTTAACAGTGTGGGTAGAATTCCCAAACCGGCTGAGCTCACAATGAAGGATTCTCCTTCTCAACCTTGCCCCTTGCCTGATGCATTGTCACCCTCAGGTTAAACCACCAACACTCGCTGTCTATCTCTAATGGGAGAGCAGCCCTTTGATGACTTTACCTTTCATAACACAATGATTCTGAATGGGTAATGTTGAATTTCCATTAGCTGCACCCAATCAGATGATGACACACAATCTTTGGGTAAAGGCAGTGAGTTCTATACCAGCCTTCCCAGGGAACAGATGTATCTAGTCCAGCTCCAGAGAATCCTAGCAAATCTGTCTGACTAGTGAGTTGTACTTACTGCTATCATGCTATAAACTATCTTGTTAACTAATACAAGTATCTCTTTTGTTTAATCCCATGAGTGGTCTATTCTCTGCTCCTGTAGTGGTTATAACAAGGTCAGACGGGTTGACAACATAATCTGGTTGTTAATATGCACCAATCAGGGAGCTCTGCCTGAAAAAATAACAACAGGAGAGTCAGACACTCTGACATTCTGAAAGCTGGCTCTGAAGGAGCTAGACCAGTGTCAAGAGCTTGTAAATAAAGAGTGACTTGGTGTTGGAATACTGTCCTCTGTGGTGTTATTTCAGTGGCGATGTTTGTAAAACATGTTCCTAAAGAAACTTGCTTATAACAGTTGTCTTTGAGTGGGGATAAGCATTTTTCACAACATGCTGTTATTTGAGAAGTTTGATTTATTCAAACCCCAAAAACAAAACAAAACCTCAGCTGTAAGGTTAAAACTTTCTTCAGGGTCAGGCTGGCAAGCCATTGTAGTTGGTGCCAATAAACGGACAGGAGACAGTAAGAGTCCCACTAGACCTAAAGAGAACTCATAGACCGGTATCCAGGAGAGTGTACACCCTGGAAAGTCCACCTGTGTCTGGTTTGGAACAGTTAAATTGCTTAGCAACATCCAAATCAGAACCAATCAAAATTAACATCTGGCTAAATCGTATCCAGTTCTGATGCAGGTTGACACTAGCATGGCCATTTCAGTGATTACAGAACCAGTTCGTAACAAAATTCACTCTGGACTCCAAACCTTAAGTTTGTCAAGCCCTCGGCTAGACTGAGAACTTATACCAGGGAACCTTTACAACTTTGGTTCCAGTCTCTTATGAGAAGCAGCTGGATTAGTTACCACTAACTAAGGTTTGGGCCCAAGCCTAATGGAGCAAAATTGGTTGAAAATGATTAAGCTGGATTGGCTCAACACTTTTCAATTCGAAAAAAGCTTCCTGAGTGAACTTCTAATTAATAATCATAGGCTTTTTCGCAAACATCTAGGGACTATCAAAGGAGTCGAGAATGTGGTGTTGGAAAAGCACAGTAGGTCAGGCAGCATCCAAGGTGCAGGAGAATTGGCATTTTGGGCATAAGCCCTTCATCAGGAGCCAAGGCCACCTTGTATCTTGACCAGGAAGCAGTTCCACGATTCTGCAAGGGCCACCTAGTGCATTTGCTTCACGGGCAAAAGTAGAGGCCGAAATAAGGAGGCTGGAAGGTGAAGGAATCACCAAACCAGTCCAGTCTGCTGCAGGGCAGCACCAGTCATATTGAATGTGAAGCCCAACTGGTCGATTCACCTTTGTGGGGATTTTAAACAAATTGTAAACCACTTCTCGCAGCTGAATAAACATAGAGAGGATTTATACACAAAGCTGGAAAAGGGGGGCTGTCCTTCATGAAGCTGGACATGAGCCATGCGCACTTGCAACTGCAGTTAGATTAGGATTCCCAGAATTAGGTTAGATTGGTTAGATTTCCTAAAGTGTGGAAACAGGCCCTTTGGCCCAACACATCCACACCGACCCTCTGAAGAGCAACCCACCCAGACCCATTTCCTTCTGACTAATGCACCTAACACTATGGACAATTTAGCATGGCAAATTCACCTGATCTGCACATCTTTGGATTGTGGAGAGGAAACCGGAGCACCTGGAGGAAATCCACGCAGACACGGAGAGAATGTGCAAACTCCACACAGGCAGTCACCTGAGGCTGGAATTATGCTACAATTAATACCCATGATAGTTTGTACCAATCAGCCTGTGCAATTTTTCAGCAGACAATTGTAAACATTTTGCAAGGTCTACCCCAGCTTGCCATAAATCTAGATGATGTGCTAATAATAGGGAAGACAATAAAGTGCACTTAGAGAACTTACACATAGTCCTTAGATATTTCTTCCAGGGAACATATGCCTAAGAAGGGAAAAATGGGCACCCCAAATGACTTACTTGGGTTACTGAGTTAACAAGACTGGTTTATATCCAGAAGATGAAGCAAGGGTGATCAAAGGTGATTTGGCTCCCACGTCTGTACCAGACCTTAGGTCTTTCCTTGGGCTGGTGAATTATTATGAAAAGTTCATACACAACCTGGCCTCCATCCTGGCACATTTGCATCAACTCCTGAAAAAGGGTCAACCTTGGAAATGGTTGCATAGCTGAGCCATAGCTTTTAGGGAAGAGAAGGAATAGCTATTATCCTGCAAGTCATTGGCCCACTATGATCCCAAACAAGATCTGGCGATGCTTCCCCGATCAGCATCGGAGTACTATGAGCTTATAGGTGGCCCAATGGAGAGGAACACCCAATAGTATATAAATCCAGGACTTTGGTTAATACAGAGTGTAAATACCCCCAGATAGAGAAGGAAGGTTTGGTGATAATATTTGGAATCAGGAAGTTCATCCATTACCTTTTGAATCTAGGCCTACTTAAAGAGGACATGGCAGTGCTTCAGGCCAAATTCTGCAGTGGGCTCTAATGCTAAATGTGTACAATTACAAGTTGGAATACCATCTGGGAGGCCAGGTAGCAAATGTGGATGTAATGACCCGCCTCCCACTGACAAATACACCATCAGTGATACCACTACTGGAAGAGTCTGTAATAGTTTTAAAGATTCTGGACATACTTCCAGTCACAGCTGACAATATCAGACTTTGGATGCAGAAAGATCCGGTCCTGTCAAAACTGAAATAGCCAATGGCAAGGGGGGAAGCCAAAGGAGCATCACAACCAGAATTGAAATCTTTTTGACCCAGAGAGATTAGGTCACAGTAGGGGACGGCACATTGTTAAGGGGACCACAGATGGTTGTCCCAAGCAAAGGTCACACCAGATACTGCTGACCTCCACTGGGTCATCCTGGCATCTCCAAACTGAAGATGTTGGCAAGAAGTTATGGCTAGTGGCCAGGCTTGGATACAGACATAGCCATATTGGTGCAGCCAGTGCCCAGAGTGCCAACAAGGACAAAAATTGCCACCAGTAGCTGCTCCACATTTGTGGGAATGGCTAGGCAAACCACAGATTTGGGTTACATGCCGACAATGCAGATCCTTTCATAAGCTCAATGTTCTTTGTCATTGTAAATGCCCATTCAAAGTGATTGGATATGCTTAGCGTTCATTTGTCAAACAGGGAACAACGATACAGAAACTGTGTGCATCTTTTGCAATTCACGGACTCCCAGAAGTCACAGAGAGCAGGCTTGCCATTTTCCAGCAGGGAATTTGAGTGTTTCCTAAAGTCAGATGGGATTCAGCATACAACAACAGCTCAATACCACTCATCATTCAATGATCTGGCAAAAAAAGCAGCTCAAGCTTTGAAGGCAGGCTTAAAGAAACAGCCCAGAGCTTCACTAGATACCAAACTATCTTGATTATCAGAGTATCCATCATGCAACTACTGGGACAGCTCTATCAGAGATGCGA
The DNA here is from genome assembly GCF_047496795.1 of Chiloscyllium punctatum. Lineage (NCBI taxonomy): Eukaryota > Metazoa > Chordata > Chondrichthyes > Orectolobiformes > Hemiscylliidae > Chiloscyllium > Chiloscyllium punctatum. Next base: position 70,389,274 of record NC_092742.1, on the reverse strand, counting down.
ATGGGGAGAAAAACCTGCACCAGGTTAAATCTTTCTGGACCAGAAGAGGGGAGAGTAAAATGGTATCAGGAATGCCAGTGCCAGACACCAGATTTTGCCAAGCGAGAGAGTCAGTTTATTACAAGGGACAAAATTTGATGCAGGAACCACAGAAATGGCCCTGCATGGGTAAGAGGCATGGTTGACATGAGGTCATGATCAGTGATGTAAAAGTTCGGGTTGGAGTGACTGACCTGAACAGCACATGAACCATGTGAAAGCCATGAACGCACAAACTGTGAAGGAGCGAAATATGTCCTGTACCTCAGAACAGCTGGAAAGTCCGTCAGAACCTGTGGGTTCTCCATCTCCATCAAGCATTAAAGTGACCTCTGGACCTGAGATGGACGGAATGGATCTCACCACATCAATGTCCTTGCCATGCCAGAAGGGAGTGCATTTCTCCCAAGACACTTGGGTGCAAGAGGTAAGCTCCTATGCGTTACATGCAGCCCATATCAGATGCAGAGTCAGAGGAACCTGACCTGATGCTAAAATACTTCAGGATGCACTATAAGACAAAGGGCATTCCTGTGTCTTCGGACTTAGAGGGGGAGGGATGTAATGATTGTAATGAGGTCAACCATGTGGACTTCATGGAATATGAGTTCCCTGATCAGGGATGTTAATTTGGCTGACAGATATAAACAGGAGTGTCAGACATCCTGTTCACTCTGAGAGCTGGCTCTGAAGGAGCTGTATCTGTTCATGGACTTGCTACATATAAATAAAAGTTGAATTGGTGACGGGATACCAGCTTGTGTAGATTATTTCAGTTACTAATAAAAATTACAGGCCCTAGTCACAGTATAAGTAAAGAAGATGAGGGTATCCCCACATCTGAGCCAGAGGGCCTGAGTTCAAGTCAAACAGTGTGGTGCTCGAGAAGCACAGCAGGTCAGGCAGCAACTGAAGAACAGGAGAGTCAGCATTTTGGGCATAAGCCCTTCATCAGGGCCGTGATAAAGGGCTTATGCCCGAAACACTGACTCTCTTGCTCCTCTGATGCTGCCTGATCTGCTGTGCGTTTCCAATACCATACTTTTCAACTCTGATTCCCCAACATCTGTAGTCCTCACTTTCTCTGAGGCCTGAGTTCAAGTCCCACATGCTTCAGAGATGATTTGGAGATGCCGGTGTTGGATTGGGGTGTACAAAGTTAAAGATCACACAACACCAGGTTATAGTCCAACAGGTTTAATTGGAAGCACTAATTGACAACCACCTGATGAAGGAACAGCGGTCTGAAAGCTAGTGCTTCCAGTTAAACCTGTTGGACTATAATCTGGTGTTGTGTGACTTTTAACTTTATGCTCAGAGATGTGGGATTACATCTTTGAACATGCGGATTAGGAAATATCTAGGCAAAGAAGAATTGGTGGCAATTAATTCCCTCAAACAATCCCTTAACCTAGGCCATATGCAGGCAGAAGTGGCAGATGATAATGACAATTACCAGCAATAGCAAATACTTGATTTAATTTGTGTTGTGAAAGATAATTTTTAAGATTGAAGTTTTATTTTTAATATTACAAACCGCAATACCAGGTGTCTAAACTAATTTTAATAACATGAAAAGATCCTAAAATTACACATTTGCAATGGTCTGATTGAACTTAATTGTGAGGTTGCATTTTGACATTGTGCACCTGAGGGAAAAAAATTGCATATAATTTTGGTCAAAAATATCTTTAAATGATTTGTTTTGTTTTTGGTCCTCTTCTCAGTTGTTTTGCATATAGATACTCCTGACGAGTTCTTCAAGATTAGTTATTCCGGAGCTGCATTTTCAACAAAGTTACTGCCTTCCCTTCTATTAAAGGGCATGAAGTCTACATAAATTTTGATACTTTTGTAAAACCTTTAAGAAAGTAATTACAGAACAAACGTTATCATAAGATAAATTTCAAGGCCTTCTAAATGGGCAAGTGCAATTTTATACTTTGATAGATGTAGCCAAATTTGCTTTTCACCACCAGTTCATATAATCTATCCACAATTAGAAATGTGCATCAAGAACTAATCAAAAGCAAAATATTTTAAAATAATAACTAAACTATGTGATTTGCCAATCAGTTGTACAAGAAGGCTAAATGTAGTTATGCTACAAACATTTGTTCCTATGCACCAAATGACAGTTTGTTACTCAGGAAAATGCAATTATACTTTGCTATTTACAAAGCTGATAATCTTCTCCTATCTCTCAATAAACCTGGAAAAGATGGTTGATGAGTAACCATGCTGTGCCCTATTCATTCAGGTCCTGGATGTTCCCAAAGTTTTTATATATCTGTTTGCGGATTGTTAACATCAAATGAATACTTAAACTACTACTGCTGCAAAGTCATAAGTGTCCAATGGCTTGCACAATATTTTCAGTTCAGAAACTAACAGCCTATATTTTGAATAGACCTGTGAGACCTAGCAAAGTGAAAATATGCTGTTGCTAAAATTTTGCATATGATCTCATTTAGATATGGCTATTACAAATTAACAACCAGATGAACAATGAAATATCTGTTAGAATGCCATCCATAGAGAATTCCCATGAATAAATATATGAATATGGTAAGCGCTGACACTTTCATGTTAAAATTCCCAAAGAAAATATTTACATAATCTGTCATAATCAATGGTCCACATCATAATTTTGAAAGGGTAGTAGATAAAGGAACTGTATTTAATATTTGGATCTTTCTTAAGGAAATCTACTCTCAGAGAATTTTGATAAAAGTAAAGGAAGTCATGAGGAATTAGAATCTTCCCTTGTCACAGTTTCATTGCCAGATACATTCAGGGAAAATTCTATAATTCCTCAGTGCAAGTTGTTTGTACCTTTTACTGAAAAATTCTAACAGGAGATTTAATGGCAGATGATTAAAACTTGGGGTGAGACTCAGTTTATTTCAGTGTTTTTGGAATAGTTTTTAATACAGATTTTAAAATTTGTTTTCTATGATAAGGTGATTTTCTTCGTTATTGTCATAAAAAGCTGCATTTATATAAATAGCAAAAAAGCAAAGTACTAAAAATGAATTGCTGTTTGGACAATCAAGAGAAATTAAATTGACTGGAGAAATAAGCTCATTAATTCATTGCCAAAATGGTCTCCTTTCTAGAAAATAAACAATAATATTACTTCTCTCTTCTGTTTAAAAAATATTATGCGCACAGCTTCTCTCACTAATTTAAATACTACTGATATGCCATTTCAATATGAATCTTATTTTATTCATTCCTTTCAGACTAATTCTTTTGCACACTTTACTAATTTAAAAGCAGGTTTAATTATATTCCCATTGGAGTACTGCTACATAAATAAAGTATAATCAATGACTGCCTTTGTTTTGCCTATTATCATAAAGAAATATAGAAAATAGGAGCAGGAGTAGGACATTCAGCCCTTCAAACCTGCTGTGCTATTCCATATGATCATGGCTAATCATCCAATTCAATACCCACTTTCTCCCCAAACCCACTTAATCTTTTTACGCCTAAGAATTATATTTCCTTCTCAAAAACATTCAATGTTTTGACCTCAACCTCTCTCTGGGGCAGAGAATTCCATTAGCTCACCATGTCTAGATGAACAAATTTCTCCCCTTCTCAGACCCAAATGGCTTACCCTGTATCGTTAAACTGTGCCCCTCATGGTTCTGAACTTCCTGGTCACCGAGAATAGCTTTCCTGCATTTATCCTGTCTAGTTTTGTTAGAATTTTATAAGTTTTTGTGAAATTCAATCCTCATTCTTCCTAACTCCAGTGAAAAAAATTCAATAATGTCAGTGTGGATTTAACTTTTTCTTCTTAAACCAATGAGGTTACATTGATCGAGAGTGTTGTCTTTTTCCAATTTGTTTTAGTTTAGATTACTTACAGTGTGGAAACAGGCCCTTCGGCCCAACAAGTCCACACCGACCCTCCGAAGAGCACCCACCCAGACCCCTACATTTACCCCTCACCTAACACTATGGGCAATTTAGCCTGGCCAATTCACCAACCTGCACATTTTTGGACTGTGGGAGGAAACCGGAGCACCCGGAGGAAACCCACGCAGACATGGGGAGAATGTGCAAACTCCACACAGACAGTTGCCTGAGGCGGGAATTGAATCCAGGTCTACATTTTGCACTGTAGGTAGATATGATCACAACTGATAAAATCCTACAGTCAACTAGACTTGGGGAATATCCTTCTGGGGCAGACACTCTCAAACCCAATGGGGACCATAAATTGATTCATGAACCCAGAGACAGCAATGAGGACTGTCAAACAGAGACTCTGGCCAAGGCCGTCACTAATTTCCTAAAAATAGTTTTGTCAATGGGATAGTTGCACTTTCTGTTGGTCATTTAGTTCAGTAATCTGGCTGATCAGGGACATTGACCGATAGACTCATGATGGAGAATGTTTACCTGGAGGTACTTCAAACATGAGTTATGAGGATTGTTGAGTTAGCCTTTGGATTAGTGCTGAGATTCCAATACATGCACCAGGTTCTTAGCTCTGAGGGATCAACAGACACTTCAAACCATTGGCTATGTTCAATAAATGCCCTCCCCAGGACCCTACCATTAAGTGTATAAGTCCTGCCCTGATTTTCCTTACCAAAATGCAGCACCTCACATTTATCTAAGTTGAACTCCATCTGTCACTCCTTCGCCCATCAGGGCCCATCTGATCAAGGTTCCTTTGCACTCTGAGATAGTCTCCTTCATTATCCACCACACCACCAATGTTAGTGTCATCTGCAAATTCACTAATCATTCACCCTACATTCACATCCAAATCATTTATATAAATGATAAAGAACAGTGGACACAGCACCAATCCTTGCGGCACACTCTTGTCACAGGCCTCCAGTCTGAAAAGCAACCCTCCACCACCGTACTTTCTCCTACCGTCAAGCCAATTTTGTATCCAATTGATTAGCTCTCCCTGGATTCCATGTGATCTAACTTTGCTAAGCAGTCTATCAGGTGCAGAACCTCGTCAAGCATCTTGCTGAAGTCCACATAGCCAATGTTCTGCCTTCATCAATCTTCTTTGTCACTTTTTCAAAAAGCTCAATCAAGTTGGTGAGACACAATTTCTCATGCACAGAACCTGCTGACTATCCCTAATCAGTCCTTACCTTTCCAAATGCATGTAAATCCTCTCCCTCAGAATCCCCTCCAACAACTTCCCCTCCCCTGAAATCACTCTCATCCTTCTATAGTCCCCTGGCTTTTCCTAACCACCTTTCTTAAGTAATGGCACTACATTAACCACCCTCCAGTCTTCCAGCACCTCACCTATGGCAATTGATGATGCAAATTCTTCCAAATATTTAATAAAGAATATATCTTTAATTGGGTTAATCTACTTTCTCTCATTTAAAATAAACATTAAGTATGTAAATCCAATTAAGGAAGTTATAGACCAGTACTCAAAATGTGTTGAACTGCAGTGATTAAAATACAAATGTGAGCATAATCGGTCTTTAACCCCACAGTTGTATTTTAGATGCAAATTTCTTGTTTATGAAAGCTTTTTCACAACAACAAATGATAGTTCAAATGTTTCTTTTATATCCAATTAAGTTTTTAACTCTGAAAGCGTATGCATTGTGTACATGGAACAATGATACTAAATAATGCATTCAAATTAGAATACCAGCTATTATGCCAGATATTTTTTACTTTGCTACCAGTGTTACTAAAAGCATTACTATCCAACTAAATGTATTTCTTTTATTTTTTTAATTGTCATTTACCTGAATCAATGCTTCTATTTTTGAGCAATTAAAAATAATGACGAGGAACCAATTACAATCTAATGACTTCAAACAGCAGCTATCGAAAGTGGATAAATCACATTCTATGGATACGTTTGAGTATCAATGTGCATTCCCTTCCCTTCCCAACATATGAAACTGCCACTAATTTTTAATAATTGGATACCAGTGCATAAATGCTGCCAAAATAAGAGCAGGAAGAAACAAGTTTAAAATTAGCTTATGTACCATCCAGGTAGAAATTAGCATATTGATAAAAACCACTGACATTCCATAGATTTCATGCGCAGCAGCCTGCTTTGAGTGGTATATACCCCATTGAGAGATGTTATATTGATGATTCACAAACACATTTTTGTCGCTTTGCAAAAACAATTTTCTTTTTTTCTAAGACGCTAAGGTGACTGTGTGAATCAGACCAAAAGACATTGGTTCAGAATGGGAACTTATTGAGCAGAGCAGAAGGTTTGATAATTGAAGATTGCACTTTCCTGTCATTTCTGAGGGCTGGAGGCAAGAATGCATTTAGTTTTGTTGGCAGTAATTTTCCCAAGCTAATTGAAGTGACTAACTTCATGCTATAGAAACACAAAGTATTAGTCCTAGTTGGAGACTAAAATTTCCAATGAAAGTAGTTTCTAACAAGGGACTGATCACCTAAATCAGTTCTGTGAAACGCTGCATGTTCATTGAAATGTAGCTGATTTGATCGCAGCTCATCCACTACCTCATTCGACATAAAATGATGTGGAAACTAAGTTTTATTGAGCAGGTTGATGTCATTGATTGATACCAATAGAATTAGAAAATTAATGTATATTCTGTACTAGAAAAACCTAGGAAAAATAATTGGTTGGAATTGTCCACTTCTGCTTTGCAGCTTGGGCAATCATGAGCAAGTTGGGAGGTTAGATTCTCAATATGAAAAAAATACTTCTGATCTTCCCTTGGGGTTTAACTGGCAAGTACTGAATCTCACTAACAATTACCTCATTTGTATCTCATTATTGTTAAACTCACTTCGTTCCAGTGCAGCTTCCAATTCTTCTTTCCTTCCAACTGAAACAAGATGGCGCCTTTTCCCAACATGACAGTTAAAACAGTCACCTATTGCAGCATTTGCTGCTTGCTTCTCTGGCTTTCATCCAGTTTTGTTTTCACCACAATGTCCATGCATGATCCATCAGCACTGACCTCTTCCACACTTCATCCATACAAGTGGGCATCACCAAACCATCAGCCTCAACACATCATCTTGCCTGCTTTCAGAGCAATTCACATACCACTTCAGGCCTTAAAGACTTCTCTTAGGAACTGAGGGATATTTATGCTTCACATGCTTTTGTCAGGATGCTTTGTGCTGAGGAACATACATGGACCTCAGACACCTACAAAATGCACCTGATTGTTTTTAGTTGCCTTTTTAAATGTTCACTCACTTCAGGCTTAATCGGAGGCTGCCAGCCTCTGTTGGCCTGTATGACTCGGCTGGTCATCCCAAAGAGGCATTTGGGACCCGACGGCACAGGTCCACTGACAGTGTCCTGCCCAGATACAGGGTCCCCCTTCTTCGTGGGACTGTTGTAGCCTTTGAGATCACAGCTAGAGGGAGCTAGATGGGCAAGGCAGCATTGGAGTGCAAAAAGCTTCTGGAGGCATTATGTGTGACTCCTTTATCTCTAAGAATCTTAGAAACCCTATAGTGTAGAAAGCAGCCATTCAGCCCATCAAATCTACTCCTCCAAAGAGCATCCCACACTGACCCACCTATCTCATACCATCTCGTTTCACTTTGAAGGAAAGAAGAATTGGAAGCTGCATAGAAATGAAATGAGTTTAACAATAGAATAGCATGGATAATCCACCTCGTGTGCACATCCCTGCAAACTGTGACCAATTTAGCATGGACAATCCACCTAACCTGCATATCTTTGGACTGTGGAAAGAAACCAAAGCAAATCCACGCAAACACTCATCTGAGGGTGGAATCGAACCCAGGCTCCTGGTGCTGTGAGGCAGCAGTGCTAATCACTGAGCCACTGTGCCACCCAGTGTGTGCCTGCCACCTTCACCCTATCTCCCTGAGACAAAGGGGCAGCTGGAGTGAGTACAAGGTCCCTCAACTCCCTCTCACCTCGCCATTGGTGCTGAGCACCTTTGGCTACAGCCATGGAGTGCAGATGCTGTGTATCCTGGTGCCAGGTCTCCAGAAACATGCTTACCAGAGCCAGCACCAGTCCTGAGATAGTTGATGAGCTTCCCCTTTCATCCTTTCATCCAGATTACCACCTGTCTCTGACAAACTGTGTATTTTGATGATATCGTTAATAGCTGATAACCTTCTGTCTGGAGCTGAATCAAAGGGCCTGGGTGGAGATGTATTAGCGATGAGCTCACCAGATTGTCCTCTGAAATCTAATCTCACTAGAGTACCCTCTGAGATGAAAGTCTGAACTTGTGAGGGTGCTGGTGAACGCTTTGCTGGTCAAGGGGCTTCCTTCTCAGATGTGGAGGAGGAGTTAGGAGTTGCCAACAGTGAACATTTCCTTGCAGGGATTTCTCGAGTGCTGCAAAGAGAAGCGAGGAAATTAGTTGGGCAAAAGAGATAATTTTATGTAGGTTGAGAATAAGTCAGTGTTGGCATTAGTGGGAGAAATGTGTAGCAAAGCATTATGGATCTTACTTATTTGTCTGCCCATGGAGCATTCTGCACCTCCATATGGGCAGTAATGTTCTTCTCTAGCTAAATATTTTCTCCTCAGCTGCGATGAAACGCTCTGTGAACGTATGAGCACTCTGTCCAGCCCCCCAAAGTGCTACTCACTGATCGTGAGACCTTTCTTCTTGCAGTGAGACAAAAAGGGGGTTGAGTCTGATAGAAGTTGATGGAAGAGCTTTTCTAGTGACGTCACAGATCCTGGGATGGATGGATGAATGAATGGGAATGGTGTTGAGATAGCATGTCATGGCCTAATAGCCATGCCTGAGTCTCAAAGGAGCTATTGTGTTCAGGTCATACAGTCACTTAAAACATAGACAGAGGCCCTTCAGCCCATTGTGTCCATGTGGGCCATCAAGAACTTATCTACTACAGTCCCATTAACCAGCACTTAGCTTGTAGCTTTGTATACTATGGCATTTCAAGTATCCATGAAATCCCATCTTACATTCCAACTTCATTCTCGAGGAGATGTTTTTGGGTTACCACCTCCAATTACTTTGTACAGGTCTAGGAAGCTCATCATGTTGCATAAAGCACCAGCGTGTGTCTGAGACTTTATGTTCATTTGGTACTTTCATTCTGCAGTCATGTGATTCTAAAAGTCACAAACCATTTATCACCTTTAGATCTGACAGTGCTGAAAATGTGTTGCTGGAAAAGCACAGCAGGTCAGGCAGTATCCAAGGAGCAGGAGAATCGATGTTTCGGGCATGAGCCCTTCTTCAGGAATGAGGAAAGTGTGTCCAGAAGGCTAAGATAAAAGGTAGGGAGGAGGGACTTGGGGGAGGGGCGTTGTGATAGGTGGAAGGTGGTCAAGGTGAGGGTGATAGGCCAGAGTGGGGGTGGGAGCAGAGAGGTCGGGAAGAAGATTGCAGGTTAGGAAGGCGGTGCTGAGTTCGAGGGATTTGACTGAGACAAGGTGGGGGGAGGGGAAATGAGGAAACTGGAGAAATCTGAGTTCATCCCTTGTGGTTGGAGGGTTCCTAGGCAGAAGATGAGGCACTCTTCCTCCAGCCATCATGTTGCTATGGTCTGGCGATGGAGGAGACCAAGGACCTGCATGTCCTTGGTGGAGTGGGAGGGGGAGTTGAAGTGTTGAGATACGGAGTGGTTGGGTTGGTTGGTCTGGGTGTCTCAGAGGTGTTCTCTGAAGAGTGCCTCATCTTCCGCCTAGGAACCCTCCAATCACAAGGGATGAATTCAGATTTCTCCAGTTTCCTCATTTCCCCTCCCCCCACCTTGTCTCAGTCAAATCCCTCAAACTCAGCAGCGCCTTCCTAACCTGCAATCTTCTTCCTGCCCTCTCCGCCCCCACCCCCACTCTGGCCTATCACCCTCACCTTGACTTCCTTCCACCATTCACATTTCCAATGCCCCTCCCCCAAGTCCCTCCTCCCTACCTTTTATCTTAGCCTGCTGGACACACTTTCCTCATTCCTGAAGAAGGGCTCATGCCCAAAACGTCGATTCTCCTGCTCCTTGGATGCTGCCTGACCTGCTGTGCTTTTCCAGCAGCACATTTTCAGCTCTGATCTCCAGCATCTGCAGTCTTCACTTTCTCCTCTTTAGATCTGACAGTGCCAACCTGTGGTATGTCGTTGAGTGATTTGTCAGACTCATTTGCTAACATCTGCCCAGCAGCCTCTTTATAGGTAGACTTTTCACCTTTGTAGCTATACGCTTGTGTGCAAAGTAATTCAGATGTGAACTATAAAAGCACTGCTTTCCCAACGTTGCTCGTGTTTGCTTTTATGTTGTGTTCTCCAACATATTTACATCCCATACCAGGTCTTGACCTCTCCGGTCAGCCTTTTTCATTTATTTTTGTAACTATTTCATGGTTATTTCCACTAACCGTGGAAAACAAAAGTTCAATTCTGTCTCATATTGTTTTAAAATTCCATAGCCGCAGGGAGTAGAAAATGCATTGCCATTCTGACTCATTGAGCATTTCAAAGATGCAAAAAGTTTTAATTCCTTCTTGAATTCACTCAAAGTCAACTTCACACACGTTTCAGGTAATGGCTGTTGTTTCTAAAATGAAAACAAGTTACAGCAGAGGTAGGAATAACATGAATAAAACAAGACTGCCAGTGCACTATATACAAATGTATTTCTCCAAACATCCCCTCACATCTTCCCACAAGTGTTTGGGAATTTGTGTGGACGTATAGCAAGTGTACAGCTGTGGGAGAAAAGGGAGAGTTGGAGATTAATGAGTTGGGCAGGGGGAAGGGAAAGAGTCTCTGGTGGGGGTACTCAAGTACTTGATGGCAAGTAGGTCTAAGACTGGTAGGTTGGGAGGGCTCAAGTATAGGCTGAAACTGTGGGGGTGGGGTCTGGTGCTCCTAAGTTCTTGATGGTTTTGTCACGCCATGCAGACCCATGGTTGGGGGCTTAAGTCAGATCCACAAGCTCATGCAGGGACATTTGAGATAGGCCTGAAGGGGGCCAGTGGACCCAGACCAGCCTGCAAGGCAGGTGTTCCTACCACTAGGCAGGGTATTAGGGGGCTCAGGGAGAAGTGGATGGGATGAGGTGTTGGACCTCACAGTTGTGGTTATGATCCAAGAATATGGATATCCAAACCCTGGATATTGGACAGCGCCATGCCTGGACTACAAGTTTCTCTTCATCATGGATGGCAGTTGGTGGAGAATGGCATAGATCTTCCAGTTACACTCAAGCTATAGTATTCAAATAGAGGGAGACTTTTGGGAAAGCAATTAATCCAATAACACCAAAAGAACAGCGACATTTCTCCAAGTCAGTGTGGTGTGTGGCTTTGAGGGAAACTTCTAGCCACTGGTAATCCCACGTATTTGCTGCCTTTGTCCTTACTGTAGTTGGGTCACAGATTTGGAAGTGCTGTCAGAACAGCTTTGGTGCATTGCTAGCTTTCATTTTTCATAATGTACTTTTAAAAATATAATGACATGAAGTGTAGTTCTCACAACCGTCTTACATCATTAATGTGTTGATGAGACAAGATGATTCAGATGAGGTGATGGAGAGTTACAGATCAGCTCGGAAGGATTTAAAGAGAGAGTTAAGGAGAGCAAAGAGAGGACATGAGCAGTCTTTAGCAAATAGAATAAAGGAGAACCCTAAAGCTTTCTATAGGTATGTGAGGAATAAAAGGATGACTAGGGTAGGAATAGGGCCAGTCAAAGACAGAAGTAGAAAGTTGAGTGTGGACCCTGTGGAGATCGAAGGGGTGCTAAACAAACATTCCTCATTGGTTTTCACTCAGGAAAAGGAGAATATTGTAGAGGAGAAGAATGAGATACGAGATATTAGACTGGAAAGAATCGAGGTTAGTTACGAAGAGGTGTTATCAATTCTAGAAGGAGTAAAAGTAGACAAGTCCTCTGGGCCAGAATTCTCTGGGAAGCTAGGGAGGAGAAAGAAGAGCCTGTGGCTTTGATATTTAAGTCATCATTGGCTACAGGTTTAGTATCAGAGGACTGGAGGATTGCAAATGTTGTGCCCTTGTTCAAGAAGTGCAGTAGAGATGACCTAAATAATTACAGACCAGTGAGCCTTACTTCTGTTGTAGGAAAGGTTTTGGAAAGGATTGTAAGAGATAGGATTTATAATCATCTAGCAAGCAACAATTTGATTGGAAATAGTCAACATGGCTTCATCAAGGGCAGGTCATGTCTCACAAACCCCATTGAGGTTTTTGAGAAGGTTACCAAGCATATAGATGAGGGTAGGGCAGTTGACATGGTATACATGGACTTCAGTAAAGCCTTTGATAAGGTTCCACATGGTAGGCTGTTGGAGAAAATGCAGAGGCATGGGATTGAGGGTGATTTAGCAGTTTGGATTAGAAACTGGGTTTCTGAAAGAAGGCAGCAAGTTGTGGTTGATAGAAAATATTCAGCCTGGAGTCCAGTTACTAGTGGTGTGTCACAAGGATCTGTTTTGGGACCACTGTTGTTTGTCATTTTTATAAATGACTGAGACGCAGACATAGGTGGATGGATTAGTAAATTTGCAGATGACACTGAAGTCGATGGAATAGTAGACAGTTTGGACGAATGTTACAGATTGCAGGGGGACTTGGATAAACTGCAGAATTGGGCTGAGAGGAGCCAAATGGAGTTCAATGCAGCTAAATGTGAGGTGATGCACTTTGGGAAGAATAACAGGAAGGCAGAATACTGGGTCAATGGAAAGATTCTTGGTAGTGTGGATGTGCAGAGAGATCTTGGAGTCCATGTACATAGATCCCTGAAAGTTGTCACTCAGATTGATAGTGCTGTTAAGAAGGCATACGGTGTGTTACGTTTCATTCATAGAGGGATTGAGTTCCGGGGCCACAATATCATGCTGCAACTATACAAACCGCTGGTGTGGCTGTACTTGGAATATTGTGTACAGTTCTGGTCACCATATTTCAGGAAGGATGTGGAAGCATTGGAAAACGTGCAGAGGAGATCTACCAGGATATTTCCTGGTCTAGAGGGAAGGTCTTATGAGGAACAGCTAAGTGACTTGGATCTGTTCTCATTGGAAAGAAGAATGCTAAGAGGGGATTTGATAGAGACATACAAGATGATCAGAGGATTAGATAGGGTAGACAGTGAAAGTCTTTTTCCTAGGATGATGACGTCAGCTTGTATAAGGGGGCATAACTACAAATTGAGGGGAGATAGATTTAAGACAGATGTCAGAGGCAGGTTCTTTACTCAGAGAGTAGTAAGGAGGTGGAATGCCTTACCTGCCAATGTAGTTAACTCAGCCACATTAGGGAGATTTAAACAATCCTTGGATAAGCACATTGGTGATGACGGCATAGTGTGGGGGGACGAGCTGAGAATAGTTCACAGGTCGACACAATATTGAGGCCAAAGGGCCTGTTCTGCACTGTACTGTTCTATGTTCTAACTATTTCTTTACTACTACTAACACCGCCACTCCTCTAGTGACCTGAATCCCATTTATCCCCAGTTTGGTCAACCTGGGGGAGCTAGCATGGCACAGTCAGGGGCACGGGAGGCTTGTCAGAGAAAAGGAGGAAGTACCAGTCAAAATGAAAACAGCATGGCAAATTCTTGGGAAAATTTTGAAAATGAGCCGTAGAATGTGTTTATTTTCCTATCACAACTTGTATGAAGCTGCACGCTACTCATGACTGCTTTAATACCCAATGCCTAATTATTGCTTTTGAATGTTAACAATCGTGACCACAAATTTAATAAGCAATGATGGCTCTTGAACACTTTTAAGCATTTTGATGATCCCGGAATAGAAGGATCATGATGTTATTTGAGTGCTTATTTGATGACAAATGAACACTGCTTCTTCAACCAAGTCTCATTCCAAATGACATTGTTCAATGTTAAATGATACACTGACCATGTTTAGTGCAACCAATGTGGAATCAATGTCAAAATGTTCTGTATGGGCAATGACTAATACATCACTTACAATTGACTGGATGTTCAATTTGTATCTGACCTGCATTTCTTTTAAATTGAATAGACTGAATTCAGTTGTCTTAATTTAACCAGTGCACTTTTTACTGATGGAATTTTCACCCTGGTGTTACAACCCTTTTCCTGCTCAAAATGTTCAGAATGCTGCTTAAATGATCCAATATTTCTCTATAGCAACGGTCCTGTTCCTTAATGGACTGTGTATGAGAAAAACATAAATCAAAACCTCAGTGTATACAAAGAAAGTAACTGCAAACCTGGGAGCACACGTGGAGCTATTCACCTTGTCTTTCACTACCAGTGACAGCTGTGCTAATTAGCACTACAGATGCAGAGTCTAATCACAATGTTACTATATTTTTCTGTTTCTCCATGGCTAAGTATTTATTGAAGGAAATGAAGGCAGTAACTTAGAGCTAAGATTTTTTTTATTGCCTGTGTATACCCTCCTTTCATTTCTAATTGATACTTTCTATTTGAATAACAATCCTAGGAAGAAATTCATTTATATAAGTATATGTTAACACAATCTTCCAAGTTTGCAATCAGGATATAAAATCATTGTAATCTAACTCGATGATGCTTAACTATTTGGCCACGCCATCACCTCCTATTGTTTCAGTGATATGAGTGTTATTTTGATACCAGAATGGCATCCACCCCATGTGTGCATATTTCAACTGCAGCATGTGACAAATGCTATTTTGACAAAGCCATTGACACAAGCATTACAGAGTGGTAGAGTTATAGCGATGCACAGCATTGAAACAGACCTCTCATTCCAACACGTCCATATCGACCAGATATCTTAAATTAATCTAATCCTATTTGTCACCATTTGGGCCATATCCCTCTAAACACTTCCTATTCATATATCTATCCAGATGCCACTTAAATGTTGTAATTATACCAGCCTCCACCACTTCCTCTGGCAGCTCATTCTATATATACACCACCCTCTGCGTGAAATCATTGCCCCTTAGGTCCCTTTTAAATCTTTCCCCTCTCACCTTAAACCTATGCCCGCTAGTTTTGAACTTCCTCACCCTAGGGAAAAGACCTTGCCTATTCTGGACCGAAGGGTCTGTTTCCATGCTGTACATCTCTATGACTCTATGACTCTATTCACCCTATCCATGCCACTCATGATTTTATGAACTTCTATAATGTCACCCCTCAGCACCCAACACTCCAGAAAAAACTGCTCCTGCCTATTCAACCTGTCCCTACAGCTCAAATCTTCGAAATCTGGCAACATCCTTGTAAATCTTTTCTGAACCCTTTCAAGTTTCACAACATCCCTCCTATAGCATGAAGACCAGACTTGCATGTAGTATTCCAATAGTGGCCTAACCAATGTCCTATATAGCCTCAACATGACCTACCAACTCCTATACTTAATAAACTGGCCAATAAAGGCAAGTGTACTAAACGCCTTCTTCAATATCAAACCTGCGACTCCACTTTCAAGGACCTACAAACCTGCATTCCAAGATCTCTTTGTTCAGCAACAGTCCCCAGTACCTTACCATTCAGTGTATAAGGCCTGCCCTGAGCAAGTATTTCAGAGTATGAAGATCATGGTGTCAGTCAGCACACGTTACATTGATTTGACACCAGTGCTGCTATTTTGGATCTGAACTCTAGCTATAATGCCCTGTCTTCGCCTAATCTACCTGAAGAATGCAAAATATAAAGAATGAATCATCCCAACCGCAAAGCTATTTAAAGGAATCATTAACAACTAATGATTCTGTCCTGTGTTAGACAATACATGAAACTCCACATCAATCATGGCTGACCAGGAGACCCTTGATCTTATTATCGGCCATTGGCATATTGGAAAGATTTACAGATTGATAATCAAACTGATTGGTTGCGTTATGAGGGGACTTTCCTTGATCATTGGGTCCTGGGTGAACTTAGAGTTCCTGGCTCAGAGGCAGAGACATTATCTACTGTGTTACTAAACTCACAGACAGATTATCTTCTATTATCTCAGTTTGAATTTGTGGGAGTACAGGATGATTTGAGAAATTGGGTAAAGTTGGTGAAATCTGCAGGGAGTAGGGTTGTATTGGTTGAAACTGCAAGGGCCTTTGTACACACCACTTGCTCCAGATTTAGATACGATTTTGGCAGTTTCACATACACTTCAGCATCAGAGGAAGGAGAAGTGGACACAGCAAAGAAGAGGACAAGGTGCTTACGTAAGGAGAAGGAGAAGAACAATAACTTTAGTATGATACCATATCTGCCTAGTGTCTTCAGTGAACATGTCACTTCCTTGCACCAAAATCAGGAGCACTGTGCTATTACAATCATGCTTGGCATCATTAACATTTTAAAAAAATAATTCAAATCCTAACAATTATCCAACAGAGCTACACAGGATTTCATGTTTTTAAACAAAAATAAAATTTACCTTTTGTTTAAAAGAATGAGACAAAGCAATCATTAACACCATAGATTACAACTACATACAAGATGAGCTCAGTCTTATCCTTTACTCCCCACCTTAAAAATTCTATTACAGGTCTCCACCGCTTTTCGAACGTTCGCTTTACACAATTTCGCTTTTATGAAAGACTTACATTAGTACCTGTTTTCGCAAATCCAAAGGGGATTTTTGCTTTTACAAAACACGGCGATACTTTTTCCCATGTAAGTCACACACCTTCGTTTTATGCCATTTTTGGCTTGCGAAAGGTTTCCTGGGAATACTCTACTTTTGGATAGCGGGGACTACCACCACTTGCACCACTTCCCGTAGTGTTAAATGTTCATTCACTTTGCTAGCAGCCAATACAAAAGATATGTCACAGTCCTCTAGAATTTACAGTAATTTTCCTTCAAGCTCCAGATATCCTTAAAGGTAATTTTCTCTGGTTTCTTTGGTCATAAGATCTTCCACAATTACTTTGCAGATATCTGAGCTCCTTGGTTGTTGCCAGCTAACTGCCTTTTCATATCTCTCCAAGCTGATTCTGCTGACTACTTTCTTCAATGCCCTGTGAGGGCCACCATAAACTTCCTTCACTAACCACATGAGAGGATTAATCTTCCATTAATTTGCCCTCACACAATCCAAGCTGAGAAAGAGATGACTAGATTCTAGATTCCCGACAGTATGGAAACAGGCCCTTCGGCGCAATAAGTCCATACCGACCCTCCGAAGAGTAACACACCCAGTCCCCTACCCTATATTTACCCCTGACTAATGCACCTAACACTACGGGAAATTTAGCATGGCCAATTCACCCGACTTGCACATCTTTGGACAGTGGGAGGAAACCGGAGCACCCAGAGGACACACACACACACACACACACACACACACACACACACACACACACACACACACACACACACACACAGATAGTTGCCCAAGGTGGGAATCGAACCCAGGTCCCTGGCAGTCAAAACCATAGCTAAGCTACAACTATTTCTGCCTGTTTCCCAAACTGAATTTTATGTACTTTTTTCAAAGATTGGCAAATAAATTAACCAAGATAACAGTTGTTGGGGTGGCACGATGGCCCAATGGTTAGCATTGCTGCCTCACAGAGCCAGGGAACTGGGATCAATTCTAGCCTCAGGTGACTGCTTCTTTCAAAAGTCACTGGAGTCAGGGAAAGTCCCAGAAGATTGGAAGATCGCTGTTGTAACCCTTTTGTTCAAGAAAGGATCAAGACAAAAAATTGAAAATTATAGGCCAATTAGCCTAACCTCAGTTGTTGGTAAAATTCTAGAATCCATCATTAAGGATGAGGTTTCTAAATTCTTGGAAGAGCAGGGTCAGATTAGAACAAGTCAACATGGATTTAGTAAGGGGAGGTCGTGCCTGACAAACCTGTTGGAATTCTTTGACGAGGTGACAAGTAGTTTAGACCAGGGAAACTCAGTGGATGTGGTCTATCTAGACTTCCAAAAGGCCTTTGATAAGGTGCTACACAGGAGGCTACTGAGCAAGGTGAGGGCCCATGGTGTTCGAGGTGAGCTACTGGTATGGATTGAGGATTGGCTGTCTGACAGAAGGCAGAGAGTTGGGATAAAAGGTTCTTTTTCGGAATGGCAGCCGGTGACAAGCGATGTCCCGCAGGGTTCAGTGTATATATTAATGATCTGGATGAAGGGACTGGGGGCATTCTAGCGAAGTTTGCCGATGATACAAAGTTAGGTGGACAGGCAGGTAGTACTGAGGAAGTGGGGAGGCTGCAGAAGGATCTAGACAATTTGGGAGAGTTGTCCAGGAAATGGCTGATGGAATTCAATGTGAGCAAATGCGAGGTCTTGTACTTTGGAAAAAAGAATACAAGCATGGACTACTTTCTAAACGGTGAGAAAATTCGTAAAGCCAAAGTATAAAGGGATCTGGGAGTGCTAGTCGAGGATTCTCTTAAGGTAAACATGCAGGTTGAGTCTGTGATTAAGAAAGCGAATGCAATGTTGTCATTTATCTCAAGAGGGTTGGAATATAAAAGCACCGTTGTGCTACTGAGACTTTATAAAGCTCTGGTTAGGCCCCATTTGGAGTACTGTGTCCAGTTTTGGTCCCCACACCTCAGGAAGGACATACTGGCACTGTAGCATGTCCAGAGGAGATTCACATGAATAATCCCTGGAATGGTAGATCTAACATACGAGGAACAGCTGAGGATCCTGGGATTGTATTCATTGGCGTTTAGAAGATTAAAGGGAGATCTAATAGAAACTTACAAGATAATACATGGCTTGGAAAGGGTGGACGCTAGGAAATTGTTTCCGTTAGGCAATGAGATTAGGACCCGTGGACACAGCCTTAGAATTAGAGGGGGTAAATTCGGAACAGAAATGCAGAGACATTTCTTCAGCCAGAGAGTGGTGGACCTGTGGAATTCATTGCCGCAGAGTGCAGTGGAGGCCGGGACGCTAAATGTCTTCAAGGCGGAGATTGATAAATTCTTGATGTCACAAGGAATTAAGGGCTATAGGGAGAATGCGGGTAAGTGGAGTTGAAATGCCCATCAGCCATGATTGAATGGCAGAGTGGACTCGATGGGCCGAATGGCCTTACTTCCACTCCTATGCCTTATGGTCTTATGGACTGTCTGTGTGGAGTTCGCACGTTCTCCCCCTATGGGTTTCCTCTGGGTGCTCCGGTTTCATTCCACTGTCCAAAGATGTGCAAGTTAGGTGAATTGGCCATGGGAAATTGCCCATCGTGTTCAGGGATATGCAGGCCAAGTGGATTAGCTTTGGGAAACACAGGGTTACAGGGATGAGCTAGGGGAGCGGCTCTGAGTAGGATGCTCTTTGGAGGGTCAGTGTGACTCGATTGGCTGAATGGCCTGCTTCCACATTGTAGGATGTCCATGATTCTATGAACCAACTATCTAAGGCTCCAATCTGAATCACTGTTTCCATGGCAATGGAGGCAAAGTTTGGAATTGTTCTAAAAGAAATGCAGACGAAGGATTTCAGTTCCAGCAAAACTTTTTGATTCTGTTACTCATGTGAATATTTTTTCCAGCAGCATTTTATTACCATCTATCATCAAGTTGCCAGCTTTTCACTTTTTCTGTCAAAAAAAGATAAACACCTGGCTCTGCCAATAGGTCCAGAAGTGGGTTATCTCCTGCTCCAACTCTGACCTGATAAATTTAAGTTAGCTTTTCACTTTAATTAACTGCAAGCCTGTTTGAATTATGAGTACTTCAGCATTGCTTATCAGTTTCAGATACACGTCCCCAGTTATCTTATTTTTGACTCTTTAACCTTCAACCTATAAGTTATATGTCTGAAATTAAAAGTAGTGCTATTAAAATTACGCATTATGCAACAGAGACTTTGTAATTTATACTTCATGAAGGAGATATTCCTAGTACTTTGTCATCTCTTATAATCATACCTGTAATCTCAGAGCTGGTCAAGAACACCACAATCAGTGTCTGTAAAAGTGATGTGCAAGAATGTTACCAACTGAGTCACAGCTGACACTTCCATTCACTCAAGATACTTTCATTTTGCAGTGGTCCACCTTTTTTCCTCCATCTTTCAGCCACTAGATCAAGTCAAAGGGTGGCTGCTGGGTGATGAGGTTTATACATGACTCATGTATCTACTCCACTATCTAACTACACCTGCCCACTATATGCAGAAGGAGACCAACACCAGCACTGCCTTGACCATTCTGGAGTGTACTTTAATATAGCGTGTGCCCAGTTTGTAGTTGTCTGCTTGACACTCCACAAACTACCCATCACACAAGTACGGTCCTTAAGGATCCATAAGCACTTCAGGTGAAGTGGGGGCAACCAGCAAAAGCCATCAGATTGTTTAACCCTAGGGCCTATGACCCTCTAATTATTTGTTCTGTGTGGACAATGCACGGTAAATGACTTCAGAAAGTGGAAGCTAATGTGCCAATGCCAAATTGATATGCGCAGACCGTCCAATCAGTGAGAGGAAATCATGCCAAGAGCTCCTCTTGAGATTCTCTTGAGGGCCAATTTTGATGTTCGGCAGCTTCTTTACCATTCTCACTAATTTCTGTTCAGATGGTACACTCAAATAGTAACAATATCTTCATTATGTTGATATACAGAATACTTGGTCTCTCAGAATCGGAGTTAGACAAGTTTGTGAGTATCCTCAATAATCATCACCACTCCATTAAACTTAAAGCCACAACACACAAGGAAGGCATTCATTTCCTGGGTGTCACTATTTAAGCTGGCACAAAGCAACTCAACATAAGTTAACAATCATTTATTTTTTTAACATTAACCATCACAAGCCTTTTTCCAAAAAGATATTACCATGAACACCTTTCCAAAGACTAATGAGGTCATAATTAGCAGTTCCAGATTTATCTTTAGCAAAGTCACTACACCTGAAGTAATTCACAGATGCTTTGAAATGTGATAACTCAAATGTAAATCATCATATGTAACTGTTTATTACTAATTTATTCAATCATCTCAGCTCCAATGCATATCCGCAAGAGTTCCGAAGGGTAGTGTCCTGGGCACAACCATCAATGACCTTCCTCCCATCATAAGGTCAGGAGTGGGGATGTTTCCCAATGATTGCACAATGTTCAACACAATTCATGGCTTCTCAGATACTGAAGCAGTCCATGCTCGAATGCAATGAGATCTGGACAACTCTTGCCTGGATTGACATGTGGCAAGCAATAAATTGGGCAGCACAATGGCTCAGTGATTAGCACTGCTGCCTCACAGTGTCAGGGGCCTGGGTTCAATTCCCACCTTGTGGTCTGTGTAGAGTTTGTACATTCTCCCCTTGTCTGTGCGGATTTCCTCCAGGTGCTTTAGGTTTCCTCCCACAGTCCAAAGATGTGCAGGTCAGGTGAATTGGCCATGCTAAATTGTCCATAGTGATATGTGCGTCAATCAGGGGCAAATATAGGGTAGGGGAATTGGTCTGGACGGGTTACTCTTCGGAGGGTCTCCTCTTCGGAGGGTCAGTGTGGATATGTTGGGCCAAAGAGCCTGTTTGCATACTGTATGTAAACTAATCTAAATGCCAGGCAGTGATCATCTCCAATACAGAAAATTTAACCATTGCTCCTTGACATGGATTCCAGGTTATTCATTTTATACAGTCGGCAAATGGTTTTATTCTAATAGACCCTGATTATTGAGTTGTTTTCTTTACAACAGAGAAGGCTGAGTGGGGACCTTAGAGAAGTTTATAAGATCATGAGGGATGTGGAAGGGTTAGATAAGAAGCAGCTGCTTTCCTTTGTTGGAGGGTTACTAACAAGAAAGATATTTCTAGTGCTGTTATAAACTCTATCACTTCTAAACCAAAATTTGGATTTCAGCTAATACCTGAAGAAATGAAATAAAATTTCACATTTAAGAAGTTTACTGTAACCAGTGGTCTATAAGCAAAAAAAAAACAAAATTCTGATGATGCTAGGAATCTGAAATTAAAGCAAAGTGCTGAAATGTTTCAAAAGGTTGGCAACTGTCATAGAGAGAGAAACACAGTCAATATTTCAAGTTGAATGGAATTCTTCAGAACATTTTCAGATCAAAAGCACTGTTAACTGAACACCATTTTTGTCTAAACTATAAAGCAGAATTTTAAACATAACTGAAAAATCACTTTTCACAGGTACACATTACACTGCTTTTAAAGTAGACATTGAATTCTTCTGGATTACTTCCCTTTTCGAAGCTGGAAGCTGTTAACAGTAGAAATATCTTTCAATGTGTGGTTTTTCCTGTAGACGTCTCCCTTTAGTCAAATCTACTTTTGGTTGCCTTTGAGTTTTTCATCTTTAAACATAAATAAGTTACTTTGCAACAAGATAAATTAAATTAGAATTTTCCTATGATTTTACCACATGGGTTTTCTTAGGAATGAGATTGGGTAAAGGCAAGCTAAATGAAATAGTTTACTTAAGAAACTGGAAGGATCTGAATACAATTTACAGATTGTCACTCCTTTATGGCCCACACCATCTAGCACATGCTAAAAATAATGACAGTTTGTAGGATGTAATTTAAATATTCATTTTCCACAAATTCCATTTATCTGTAAATTGTAACATTGTGGAAGCCACTTGTCATTATACATCCTTCTGCATTTAATTAACTGTCATCATCAAATTTTCAACTATTTCTTCATATCGCTATATTCTAGTTTGTTCTTTGTCAAAATAAATATTGCTTTACCTCACAATTTTTCTCAGCTTCACTGCTTCTCCAAATCATCTGGCCCACGTGTAATTTTTTTAAATGCTGCCTTATTCTCCATGACAAGTTTATTTATACTCTTTGCTTTTCTGTCTTTGGTTCAATGCCACTGTGTCTATTACTATTAAATTACAGATAATATACTTCACGTCTGAAATGCTGCATTTCATTCCTGTGTTGTTTGGGTACTGGTCCAAATTTCAGTCATGAGTAATATTTGATTCAAAACATTGGCCAATTCATTGCAGCGTTGCTTTTAACTGCCACTTCAACACACCACCATGTTCCCTGGCCAACATCTCTGTCTCAGGCTTGCTGCAGTGCTCCAATGAAGCTCAGCACATGCTGGAGAAACAGCATCTCATTTTCCACTTGGGAATCCTACAATCTTCAACATCATGTTCAACAATTTTAGGGCTTGAGGCACCTTCTCCCATATCCTTACCTCCACACAACAGGCCTTGTTATCACATGATCTGTATTACACAAAATCCATTATTGGCCACTAATAGTCTTGATTAGTAGCTATTCATTCTCTTAGGCTGACCAGTAAACACTCTGCTGTCAGCCAACTGTTCTCTCTCCTTGTGCCACCTATGACCACCTATTGTTTACTCCTTCCCCCCCTTCCCCCTGCCTATCTTCTGTATAAAAAACAACTTTTTCTTGGTTACCATCATAGTTCTAAGGAAGGGTCACTGGACCCAAAACATTAACTCTGAATTCTTTGCTGTCAGGTCTGCTGAGTCCTTTGAACAATTTCAGATTTTGCTTCTGATTTCCGATGTTCACAGTTCCTTCAGTTTTTATTCAGCCAGATGTCTGTCCCTGTGTTCAACGTCCCTGCTTCAGTCTTACAATGCTAGTCACCTGCGCACCCTGCAATGCAGGTCTGTGCAGTGAGAGGACTGCAAGTGTAGCAGAGATTTGCCCCAATGGCCGTGAGGGACTAGGAAATGCTGGTGTCAATGGCTGTGGGCAAGGAGGATGTGCAGCTGGTGCCCCTGGATCACGTCCTGAAATATTGATTGTTCCTAAGCAATGAAAAGGTGTTAGGGCTGAGCTGAAATCACCAGGTATCCACTCTGATTTCCATGCTGAGATTTCTTGATGTCTAACTTGTTTGATGGATTCAGTAACATAGGAAGCTGAATATTAACGAGGTGAGTAGAACCTCACTTCATCACTTGCCAAAATCATAAAAAATAGAATGGAGGTTCTTGTGATGCAGTGGTGGTGTCACTACATCTGAACCAGAAAGTTTGGGTTTAAGTCGTACACACTCCATAAAATATCTGAACAAATTGTTTAAAACTATCTAAAAGATGTATGGAGTAACTCCAGTTCTCGAGATGGGCCTTGCCAAACTTCTTGTTCACTTCCACCACAAACCTTGCCAGAGGGACATGCAACTCAGACCCCTCAGATGTTCCACCATGTGTCTTTTGTGTCTTCTGTTCAGAACTGGATTGGCACTAATTTTTCTAATGATGGATTTAAACAGAACAAAAAAAGTTAAAAAGACATGATATTTAATCTATACTCCTGTCTGAAGGCAATGATTCATGCTAGTGTGCTGTTCCATAGACGTTTGTATCCAAATGATCAATTTTTGAGGACAAAACGCAGACACATAGGACACTGGAAACCAATCACCCTCTTGGTGAGCTGAGCACTACACCAACAGCTACCTATAATGCAGCCAGCAGGGCATGGCTCCTTTTCACTTACTCATGTCCTGGAAACAGCTGAACTAGTTCCATCGTGACATTACAGTGCTCTACCGACTGGTGTGGCTGATTGTCCTCATTTAAGCCACATAGGTTCACTCAATGATTCACATATCACGCACCAAAGATCAAGCCTGCCACAGCAAGCAGAGCTCAGCACCAGCTGGGCAAACCAAATAAAGTGAATTTAAAGTATCTGTGCCTTGCAAAGTGTGTGGATGTACTTTGGAGCATTTTTAGAATTGATTTCAGAAAACTGGTGCTTAAAATAAGAGTGCAGATGAATGTCTGAGCGAAGGCATGGGGCTGCATGGCAGTATCTTTCATCTACAGCATGACAAGAAAATGGAGAAGACTGGACCAGAAGAGGAGAGACTGGAATTAAAGTTTAACACAAAAACTGCAACTGAACCGATCTCATTATACAAACGGTCATCAACTCACTCCTCTTGTGCATTCTCTAAGTGTTTTTAAACTTGAAACAGTTCAGAAAGGATTTACAAGGACCTTGCTGGAGTTGAAGGTTTGAACAATAGGAAGAGACTGAATAGGCTGGGGCTGTTTTCCCTGGAATGTCAGAGGCTAAGGGGTAACCTTATAGAGGGTTATAAAATCATGAGGGGCATGGATAAGGTAAATAGACAAGTTTCTTTTCCCAGTGAAGGGGAGTCGAAAACTAGGGGACATTGGTTTAAGGTAGGAGGGAAAGATTTAAAAGGGATCTGGCAGTAGCTGGCCCCAGGATTTCCAACATCATTCCCACAATCTAGTTGAGTGGATGATGTCCTAATGGAATCCCCTACCCCATTAGTTCTCTGGTTCTCCTTATTTAATGTGACCTTCCGCTGCAAGACAAAGAGAAAAACATGATGTCTGTGAGCATCATGTTTAGGTTATGAACCTATCGTAGTTAAATTGTTGGAGGTAGAGGAAGCAAGCAAAAGTCAGAATTGGATCTGGTGTTGCTGGATGCTGCATGTGGCTGAATTGTATATTAGGCATCAATCATAATGTTAATGAGTGATGCATCGGGTAATGTGAGTGGTTGGATGTGAGAGACAGTGAGAAGATCCACTTACTGGCTGTGATCACATGAGTTAGGGGTCAGTAAAAAGATGTCAACACTGTTGCCAGGTTCTTGAGCAAAACTGCAGGCACGGACCTTCTTGCCATCTGCTTTCATTCCCTTCACAGGTTCAGGTGGGAGGGCATTCTGGCTCCTCATGGAAACACAGACCCCTTCTTAATTAGCAACTGGAAGTGCATACTGGAGCAAGAAGTTTCACTTCAAAAGATTTTTTAACAGAACTATGATATGGTCCAACTAACACCAACTCACACTATGTCAAGGCCTGATCAATTTGGATGGAAAGGATTCTGGGATGCCAGTAGATAAGGTGTTTGAATTTTGGAAAATGAGGAAAGGGAATACATTTTTCTAATCCTAACTTATCCCAGTTTCCTAGAGATTTCTCCAAATTATCATTCCTAGTAATGAAGTGTTTGATACAAAAATTAGTATGTCAGAATAACAGTGAAATGTGAATGTCATACTTTAGGATTTTGTGATCTTCTGTATGGCTTTTGGAATAGGTTAACAGTATTTCGCTTTCCCAGCTAATAAAAAAAACTGCATCACGGACAGCAATAATGTCATGTTTTAAAGCCGCTAAATGATTAAATTAACAATTTGTTTGCATCATGTGTTAATTTCTTTCTGTAATCAAGCACAAAAATAGTATTCATTATCTCTAGACGACATTGGAATATCATCATGGGATTATTTTTTGCTAGTTTAGATGAAAAGATGAAATTTCATTGAATGATTACAGCTGGTGCATGGATGGTGCACAGCAGGTAACCTAGCGAGATGCAGAATATTGAAGCTATGAATGTTTTCAAGATAGAGTGAGGTATGAAACAATGCCATCTGAAACCTAAATCTAAATGGGTGTATAGAAATCCAGTCAAAACTGAATATCAGATAAACACTTTGTTAAATAAAGCCACTCCCCAATACATCGCACACTTCAAAATCCACGTTTGGTTTCCTAGTGCCAGTATTACATGTTCCAGGATATAGTCATTGAGGCTTTTGCACAATAAAAGGAACCCAAATATAAAGTAATTAGATGAATATTAACATTTTGCTGGAAAATGTTCCTGTAAAATTATGCCTGATCTACTGTTGCGTAGAGCTGTCACTTTCAGTGACAGCCTTTCTTTTTTCTTTTATTCATATGCTAAACATATTGTAATAAAGGCAAATTGAATACCTGCTGGGACTGTGCTGTGTATTTCATTATGCAAAACAAATGTAACATTTGTTCAACAAAGGATAATGGCAGTTTGAGACTTTTGGCAATCACTAAAGCAAACTTGAAAAAAAATTACTGTTTATACAGTTACATCTGATGTCTGTATCAGCGTTACTATGGAATTAGGTTTCCATGGGAGACAAACACATTCCCATAACCCTTTGTCTGCACCTGCTGCACCTAGTCATTCAATCCAATGTGGCTTTCATATTCCTCATTGTTTACAACTGGAAATAGACCAAATTGAATCTGACTGGTTCATTTTCTGTCCACTAAACAATAGTAAGCAGTTGTGCATAACATTTTCTCAGAACTATGGCATGAACAAGTATTAACTTTCTTTAGTATTCAATGACTTTGTCTGCTGCAAATTTTTGGTATTATTCCACTTTTAAATTGTACAGCAGTGCCATCATCTG
Source organism: Chiloscyllium punctatum (assembly GCF_047496795.1). NCBI lineage: Eukaryota > Metazoa > Chordata > Chondrichthyes > Orectolobiformes > Hemiscylliidae > Chiloscyllium > Chiloscyllium punctatum. Next base: position 70,362,111 of record NC_092742.1, on the reverse strand, counting down.
GTAGAGTTTGTGTTAATACCAGCATTTAGAATTCATTTTTGCAACTATTCAACATCTACTTATTGAGCCCCATCAAAAGTAGAAAAATAAATGATTTCCTTCAAGTTTTGAAAAGCGAAGGTCACAATGTGCAGGATATCACTTTTCACCATAATAAGTTTGAACATTCCGAGTTTGTATTAGAGGGTATCAAAAATCAAATGGTGGCAGAGAAAATTGTAAGGCAGGCACTTTGACGGAGTGTTTCTTCCCTTCTAGTAACTGGCTATGAAGAATTATTGAAAAAAGCCAGAACTCATTGACCTCTCTCTTTTGCTGGGTGTATTGTACATGATGCGAAGCATTTGCAAAGTAAACCAAATTAATGTCAATGATATAAAATAATATTTTGGATATAAAATTCAACAAGTGAAAAATTGCATGATCATAACCAACATCTTTCATATTGTTCCTTGTGCACTAACTATACAAAATATAAATAAAATATTTCTGGGAAACACCTTAGGAAGGTATTATTCTATTGAATGGTTTCACTAAATACAACAAAAAGATGTATTTTAATCCTTGATTGGTCAGAGATCAATTAATGAGAGAGAAATGAAGCATTTCAGTTGAATGACCTTGTATCATCATAAGAATAGATTTACAGCATTTTCATCAGATTGATTTTTAAAGAAAATAATATTCAATATTCATGAAGAAAATTCAGTTAATATATGTTAATAGATAATATGGATTTTCAAAAAATGCTGCCAATTAAAGATGGAAATGTTTGTATTTCTATAAATTTCCACCCTAAAAGTAGTGATTTCATACACAGATCCATCAGTCCACATTATTTGACAACCCCGTTTTATTAGCTCTAGAAAATGCCGCAGAACTGCTCTCAGATATGGCAATTTCCATAACATCACTGCTTGGAACAATACATACTAACATATCTATAATTTCTCAAAAATCAAGAAGTGCAGCTATAGACTTGCTTAGTATAAAGGGACAGAATAAAATTGAAAACGACCTTTAGTCCATAGGGTATGTGGAAACAACATTTCTTTCCAGATCAGTGGAACAACTCATTACAGATATGATTGTAAATTATATTCTAAATAGTGAATTAAAACCATGCAGTCTTGGTGTGAGAATTGTCCAATTATGGATAAAACAAAAATATACAACTTCAATTTTTCCTTTCTTTTAAGTCCCAAAAGTCACAGCATTATTTCAGCCTCTGCATGTTCCCTGTTTGTCTGGTTTCATGATAGTTAAAGAAAAGCAAACAATAATGCTATGTTGCAATGTTAATGTTTTTAAGAAAAGTTCATTGTAAAATTTGAAAACTATTATTTCATCTATTACACTAGCATTTTACATCAAACAGCAACAGCATGGGATAACATTAACAGAATTCAAAATTGCTCATTTCAACTAAATGTACTCAACTCAAGAATATTTCACCTGCATGTACTTCTGTTCTATATTTTAATTATAAAATTACATTTTGTTTCAAAATGCATACTTCTGGCTTTGTATACTACTGTATATTTTCATAAAGTAACATGTGGAAATTGAAATAGGAAAAAAAAATGTGTATTTGTTTTCTGCATTTGCTAACTCTGGCACAGTTTGGGGGAATGTGTGTACTGATGAGATGTTGGCATGTATTCTGGGTAGAGCCTTCTAACCTAGTGCCAGATGTATGAATATATAAGCTAATGAAGTCATGTGTGTGGGAGTTGGCATCATGCCCTACAAGTAAAAGTTGACATCTTGTCTGGTAAAGCGTCTGTGGTCATGACAGTATGGTTGCTGTGGCTGTAGGCTATCTTTACATATGGTGTGTGGGTGGTACCAGTGGTGTAACAGTGTCACTGTCTCAGCCTGGTCTCAATGTAGCTAAAGGGATAGTGATCTTATTCATGTAGAGTTTTGTTCCTAAACTGATTTGAGTGCAGTTGTATTCACTAATTCAACAATAACTATATACTTGCAAAAGCTTTATGTTAAAAAAAAGCACCTGCTTTTTAACTGTATCTTGATTTGGCAAAATCTGTGGGACCCAACAATCTGTTCTTTCTGTTTGTAAAGATTCATTGGTGAGCCAATAACTTGTTTGGGGAAGTTACCTTGGTTACAGGAGAAAACCTTACTGATTCATATGCTTGGATGCCATACAAAAATTCTAAGTTACTGATTCTTTTCTAATGTTTCAATTTGTACGTCCTTGTGATTGACTCAAGTTAAGACTGATTTTGTCAATTCCTCTAGCCTTTTAAGCAAACCGTTGTTCTTCCATGTGGATCAAAGAGGAGTCAGTAATATTAATCTCCATGTATGGGATTAGTGTATCTGGGAAGTGAAGTGAGTTTGTGTGTATACATGTGTATATACTAGCCATTTACTGACAGAACATGCAGACTTGCTGAGCTCTGACTACACAGAACTGTGCAATTAGTTTGTCTGTGGATCTATCAGATTCATTAGTTTAAGGAGCTCAAAGTAAGATTTAGTAAGAGTTCACAGGTCATCAATAGTCATGGATGTTGTATTATCAAATGATACAGCACCGAAGGAGGCCATTGACCAATTGTGTCTGTGCCAGCTTTTTGAAACAGCCGTTCAATTGCTCCTACCTCCCAAAGGTTTACCAATAGCCCTACGTTTCTTTTTCTCTTCAAGTATTTACCCAATTCCATGCTGAAATGTGCAACTCCATCTGGTTCTAGCATTCCTTCAGCAAATGCAATCCAGATCCGAACAACTCGATGCATTAAAAAAATGCCCTCAAGACATTTCTGTTTCTTTTTTGGCAATGATCATAAATCTATATTCTTGGTTGCCCTTGGAAACAATTTATCTTTATTTGTTGTGTCAGGTCACTTCATAATTTCAAATCTTACTATCAAAAATTCCTTTAACCCATAATTTAAGGAGATCAATCCCAATAACTCCAAGCTATTCTTGCAATTAAAAGTCAAACTTTTCCAGCTACTGTTCCAATATGTCTATCTGTACCAGCTCCAAAGCTTTGAAATCCTTCCTGGAGTTTAATGCTCAGAGGTGGCCATAGTGCACTAGAGGGGCTTAACTAGTGTTCTATATATATTTACAATTTAAGACTCCTCACTGATGTCTCATCACTTTTATTTTTATTCTTTTATCAATTTTAAACTATGAGTTGGATATGACTTGTGGACTTTAGGATAATTTGTGGTAAATAAAAAGCTTTGTTTGTTTGTGAGGCCAGGCTTAAAGGCTAATTACAAGCTGAGCCTTGATTAAAAAGGTTCTAACAGACACAGTGACCACCTACCACCACCACATTTTCCACACACCCCCACCCCACCCACAACCAGTAAAGAGTTCTGCGTTTAAACAGTTATCAGAAGTTGGCTGTTAATGAGGGCAGCACCTTGAAATTGGTTCCAGCAAGTTTAGAAGAGACTGTACATTCAAGCAGGATGGCTCCTGTTGAATGGTAATTCAGATTTGACACATTGATAGGAGTTGATCATTTGATCAGGTCAGAACTAAAATGAAAATCCTTTTCTTAAATTATGTTTTCTGAGGGATAGATCTGTGCGGCCACTGCCACAGCACATAAATTGAAAGCTCTCTGTCCAGTATGTTATAGTAGCTTCAGGAAGCCCAAAAAGTAGAAATTTGAGTTTGAAGCATTGCTGCCTTTGCCTGGGTCAGCTGAGAAACTGATCAATATTTCAGGAAAAGCAGCCAAGGGGTCCGCATTTATGCCTGTGAAATATAACAGCGTGAAATCCATGTAGGTAATCTGGCCAGTTTTGTTTTTATTTATCCCATAACTGTGTTTGTTTGTCTTTTGTGTGAATGAAGGCTGAAAACAAAATGTTGGAGGTTAAAGCACAGACATTAATTTGCTTAGTATATTGTTTATTTTTATCACTGCGAAAGTTATTATGGATCAAATAAATGGTTAACTCTTTTCTTTGAGATATAAAACTAGTATCTGGAAATTAATGATTCACAAAGTCTGGAACTGGTTATTCAAAAATCTGGTTAGGAACCATTGGTGTGACTATTCTGGGGTCTTCAGCAGTTTAATTTTATAATATTGCAAATACAAAGGAAAAACAATGGATTTAGCTTGGCTGGCTGTCTCCTAGTCATTGCATCTACAACCTCATAGCTTTTATACACTACATTTCAACTGTACTTCCAAACCAGGGATCCCTAATACTCTTTTCAAAGGCCTTCAATGATTTGTGAACGTTTGTCTTTCCAGTCCCTTTTTCTGCATCCTCCTTCACATTGTACCATTTCATTTATATTGTCATTTTCATTCTTGCTACCATATGGATTTCTTAGATATTAACATATATTAAAGGTATGGAAGAGCCCAGCTAAGTGTATATCAGATGAATTTTTCATTTCTTTTATCTATTCGTTTGTGGTCAATGGCAGCATTTACTGCATGAACCATAAACATTAACCTAACCCATTCCTGACTACCACTTCCTTAAACAGCTTCAGCCCATGGGATGATGTTACTGCCACAGTACTGTTAAGCATTTCTTGTATATGGGTCTGAAAGGGTTAATGCTGAGGAGCATTACAAGTATCATTCACTGTGCTGATGTCATATGGACTTGAGGACAAGAAAGCCTGCCAGGCCTTGTAGAGAGAAACCCTCCACAATACTCAATGAAATCTTAGCTGATTTCTGCTCAGGTTTGGCCCAATGGCTATCATATCAACCTCTAACTAGTTGCTAACATACATTGTTCAATACCTGCATGGGACTATCCATATCTGGTTTCACTTTTGGTGCAGTGGTAGCATCCCTATCCCTGGAACAAGAGATCCAGACCCAGTTTCAGGTTTAATCTGCTCCAGAGGTGTGTAATAACATTCTTGAACAGGTTTGTCAGAAAAATAGGTTAACTTGAAAAAGAAACTACATCTTGTTGGATCAGGAAGTGATTTTCCTCTACCGTGCTTGACCAAGCAGGCCCTGTAGTTTCCAATGCCGAAAGAGGATGATGGCAGCATTCTTTAGAATGAGCATCAACTCCTTCAGTGTACTGATGTCCTTGTATAACATATCAGGCAGCAATGCATATTAGTGTAGTGATGCATGTTTAAGTTATCTGCTCATCGTAAGCAGTGGAGTGAGATCTTGAAGACTCAACTTAATGCCAACTGCTCAGATAGCACAGTCAGTAGCAGGAAGAGGCTGAAGATTTGATAATCCTGCAGAAGAAATGCTTGTGGCAATCCAACTCTAGTGAAGATAAAGATGATCATCACAAAGGATAAAGGTGGGTGGCACGGTAGCTCAGTGGTTCGCACTGCTGTCTCACAGTGCCAGAGACGCAGGTTCAATTCCTGCCTCAGCGACTGTCTGTGTGGAGTTTGCACATTCTCCCTGTGTCTGCGTGGGTTCCCTCAGTGTGCTCCAGTTTCCTCCCACAATCCAGGTGAGGTGAATTGGCCATGCTAAATTGCCCATAGTGTTCGGTGCATTAGTCTTGGATAAATATAGAGTTAGGTGGGTTGGTGTGGACTCCTTGGGCCAAATGGCCTGTTTCCATACTGTAGGGAATCTAATCTAATCGAATCTCATAAGAGATGCACTTCAACAGGAGAGTGAGCAACTTGTTAGAGAAGGAGAACTAGTAACTCCAAAGCAGATGCAGGCTTCATTGTGAGGCAGTGGTCTTTGGAAATCGTTCTGTGTCAGAGGTCAGCTGTTAGTCCCAGATGGGAGCAGAGTAATGTCCTGTCACCAGTTCATGGGTCACAACATCAATTTAATTGTTACGCTCCATTCCTAAAGTGGCCATTTGCACACTTTCTCTATATTATACTTAAACAAAAATGATCTATCAATCAGGTTTCTTTAATTAACACAAAACTGTTGATTCCTTAACAAGCAAATCTTATTAAATGAAGACGTAAAATCGGTTACCACAATTAATTTGAAACATTAAAGATAGGCCTTTACCACATACACACTTGGGGGAATAAAGGAAATCATACAGGCATTAAGTCTTAATGCTTGAAGGCAAAAGAAAGGAAGCAATGTGTCATAAAAATAAAAGATTGATGTTTCTGTGTTCTTTGCCAGGGCAGTTTGCTCAGGAAACACTGCATCGACCATCACTCCAGACACATTTCAGGAATACAATTAGGGTTCAGCAGGGAACAAACCCCCAAGTATCACACAGGAAGAGGTTTCTCAGAAACAGGAGAGTTCCACTGAGAAGCTCTTTTCTTTCCTGAGTTTGGCCAACAAATTCAATCTCAACTCCCCAAAAATTAAAAATGGAGCCACAGTAACATGGTGATGAGTAAACAAACATCAGAGGCTCCATAAATAAAGCTTAAAATTCCTGGTGGGTCAAGGGAAACTTTAGGAGTACCTGTACTAATTTAGGCTGAAAAGTTTAAAACGCCGCTTACAGCTCAAATCAAGTATCCCCCACCCTAGTGAGCAGTCAACATCAGAAATGGATATTGAAGTGAAAGTAAAGAGCCATGAAAGAAATATTTATATGGCACCAGAGGCCTAGAGACATCATGAAGCCATAATTAAACCAATAATGGAGGGAGAAACTGTTAATGTTTCTTGGAAGAAGATTAGTGCTGGACTTAAACATTAACTCTGGTTCTGTCAACATGGATGCTGCAAGATCAGCTGAGATTCTCTACCATGTTTTCCTTTGATTTCTAATTTCCAACATCTGTAGCATTTGCTTTTATTGAATTGAACATGTTGGACAAATTAAATACATAAATAGAGCTAGTCTAAATGGAACAGAAAGTCTGGGAGTCTTTATTCAGGCTATGGAAAAGGCAACATCTCCTTTACAAGAGTTGTGATAAAGGTGGAGGTCACTCATTAAATCCACTAAGATAGGACTCTGGTAATAAAACAATGATTAAAGTAGAAATTATTGGTTGAAGTTATGAACATTGGTATTCATACTGCCGTAAATAAGACTGGACGATAGTTTAGCCCAACCATCCCTTCACAATACTCAGCATAATTAGTGGATTTCGGAAGGTGCTGTTGGACAAATAATCAAGTGTACTTAATCCATCTGGGAGATTTTGTTTCAACAGACTACCATTTAAAACAATTTTGGTCCCAGACATTTTTCAATGTCATAGAGTCATAGAGTCATAGAAATGTACAGCATAGAGACAGACCCTTCAGTCCAACCCGTCCATGCCGACCAGATATCCCAACCAAATCGAGTCCTGCCTGCCAGCACCCAGCTCATATCCCTCCAAACCCTTCCTATTCATATACACATCCAAATGCCTTTTAAATGTTGCAATTGTACCAGCCTCCACCATATCCTCTGGAAGCTCATTCCATACACATACTACCCTCTGCGTGAAAAAGCTTCCCCTTAGGTCTCTTTTATATTTTTCCACTCTCACCCTAAACTTATGCCCTCTAGTTCTGGACTCCCCCACCCCAGGGAAAAGACTTCGTCTATTTATCCTATCCATGCCCCTCATAATTTTGTAAACCTCTATAAGGTCGCCCCTCAGCCTCCAACACTCCAGGGAAAAACAGCCCCAACCTGTTCAGCCTCTCCTGTAGCTCAGATCCTCCAACCCTGGAAACATCCTTGTACATCTTTTCTGAACCCTTTCAAGTTTCACAACATCTTTCTGATAGGAAGGAGACCAGAATTGCACACAATATTCCAACAGTGGCCTTGCCAATGTCCTGTACAGCCACAACATGACCTCCCAACTCCTGTACTCAATACTCTGATCAATAAAGGAGAGCATACCAAACGCCGCCTTCACTATCCTATCTACCTGCGACTCCACTTTCAAGGAGCTATGAACCTGCACTCCAAAGTCTCTTTGTTCAGCAACACTCCCGAGGACCTTACCATTAAGTGTATAAGTCCTGTTAAGATTTGCTTTCCCAAAATGCAGCACCTCACATTTATCTGAATTAAACTCCATCTGCCACTTCTCAACCCATTGGCCCATCTGGTCCAAATCCTGTTGTAATCTGATCTAACCCTCTTCACAGTCCACTACACCTCCAATTTTGGTGTCATTTGCAAACTTACTAACTGTACCTCTTATGCTCGCATCCAAATCATTTATGTAAATGACAAAATGTAGAGGACCCAGCACCGATCCTTGTGGCACTCCACTGGTCACAGGCCTCCAGTCTGAAAGACAACCCTCCACCACCACCCTCTGTCTTCTACCTTTGAGCCAGTTCTGTATCCAAATGGCTAGTTCTCCCTGTATTCTATGAGATCTAATCTGGCTAATCAGTCTTCCATGGGGAACCTTGTTGAACACCTTACTGACGTTCATATAGATCACATCTACTGCTCTGCCCTCATCAATCTTCTTTATTACTTCTTCAAAAAACTCAATCAAGTTTGTGAGACATGATTTCCCACTCACAAAGCCATGTTGACTATCCCAAATAAGTCCTTGCCTTTACAAGTACATGTACATCCTGTCCCTGAGGAGTCCCTCCAACAACTTGCCCACCACTGAGGTCAGGCTCACCAGTCTATAGCTCCCTGGCTTGTCTTTACCGCCCTTCTTAAACAATGGCACCACGTTTGCCAACCTCCAGTCTTCCAGCACCTCAACTCTGACTATCGATGATACAAATATCTCAGCAAGAGGCCCAGCAATCACTTCTCTAGCTTTCCACAGAGTTCTCGGGTACACGTGATCAGGTCCTGGGGATTTATCCACTTTTAACTGTTTCAAGACATCCAGCACTTCCTCCTCTGTAATCTGGACATTTTGCAAGATGTCACCATCTATTTCCCTACAGTCTGTATCTTCCATATCCTTTTCCACTGTAAAAACTGATGCAAAATATTCATTTAGTATCTTCCCCATTTTCTGTGGCTCCACACAAAGGCCGCCTTACTGATCTTTAAGGGGCCCTATTTTCTCCCTAGTTACCCTTTTGTCCTTAATATATTTGTAAAAACCCTTTGGATTCTCCTTAATTCTATTTGCCAAAGCTATCTCATGTCCCCGTTTTGCCCTCCTGATTTCCCTCTTAAGTATACTCCTACTTTCTTTATATTCTTCTAAGGATTCACTCGATTTCTCCTGTCTATACCTGACATACGCTTCCTTCTTTTTCTTAACCAAACCCTCAATTTCTTTAGTCATCCAGCATTCTGTATACCTACCAGCCTTCCCTTTCACCCTGACAGGAATATACTTTCTCTGGATTCTTGTTCTCTCATTTCTGAAGGCTTCCCATTTTCCAGCCATCCCTTTACCTGCAAACATCTGCCTCTAATCAGCTTTCGAAAGTTCTTGCCTAATACCGTCAAAATTGGCCTTTCTCCAATTTAGAACTTCAACTTTAAGATCTGGTCTATCCTTTTCCATCATTATTTTAAAATGAATAGAATTATGGTCGCTGGCCCCAAAGTGCTCGCCCACTGACACCTCAGTCACCTGCCCTGCCTTATTTCCCAAGAGTAGGTCAAGTTTTGCACCTTCTCTAGTAGGTACATCCACATACTGAATCAGAAAATTGTCTTTAACACCTTTAACACTATGGCAGTCCCAGTCGATGTTTGGAAAGTTAAAATCCCCTACCATAACTACCCTATTATTCTTACAGATAGCTGAGATCTCCTTGCAAGTTTATTTCTCAATTTCCCTCTGACTATTGGGGGGTTCTATCATACAATCCCAATATCATCCCTTTCTTATTTCTCAGTTCCACCCAAATAGTTTCCCTGGATGTATTTCCAGGAATATCCTCCCTCAGCACAGCTGTAATGCTATCCTTTATCAAAAATGCCACTCCCCCTCTTCTCTTGCCTCCCTTTCTATCCTTCCTGTAGCATTTGTATCCTGGAACATTAATCTGCCAGTCCTGCCCATCCCTGAGCCACGTTTCCGTAATTGCTATGATATCCCAGTCCCATGTTCCTAACCATGCCCTGAACTCATCTGCCTTCCCTGTTAGGCCCCTTGCATTGAAATAAATAGTTTAATTTATTGTCCCTGCCTGCCTGACTGTTTGACTCACTTCTGTTCTCAGCTGTACCTGTCTCAGATCGATCTCTTTCCTCACTATTTCCCTGGGTCCCATCCCCCCACCTTACTAGTTTAAATCCTCCCAAGTTGTTCTAGCAAATTTCCCTGCCAGTATATTAGTCCCCTTCCAATTTAGGTGCAATCCGTCCTTGTTGTACAGGTCACTTCTACCTCAAAAGAGATTCCAATGATCCAAAAATGTGAATTCTTCTCCCATACACCAGCTCCTCAGCCATACATTCATCTGCTCTATCCTCCTATTCCTGCCTTCATTAGCTCGTCGCACTGGAAGTAATCCAGATATTACTACCCTTGAGGACCTCCTTTTTAAATTTCTACCTAACTTTCTGTAATCTCCCTTCAGAATCTCAACCTTTTCTCTTCCAATGTCATTGGTTCCAATGTGGACTATGACCTCTTGCTGGCTCCTCTCCCCCGTGAGAATGTTCTGCACCCTCTCTGAGATATCCTTGATCCTGGCACCAGGGAAACAACACACCATTCTGCTTTTTCTCTGCTGGCCACAGAAATGTCTGTCTGTACCTCTGACTACAGAATCCCCTCACACAATTGATCTCTTGGAAGCCGATGTACCTCTCGTTGCATTCGAGCCAGTCTCAATACCAGAAACTTGGCTGTTCGTGCTACATTCCCCTGAGAATCCATCACCCCCTACATCTTCCAAAACAGCATACCTGTTTGAAAAGGGTATATCCACAAAAGACCCCTGCCCTAGGTGCTCGGGGAATTAAGGGCTACGGGGAGAATGTGGGTAAGTGGAGTTGAAGTGCCCAGCAGCCATGATCGAATGGCAGAGTGGACTCGATGGGCCGAATGGCCTTACTTCCACTCCTATGTCTTATGGTCTTATGGTCTTATGAACTTCTCTCACCCTTCCTGGAGTTAACCCATCTATGTGACTGTATCTGAGACTTTCCCCCCTTCCTATAACTGCCGTCCATCACATGTTGCAAATTCCTCATCGCTTCTATCTGTCTCTCCAACCAATCCACTTGATTGATAAGATTCGCATCCAACAGCATTTATGGCTGATATAATCCGCAGTAACCCTTAAACTCTCTTTAAACTCCCACATCTGACAAGAAGTACATATCACTGCAAAGGCCATTTTTGCTCCTTCACAATCTACAGACCCAGAAAATAACACCGTCTTATTCCTCTACAATCACTGCCCCAGGTTAAATTAATAGTTATGGCTTATATTTTAAGTTTAATCAAGAGACTTATCTCCAAAAACATATAATCAAGAAAGAATCCACTATAATCATGACTGCAGCCTTTCTCTAGGACAGACTTAAAATAACGATTAACTTATCGGATTCTGTGCTGTGAACATCGCCCAATGTTTCCTCCAAGATTAGTTGTGAATTTCACTGTTTGTTAATTTTGCCAGATACACTCCGATGTCTAGTGATATACGAATTCAAACTGCAAAGGCAGTAACTGTGCAGGTTCTCTCTCTCTCTCTCTCTCTCCCTCTCTCTCCTGCACTGTCCTCACCATGTGCTTCCTTTGTCTGCTCTTCTCCCTTTTAAAACTGCTGTTGTTTTGACTTTTTTTTCCCAAAGTTCCAAAACAATGCAACAGCATAAAAAACAGTAATTGCTGCTCTGGAATTCGAGGAAATCACTTCCAACACCTAAAATACCTCAAAAAAAAGGAGCAGCTCTTACAGCCAGAAACTTTTCCCGTTCTCCATCTTGGATTACCCAGAATCCAGCTACATCCAATATGTTACAAGGTCTTCACATAGTCTTAAGTCAAATGGTTGGTATATTTATACATGGGCAAACAGTTGAAGAGGAGAAAATGAGGACTGCAGACACTAAAGAGTCAGAATGAAAAAGTGTGGCGCTGGAAAAGCACAGCAGGTCATGCAGCATCCAAAGAGCAGGAGAGTCAATGTTTTGGGCATAAGCCCTAATTGGCACATTACTGATGAAGGCTTATGCCCAAAACGTTGACTCTCTTGTTACTCAGATGCTGCCCAAACAGTTAAAGACCATCTTTAGAGAATGCATGCAGTCTTAAAATGTTTACAAGCAGAGGGGCTCACCCTTAGCATCAAGTGTAAATTCTCTCAGGAATCTATTCAGCTCTTCCACCTTCATTGGTGAATTTATCATGGCAAATCCTCAGAATACTGAATCCTTTCTGAAGTTCTCCATGCTGATGTCAGTCCAGGATCTCCAAAGGTTCTTAGGGATAGCAAGTTGGCAAAATTTTTCCCTCACTTGGAAATTATTATGAAACTTCGAGACAACTGCTCAAGAAGATGCAAAGGTGGTGTTAGAACCCAAATCAAGAGAATGCCTTTCAGGGAATCAAGGACATTTGAATTTCTGATTGCATTGTAATTCATAGCAGTTGATGCTTCAGATACAGCCTTAGGAGCAGTACTCATCCAGAGCAACCAGATAGGTGTGGTAACCAGCCGATAGTGCATTACCAGCTATACCTGATACAGGTACATGATACACTGTGATTCTCTCGGTTACATGGCCTTGTAAGAAATTTTCGGAGAACATACTTAGTCTGAATTTGATCATAGAAATAGTCAAAAAAACCTTCATTTCTCTACTGGATGAGAAGGAACAAGCAAGAATGCATCAAAGGAAACAAAGATTTTGACTTTGTCTCATAAAATTAACCAACAAAATAGTGTATGCACAAAGATGACAGCAGACACATTTTTCAGAGAGATGGTAGATAGCCTCACCAGGCCTGATATTGAGTTTATTCACAAAGGTAAGTCCTGCACTCAGTTAATGGCAGCACAATGGCGAGCAAACTATGGCTGACAGCTGCATTCAACAGGAGCTGATGCACTCGGATTCAATATTCATCTGTATTGTATTAGTGGTTGGTCAGATCAAACAGTCATTCAGGGGTTTGGCCAGGGAAACATATTCTGAATATTGATAGAATTTGGCAATTATGGATAAATTGCTAGTATATTGTATTGACCCTGGGATAGAAAGCCAAACCAAAATCAGTCTCACTGTGACTGGATTCACAACACAATGAAATTAAAACATTCAATGAATCTCAAAATTGCTCAATTGTTCCTAACCAGACTTTACAAAAAAACAGATCTTGGACACCAAGTTTATAACTTAAATAAAATTAACAATTTATTATTAATAATGTAACTTAAGCAGAAAACAGATAAACAACGATCCAATCTAATTAATATCAACAATCCAAAGCCCAATCTCATTTGTTCAAAACCCCCACTCATGGACAAACAGATATAGTTAAGGATACATTAAAAAGAAAATAAAAGAATTGCAATTTTCCAGTCCATTAAACTGTTTCAAATGATGCGTACCAGACCTGCAGACATCCAGACATTGGGTTGTTGATAAGCAAGGAAAACAGTACATCTTTCTTGAATTATGAAAGTCACTGGTTAATGCAAATAGCTTCAACTCACTTCCAGAAATATTTACTTGGGATGGTTTTCTCAGAACATTCAACAATTTAATAACTAGAGACAAATTGGACAGACCAAAACAAAAGAAAGATAGTCACCACCATCATAGTGTCTTCAGCCAAACTCAGTCAAAGAACAAAGACAGTACAGCACAAGAAAAGAGCCTTCAGCCCACCAAGACTGTGACAACACAATACCTTTCTCAACTAAAAATCTTTTGACACTATGTGATCCATGTGCCTCTACTCCCTGCTCAGCAACATTTTCATAACCTGTCCCATCTGTCCATCTTCCTTCCCACCTATCTGCACCACCTTCCCCCCAACTTATCACCTTTACCCCCACCTCCATTCACCTATTGCACTCTCAGCTACCTTCCCCCCAACCCCAACTCCCTCCCATTTATCTCTCTATACTCGAGACTCCCAACCTTATTCCTGATGAAGGGTTTTTGTCAAAATGTTGATTTTCCTGTTCCTTGGATGCTGTCTGACCTGCTGTGCTTTTCCAGCACCACACTCTTGACTCTAATCTCCGGCATCTTTAGTACTCACTTTCACCTCATCATGTATCTATCAAATGTTGTTCTTAATTGTAACTACCCTGTATTGTATTTGGTTCCACCATCTCCACTGTCAGTGCATTCAGGCATTTACCACCCTCTGTGTAAAAGACTTGCCTCTCAAATCTCCTTTAAACTTACTCTCTTTTGCCTTAAACCTAAGTCCCCTAGTAATTGACATTTATACCCTTGGAAAAAGACTCCAACTATCCATTTCATTCATGCCTCTCACAATTTGTAAACTTCTATCAGGTTGCCCCTCTCCGATTCCTTCGAAATTCAAATATAAACAAGTTAAGTTTGTTCAATCTTTCCTCATAGTTAATACCCTCCAATTCAGGCAGTTTCCTGGTAAACCAATTCTTTACCATCTCCAAAACCTCCACATCCTTCTGCAGTGTGGCAACCAGAACTGTACAAAATATTACAGACGTGGCCAAACTAAATTTCTATACAGCTGCAATATGACTTGCCAATTTTTGTACCCTAAGCCCCAACTAATGAAGACAAGAATGCCATACACCTTCTTGACCACCTTATCCACTTGTGTTGCTACTTTCAGGGAACTGTGGACCTGTACCCCCAGACCCCTCTATGTATTGATGCTACTAAGGGTTCTGCTATTTACTGTATACTAGCCTCCTGCATTAGATCTTCCAAAATGCATCACCTTGCATTTGTCCAGATTAAACTCTATCTGCCATTTCTCCACCCAAATCTCCAGCCTATCTATATCCTGCTATATCCTCTAGCCATCATCCTCAATATCCACAGCTCCCCCAATCTTTGAGTCATCAGCAAACATATTAATCAGGCCACCTATATTCTCCTCCAAATCATTTACATATGTTACAATCAACAGGAGTCCCAACATTGCAGAACACTACTGGTCTCAGATCTCCAGTCACAGCCAGTTCTCTTTTAATTCCCTCTTGTCCATCAACATTCTCTGTGGTTGGCTGGTTAGACAAGTCCGCCCTTGATTGACCAATTCAACTTCCAACCAGCTGCCAGTCCTGAGCACAACAACCACTTGGTGCCAGTTTATCTACAATGGTCCTTTGATCAGTAATTAATTTGCATTACTTTCCAGGCCAGTTCCCAACAGAAAACAAAAAGAACTGCAGATCTGGAAATCTGAAACAAGAATAGAAATTGCTGGCAAATCTCAGAAGGTCTGGCAGCATCTGTGGAGAGAAATCAGAGTTAACATTTTGTGTCCAGTGACGCTTCTTCAGAACAAAATAAAATGTATTTGGTCCCTTTTCTTTTAAACAAACTGCTATCCAAAGTTCAATTCTCACAGTTCCAATCCAAAAATGAGAAAAATAGTGATCATCTTAACAGTATAATGAACAACCAGTCATTCTAGCTTCACTTTGAGAAGTTGTCTTTGGGAAACGTTACCAAGGGATCATCAAAAACAGAGCTAGAGCTCAGTCAGTGGTCTTGTAGCCTGGAATTTCCCAGGACACTAAGAATCAAGTAGCTGATTGCAAGAACTAAGAACTATTGACAACACTAATATTCCCAACATGGCCATGTGTGCATACAAATCTTTTGGTTTTTGATGGAAGGTTTTACCTCATGGTCATTGATCATTTCTCCTGAAGATTGAGGTTAAGAAGTTGCAAAGCACAACGAGGGATGCAATTATCTGAGTCTTACGTGAGATATTTGTGAATCGTGATATCTTAATGTGATTATTTTGGACAATTGGCCTATGTATTAACGTCTGTATTTAAATGAGGTCATATGGATTTGTGGACAGAACAGCTTAGGATCATGAAAGGAATGAGATTCAACGTTGGGTCTTCTTCAAAGTCTCTATAATAAAGTCTATTATAGCAATAACGCTTGCAGCCAGTTGCTAACATGCAATGAACCATAGCTTGTTAACAACAGGAGACATAGTAGTTGAACCAGAAAGGTGGATTTTCTGTATTACACTAGACCAAGGCAGGTTATAGCTTCGTACACATGAAGAGGGCAGGCGGTGGCAGCAACTATCACCATGAGCTGTACTTCATTTGGGTTAGTGGTCTGGCACTTCCACACTGGTGCTGTTTAACAAGCTATGATTCATGGTTGATGGAATAGCAATATGTGCCCAAGTAAGAATGGTGTGGGACAATTAGAAGGGAATTTGGAGATGGCAATATTCCCATCAGATGTTACCCATTTCCTCATAAAGTATAAATAACTCAGGTTTGGATGATGCTGCTGATATAACCTTGATTAGTTATTCTGATATATTTCACAAATGGTATATATTGCTGCTCCATTCCAGTGATGATGGAGAGAATGAATGTCTAAGGTTTAGAATGTTGAGGTACTGATGAAGTCAACTACATTATATTGGATAGTTGAGCTTCTTGAACAAATGGGACTATTTCATCACTACTTGATTTGTACATTGTTTCAGTGTCGGAATAGCTTTGGTGAAGAGGAGATGGGTCACTTGAAGAATATCCAGCTTTTGACCTACCCATATGACCACAGATTTTATGTGGTCCTGCCCACACTCCATCTACACAGATTTTATGTGGCAGATCTACTTAGAGGCATAGAAAGGTACAGCACAAAAACAGACTCTTCAGTCCAATTCTTCCATGCTAGCCAGATATCCCAACCCAATCTAGTCCCACCTGCCAGCACCCTGTCCATATCCCTCCAAACCCTTCCTATTCCTATACCCATCCAGATGTCTATTAAATGTTGCAAATGTACTACCCTCAACTTCTTTCTCTGGCAACTCATTCCACTCACGTACCACCCTCTGTATGAAAAGAGTCATAGAGTCATAGTCATAGAGATGTACAGCATGGAAACAGACCCTTTGGTCCAACCTGTCCATGCCGACCAGATATCCCAACCCAATCTTGTCCCACCTGCCAGCACCTGGCCCATATCCCTCCAAACCCTTCCTATTCATATACCCATCCAAATGCCTCTTAAATGTTGCAATTGTACCAGCCTCCAACACATCTTCTGGCAGCTCATTCTAAAGGTTCCCTTTAGTTCTGTTTTATATCTTTCCCCTCTCACCCTAGACCTATGCTCTTGAGATCCCCCACATCAAGGAAAATACTTTGTCTATTTATCCTATCCATGGCCCACATGTTTTTATAAACCTCTGTAAGGTCACCCCTTAGCCTCCGACACTCCAGGAATACAGCCCAGCCTATTCAACCTCTCCATATAGCTCAAAACCCTGGCAACATCTTTTAAATCTTTTCTGAACCCTTTCACGTTTCACAACATCCTTCCAATGTGAAGGAGACACAATATTCCAAAAGTGACCGAACCAATGTCCTGTACAACTGCAACATGACCTCCCAACTCTGTACTCGACACTCTGACCAATAAAGGAAAACATATTTAATGAATGGTAATCCACAAGATGTTGATGAAGGGCATTTGACTATGTTCATTCCACATGCCATAGGAAGAAATGGACAAAGTGACGTGAGAAGCTACTTCGCTCCTTGATGCTATTTCATCATTGATCAAATCATGGCTTAGATGTGGCCTAACTCTATATACCTGCCTTTGCCCTATATCCCTTCATACCTGTCAACATCAAAAAATCTCTCAACATCAGTTTTTAAATTAACGTCAATTGCAATTCACAGAAGAGAGTTCCAAACATCTAACGATTTTGTGATGAAGCATTCCTTGATTACACTTTTGAAAGATTCTTTTTTGAGTTCACCCACACTGACTTCCCAGCCAGCAGAAATAATTTCTCCCAGTCTGTCTTTGCAGTTCCTCTTCATATCATGAAAAGCTTTCTTATATTTAAACTTTCAAACTTGCTATTTGTTTACTGTCTCCTCATCACTCAACCCAAAGTTTTGAGCAGGTGCTCCAATTCTTTCTTTTTGGAGATGTTCATAAACTAACACGTGTGTGAATGTTGCTTGCCATTTGTCAGTCAGCGGTTGTGCTGCTCTTTTATGAAAATAGGTTACCCTCTCTTGCCCACCAGCCTGCACCAACTGCATTATGCCATGGGCTGCGTCATTTTGGGGCCATCGGAGTTCTTAACAAACTCAATTGACCTTTAATTATTCACTTCATTACGGTGGGCAGGCTTTCAGCCTATTACCTACCCACTGCATTATCAGCTAGAGATTAGGTGAGAAGGTGGTGTCCTGAACACTCATCCTATTTTATGGGGCCACCTGCTGAAAACACATACCAGTAAAATGGGCACGTAAAATTCAGCCCTTGTGTTTTTATTTTAGCAAGAATAGAAGTGCAACAGCAGCAGTGCGGAGAAGTTTTACTCAGTTGTTTCCTGAGATGAAGGTACAGCCTTATGAAGAAAGGTTGGATAGTTTGGGCCTAAATCCACTGGAGGTTATCTTACCGAATGATCTTACCAAAATATAGAAGATTCCAAGGTCCCCTGACAGGGTGGATGCTAAAAGGAAGTTCCCCTCTTTTGGGAATAGGGTACACAATTTAAAAATAAGGGGATGCCCGTTTTAGACAGTGATGAGGAGAATTTGTTTCTCTTCATGGGGGTTAATAGTGTGGATTCCTCTTCCCCAGATAACCATGGAGACTGGCAAATGGAACGTGTCTAAGACGGAGATAGATTCTTGGCTGACAAGGGAGTCAAAGGTATGGGTGTAGACAAGAAAGTAGATGCCACAGTCACATTAGCCATGATTTTATCAAATAGCAGATCAGGCTTAAGGGCCAAATTGGCTCTACTGATCCTAATTCATACGTTGTGTAGTCATATGTCCAAGTGCTCATTGCTATTTCTCAGAATTAGCATTTCCCTCGCATCTTGGCAGCACCAGAATGCACTTAGAGGCCTGTGTGTTTTGTGTAAGAACTCAAATCTATTTTTTTTGTAAGTCTTATCACAATGGACACAAAATAAACTCAGACAAATAAGACAAAAGCTAGGTACTGGGCATTTATAGACTAAGGAATGGAGAGTTTCCTTGCAATAAAAAGTGATGTTACTGCTACAAGACATTTGACAATCCCTACACCTTCTTTAATATAGAAATGCTGATAGGGATTCATTCTTCTAACTTTAAGAATTACCAATCCTGCCACCTCTATTGGAAATATAGCTGCATGAGTCCATGTGAGGGCAATAACAGACTCGTATGTGAAGCTTTCGCATTTAAATAAGCTACTCTCACTCCTATAATTGTTCATTCATGAAGAACAATAACTTGAACCACAGAGCCTAAACCTTGTTGGGCAATATCCTGGAAAGCAGAAACAAGGGTCACAGATCATATCCTAAAACCTCCAGATAATTTTATCTTCATCTCAGTGTTTAATACTTTGATGAATTGCAAACTGATTTAAAGCTTCTAGTAGGCCATTCAATCATACAAATGCATAGTTCTCAACTCATCACTCCATTATTTAATGAAGGCATGCCCACTGTGAGGTGTAATAAAACAACGTCGGTTAATTTTTTCGCTGCATGATTGATCTGAATAGTTGAGTAATGAATGAATATGACTGTTGATAAGATGTTCCCTGATTAATTTACCAGCAATTTTTATTGCCAACAGTTCTAACAAAAAACTTCCAAGTTTCAACTATACGGACATGGTATAACTGATAAAAATATCTTGCTACTTTCATTTGTATATCATTTTTCAATGGTAACTATTTTAAGAGCAAGTAAACAAAGAATTTGAACGGTCCTACTAGTTCCTAGTACAAGAATTGAAATGAAAAGAAACAAATATGGAAGTGATGGATGAAAAGATTGAGAAAAAAAATAAAAAGATTCATTCTGTTCATGCATATTGAAACAAGTGACAAACTAAAGGGCTCAAGATCATTTTATAATTGGTTTGATTTATTATTGGCACATGTACCGAATTAAAGCGTAAAACGTATTGTTTTGCGTGCTAACCAGACAAATCATACCTTACATAAGTGCATCAGGGTAATTATTTCAACAGTAATGTAAATGATTGTCCAGTCTGACCTTTATTAAATAGCAATGTGAGTAGTGTTAGCTCAACAGGTTTTGGCCAGGTTATTACTGCTTGTAAATATTCAATGACTAAAGTGACAATCATTAATAGTCGAGCTTTCAGCTACCTAGATTCTAAGCTCGGGAATTCCTTCCTTAAAACTCTCTGACTTATGAACTGCCAAAGGAAGTGATGGATGCTGGTACAGGAAATGAATAGGAAGGTTTAGAGGGCTATGGGCCAAATGCAGGCAAGTGGGACAAGTTTAGGTTTGGAAAGTATGTCAGCATGGATGATTTGGACCGAAGGGTCTGTTTCCGTGCTCTATGATACTATGACATTTCATTTACCCAGGTTTTTGGCAATTTCCCTAATAGTGCCTTGTGTGTCTTGATGTCTAATGTCACTTTATAATGTTCCTTTGAAGCACCTTGGATTGGTTTATTACACAAATCTAAGTTATTTTTGTAGAAGTGCAACCCAGTTTTGAACATAAGCACATCTTTAACTGAAAGACAATGATGGCCTTAAAATGATCTTCACTCGCAAAAAGCAATCCTGTTTTATGTTTATTTTTGTTTGCAGGAGTAAAGAGGTGAATTGCACAATGTCACATCTCATGGGTGGTGAGTTGGAAATTAAACCCCACTATTTCTGGAGTTGTCAGAAATGTGAAAATTTGATTTTGCATTGAATTTCTCTCTCCACCTGATGGTCTAACACAGCTTAAAACAACATACACATCAAGTATTTTTTTTTCCAATTTTCAAGAAAATATTTGTTGCGATCAAACTGGTTTTAACCATGAGCAAAAAGTAGATTGGTTGAATTACCAATCAATTGCAGTCAATACCCCTATAACGTAAACTTCGACTCTTTCTTAAAATTGCCTTGAAGACAAAACACAAATATTATGGGTGGGGAAGGAAGAAAACAGTTAGAGAAACACAGTTCTGGCGCCAGTTCTGATCACAAACATCAATAAGTTATTTTCTTTCAGCTCTTTTAAATTCCTTCCAACTTGTTATTGATGACATGATGTTATCAATACACTTATCCTTGTTCTCTCTTTCACTAGTTGAGGATACCCCTTTCAGTGTCTCTGAAGGTGACTTTCCCTCTTTCCTTTCAACAGAAGATTTGTGGTGAGGGCAGCTGACAGAAAACGTGAATAGTGAACTACTAGAAACTTCCCCTCACAGAAGGGAGAAATGGACGTTTTCTGTTCACAGGCCGAATGCTTTTGTTATATTGTCCACACACAGCTGTAGCAGTCTTCCCAGGAAATCGAGTGGTTGTTACTGTGCTAAAGCCCTCTTGAGCCCACAACAACTAGTGCTTGTAAGATGGACCAAAATTAATGGATTTAATGTTTGGATATCACAGAGATGTGGCTGTAGGGAAATCAAGACTGGGAACTGAATACATGCATCCTATCGAAATGACAGGCAGATGGTCAGAGGGGGCAGGGTTGCCTTGTTAGTAAGAAATGAAATTAAATCGATAGCAAGGAGCGATATAGAATAGAATATCAATAGGATAAGATGTGGAGAAGACGATTTCACTATAGGAGATACTAGGACCTGAGGGCATAGCCTCAGAATAAAGGGACAACCCTTTAGAACCAAGATGAAGAGGAATTTCTTCTGTGGGGGTGGTGAATCTGTGAAACTCATTGCCACAAAAGGCTGCAGATCCCAAGTCATTGAGTGTCTTTAAGGCAGAGATAGATGCATCCATGATTAGTAAGAGGATCAAAGGTTACAGGTAGAAGGCACGAGAATGAGGTTGAGAAATGCTGCAGCCATTATTGAAAGGCAGTGTGATGGGCCAAATGGCCTAATTCTACTCCCACATCTTATGGTCTTATGCTGATTAAAAACCCATTCAAACTGTCACTGGGCAAAATACTCCTGATGTCATGCTGTTCTGTCTGGCATTTCCCCTCACTGTTCAAGTAAGGTAACATTGCAGGTACAGCTCATAATGTGTTTCAGTAACTTTGTTGTAAAATAAATGCAAACATTTTAAACAATTTCTTTGGTTTAAACCAGTATCTTCTCCACAGTCCCTTTCCAAACAAAAAATAAAATTGTCTTTCCAGCTTATAAAATGTGCAATTTATCTATTAGTGCAGATTTTTAAAATGTTTTTTTGAATGTTTACAGTTTTATCAGATTAAATGTAGAAAGTTAATAAACAGTGAAAACTGTGTGAACACAAATAAAACTTATAACGCTTTCACAGTTTCTACAGCTCTAAGGTTTTTAATTTAAGATTAAACAAACTGACTGCACATGAGCATCAAAAACAGTTAAGGTTTAGCTTGTACCCAAATAAATTGTTTTGAGTCAAAATAAACCAGGTGTGTTAACAAAGCTCATAATACGCAGATTTAAACATTGACGAAATGGGTTTTCTGCTGAGGAAGGAATAGGGAGCAATTATCACCTTTATATTTTAAGTGCATTGAAATCTAAAAGCTATAAATGTATCAATATAGATTAATTTTCTTCCATCAGCAACCCCTATCAGTGTCATTGTAAGTTTAGTAATGTGTATTTAAATGAATTTTACATCTTTAGACTTGACTACTGAGATGTGTAGAAAATAGCTGCTCAAGCAAACATTGTGCAAAGATCAGATTAAAAGGCTTCTCGATATTTTTGAAAACTGTGCCATCAGTGAGAACCAAAGAGAAAGTAGCATTCCCACTGTAATTCTTTTCACTCTATTCACTATGAAAAGGTGGAGAGCAGCTGATCCTCCAAGAGCAGTTCTTTATTGTGAGCCTGGGCTGTCAGTGCGATGGTTTTTCAAAATCACAATCATTGCGACAACCTTGCCCATTTATTGTCCTCACTCGTTAATCAAACACATTGCAATCATTGTGTAGTATTTGGTAGTGGTCAGCCTTATCCATATTTCCATTTCAAATTTTGAGAACCAAAACTGCCCACAGCAATAACCCTTTCAGACTCTTAGACTCTTATGCAGCATCTCACCCCAATTATTTTTCCCATTACTAATATTGTACACTTACGTTTATAATTACATTTACCAAAATCCAATCTCACCTGAAGTCTCAGATTTCACAAATTCACAATTTAGTGGATTCACTATTCTTTCAGAATGGGTTCCCTTTAGGCTCTGGGTTGAAGGCTATTAACTGTGATTCTGTTCTTGACACTGTAAAGTTTGTTAGACCATTTAAACTGGAAGACTATCACTTGGATTTCCTTAGTGGTGGATGATTTTCTTGCTGAAATAAGCAAATGCCCCATTATCAGAACTGGAGGACTTTTAATGTCATGTATTCCTTATGCAAAGGATGGCCACCTTTTTTTTTAACCTTGATAATCTCCTGAATTTGTGGATATTGGCCATTCCATGCATGCGGTGGTTTGCATGGAATTGAATGCACCACATGTTCAATCTGTGTCAGCAGATTTTTATTCTCAATCTGCTAACAAATCTGTTTTGAAGTCTGGCGGTGTTTATCTTAAGTCGCGGTATAGTCCAGTTATTGTTTTTTTTAACGGTTAAAATTTACAGTTTTTTTTAAGCACCTAGCGGACCCGGAAGCTGGTGTCACGCTAGCTTACCTGGGAAGGTTTTTTTTTCTCTATAAAAGCGCGCAGCTCCAAGCCTTCTGCCTCACTCTCTCGGCGGAGCAGGTAACGGCTGTCTGATGGTGTTTATTTTAAGTCGCGGTATAGTCCAGTTATTGTTTTTTTTAACGGTTAAAATTTAAAGTTTTTTTTAAGTGCCTAGCGGACCCGGAAGCTGGTGTCGCGCTAGCTTACCTGGGAAGGTTTTTTTTCTCTATAAAAGCGCGCAGGCGAGGAACCTGAGGCACTACAGGGGTAGAGCCTCTCACCCGCCCTCCTCCTCTAACCTAATAATAAGACCCGTTGTGGTAAGCAGGTAAGTGCTGCATTTTGCTTGTTTGTTTCTTTAGATCCAGTTTTCTTTTTAAAGTTTACCTTTTAGAGGGATGGCAGTGAAGGCAGTGCAATGTTCCTCTGGCAAGATGTTTGAGGTGAGGGAAGCCATTAGCGTCCCTGCTGATTACACTTGCGGGAAGTGCACCCATTTCCAGCTCCTCCAAGACCGTGTTAGGGAACTGGAGCTGGAGTTGGATGAACTACGGATCATTCGGGAGGCAGAGGTGGTCATACATCAGAGCTTTAGGGAAGTAGTTACTCCGAAAGTTATAGACAGATGGGTGACAGTGAGGGGGACTGGGAGGAAGCAGCCAGTGCAGGGACCCCCTGTGGTCGTTCCCCTCAATAACAAGTATACCGTTTTGGATATTTGTGGGGGGGACGTCTTACCAGGGGTAAGCAACGAGGTTCAGGCCTCTGGCACGGAGCCTGTCCCCATTGCTCAGAAGGGAAGGGTGGAGAAAGGTAGAGCGATAGTTATTGGGGACTCAATAGTGAGGGGCACAGATAGGCGGTTTTGAGGGGGCGACAGAGACTCACGATTGGTATGTTGCCTCCCAGGTGCAAGGGTACGTGCTGTCTCTGATCGTGTTTTCCGGGTCCTTAATGGGGAGGGGGAGCAGCCCCAGGTCGTGGTCCACGTTGGCATCAACGACATAGGTAGGAAGAGGAGTGAGGATGTTAGGCAGGCTTTCAGGGAGCTAGGTTGGAAGCTCAGAGCTAGAACGAACAGAGTTGTTGTCTCTGGTCTGTTACCCGTGCCACGTGATAGAGAGTTGAGGAATAGGGAGAGAGAACAGTTAAATGCGTGGCTACAGGGATGGTGCAGGAGGGAGGGATTCCGGTTTCTGGACAACTGGGGTTCTTTCTGGGGAAGGTGGGACCTCTATAAACAGGATGGTCTCCACCTGAACCTGAGGGGCACCAGCATCCTTGGGGGGAGGTTTGCTAGTGCTCTTTGGGAGGGTTTAACCTAACTCTGCAGGGGCGTGGGAACCTGGACTGTAGCTTTAGGGTACAGGACCTTGAGTGTAGGGAGGTTAGGAACAAGGCATCGATCTCGAAGGAGGGTGCCGGTAAACAGGATGCTGGCTTGAAGTGTGTATACTTCAATGCCAGAAGTATAAGAAATAAGGTAGGTGAACTTGCAGTGTGGGTTGGTACCTGGGACTTCGATGTTGTGGCCATTACAGAGACGTGGATAGAACAGGGACAGGAATGGCTATTGCAGGTTCCAGGGTTTAAATGTTTTAGTAGGGTCAGAGGTGGGGGTAAAAGAGGGGGAGGTGTGGCATTGCTTGTCAAGGATAGTATTACAGCGGTGGAAAGGACGATGGAGGAAGACTTGCCATCTGAGGTAGTTTGGGCTGAGGTTAGAAATAGGAAAGGTGAGGTCACCCTGTTAGGGGTTTTCTACAGGCCTCCTAATAGTCTGAGAGACGTAGAGGAAAGTATTGCAAGGATGATTCAGGAGAAAAGTGAAAGTAATAGGGTGGTTGTTATGGGGGACTTTAACTTCCCAGATATTGACTGGGAAAGCTATAGCTCAAGTTCGTTAGATGGGTCGGTGTTTGTCCAATGTGTGCCGGAGGGTTTCCTGACACACTATGTAGACAGGCCAACAAGAGGTGAGGCCATACTGGATTTGGTTCTAGGTAATGAACCAGGCCAGGTGTTAGACTTGGAGGTAGGTGAGCACTTCGGGGACAGTGACCACAACTCGGTGACTTTTACTCTAGTGATGGAGAAGGATAAGTGTGCACTGCAGGGCAGGAGTTATAGCTGGGGGCAGGGAAATTATGATGCGGTGAGGCATGACTTAGGATGTGTGGATTGGAAAAATAGGCTTCAAGGAAGGACACAAATGATATGTGGAGCTTGTTCAAGGAGCAGCTATTGGGTGTCCTTGATAAGTATGTACCAGTCAGGCAGGGAGGAAAGGGTCTTGTGAGGGAGCCATGGTTTAATAAGGAATTGGAATCCCTTGTAAAAGGGAAGAGGGCGGCCTATGTAAAGATGAGGCGTGAAGGTTCAGTTGGGGCAATTGAGAGTTATAAGGTAGCCAGGAAGGATCTAAAGAGAGAGCTAAGAGCAGTGAGAAGGGGACATGAAAAGTCCTTGGTTGGTAGGATTAGGGAAAACCCTAAGGCTTTCTATAGGTATGTCAGGAATAAAAGAATGACTAGGGTAGGTATCGGTCCAGTCAAGGATAGTAGTGGGAAGTTGTGCGTGGAGGCAGAGGAGATTGGAGAGACACTAAATCAATACTTTTTGTCAGTATTCAATCAGGAACAGGACATTGTTTGAGGTATGTAGGGAAGAGGTCCGGGAATACTGGAAAGGGTGAAAATAGATAAGTCCCCTGGGCCTGATGGCATTTATCCTAGGATCCTCTGGGAAGCGAGGGAGGAGATAGTGGAGCCATTGGCCTTGATTTTTATGTCGTCGTTGTCTACAGGAATAGTGCCAGAAGACTGGAGGATAGCGAATGTGGTCCCCTTGTTCAAGAAGGGGAGTAGGGACAGCCCTAGTAACTATAGGCCAGTGAGTCTCACTTTTGTTGTGGGCAAAATCTTAGAGAGACTTGTAAGGGATAGGATTTATGAACATCTGGATAGGAATAATGTGATCAAGGATAGTCAGCATGGTTTTGTGAAGGGCAGGTCATGCCTCACAAACCTTATTGAGTTCTTTGAGAAAGTGACCAAGGAAGTGAACGAGGGTAAAGCAGTAGATGTGGTGTATATAGATTTTAGCAAGGCGTTCGATAAGGTACCCCATGGTAGGCTACTGCAAAAATTACGGAGGTATGGCATTGAGGGTGCATTAGAGGTTTGGATTAGGAATTGGCTGGCTGGAAGTAGACAGAGGGTAGTAGTTGATGGTAAAGGTTCATCTTGGAGTGCAGTTACTAGTGGTGTTCCACAAGGATCTGTTTTGGGACCATTGCTGTTTGTCATTTTTATAAATGACCTGGAGGAGGGGTTTGACGGCTGGGTGAGCAAGTTTGCAGATGATACGAAAGTCAGTGGAGTGGTGGACAGCGAAGAAGGATGTGGCAGGTTACAGCGGGCTATAGATAAGTTGCAGAGCTGGGCAGAAAGGTGGCAAATGGAGTTCAATGTAGCTAAGTGTGAAGTCATTCACTTTGGTAGGAGTAATAAGAAGATGGATTACTGGGCTAATGGTAGGCTACTTGGTAGTGTGGATGAGCAGAGGGATCTTGGTGTCCATGTACACAGATCTCTGAAAGTTGCCACCCAGGTAAATAGTGCTGTGAAGAAGGCATATGGCGTACTGGGCTTTATTGGTAGAGGAATTGAGTTCCGGAGTCCTGAGGTCACGTTGCAGTTGTATAAGACTCTGGTGTGGCCTTATCTGGAGTATTGTGTACAGTTTTGGTCGCCATACTATAGGAAGGATGTGGAGGCACTGGAACAGATGCAGAGCAGGTTTACCAGGATGTTGCCTGGCATGGTAGGAAGATCGTATGAGGAAAGGCTGAGGCACTTGGGGCTGTTCTCATTGGAGAAAAGAAGGTTTAGGGGAGATTTGATAGAGGTGTACAAGATGATTAGGGGTTTAGATAGGGTTGACAGTGAGAACCTTTTTCCACATATGGAGTCAGCTGTTACTAGGGGACACAGCTTTAAATTAAGGGGAGGTTGGTATAGGACAGATGTTAGGGGTAGATTCTTTACTCAGCAGGTTGTGAGTTCATGGAATGCGCTGCCAGTATCAGTGGTGGACTCTCCCTCTTTATGGTCATTCAAGCGGGCATTGGATAGGCATATGGAGGTTATTTGGCTAGTGTAGGTTAGGTAGGCTTTGGTCGGCGCAACATCGAGGGCCAAAGGGCCTGTACAGCGCTGTATTTTTCTATGTTCTATGTTCTATGTTCTATGAAGTGGGTAGATTCATTACTTTAACTTATTCATTAGGTTGAATGCATTCACCCTCAGTGATCCCTTTTTTGAAGTTCCTTCCTCACTTCCTCAGTGTTCATTTCCTCAGTTGCATTACTTGAGAATTGTTTCTTGCTTGACAGGTTCGCTGTCACTGGTACTGATGATTCATCCTGGGAAGATATAGAAATAAAATGTTTTGCTTGAATGGATGACTTCTCAGCATCTGACATCTGGCTTGAGTCTGTTATCACTGCCTGTTCATCAAACTTTGTTTTGCAGTCTGAATTACATTATTTGAGGATTGATCAATTTGCTCAGCTGGATTATACTGCTAATTTGCTCTTTCATCATTTATGTTTCCCCACAAACATTGTTGATTCTTATAGTCTGAACTCTCTTCATTGTTGGTAGGAGTTGGTTACTATCAATCCTGTATATCTACTGGTTTCCATCTTGCTGGCATATGAAACATTTTTATTTTACATTAACATAGCTCATCTCAGTGGATTCTATCTGCATTGTGAGTTTCTCCATGAGTAGAGAAAGCTCCATGAAATCTACCAGTTGTCCTTTGACTGGTAGTTCACTAACCAAAATTTCTTTTACGTGTTGTTCCCTGACTGGCTCCTTCTTGCCACTTGTTCCATAATTAACTGTTCTTTGAATCGTGATTTTACTTACTTTGACTACTTCTGTATCTTGAAAATGATTCAGGTTAAAGTTCATGCATTCATGCTCAGGAGTGAGAATTCTTGATTGTGAAGTATGTATAATTTCTCCACTATCTGATTCCCTTCTGTTGCAGAGATCCTTGTAGCAAATGTTTAAACTTAAATGGAATAGTCCATGACTATGTAGTTGCATTACTGTAAGTTATAAACAGTGTTTCTTCAACAATAGAGTGACACTCACCCCCACATTAGGCTTAAAATTGGTCAAATGCCCATTGATATAAATACACTCTCGCCAAATTAACTAGGGGTGGATGATGCATTTCTGCTAGGAATACTTATGACTTCTCCCAGCCGAAGAGCAGAAGGCTGTTCCATCCCAATAATTTGTTTGCGTAAGTAGCTATTGTCTTCTCACCATTCTGTGACTATACAGCACCGTTTCTGCAAGTGACCAATTGGCTTATAGTCAAAGCATACTTTTTTACAGCTGGGCACTGTTGTAAACTTTATGCTCATCTTGGTGTAAGATCCATTTGGCAGACTTTCTGTCAGCATCCTGTTTCCTGGCAGCAAACAGGACCTGTCTGGTCTAGTATGTAACAGGAAAGACACCAGATATTCCAGAGAGAAGAAGCTCTTTTTTAAAACAAAATGTAGTATATTGCATGATAACAACTTAAGAGCTCAGAAGTAAACAATCCAGCAGAAAGCTCAGAGTGCCATTTAGTGAACACTGTGAACCTTAGGCATGAACATAACATCACCTGGTGGCCAGAACCTTCAACCACGTGCAAAATCTACATCCGGGAAATATGACCACATAGATTTCTCAAATATTAAATAGACTCCTATGGCCTCATTATGGTGAGTATGAAGTACACACTCATTATGAAACGGAAGGGAGTAGTATGAGATCTTTGATGCATGTTGATAAAGGCCAAAGGTTTGGCACAATAACCCCAAACCCTGAAATTGAGGTTAGGTCTTTGGCAGATGTGAATAAGGAATTTAATAACTATTTGTAGCCTATACCTCAAAATTGTTTTATCTTGAGGTGAATAATTCCAGCACTGGCTACACACAGGAGAGCTGAGTCTACATTCAGTCTAACAGCTGATCCTTTAAGGGTCACCTGCTGGGCTAAACCAACAAGACAAAATGCTTTAATAAATTTGACTAAATGTAGATTTGGGGTGCATCTCTCTATCCTTATAATCAAATAACATAAGTCACTGTCAATCTTGTATCCCTATCCCGCCCCATCAAATAATCACTGCAGTGATCAGAGTTTCAATTAGGTTCCATTGCTGACTCTGTGCAGTTTGTTGATCTCATGGCTATTTAGCCCAATGTCCTCTTTCCAGATGTGTCAGTCCTCACCTTTCGGGTGCAGAGATCATATCTCTTGCTTTTACTAATGGACTGGTCGGAGCTTCTCGGCCTACAGTTCCGGCCAGTGTGTTTTATAGCTAGACTGTTGCTGCAGTTTAAGGTTACAAATATGAGTTACTGTGAAATAGTTTGTTTTCTTGGTGCTGCTTCAAGTGTTAGTATGCTAGTTTGATTCAATTTCCTGAGCAGATTGCAATGGGACCAAAGCCTGCATGGTATTCTCATTGACATCAATACTAGAATCTAGGCAGTATGCATTGATAATGGCCTACCATTCCATCAGCCCCCATGGAATCAACACATGTCAAAATTAACAAATGACTCCTCTTCAAAATATTTCATTGAAGACCCTAAAACAGTGTCATTTACTGACAGAACAGGCACTGCAGGTAAATCTAACATTCAATTAATTTTGAAATGGAATGCTGCAACTATCTGATCAGTGTACTGCCTGTGTTGAATGCTGCTTTGATGCCAATGATACCACTTTCAAAAGCCAAATTCCTGCCTGTGCTATCCCTTAACCCTTTCACAACTAACTCCCAATCAGTGGGCATGAGGGACAGCCACCAATGTTATTTGAAGGGATCATGTTTGCTTTTTTTAATGGCTATTCGCATAACTCTGTGTTGGTGCTTCCCTACCAAAATCTAAAGTTACCACAGGAAGTGGGCCAGCTAGAACTGAAGTAATGTTTAAAGCTTGTGTTGAACTAAATTGCTTCCAAGCATAGCAGGCCTCGGAGATCTTCCTATTGAAATTGAACATGATAGGAGGAAAAAGAGGGAACATACTGTGAACTCCATACCTACAATCTAGTCTGATACAAGGTCCTAATTCTCATTTTTGAACTTCTACAATTTTGGATATTTCATTATTTATCAATTTTAAACATTTAAGGGTAATGTCTTAAGATTTTCTCAATAAGTAAATATTTCTTAAAGTATGTTTTGCCAATAAATCCCTGATAACTCTATTCATTTCAAACCAAAGTCAAGAATAGAGGTGTCATAAAATGCAAAAGATGCATCTCCCACCACTACACCACATCCTTCCACCAACCTTCCCATTACACATTAATAAATAAATAACACAAGTATAAAATATCACATCTCACATGTTATTCAAAAATATATAACAATTTATCATGAACAAAATTTACCATTTCAAAGCATTTTCTGTTATATGTTCCCCAATTTGTTTGGTAGCAAAATATGTAATGATACACTGAATATTGCCAAAACTAATTTTATGAGTTGTTTGATACTTTTATTAGGTACAATATTAATTGCTAGAATAAAAACCTCAAATGAGAAAGCTGTGCATATACTGAATTATTCATTTCAATATTTCTCAATTTTGTTTATTGATGTTTTTCCAGCGAGGGAAAGAAGTTTCACAAACCCATCTGTTTAGCTGGATATAAACATGCATTACAAACGAGAAGACCACAGACCTTGTAATTAGAGCATGTGGTTTGTATGCCTATGGCCCTAACGTAATAACTGATTAGCAGAAAATGAATGTGGAGCCGGCAGGATAATTGTACCCTGGACAAAGCTTGGCCAAATGTAATTAGCTGCATTTAGATAAGTTCCCAACTTGCTATTCAGGAGCTTGAATAAAAAATCATATACTTCATTGACCATGAATAAGGTTGAAAATGAACATTTGGATTATCGTTGAATTTCTTGAAAAGAATAATAGTCAAGAGATTTCAGACAGCCTGAAATAACATTGAGGGTATTCTGCTTCTTTGTCATTTTTTTAAGATCAATTTTGCAATTTTTATACACCTTTTATTTATCTGCCAATTTTCCATACAAAATAGAATTTCCAAGAGACTCAATTTTAGTTTTCTATTCACTTTCACATCAAGTTTTAAGAAACCAAAAAGTATTATCTTTCTCTTATTTCATTTCAGGAAAGTAGTCATGATCATGTGTTGAAATCAAGAGGTATGATCACATAACGACTTTGATCATTATCCATTTTATGTTATTTTTGCTGCAGCAAATATGACTAGAAAGCTAATTTTACTGAATTCAATGCTTTCTGACTTGAGAAATGAATGTTCTTTATTTTGTTTCTTTTCCATATTTTACTCATATACCTGCACATAATAATGCCCCAGTCTTTGCTGCAGTAATAATGCTGAGGTTATCAGTACTTGTCATTATTACAGGGTAATTCTTCCAGCACATGGGCAATTAAATATTTAAGCCCAAGTATTGCTGTTAGAGATATCCTGCTCCTCCATAATGTGCTCTGTTGCAGTTCATATTGTTTGGCTTGGGACTGAAATCACTGCAAAAGCATAAACTTCAGGCAACTACCCATTTCTGCTACAATATAGGTGAAAAATTAATTTTACAAGTATAGAGTCTCGTTCCCTCTGAAAAACAAATAGTGTAGTTCGTTTTTAAAATAGATCAATGGTTTCTTTGCTTTTCCTGTTGTCTCTTTCATCTCTCCTCTTTATGCCAATCTGAATTTTATAATCGTTACCTTGCATATAGGAAGTCATTGAGCTCAGAGTGTGGTGTAGAATAAAGTCAACAGGCTGGGTTGAATATCTGTACCAGTTATGCTAGGTCATGGAGGCCTGTCCCATTTCTTGATGTCACCTGATGAAGGGTAGTGCTTTGAAAGTTTGTGATTTCAAATAAGCCTGTTGGACTATGATTTGATGTTGTGTGACTTCTGAACTTGTCCATCCCAGTCCAACACTGGCACCTCCACATTGTGGAATGGTCACACTCAATCTATACATAATTAATTTTATCTCTTTCCAGTGGAGAGATGCTAATGGTCTTTTGAAAAGATAATGACTACATTCTATAGTGTATGCATGAATTAAATATAACTTAGAATTCATTTTTTAAAAATTTCCTTGCTTAAAGTCTGCATGGCTTAGTGAGGATATTTCACGCTGATTGGATGAAAAGATCTTTTGTACCCTTTTAAGCTCATCAGGACAGTGATGAACAATGCTGCCCTTCACTATTGACAATGAAATGACCTGGACTGTGAGAACAACTTTCGTATAGTTACTTTTCCAAATCAAGCCTTGAACAGCTGAGAGAAAAAAGCAAATCTATCATGGAAAACAAAGGCCAACTAGACACCAACTTAAGAGAGTTTGAGTTACGAAGGCTTGTTGTTGAATTGAGAGGAAGTATTCCAGGGAAACAAATCTCCTTGTAGAAAACTGAGTATAAAGGGCTTCACATAATGGAAGGTTACTGGCGAAAGCAAAAGAAAAATGGACAACTTTCTGGGCAGAAAAAAAATATTAGTTTACACTATAATGGTCACAAAACACTAGTGGGTATTGTGCTTTTAAAGGAGGCTTGATAGGACAGCATGACTCTCAGTATAGCAAATTAACTTAATTTCCTAAAAAAGTGTATACGAACTTAAGACCAAGGAGCAGGAGTAGGCCATGTGGCCCTTCGAGCCTACTCTGCTATCCAATAAGATTGTGGCTGATCTTTTCATAGCCTCAGCTCCACTTACTCACACTCTATATTGCAGTCAAAGGAAAAAGGAGCATTATTTATTGAAAAGAAATCTCAGATAGAAAGAGAGAGCCCAATGGATCATTTGAAGCAGAATCTCCAACAACAGGAGCTGCATAGCTTAGAGGGCATGCCTCTCACAGACTACAACTCTCAGTACATCCACTCAATGCCTCTGACTCACAAACATCCTCCTAAACTCTGGCCTCTGCACTTCCTATTCACTCACTGGGAACACCTCATTGCATCCCCTGTTCCTGCATCACCACTATTTGCTCTTCTAGCCACTTCTACTCAATCCCTCCTTTTGTCTCACTGCAGGAAAGGTCAGCCCTCCACCAGCTGAGAAGACAAACATTGCTGGTGAGGAAGTTGAGGTGCTGGGGTTGGGGGGTGGTTGAGAATGTCAACATCAACATTGCTGCACTGCTCTCCCATCAACACCAATGCCAACTCATTCTTAAACTGCACAAGCTTTTAGCAAGATTTAAGAAGATTTGTAGCTCAGGTTGAGGTTCTGAATGTAGGTTTGCTCGCTGAGATGGAATGTTCATTTCCAGACATTTCATCACCTTACTAGGGAGCATCTTCCAGGCGAAGGTGGGCCTCCAGGCGAAGCACTGCTGATAATTCCTGCTTTTATTTATATGTTTGGGGTTTTTTTGGGTTGGTGATGCCATTTCCTGTTCTTTTTCTCAGGGGGTGGTAGATGGGGTCTAACTCGATGTGTTTGTTGATAGAGTTCCAGTTGGAATGCCATGCTTCTAGGAATTCTTGTGCGTGTCTCTGTTTGGCTTGTCGTAGGATGGATGTGTTGTCCCAATCGAAGTGGTGTCCTTCCTTATCTATATGTAAGGATATTAGTGAGAGAGGGTCATGTCATTTTGTGGCTGGTAGATGTTCATGTATCCTGGTGGCTAGTTTTTATAGTGCACAAGCTTTTATCCCCAGGCTTAACATCTAATTCTCTCTTACTGTTATGGAGGAATAAGCAGCACAGAATTAACCTCCAAAAGGAGGACAACACAGGAGGTCCTCAGCTCCATCTTTATTTCTGAGAAGGAAGCCACACATTCTCAGAGGATACACTGGCAAGGTTGTTACCTGCACCCTCTACCAGTTCAGAGTGTTTCCCTCCAGTTGGTCCCCTTTTAGATGAGACTCAGGAGGACAATCTGGTGAGCACATCACTGACATTTCTCTGTAACTGGTTGAGGAAAGAATGTCCGAGGTCCCTGGCACTCAGTAGACTGTGGAGACCAAAGCACCTGCTCTCAGAAAATGCACAAACAAACACAGGGACAACAGGCATGTTGTCAGAGGCAGTCAGTATATTGGATCGAAGGATAGGAGAGTCTACTAAAATTATGGGGACCATGTTCACTCCAGCATGCATGCATCTGGCACCCGCTACTGATAGCTTGCTGACCACCACGGAGAGTCAGGTCCAGCACACTCAGTGTCTGCTGCACAAACCTGAACTGCATTCCTCTAGGCAAAGTTGTTTAGCATAAATAATAATGTGAGCGGGGACAAAGGACCTCGAGCTCACTCCACATGCTCCTTCCCCTCAGGAAAACAGGGTAGTGCCAGAAGGCACACATAGAGAGGAGAAGGCGTTCACATCCCCCAGCATCACCTCCCCACTGCCTGTGATCACAAAACCTGCAGATCTTCAAGTCGAGGATGGTGATCCTGCCTCTGGCCACTAAACTCCAGGGATTATTACCCAAGTCTTCCAAGCCAGCTGGCCCAACTACAGAACAGTCTTAATTCACCCAGCTGCAGAGGTCAGACTGCAGTTAGACATGGTAGGGTCATAGAATCATAGAGATGTACAGGAGGGAGAGGAAGACAGAAAATCCCACTGAGGGCATAGAGGTGATGCAGGTGAAATGTTATTGTAAATAATCTTCCACTTTTTAAAATTATGACAGCACTGCATTTTTTAAAATCCAATTAAATCACACCCATGTGAGAGATAAAGCAGCCTCTGCAGACATCCCACAGATGAAAGACATTCTAGTGGCCAAGTATTGTTCATCTCTCACAAGTGACCAACCCCTTGACTGCAGGTGGCCTCAGATATCAAGGATCCTTGGATCATGACAATGAGGACAACAGCCAAGGTGTTGCACTTTAATATGGACAACACTCAGACTATGTGCAATGTGCAAACATTGTGCTAGGATCTGGCCCACACTCATCATTCCACAATTCTGAGTGAGAGTACAGAATGAATGATTCCACATATCTCTAGAAGAAAAACTTTATTCTTTCTGTTAGTTTTTCAGTTCTTAGGGAATGCACTGTCTGGAAGATGTACAATGGGCAATTCCCATCTCCACTCACCTTTGCAGAACTGTAGTCTGCCAAAAAAAGCTGCACAAAGCACTGCTTCTCATTGGTTCAACTCTGTCCTAGATGTTGCTCAAGTATTTGTCAGCGATTTAGGAGGTCCACATACACTCAGAAACATTGAAAGGTCAATGATGATGAAAGTATCCAAAGGAGATTCCTAGGATTCCTCTCAATATGCTGGCTCTCCTGAGAGACTTCACTACACAGTACCCTGAAATGATATCCTCAGGGAAGCCTACTGAATGTAGTATCATGCAATGTTAGTCCACCTCCATCTCATTTACTACTGCTTTTTCCCTCATGGTCAGTAATGTGTAAAGTCTTGAGAGTGGGATCAGCTTAAGACATAATCTTCCAATCACTTGGACAATGAGACATTAATTCAACAACAGATAAGTTCAGTGACTGCAAAATATTATTGTCACATTGTTCTGTGCACTAAACAAGGGTTCCCTGCCAAATGACAAACAGGATCTTAAAAAATTAAACCACGTCCAAACCCAGCTTATTCATCCTGGAACTGGATTTCAGTTAGATTATTTTGACTTCTCTCATTCACTAATGCATTGCTGTGTCATGGTGCTTTGGAGAACCCTTCTTGTCAGTGTCATAATCCTTATCCTCACCTTCACTTCAGAAGTCTGCCATTGATTTCCCTATTCTGTCTGCATCCAGGACATCATTCCAACCTCTTTGTCAGATCCAGTTGTGAAGAACATTGTGATGTGATGCAAACCCTCTAAGCTATACTGTAAGACACTAATAGAGTGGTCAGGCATTGAAGCCATGGTGAAAGCATGGGAAGTACTGCTTCTTCACTCGGAATCAGTCTGAAAGTTTCATAAAGATGTCATGAGACATATTTGCCTCATGCCTGTATGACCTGAGGACATGGGAATCTGTGAGCTCTTTAGTTTATGAATTGTTACAGTTCCAAGAATGTGTGGCTCAGACCTTCAAAGGTCACACATAATTTGAGCAGGATGGAATGGAAGCCTTTTCTGTAGATTGAATACTGCAGATTGGTAATAAAATGCTCTCAAAGCAATGTGGGTGCAGTTGATATTGCCTTACACCTGAAGGAACCAGCAATGGTGAAGAATCCCACTCCCTGAGCTGGTTGAATCTCCTGGTCATGGAAGTAGGATATGAATAGGTGTGATCTGGAGAAAATGGCTTCAGTCACATTACCTCAGGGTTTGAGATTCCACACAGGTTGTTCCTCAAAATGAGCCAGTGGCATAAAATTACAAAGCAGCTGTGACCTTGATGACCACCCAGTCATTCAGAGGAAGTCCTGCTGCAGCAGTTGACAAGGTTCGGTGACATGATCCTGTGACATTTTTATTCTGTGCCAACACTGTCTTTCATAGAGGTCTGTTGATCTACATTCTCAACATTTTCCTCTGCTTTCTTAGTCAATCTCCACCTGCTCCTTCTCCCGCCAGCAGCTGTTGTTGATGGAGTAGTGGTTATCTCCCTTTATGTTCTGTTTGAATCAAGGCCACAAGCACTCCACTAATATAGTGATGACAGCTTCAGAGACCCAGGCCCAGCAGAATGCTCAGTGGTGGCCAGAGTTGTGCTCAAACCTGTACTCCATCACTCTAGCCTCAGATGTTCTTGAACAACACCAAATCAACAGGGGGAGCGAAGCACCTCAATCTCACGCCAGGTACCTCTTTTTATCAAGGAGACAGGTTGGTGCATCAGGCTCCCACAGGGAGGAGGAATTATGTCACCAAGATGGCAGTGGATTAGGGCTGTAATGTATGGTGACTGAAACTGTGGAAAACATAGCACAGAACTCTGTCTGGGCTGACATAACATAACTTGATCTTTCTAAGTATTGGCTCCTCATTTCAAGAGATCTATAATTTGTTTTGTAATAGCTACTGTCATTATCTCCTTGGCAGCAGTCTAAGGATTTCATAGGGTGTTTTCAGCCAGGCAAAGAGGGGTACAGCTTTGACATCCAGTAACTATTCTTGTATGTGACAAGAACCTTTGAAAGGGGCTGCCACGATGAGTGGCCCAGAATAAGAGTCATGGCAGTCCCCTGGATTCCTAGCACAGAGATGGATTATCGGCTGTTGTGGTCACAAATGATTTGGATGTTACGGGAATAAATCCTTTTTTGTTGGTGAGGACTGCTGTGTTTCTTAAGAGGAGCAGCTCCACGTGACCATCGGCACGGGTGCATGGAAGCATCACCGACTGACTGTTAGATTCCCTTCAAATCTGACAATACACCTTCTCATGCACAATAATCACTCTTGCTTCAACTGCGGTGTTGTTAAAAAGCAAGTGTCAACATAGCTGCGGCATGAAGAATGTGCCAGGAATGCCACTACCCTATTCGTCTTCCTCCTTTACTGCACAGCCTGCACCCCAGCCCGAATCCTACCACTCTAAACCTCTCGAACACTCTTGGTCTTGTGTGTGAGGATATAGTAGATGCAATGCCATGCCTTGGAGTTATAGCAATGGTCTGTCATCATCAATGGGTGGATGAGATTTTGAATGAAAGTCCCTTTCTCCAGCAATCATTGAAAGATCATGATGTACTTTCACTCAGTACTTCAGGAAATTATGCAGTGGTGTTATGGGCAACTATCTTAAAGCAATTGCAAAACAAGTCACTGAAATCAAGTCAAACTAGATTCAACCAAATTAAAGAGCTCAAGCACCTTAATTGGACTTTGGACACAACAATCAAATATTGCAATGTAAGTTATCAAAATTCATTTTAAAATGTCATTTTGGGGCTAATAATGTCCTTCAGTTCTTGAGGTGCCTAGCTACCACAGAAAGCTTCGAACACTGCATGCTTCCCCTTAAGGACCTGTCTGGAGAGGTCCATGTTGCTCTCTGCTGCACTTATTTGTGAATATGGTTGTCTTGCTGCTGGTTACTCAAAATCACCACACCAATATTAAGGTCAGATGTTCCCCCTCACTATCTTCCTGCTTGATTGATATGTCATAGATCAATCTAACCTGGTTTCTTTCCCTTCTCAGTTACCACCATGATCTGAAATTATTTCATATGATCTGGGCTTGTTGCATATTCCAGAAACCATTGTTGGGATATTTGTATAATCAGTTCTGCTATAATGCATGTACCTTCAACATGAATCAGCTTTAATGCGATTGAAGGTTTTAGACTGTTATTTATAGAATGTGAACTTTCCTTACCTGTATTGGCTACAACACAATTCAGCCCCATTAGTTTAAATGACATGGCTATTGCACAATTTTCTTACAATGCGAGATTGCACAACAACAGGACTATCACGTTATATCAGGACTGACTGTACTTCTAACTCTTACTCCAACTAGTGCACACTTTTGACAGTTCTTGATCTATTTGCTTGTCATGTAGCTTTCGTTTTCATTGGAAGAAGAATTTGCTGAATTTTGAAATATTTCTAATCAATCTGTTCATAAATGTTATTACACCTCAGGATCAGGTACTTGAACCAGGCCTCTTGATCCAGTGCTAGGGATACTACCACTGTGCCACAAGAACTATACACCATCCTGAAGCCGACTGTGCTCTCATTAGTCCAAGTACTAATCAGGCTTGCATCTGCTTAACTTCTGAGGTCAGATAAGATTGGATGTTTTCAGACTAATCTGCCCATAGGCTCACAATGAGTTGAAAATTGGTTGTTGGGCAAGGTCAGTCGCACTACCTTCTAGGCATAAATTGTGCTGGGGATGGTAATGTCTTCACTAATAGCATTGCATGAAAATTCAATCAATGCAAAGATATTATGGTGTTGTATGATACTTCATGATCATTGATGTTCTGATAGACCAGATAGTAGGGTAATGAAATGGTCACTTAGCAACATGCTTTGAAGTGCTTTGCCAGTGAACTGTCATGTGTTATCCATTAGAACATAAGAAATAGGGGAAGGCCATTTGGCCCCTCGGGACTATTCCAGCTTTCAATAGGATCATGGTTTACCAAACTGACATTCTTCACGTCCATTTTCCCGAGTTTTCCCTATAACCCTTGATTTCCCTACTGATCAAGAATCGAGTTATCTCAGCCTTAAATATACATTTGTGTGGCACAGTGGCTAGCACTGCTGCCTCACAGTGCCAAGGATCTGGAGTCAATTCTAGCCTTGGGCAACTGTCTGCATGGAGTTTGCACATTTTCCTTCTGTCTATGTCGGTTTGTGCCAGTTGCTCTGGTTTCCTCTCACAATCCAAAGATATTCAGGTTAAGTGGATTGGCCATGGGAAATGCAGGGTTACAGGGTAGTGTTGGGAGGTTCTATTTGGGATACTTTTCAGAGGTTAGTGTGGACTTGATGGGCTGAATGTCTGCTTCCACACTATAGAGATTCTATGACTCTGCCCCACTCTGTGGTAAGCAACTTCAAAGACTCAAAACCGTCTGAGAGAAGTAATTCCCTCTCATCCAAATTGTTGCCCCTTAATTCTATATTTTTCAATGAGATTATTTCTCATTCCTCTCAACTCCAGACAGTAGAGTCATAAACAGTTTAATATTTGCTCATACGATAATCTCTCCATACTGAACGTTCTCTGAAATGCCTCCAATGAAATTATATATTTCTTAAATATGTAGACAAAAACTGCTCACAGTACTCCAGATATAGTTGTCATTATCTTATGCAGTTGCAGTAAGACTTCTCTATACTTAAACACCAACCCCCTTGAAATAAGGACCAATATTCCATTAGCCTTCCTGACAACTTGCTGTACCTGTGTGGTAGCTCTCTGTCTTTCAAGTACATGTACCCAAGTCCCTTTGTGTTCTAGATTTCTGCAGTTTTTCTGTTCTTGGGTTCTTCCTTCCAAAATATACTTCACATTTTCCTACATATTATACTCCATTTGCCAACATTTTTCTCACTAACTTAATCTATTAATATATCTCTATCAATATATCATGTTTGTATCCCTCTCACAACTTGCCTTTCCACATATTTTTGCATTGTCTGCAAATTTGACTCCAAGACATTCACTTCCTTCCTCAAAGTCGTTGATGTATCTGACACAATCTGTTCTGGGATACCAAATAAAATGAAAATAGCTCTATATTAGTAGTATCAATGATGGTCATACTCCTGTCATTAAATCAAACATTAAGTCAACAAAGATAAATTTGGAGAAGCAATCTTTCACAATGATTTAATCTTCCCTGTGCATTAAAAAGAACTCAGTTGTTAGCTTTGTCCAAGGTGTGGATGAGACATTGCGTAGTCATAAAGACTCCCTTCACAGCTGGAGTTGACATATTTACCATGTCTTATGCGCATTCACAAGCTCATGGATATCTTGGTTCATTACTTGTACACAGATTCACATGCTAGTTATCTTGTGCATTCATTACCCCTGTGTCCCCAGAGTATAATGGACATGATATTTTGGAGCTTTTTGGTATTTGGACTTGTTTGCCTTTGAACCTGATTTGTCATAGTATAGTAGGTTTGTCTGTTGGCCAAAATGAATAAAAGTTCTCAGGTACTTCTTTAATAATGCAAAACATTCTTTTATATCAATTGTAGTTGTCTATCTTTGGTATTTGCCAGTTGCAACTATTCATACTGGCTCTAGCCAAAGTATAACTAACTAACTCCGAGAATGTCTTGAGTTTTGTCGTCAAGAATAATTATGGGTAGATCAAGAGGAATATCTAAACTTTTTGTATGTTGGATGATCTGCTCAATGTGTCAGACATAACGAGACCAAGCTTATATCTTATTTTAAAGTTATATCTCTCCAATTTGAGAGGTAAATGTTACGAATGTGGAGTGTACTTATTAGTGGTTTTCAGCAGATTGTTTCAAGTGAATTGAATTTATTTGTCTTGCGAGTAATACACGCAGATCACAGAGTTAAGTAGAATAGATAAGTAAATAATAGATAAATAGCAGCAAAAACAAAAACACAGGTACAGGCGAATGTTAAGAGTTTGTGAGTCCATTCAGTATTCTAACTGTTTTGAAACCAACAGGTGTATGTGTTTAGGCTTCTGTATCTTCTCCCCAATGATAGAAGTTGTAGAAAACCATTGCCAGTGTGGAATGGATCTTTGAGAATTCTGGCAGCAGGCCTGGTAGATGAATTCTATAGATGGGAAGTTGGCCTTTGTGATTGTCGGGGCCGAGTTTACCACTCTCTGTTACCATCTCTGATCTTGAATGGTACAGTTGCCATACCAGGTAGTGATACATTCAGACAGAATGCTCTCGTTGGTACACCTATAAACGTTGGCAAGGGAATTCGCCATCATGCCAAATTTCCTCAGCTGCCTGAGGAAGAAGAGACATTGT
Organism: Chiloscyllium punctatum; assembly: GCF_047496795.1. Classification (NCBI taxonomy): domain Eukaryota; kingdom Metazoa; phylum Chordata; class Chondrichthyes; order Orectolobiformes; family Hemiscylliidae; genus Chiloscyllium; species Chiloscyllium punctatum. The sequence continues at coordinate 70,319,954 of NC_092742.1, read as the reverse complement.
TGGGCCTTTGTAACCAGTGTGCCTACATGAAGAGTCCAAGAAAGCTTGTTGTGGATGACCACTCCCAGGACCTTGACATTTTCCACTCATTCCACCTCTGTGCTGTTAATGTGTAGGGGGGCATGAGGAACATAATGAGTCCCTTGGTTTTGCCGGCATTGAGAGCTAGGTTGTTCTCAGTGCACCATTTTTCCTGGTCTTCTACCTCCCGTCTATAGTCTGTTTTATTGTCATCTGAGAGTCGACTGACTATGGTGGTGTCATCAGCGAACTTGTAAATGGTATTAGTCTGGTATTTGGAGATGCAGTCATGAGTATGCAGTGAGTATAGTAGAGGGCTGAGTACACACCCCTGTTCTTGGTGTCAAGATGTTCTAGGGAGGAGTGAGGGGCAAGTGATATGGCATCTGATGTGGATATGCCGATAGGCAAATTGGAGTGGATCAAGAGTAGTAGGAAGGCTGGAGTTGATTAATGCCATGACCAACCTTTCAAAGCACTTCATGACAAATCTTTTGGAATTCTTTGAAGACATTTTAAACAAGGTGGACTATGGAGACCCAGTGGATGTGGTGTACCAAGATTTCCAAAAGACCTGTGACAAGGTGCCACACATGAGGCTGCTGCATAAGATAAGGATGCGTGGTGTTAGGGGTAGAGTATTAGCATGGATAGAGGATTGGTTGACTGACTGGAAGCAAAGGGTGGGGATAAATGAATGGTATTCCGGCTGGCAATCAGTGACTAATGGTGTGCCTCAGGGATCGGTGTTAGGACCATAGTTATTCACAGGACCAACGAATTTAGGGCCACTGGGCAGTAGTCATTGAGACATGCTGCATGAGCCTTCTTAGATATAGGGATGACGTTGGTCCTCTGGAAACGGGCAGAGACAGTGGCCTGCTGCAGGGAGAGGTTGAAGATGTCCGAGAAGACCTCTGCCAGTTGATCCCCGCATGCTCTGAGTGCACGGCTTGGTACTCCATCTGGTCCCATTGCTTTCCTTAGATTCACAAGAAAGAAAACTGATCTAACTTCTGATGCGGTGACTGGTCAGAATAGGTGTTACCTCTCCACCAAAATTCTGCTCAAAGCGAGCATAGAAGGCATTGAGACGATCTGGGAGGGATGTGTCATTGTCTGCTATCTTGCACTGTCTCTTTTTAGAACTTGTAATGTCATTCTGTCCTTGCCATAGTAACCGGGTGTCTGTCTGGGTCTTTAGTTTGGATCGGTATTGGTCTTAATGGCTCTGCGAAGGTCATACTTGGATTCCTTATATTTGAGTGGGTCTCCTGGTCTGAAGGCCTCACACCTGGATTTTAGCAGGTTCTGTATGTCCTGATTCATCTAGGTTTCCTGTTGGGGAATACCCGGATTGACTTCCTCAGTATGGAGTCCTCTACACACTTGCTGATAAAGTCTGTGATGGTGGTGGCGTACTCATCCAAGGTACCTGCAGACTGTTTCAACATGGCCCAATCAGCTGATTCCAGACAGCACTGGAGCTGATCCTCTGCCTCCTCTGAACAACACTGGACCTGTATCCGTGAGGGGGTCTCGTACTTGAGCTTATGCCTGTAAGCCGGGAGAAGAAACACAACATTGTGGTTGGTGTTCCAGAAATGAGGGTGGGGGGTGGAGCAGTAGGCATTTTTCACAGTGGTGTAGCAGTGGTCTAAAATATTCGGGTCCCTGGTGGGGCTGGTAATGTTCTGGTGGTACTTGGGCAACACCTTCCTTAGATTGGCTTATTTGAAGTCACCAGTTACAATAAACAGGGCCTTGGGTTGTTCCATCTCCAAGGTGTTAGTGGTGAAGGACAGCACATCCAGAACTTCCTCAACCTTTGCTTGTGGCAGTATGTACACAGCAGTTAGTATAGCAGCGGTAAATTCCCATGGTAGATCAAAGGGGTGGCATTCGATGGTGAGGAATTCAAGGTTTGGGGAGCAATGGCTGCCCAAGGTTGCAATGTCCGTGCACCACAAGTCGTTGATTAAAAAGCAAACCCCTCCACCCTTTGTGTTATCCGAGGACGCCGTACAGTCCATACGATGGATAGAAAAACCATCAGTCTCAAGTGCACAGTCAGGAATGGATGGATTGAGCCAGGTTTCTGTGAAGCCGAGTGTGCAGCAGTCCTTAGTTCACGCTGGAAACTGAGCCATGATCTGAGTTTGTCCATCTTGTTCACCAGAGATTGTACATTTACTAGGAGTAAGCTAAGATGGGGGGGGGGGGGGGGGCGGGGGGGGGGAGAGACATTGAAACCACGTAGTCTCAGTCTTATAGCAGGCAAGCACGCTTACCCTGCCTCCTCACAGGTTTCTTACATTTGAGTGGTCTGGTGGAGTGGATTGAGACTGCTTCCTGTTAAGTGATCCTTCCTAAGACCCTGTGGAGCAGGTAGGTTGCAGTTTAGTGTATTTTTACAGAGGGTCTGCTTAGGACCCAGATTTATGATTTATGGCTTATGATTTATGGTTAAAGTAAACGGATCCAATAAAGTTTACCTTGTTGTTGTTGACCAACTCTTCCTGATGTTCAAAACTTGGGACTTAATTCTTCTGGCTTCAGTATTTTGTGTGGACAACTGTTAAGTGAAATGTTGAGGTGCCTGGATTTCAGCAAACTTTTATGATGCAGTCTTTCTTTCGCAGACATTTGAGATTGTTGACCAATTTTATTGTGACCGTTCAATGACAGTGAGTGCAGGACAAATCTTATGAATTGTGTTACACTGTGATCTCTGCACACTGGAAGTCCTGTTTCTGCTGAACAATTAATATGTGCCAGATACAAGGTTTTGGGAAAAAAAATGAGCTTGTGTAATGACAATGCAATGTGACTCTTCTAATCTATTGAATTAGTGTTTCATTACATGCTTTGAAATAGTTTGCTATAGTCTGTACCATACAGCCCCTCTTACTGAGGTAAGTGTCTTTCACAATATATTGTGGTAATACTGTTGGCACTAACTGCTGTGTCATAGAGTCATAGAGATGTACAGCATGGAAACAGACCCTTCGGTCCAACCTGTCCATGCCAACCAGATATCTCAACCCAATCTAGTCCCACCTGCCAGCACCCAGCCCATATCACTCCAAACCCTTCCTATTCATATACCCATCCAAATGCCTCTTAAATGTTGCAATTGTACCAGCCTCCACCACTTCCTCTGGCAGCTCATTCCATACACATACCACCCTTTGTGTGAAAAAGTTGCCCCTTAGGTCTCTTTTATATCTTTCCCCTCTCACCCTAAACCTATGCCCCCTAGTTCTGGACTCTCTGACCCCAGTGTCAATTTTAGATTTTAGGATGTCTCACAGAACACATCATTTTAAAAGTTTCTAATTGTCTTATACCATTGACCTCATCTATTCGAGTAATAATATGAAAATCTTAATCATCTTTTGGAATTTGCATTTTGCTGGCTGACTCTGAACTTTATAGATATGTTTACCACTGTGTAGTTTAACACTTACCTGGTGCCAGTGTTGTGTTGTTGTACTGTCTTGATGGATATTAATGGTTCAGCAGAAACAGGACTACTAGAGATCTCAGTGTTTCAAGTCAGTTAAAAAACTAACTGACTAGCAGACCCAGACAGGACTAACAGACCTTTAGGAACCCTGATAGCCCTTAAGAGACCATAATAAATACTAACCAAATTTCACAACCCAAACAGAGCATAAACGAGATTGAAGTCCCACACTCAAAGTGTATTCTATGCCCTTACAACATTAATGTAAATTCTTGATGTGATTCTGGGGAAGTAGTCATCCATCAACTGAAGTGGGGTGGTTGATAGTAAGCAACAAAGGTTCCTATGTTCAAATTTGACCTGATAATATAAAACTTCAAAAACAAGCAAAGAAAATGCTGGAGAAACTCAGCCAATCTGGCAGCATCTGTAGAGAGAGAAATGGAGTTAATGTTTTGAGCCCAATAAGACTCTTCTTCAGAACTACCTTATAGACACAGGCAGTTCCTAACTATTCCTAACTTCTCTCTCTACAGATGCTGCCAGACCTGCTGAGTTTCTCCAGGACATTCTGATTTTGTTCCAGATTTACAGCATCCACTGTGTTTTGTTTTTAACATAAACTTCATTGGGTCCACCCTCCTCACCATATGTCATGTTCAGAAATAAACCAGATTGTTACAGATTTAAAGTCAGGCTGGCTCTTGCAAACAGAATTGCAATCAGTCAAACAATGGATTCCAAACTAAGGATTAAAGAAGACAGGAATCTGAAACTTGCTTTTGGGCACATCAAGGAAAACTAGTCCCTTTAAGTAAATGACCCATTGAAGGTGGGATAATATTTCATATTCTCAAGTTTGCATTTTATTTAAACGTAAAATTAGTATTGACTTAATTAAAAGCTTTGCTTATTTCACCTTTTTTATGGATTGAAATAGCTAATAATTCAAAGCAAGCTTTATGCTATTGAACTCTACCTTGATCATCCTTTGGGGTAAAAACAATGACTGCAGATGTTGGAAACCAGATTCTGGATTAGTGGTGCTGGAAGAGCACAGCAGTTCAGGCAGCATCCAAGTAGCTTCGAAATCGACGTTTCGGGCAAAAGCCCTTCATCAGGAATAAAGGCAGTGAGCCTGAAGCATGGAGAGCCCATTGTACTCTATGCTACTTTCTCCCCACCCCCACCCTCCTCTAGCTTATCTCTCCATGCTTCAGGCTCACTGCCTTTATTCCTGATGAAGGGCTTTTGCCCGAAACGTCGATTTCAAAGCTACTTGGATGCTGCCTGAACTGCTGTGCTCTTCCAGCACCATTAATTCAGAACTTGATCATCCTTTGCAGAGACTAAAGTCACATAAACGCAATATAGATGACTATTCAATCAGATCACCAGTGGATGGCACTGTTATTTCTCTTGGACATTTTGCTGTGAATATATAGATTGCAAAAGGACTGAAGAAATCAACCCACAGTAAACTGAGACACACTGATAGTTTGAGGAAGCAGTATATTTTTTACTGGATGTGGGCATTTCCCATCTCTATATGCTCTCCATAAGGTGGCTGTGAGCAGCTATAGTCTATCTGGTTGTAGTTATACTCACAGTGCTGTTCGGAAGAGAGCTTAGGACTTTGACTCAGAGATAGTGATGGAGCGGTGATACATTTCTAACTCAGGATGGTGTAACTAAGAGAGGAAATTACACGTGGTGTTTTTTCCATGTATGTGATGCCCTTGTCCTTCTAGGTGAGAAAGTTTGTTGGTTTAGAAGGTGCAGTCAAAGGATACCTAGTGAATAGCTGCAGTGCATCTTATAGATAGTATACTCTGTTGCCCCACTGCATTGATCGTACAGGGTTAGTGAATTTTAAGGTGGTAGATGGAGTGCCAATCTTTGTCCTGGATGTGCTGAGCCTCTTGAATGTTGTTGGACTTGCACTGATCTAGGCATGTGAAGAGTATTCCATCCCAATCCTGATTTGGGGCTTGTGAACAGACATTGAGGAAATAGGAAGAGAGTTAATCGATACAGAAATCCTAGCCTCTGACCTGTTCTAACAGCCACAATAGCTGTATGGCTGACCCACTTAATTTTCTGCTCAATGGAAACTCTCAGAAATTTGATAGGGAAACAATCATGGTCATATCAATAAAAGTCAAAGAGAGATGGTTAGATTCTTTCTTGTTAGAGATTGTCTTTGACTGACACTTGCGTAGCACAAATGCTACTTGCTACTTGAAGGAGAAAGTGAAGACTGTAGATGTTGGAAAATCAGAGTCAAAAGGTTTGGTGCTGGAAAAGCATAGCAGGTCAGGCAGCATCCAAGGAGCAGTAGAGTCAATGTTTCAGGCATAAGCGCTTATCAGGAATGTTGAAGAGTTCCTGATGAAGGGCTTATGTCTGAAATTTTGACTCTGATAATGCCACTGAATCTGGAAAGGTATTTGGGCAGGTCCACATATCATAAAAGGGTTCAAATGTTGTTAGAATGATCTGTGAGTTACATTATTTAGCATTTCTGTGTAAATATCAAATTTATCATTTTTGATGTTCTTTATTCATAGAATCATAGAGATATACAGCATGGAAACAGACCCTTCGGTCCAACTCGTCCATATCAACCAGATATCCTAACCTAATCTAGTCCCATTTGCCAACGCTTGGCCCATATCTCTCTAAACCCTTCCTATTCATTTACTGATACAGGTGCCTTTTAAATGTTGTAATTGTACCAGCCTCCACCACTTCTGGCAGCTCATTTCATACACGCACCACCCTCTGAGTGAAAAAGTTGCCCATTCGGCCCCATTTACATCTTTTCCTCTCACCATAACTGTATGCCCTCTAGGCTTAGACTCCCCCACTCTGGGAAAAAGACCTTGTCTCTTTACCCTATCCATGCCCCTCATGATTTTATATACCTGTATAAGGTCAACCCTCAGCCTCCAATGCTCCAAGGAAAATAGCCCCAGTCTATTCTACCTCTCCCTATACTCAAATCCTTCAACTCTGGCAACATCTTATTCTGAACCTTTCAAATGTAACAACATCCTTCCTAAAGCAGAAAGACCAGAATCGCATGCATTATTCTACTAGTGGTCTAACCAACATCCAGTACAGTTACATGACCTCCCAACTCTTAGATTCAATGTATTAACCAATAAAAGCAAGCATACCAAAGGCCTTCTTCATTATCCTATCTAACTGGGACTCTAACTTTCAAGAAACTATGAACCTGCACTCCTAGATCTCTTTGTTCAGCAACACCTCCCAGGAGCTTACCATTAAGAGTGTAAGTCCTGCCCTGATTTGTAGCTCCAAACTAAAATTTATCTAAATTAAACTCCATCTGCCAGTTCTTGGCCCATTAGCCTATCTGATCAAGATCCCATTGTACTCTGAGACTAACTTCTTTGTTGTCCATTACACCTCCAATTTTGGTGTCATCAAACTTACTAACCATACCTCCTATGTTCACATCCAAAAATGATGAAAAGTAATGGACCCAGCACTGAACCTTGTGGCACACCACTGGTCACAGGCCTCCATTTGAAAAGCAACCCTCCACCATCACCCTCTGTCTTCTACTTTTGAGCTCGTTCTGTATCCAAATAACTTTTTCTCCCTATATTCCAACCTTGATCTAACCTTGCTAACTAGCCTACCATGAGGAACCTTGTCGAACACTTTACTGAAGTCCATATAGATCATATCCACCTCTGTGCCCTGACCAATCCTTTGTTACTTCTTCAGAACACTCAATCAAGTTCGTAAGACATGATTTCCCGCACAAAAATCCATGTTTATTATCTCTAATCAGTCCTTGCCTTTCCAAATATACAGGAACCTCCATTATCCGAATATCAATTATCTGAATTTTGGATTATCTGAGGAAGATCTCAAGGTCCTGCAAAAACATTACATCAAAGAGGTAAGAGTATTCATAATACCTGTACTGAAGATCATGTGAAAACGCTGGTAAAAACAGAGAAACACAAGTACCTCAAGCATCAGCGACTGGATATTTTTTAGCTAAGGGTTAGTTACACAGTCCTTTGCAAAAATAAGTGCTTTACAGTGTATTCCATCATTTTACTGAGCCGTTCATGAAAAAATAACTAGAAAGTAAACACATCCGTGAGGTGGTGCTTCTGTCTATCTGAGATAACAGAGCATGTCAACTTTCTCTGTTCTTTTATAGGTTCTCTGTAAAAGTCAGCCTGCAGAAGTTTCACACCTTTTTAAAAAATACATGAATAAAACGGCCGAGAAATTAAACGCATGTGTGAGGTGGTACGTCTGACTTTCTATCACAACACTGAGTTCATGGAAACTGACAAATGCTCTTGTGATCATAGAAGCTGTTCGGGACCTTGCTTAATGCTGGGATTTCATAAATTTTTGTGATGGTAAGGTTTTAGTTCTTCTCACTTTAACCTGCAATTTACAGAATGCAAAGATTAGTTTGTTGAACTAAGTTCCCTTCAACAACCTGCCCAGCAATAATGTCAGGCTCACTGGTCTATAATTGCCTGGCTTTTCCTTACCACCTTTCTTAAATAATGGTATCGTTAGCCTACCCCCACAGTCTTCCGGCACCTCACCTGTGGTTTCAGTGATCCAAATATCTCAGCTTTCCTAGCTTCCCACAACGTTCTTGGGTACATCTGATCAGGTCCCAGGGATTTATCCACCTTTATGCTTTATCCAGCATCTCCTCCTCTGTAATATAGACATTTTTCAAGATGCTGCTATTTTTTTCCCCCACATTCCATATCTTCCATGTCCTTCTCCATACTGATGCAAAATAATCGTTCAGTATCTTCCCCTTCTCCTGCAGTTCCACACATAGGTGACCTTGCTGTTCTTTAAGGGGCCTTATTGTCTCCCTGGTTAGGCTTTTGTCCTTAATGTATTTATAAAATCCCTTTGGATTCTCCTTAACTCTATTTGCCAAAGCTATCTTATGTCGCCTCTTTGCCCCCCCTAATTTCCCTCTTAAGTATACACCTACTGCCTTGATAATTTTCCAGGGAATCATTTGATTTCTGCTGTATGTACCTGACATATGCTTCCTGCGTTTTCTTGACCAAAACATCAATTTCTCTAGACATCCTGCATTCATATGCCGACCAGCCTCACCCTTCCCCCTAACAGGAACAACCTGTCTCTGGGCTCATTATCTCATTTTTGAAGGCTTCCCATTTTCTCGTTTATATGTGAACATCTTTATCATGGGCTGGTTGTCTCTTTCCAGGTGACTAGATGAAAATCATGTCTTTTCTATCACACTGATTTTTTTTTAACATTAAATTTGCTTTTGAAGTTTGTCTTGCTTCAACTTATTGCATTGGTAAGTGCTTTCTGTAATTAGTAAGTCAACTCTCTTTTCAATCTTCATTCAGTTTTTAGAGATTAACTTTGTAGTGTTTATTTAAAATTTTTCCTTTGTGTTTTTCCCAGTTTTCAGAATGTATAGTCATATTTTCAGGTTATCTTATGATGGGTTCACTCATTTTATAATAAACAAAATATAAATTAATCAGCCTGCCTTGTAATGTCTTCAGGTATCTAGTTTTGGCTTCTAGTACCAGAAATGATGAATTGCTATGTAATTTTATAAATTACCACAAAATTATTTTTAGCTAAAGGAAATGAGTGCACCTATATTTGAATTAATCTATAATTGGAAAACATATACACATTTATTGTGTTTTCTTCCATCATATGGGTATAGAATATGTCAAAAAGAGCTGCTAAAATGCGATATCTTCCCACAACTATAACCTAACCATAGAACCACAATTAGTGGCTTCCTGCAGCCTTCAGGCTGTTGTCCCTGTTTAAAAAGGTCTTTTTAATTCAATCAGTACAGCTTGTTGAGAACATTTCCTTCTGTTCGGAGTCTTCTCCTTTCATCAAAGGGAATAAAAAAATGAGGAAATGCTCTTGGAAATGGAATCTGACTACCACACCACCTTGGATGTTATTGGCGGAAATTGTCATTTTCTACTCTCCAAGTTGAGTTTATGAGGGTTAGGTTTTAAAAATATATACCCTGGTTTAATTTAGAAGCATTCTTTGTTTATCTAATTTGAATAAATCATCTGCTTTGATAACACTGTCACCTAGTGGACCTTCATGGTATCTGTGGATTGGGTGTTTAATCTGCAATGTGGTTCGAGTAATACCGGCCAACCTATCCAAGGGATTGAACATCAATGATGTTCAATTTTGTTTTACATTAATTCCATTTTTGGTGGAAGGTTATGGGGGAGTTAACCAATATCTACTGGGTGAAACATTAACAGAATTGAAGTATTAACTGCACTAATACTGAAAAAAATGTGGATTAATTTGGGAGAGGCAACATAGATTTGATAAGAGAATATTGTGTAAAACTAAATTGCAGAAGTTTTTTGAAGAGTTAACAGAGAGAATTGATGAGGGGAAAATTGTTGATATGATGTTCATGCTAATAATTCATGGGCTGTAGGCATTGCTGCCTGGGCCAGCATTTTATTGCCTGTCCATTGCTGCCCTTGAGAAGGTGGTGGTGAGCTGCCTTCTTGGATTGCTGCAGTCCATTTGATGCAATTTTTTTTCACTCATGGGACCTGGGCACTGCTGACTGGCTGGCATTTTTTGTCTGTCCGTAGTTCCCTTGAGAAAGTGGTGGTGAGCTGCCTTCTTGAACTCTTGCAATCTTCATATTGTAGATTGACCGTCAATGCTTTTAGAGAGGGAATTCCAGGATTTTGGCCCAGCGACAGTGGAGGAACGGTGATATATTTCCAAGTCAGGATGGTGAGTGCCTTGGAGGGGAATTTGCAGATGGTGGTGTTCCTATATATCTGCTGCCCTTGTCCTTCCAAATGGAAGAGGTTGTTGGCTGGAAGATGCTGTCAAATGATCTTTGGTGAATTTCTGCAATGCATCTTGTGGATAATACACACTGTTGCTACTGAGTGTTGGAGTGGAGGGAGTGGATGCTTGTGGGTGTACTTTGACCTGGATGGTATGAAGCTTCTTGAGTGTTGTTGGAGGTGCCCCCATCCAGACAAGTTGAGAGTATTCCATCATACTCCTGACTTATCCTTTGTAGATGTTGGATTGGTGGATTGTGCAGTGGTCACTTTTACTGTCATTGACTGATGCATTTGCAACCAGTAGATTGGTAAGGATGAGATGTAGCCTGTTTTTTCTTCTTGTTGGTTCCCTCACCACCTGCCACAGACCCATTCTAGCAGGTATACCCTTTTGGACCTGACCAACTCAATCAGTAGTGCTGTTGCCGAGCCATTCTTGGTGGTAGACATTGACATCTTGCATATTCCTGAAGAAGGGCTAATGCCCAAAATGTTGACTCTCCTGCCCCTCTGATGCTGTCAAACCTGCTGTGCTTTTCCAGCGCCACACTTTTCAACTCCAATCTCCCACCCAGAGTACATTTTGTGCCCTTGCCACTTTGTTCAACATGGAGGACCACTGATTTAGGGAGTCAGTTCATGGATTTTTTTTTACCTAGAAACACTGGAGAAACAGCAATATATTTCTAAATCGGGAAGGTGACTGGCTTGGAGGGGAATTTGGAGATGTTGGTATTCTCATGCATCTGCTGCTGTTGTACATTTAGATGACAGCAGTCATGAATGTGGAAAGGGCTGTCTGAGGAATCTTCGTGAATTTCTGCAGTGCATCTTGTAGATGATATACACTGCTGTTACTGAGTGTCAGTGGTGGAGGGAATGATTATTTCTGGATGTGGTGCTCATCAAGGAGGTTGCTTTGTCTTGGATGGTATCAAGCTTCTTGGGTGTTGTTGGAGCTGCAGTCATCCAGTCTGAAGGGTTCCTTCACACTCCTGACTTGAGCTTTATAGATGATAGTCAGGCTTTGGGGAGTCAGGAGCTGAGTTATTCATTGCAAGGTTTCTAGCTTCTGAGCTGCTTTTGTAGCCATAGTTTTTGTATGCCTAGTCCAGTTCAATATTTGGTCAGTAATATTGCTGGGATGGTGATTGTCAGGGATTCAGTGATGATAAGTGCCATTGAATGTCAAGGGGTGATGAATAGATTGTCTCTTTTTGAAGATTACCATTGTCTGGCATGTGTGGCACAAATATTACTTCCCATGTATCAGCTCAAATCTGGATGTTGTCCTGGTCTTGCAAATTATGGACATAAACTATCTAAGTTTCTCTGAAGTCATGAATGATGCTGAACATTGCAACCATTGACTGATATCCACATTTGTGACCTTATGATGGAGGTAAGGTCATTGATGACAGCTGAAGATGGTTGGACACAGAACACTACCCTGAGGAATTCCTGCAAAGATGTTTTGGAGCTGAGATGACTGACTACAAAAGTCACAATCATCTTACATTGTGTTATGCTTGACTAACCAGAGGAGAGTTTTTCCCCAATTCCCAATTGATTCAAGTTTTGCCAAAGCTCCTTGATGCCACACCTGGTCACATGTAGCCTTGATGTTAAGGGCAATCACTCTCACCTCACCTCTGGAATTCACCTCTCATGTCCACATTTGGACCAAAGCTTTGATGAACTCATGAACTGAATGGCCCTAGTGGAACACAAACTGAGTGTCCCTGAGCAGATTATTGCTGAGCAGGTGCTGCTTGATAGCACTGTTGGTGACACCTTACATTACTTTATTGATGATCGAGAGTAGACTAATGGCATGCCAATTGACCTGGCTGGAATAGTCATGCTTTTTGCTTACAAGACATACCGACGTTGTTGGGTAGATTCCAGATTTGTAGCTGCGCTGGAACAGTTTGGCTAAGAGTGTGGTAAGTTCTGGAGCACACGTGTTCTGTACTATTGCTAGAGTGTTTGCGGAGCTTGTAGCCTTTGCAATATACAGTTGACCCTGCCAGTTTTTGATATCATGTGGAATAAATCGAATTAGTTGAAGACAGGCATCTGTGAAGCTGGGGATCTCTGGAGGAGGTTGAGATGTGTAGGTTTTCTGGTTTCCGATCAGTAATTTACTGATTTTTAGGTGGTTCTAATCACCCCCAGAATCACTCCCTGCTAGCTAGGTCAGAAACTTTGGGGTCTCCGGAGTTTCAGCTCACCACTGGGGAAAACATAGCTTTAAAGTGCATCAAGTTGCGAAGTTCTTGCCATCAGTTCTCTGGATCTGGAAGCTCTTGTTCAGATAGCACTTGACAGGCTTCCTACTCTTTCGGATGTCCTTTGTTGCAATGATGGTCTTGGTTTGTCTTCTTGACTCTGCTTCTCAGTTCAGCCTTTGTCGTTCTTGTTTCCAAAGCTGCTTGCTGGGGCTAGAGCCTGTGGGGATACTGTTTCTGTGGGAGCTTGATGTTGGAAAAGGCTCTGTCTCTCCCAGATCAGGACTAGCAGTTATACGGACTATGTTGATTACTGAGCTGTTGTTCCTCCTCTTGGGATTGAATGAGCCTCCTGATTACTGGATGAGGTGTGAATGGTTCTCCAGTTAAAGTGAATGGGTTTCCAATAGTTTTGAATGTCCAGTATTTCTCTTGGATGGATGTAGGTTAACGTTCTATTGGTAGTGTAAAGACTTTCACATTCAAGGCAAACGGGTTTACATATAGTACAACGGTGTTGAGTATTCAGTATCTCTGTGTCTGAGCAAACTGATTAAAAGTTGAATGGTTTTGTATTTTTGTAGGCTCCAGAATATCTCGGTTATTTGCCCTGCAAGCTGGTGTTCATTGTTTTTAGCTGAGGCGTTTGTGGGGGACTTCCTTTAGACTTACAAGCTAAATCTCTGTTCCAGACAGCTGACCCTAGTCTGTTTCATGATTGGAGGTGCCAGTGTTGGACTGGGTTGGACAAAGTTAAAAATCACACAACACCAGGTTATAGTCCAACAGGTTTATTTGGAAGTACTAGCTTTCGAATCGCTGCTCCTTTATCAGGTAGTCCCTGCTCCAAAGCTACCTGATGAAGGAGCGTCGCTCCGAAAGCTAGTACTTCCAAATAAAACCTTTTGGACTATAACCTGGTATTGTGTGATTTTTAAACTTAGTCTGTATCAGCCAGTGAGCTCAATGAATCATAGTTCAAAAGTGAATTCCATAAACTCATGTCTCAAGTTCAGAGCATTTTAATCCAGGGTAAATGACAGGGTTTTTTGCCCAACCTTACAGATGAATCATCCACCCACCCCTTCTGGCTAAGGGTTGTTGCAAATGCTTCAGCCTCATCTTTTGCACCCATGTGCTGGGCTCTCCCATGGTCAGGATAAGACCATAATTCCATAAGATGCAGGAGCAGAATTAGGACATTCAGACTATCAATCTACTCCATCATTTGATCATGGTTGATGTGTTTCTCAATCTCATTCTCCTGTCAACTCCCAATAACCCTTGATCCCCTTACTAATCAAGAACTTACTTATCTCTGTCTTAATTATATTCAATAATTTGGTCTGCACAGACTTTTGTGGCAATGAGTTCCACAGATTCACCATCCTCTGGTTGAAGAAATTCCACCTCAGCTCAGTTCAAAAGGATCACCACTACAATCTGAAGCTGTGGTCTCAGGTCCTAGTCTCTCTTAATAGTGAAAACATCATCTACACATTTCCTCTATCCTGACCTCTCAGTCTACTGTAAGTTTTAATTAGATTCTTCAACATTCTTCTAAACTTCATTAGTACAGACACAGAATACTCAACCACTCCTCATACGCCAAGCCCTTCATTCCCATCTTTCTTATGAATCTGCTCTGGGCCACCTCTAAGGACAGAAAATCCTTCCTTAGATATGGGGCCCAAAATTGCTCATAATATTCCAAAGGCTGTCTGACTACAGCCTTATAAAGTCTCAGCAGTACATCTCTGCTGTTGTATTCTAGCCCTCTTGAAATTAATGCTGATATAGCACTTGCCTTCCTAACTGTCAACTGACATCTTGTGCTTCAAATTTCTCAAGCTTTTCTCCACTTAGAAAGTAGGCTATGCCTCTATTCTTCCGAACAAAGTGCTTAACATCTCACTTTCCCACATTGTATTTCATCTGCCACTTCGTTGCAAACTCTCCCAGCCTCTGCATTTCCTCAACACTACCTGCCCCTCTACCTATCCTTGTGTCATCTGCAAACTTAGCAAAAATACCCTCAGTTTCTTCATCCAGATCATAAATGTATAACATGAATAGTTGTGGTCCCAACACAGATCTCTGCAGTCTTCACCAGCTGCCATCCTGAAAAAGACTTCTTTATCCCCACTCTCTGTCTCTGCCAGTCAGCCAATTCTTTACCCATGTCAGTACCTTGTCCCTAACACCATGGTTTTATCTTATTTTGCAGCCTCCTGTGTGGCAACTTGTCAAAGGCCTTCTGGAAATACAAATAGATCACATCCACTTGCTCTCCTTTGTCTAACTTGCACATTGAATCCTAAAAGAATTCAAGCAGATTGGTCAGGCATGACCTCCCTTGATGAAGCCATACCGTCTCAGTCCTATTTTATTATGCATTTCCAAATACTCCGCAATCTCATCCTTAATAATGGATTCTAAAATCTCACTAACACCTGAGGTCAGACTAACCAGTTATCAAGTTTCCTGTCTTCTGTCTCCCTCCCTTCTTAAACAGGAAAGTTATATTAGCCATTGTCCAGTCTTCTGGGACACTTCCTGACTCCAGTGATTACTGAAAGATCACCACCAATGCCTTCACAATCTCTTCAGCTATCTCCTTCAGAACTCTGGGGTGTAGTCAATTTGGTGTGGATGATATATCCATTTTCAGACCTTTCAGCTTCTACAGCACTTTTTCATTAGTGATAGCTGCTCGATTTACCCCAGCCCTCCAACTCTCTCAAAGATCTGGTATGCTGCTAGTCATAGAGTTTATCTTCTACCGTGAAGACTAATGTAAAGTGCCTATTCAGTTCCTCTGCCATTTCTTTGTTCCCCATTACGAATTCTCCAGCCCAATTTCCAGCAGTCCAATGTCCACTCTTTCCTCTCATTCTTACCTTTTACAGTCAGAGAGTCATAGAAACAGAACCTTTGGTCCAATTCATCAATGTCAACCAGATAGCCTAAATAAATCTAGTCCCATTTACCAAGATTTGGCCCATAAATTGTTTACCCATCCAGTTATCTTTCAAATGTTATAATTGTATCAGCCTCCACCACTTTCTCTGGCAGCACTTTCCATATATGCACCACTCTCTCCATGAATGGGTTTCCCTTTAGGCTCCATTTAAATCTCTCCCATCTCACTTTAAATATATGCCCTCTAGTTCTGGATTCCCCCGCTACAGGGAAAAGACCTTATCTTTTTAGACGATCCATGTCCCTCATGATTTTGTAAACGTCTTTAAGGTCATCCCACAGCCTCTGACACTCCAGGGAAATAGTCCCAGTCTGTTCGGCTCTCCCTATGGCTCAAACCCCCCAACCCTGGCAACATCCTTGTAAATCTTTTCTGATTCTTTCAAGTTTTACAACATCCTTCATATAGCAGGGTTAGCAGAATTGCATGCTGTGTTCTAATCGTGGCCTAACCAACATCCAGTACAATTACAACATGAATTCCCAACTCTTATACATAATGCACTGACCAATAAAGGCAAGTATATCAAATGTCTTCTTCACTATCCAACTACCTGCAACTCCACTTTCAAAGAATTATGAACCTGCACTCCAAGTTTTCTTTGTTCAGCAACATTCTCCTGGATCTTACCATTAAGCGTATTAGTCCTGCTCTGATTTGCCTTTCTAAAATATAGCACTTCACTTATCTAAATTAAATTCCACTTGCCACTCCTCAGTCCATTGGCCCATTTGATCAAGATCCTATTGTACTCTGATATTACCTTCTTTGCTGTCCACTACACCTCCAATTTTAGTGTCATCTACAAACTTACTAAGTGTACCTCCTACGTTCACATCCAAGTCAATTATATAAATGATGAAGAGTAGCACCGAACTTTGTGGCATGCCACTGGTCACAGGCCTCCAGTCTGAAAAGCAACCCTCCACTACCACCCTCTGTCTTCTACCTTAGAGCCAGTTCTGTATCCACAGAACTTAGAGCTAGTTCTCCCTGTATTCCATGTGATCTAACTTTGCTAACCAGTCTACCTTGAGGAACCTTGTGGAACGCCCTACTAAAGTCCATGTAGATCAACTCTGCCCTCATCAATCTCTTTGATACTTCTTCAAAAAACTCAATTAAGTTTATGAGATGTGATTTCCCACACATAAAGCTATGTTGATTATCCCTAATCAGTCCTTGCCTTCCAAATACATGTAAATCCTGTACTCCAGGATTCCGTCCAACAACTTACCCTCAACCAATGTCAGGCTCACCGGTGTACAGATCTCTGGCCTTTCCTTACCACCTTAAATACTAGCATCATGTTAGCCAACCTTCTGTCACCTTGCCTGTGGCTATTGATATCCCAGATTCCCATAGAGTTCTAGGATACATCTAATCAGGTCCCGGGGATCATATTCAATTTTGCTGATGATATAAAAAGAACACAAAGAGGCTACAAATGGATAAGGACAGTATCAGTGATTGGGCAAGAGCATTGGAACAAGCCATCTTTCCTTGAACTTGTTTCACTTGCTCACCATTCACTGAGATCAGAGCTGACGTATAGCTAAAAAAAACACATCATAGAATCCCTACAGCGTGGAAGTAGGCTATTCAACCCATACCAACCCTCCGAAGAGCATCCCACCCAGACCCACTCCCATAATACTACATTTTCCATGGTTAATCACCTTATCCTGCACAACCCTGGACTCTGCAGGCAATTTAGCGTGACCAATCCATCTAATCTGCACATTTTTGGACTGTGGGAAGAAACCCATACAGACACAGGAGAATGGGCAAATTCCGCACAGACAGTTGCCTGAGGCTGGAATCAAACCCGGCTCCCTGGAACTGTGAGGCAGTAGTACTAACTGTTAAGCCACTGAGCCACTCTGAGTCTTGCAATCTTCTTTTATATTTTAAGCGACCTTAGTCTTATATTTCATCTTCCCTACCCCTCTTTTTTGCTTTTTCAGTTGCTCTCTGCTGTGTTTTAAAGGCTTTAAAATCCTCTGGCTTCCCACTAATCTTCACTACATTATATGCTTTTCCTTTGTTTTTATGCCATCTCTGGCTTCCGTTGTCAGTTATAATTGCCCTTGTCCTCCCCTCAGTATTTTGCTTCTTCCTTGGGATGAATTTCTGCTCTGCCTCTCGAATTGCCCCCAGAAACTGCTGCCACTCCTGTTCCACCAGCTTCTCTACTAGGTTTCCCTTCCAATCAACTCTGGTCAGCTTCTCCCTAATGTCTTTACAGCCACCATTACTCAATTCTAATACTGTTACATCTGATTCCAGCTTCTCCCTCTCAAACTGCAGGATGAATTCTATCATCTTATGGTCACTGTCATTGAACATAGAACATTATAGTGCAGTACAGGCCCTTTGGTCCTGATGTTGCACTGACCTGTGAAACCAATCTAACCTACACTATTCCATTCTCGTCCATATACCTATCCAATGACCATTTAAATCCCTTAGAGTTGGTGAGTCTACTACTGTTGCAGGCAGTGCGTTCCACGCTCCTACTACTCTCTGAGTAAAGAAACTACCTCTGACATCTGTCCTATATCTATCACCCCTCAATTTAAAGCTATGTGCCCTCATGCTAGTCATCACCAGCCAAGGAAAAAGGCTCTCACTGTCCACCCTACCTAATCCTCTGATTATCTTATATGTCTCAATTAAGTCACCTCTTAACCTTCTTCTCTCTAACGAAAACAGCCTCAAGTGCCTCAGACTTTCCTCATTAAGACCTTCCCTCCATACCAGGCAACAGCCGAGTAAATCTCCTCTGAACCCTTTCCAAAGTTTCCACATCCTTCCTATAATGCGTTGACCAGAACTGTACACAATACTCCAACCCAATACAGGGTTTTGTACAGCTGCAGCATGACCTCATGGTTCTGAAACTCAGTCCCTCTACCAATAAAAGCTAACACACCGTATGCCTTCTTAACAACATTTCTGATGAAAAGTTTTTGCCCAAAACGTCGATTTTCCTGCTCCTCGGATTCTGCCTGACCTGCTGTACTCTTTCCGGTGCCACACTACACCACAGAATTGTTGTTTTAAGTCTGTCCAAGAGAAAGGCTGCAGTAGTGAGTATAGTGGATTCTTTCTTGATTATATGTTTTTGGAGATAAGTCTCTTGATTAAACTTAAAATATAAGCCATAGCTATTAATTTAACCTGGGGCAGTATTTGTAGAGGAATAAGGCGGTGTTATTTTCTGGGTCTGTAGATTGTGAAGGAGTAAAAATAGCCTTTGCAGTGATATGTACTTCTTGTCAGATGTGGGAGTTTAAAGAGAGTTTAAGGGTTACTGTGGATTATATCTGCCATAAATGCTGTTGGATGTGAATCTTATCAGATCAAGTGGATCGGTTGGAGAGACAGATAGAAGTGATGAGGAATTTGCAACAGCAACAGTATGTGATGGATGGCAGTTATAGGAAAGGGGGAAAGTCTCAGATACAGTCACATCGACGGGTTAACTCCAGGAAGGGTGAGAAAGGTAGGCAGCTAATGCAGGAGTCTTTTGTGGATATACCCATTTCAAATAGGTATGCTGTTTTGGAAAATGTAGGGGGTGATGGATTCTCAGGGGAATATAGCACAAACAGTTTCTAGTATTGAGACTGGCTGTAATGCAACGAGGGGTATGTCGGCTTCCAAGAGATCAATTGTGTTAGGGGATTTTGTAGTCAGAGGTACAGACAGATGTTTCTGTGGCCAGCAGAGAAAAAGCAGAATGGTGTGTTGTTTCCCTGGTGCCAGGAACAAGGATGTTTCAGAGAGGATGTAGAATGTTCTCACGGGGGAGAGGGGCCAGCAGGAGATCATTGTCCACATTGGAACCAATGACATTGGAAGGGAAAAGGTTGAGATTCTTAAGGGAGATTACAGAGAGTTAGGCAGAAATTTAAAAAGGAGGTCCTCAAGGATAGTAATACCTGGATTACTCCCAGTGCTCCGAGCTAGTGAGGGCAGGAATAGAACGATAGAGCAGATGAATGCATGGCTGAGGAGCTGTATGGGAGAAGGATTCACATTTTTGGATCATTGGAAGCTGTTTTGGGGTAGAAGTGACCTGTACAAGAAGGATGGATTGCACCTAAATTGGAAGGGGACTAATATACTGGCAGGGAAATTTGCTAGAACTGCTTGGGAGGATTTAAACTAGTAAGGTGGGGGGATGGGACCCAGGGAGATAGTGAGGAAAGAGATCAGTCTGAGACTGGTACAGTTGAGAACAGAACTGAGTCAAACAGTCAGGGCAGGCAGGGACAAGGTAGGACTAATAAATTAAACTGCATTTATTTCAATGCAATGGGGCTAACAAGAAATGAAGGTGATAAGGTGAGGGTGATAGGCCGGAGTGGGGGTGGGGGCGGAGAGGTCAGGGAGAAGATTGCAGGTTAGGAAGGTGGTGCTGAGTTCGAGGGTTGGGACGGAGACAAGGTGGGGGGAGGGGAAATGAGGAAACTGGAGAAGTCTGAGTTCATCCCTTGTGTTCGGAGGGTTCCTAGGCAGAAGATGAGGCGCTCTTCCTCCAGCTGGTTAGGAACATGGGACTGGGATATCATAGCAATTACGGAAACATGGCTCAGGGATGGGCAGAACTGGCAGCTTAATATTCCAGGATACAAATGCTACAGGAAGTATAGAAAGGGAGGCAAGAGAGGAGGGGGAGTGCCATTTTTGATAAGGGATAACATTACAGCTGTGCTGAGGGAGGATATTCCTGGAAATACATCCAGGGAAGTTATTTGGGTGGAACTGAGAAATAAGAAAGGGATGATCACCTTATTGGGATTGTATTATAGACCCCCCAATAGTCAGAGGGAAATTGACAAACAAACTTGTAAGGAGATCTCAGCTATCTGTAAGAATAATAGGGTAGTTATGGTAGGGGATTTTAACTTTCCAAACATCGACTGGGACTGTCATAGTGTTAAAGGTTTAGATGGAGAGGAATTTCTTAAGTGTGTACAAGACAGTTTTCTGATTCAGTATGTGGATGTACCTACTAGAGAAGGTGCAAAACTTGACCTACTCTTGGGAAATAAGGCAGGGCAGGTGACTGAGGTGTCAGTGGGGGAGCACTTTGGGGCAAGCAACCATAATTCTATTCATTTTAAAATAGTGATGAAAAAAGATAGACCAGATCTAAAAGTTGAAGTTCTAAATTGGAGAAAGGCCAATTCTGACGGTATTAGGCAAGAACTTTCGAAAGCTGATTAGAGGCAGATGTTCGCAGGTAAAGGGATGGCTGGAAAATGGGAAGCCTTCAGAAATGAGATAACAAGAATCCAGAGAAAGTATATTCCTGTCAGGGTGAAAGGGAAGGCTGGTAGGTATAGGGAATGCTGGATGACTAAAGAAATTGAGGGTTTGGTTAAAAAAAAGAAGGAAGCATATGTCAAGTATAGACAGGATAGATCGAATGAATCCTTAGAACAGTAGAAGGGAAGTAGGCGTGTGCTTAAGAGGAAAATCAGGAGGGCAAAACAGGGACATGAGATTGCTTTGCCAAATAGAATTAAGGAGAATCCAAAGGGTTTTTACAAATATATTAAGGACAAAAGGATAACTAGCGAGAGAATAGGGCCCCTCAAAGATCAGCAAGGCAGCCTTTGTGTGGAGCCACAGAAAATGGGGGAGATATTAAATGAATATTTTGCATCAGTATTTACTGTGGAAAAGGATATGGAAGATATAGACTGCAGGGAAATAGATGGTGACATCTTGCAAAACGTCCAGATTACAGAGGAGGGAGTGCTGGATGTCTTGAAACGGTTAAAAGTGGATAAGTCCCCAGGACCTGATCAAGTGTACCCTAGAATTCTGTGGGAAGCTCGAGAAGTGATTGCTAGGCCTCTGGCTGAGATATTTGTATCATCGATAATTACAGGTGAGGTGCCGGAAGATTAGAGGTTGGCAAATCCTCAGGGATAGGACATACATGTATTTGGAAAGGCAAGGACTGATTCGGGATAGTCAACATGGTTTTGTGCATGGGAAATCATGTCTCACAAACTTGATTAAGTTTTTTGAAGAAGTAACAAAGAAGATTAATGAGGGCAGAGCAGTAGATGTGATCTATATGAACTTCAGTAAGGCGTTTGACAAAGGTTCCCCATGGGAGACTGATTAGCAAGGTTAGATCTCATGGAATATAGGGAGAACTAGCCATTTGGATATAGAACTGGCTCAAAGATAGAAGACAGAGGGTGGTGGTGGAGGGGTGTTTTTCAGACTGGAGGCCTGTGACCAGTGGAGTGCCACAGGGATCGGGTTTGGGTCCTCGACTTTTTGTCATTTACATAAATGATTTGGATGCGAGCTTAAGAGGTACAGTTAGTAAGTTTGCAGATGACACAAAAATTGGAGGTGTAGTGGACAACGAAGAGGGTTACCTCAGATTACAACAGGATCTTGACCAGATGGGCCAATGGACTGAGAAGTGGCAGATGGAGTTTAATTCAGTAAAATGTGAGGTGCTGCATTTTGGGAATGTAAATCTTAGCAGGACTTATACACTTAATGGTAAGGTCCGAGGGAGTGTTGCTGAACAAAGAGACTTTGGAGTGCAGGTTCATAGCTCCTTGAAAGTGGAGTCGCAGGTAGATAGGATAGTGAAGACGGCGTTTGGTATCCTTTCCTTTATTGGTCAGAGTATTGAGTACAAGAGATGGGAGGTCATGTTGCGGCTGTACAGGACATTGGTTAGGCCACTGTTGGAATATTGCGTGCAAGTCTGGTTTCCTTCCTATCGGAAAGATGTTGTGAAACTTGAAAGGGTTCAGAAAAGATTTACAAGGATGTTGCCAGAGTTGGAGGATCTGAGCTACAGGGAGAGGCTGAACAGGCTGGGGCTGTTTTCCCTGGAGTGTCAGAGGCTGAGGGGTGACCTTCTAGAGGTTTACAAAATTATGAGGGGCATGGATAGGATAAATAGACAAAGTCTTTTCCCTGGGGTGGGGGAGTCAAGAACTAGTGGGCATAGGTTTAGGGTGAGAGGAGAAAGATATAAAAGAGACCTAAGGGGCAACTTTTTCACGCAGAGGGTGGTATGTGTATGGAATGAGCTGCCAGAGGATGTGGTGGAGGCTGGTACAATTGCAACATTTAAGAGGCATTTGGATGTGTATATGAATAGGAGGGTTTGGAGGGATACGGGCCGGGTGCTGGCAGGTGGGACTTGATCGGGTTGGGATATCTGCTCGGCATGAACCGAAGGGTCTGCTTCCATGCTGTACATCTCTATGATTCTATGACTCTAGTCTCCAACATCTGCAGTACTCACTTTCGCCTATCAACCTGGTGGCAACTTTCAGGGATCTATGTACATGGACACCGAGATCTCTTTGCTCATCTACATTACCAAGAATCTTACCATTAGCCCAATACTTTGCACTCTAGTTACTCATTCCTAACTGAATCACCCCACACTTTTCTGCATTAAACTCCATTTGCCACCTCATGGCCCAGCTCGGCTGCTTACCTATGTCCCTCTGTAACCTGCAAAATCCTTCGTCACTATCCACAACTCTACCGACCTTAGTGTCATCTACAAATTTACTAACCCATCCTTCTACGCCCTCATCCAGTCATTTATAAAAATGACAAACAACAGTGGACCCAAAACAGATCCTTGTGGTACACCACTAGTAACTGAACTCCAGGATGAATATTTCCGATCACCCTCTGTCTTCTTTCAGCTAGCTCATTTCTGATACAAACCGCTAAATCACCCTCAATCCCATGCTTCCGCATTTTGTGCAATAGCTCCGGTGGACAACTTTATCAAAAGCCTTACTAAAATCGATATACACCACATCAACTGCTTTACCCTCATCCACCTGTTCGGTCACCTGCTCAAAGAACTCAATAAGGTTGAGCCCCTGAGGGGTTCCGTCACCTTAAGCTTCCTAATCAAATCTGCTTCAATACACATCACCAAATCCAAAATTGCCTGTTTCCTAGTCGAAGTTGACAGTGTGTTGGTGGAAAAGCACAGCAGGTCAGGCAGCATCCGAGGAGCTGGAAAATCAACCTTTCGGGCCAGAGCCCTTCATTGGGTCTACCCAAGCTGCTCCAAAAAACGTTCTCATAAACATTCCACGAATTCCTTTTCCAACCTGATTTTCCCAAAGTACCTGCATATTGAAGTCCCCCATGATTAGTGTGATAGTGCATTTCCTGAATGCCTTTCCTATCTCCTGATTTATTTTCTTCCGAACATCCTGACTGCTGCTAGGAGGCCTGTACATAACTCCCATAATTTTCCTTAGTGGTTCTTCAAATCTACCCAGACAATCTGACTCTAAATTACTTCTAGCTATTGATTTAATTTCATTTCTTACTAGTATGGCAAGCCTGCCCCCTCTATCCATCTGTCCTTTCAATAGGACATGAATCCTTGATATTTAATTCCCAGCCCTGATCCCATTGCAGTCATGTTTCTGTGATACCTACAACCTCGTAACTACTAATTTCAATTTGCACTATAAGCTCATTTATCTTGTTATATACAACTATACATGTATACATGCATTCAAGTACAACACCCTCAATCCTGCATTGACTGGCCCCCTTCTCAGTCATCTCCTTGCCTGCTGTGCCTGAAGTTAGATTCCTGACCTTTTCCATACTCTTTGTTCGATTACTTGTTTTGGAAACTTTATTTGCCTTTCCTGAGCTCTCCTCCTTATTATATCTTACCATAATTTTCCATTCAACTGAACCTCCCTCTCCCCCTGCTACCTATTTAATTTAAAGCCCCATCTACATCCCCATTTATGTGATTTGCCAGGACTCTGGTCTCAACATGATTCAAGTGAATCCCAACCCATTGGAACAGCTCTCTCCTTCTCCCATACTGGTACCAATATCCCAAGAATTCAAATCAATTTCTCCTATACCAACCTATCAGCCATGCGTTTATCTCCATGATCTTGTTGACCCAGTGCCAATTAGCTTGTTGCTCAGGTAGTAATCCTGAGATTATTACCTTTTTATTTTAGATACCAGTTGCTCACATACCCTCAGCAGAACCTGAGATCGCATCACTGGCTCATTGGTCATGGATGTATGATTCTTGCTTTGGGATCGCTTTGGGTATGTGAGAGGAGCTGTTTTAAAATCTTGGACAAGCCAATTGTCTCATTCACTCGTAGTCGACAAGGTGGAACTGTGGTTAGCAGTGCTGCATCATAGCATTGGGACTTGGGTTTGATCTGAAAAATGTGTTGCTGGAAAAGCGTAGCAGGTCAGGCAGCATCCAAGGAGCAGGAGAATCGACGTTTCGGGCATAAGCCCTTCTTCAGGAATTATGCCCGAAACGTCGATTCTCCTGCTCCTTGGATGCTGCCTGACATGCTGTGCTTTTCCAGCAACATGTTTTTCAGCTCTGATCTCCAGCATCTGCAGTGCTCACTTTTGCCGACTTGGGTTTGATTCCAACCTTGGTATGACTGTCTGTGTGGACTTTGCACATTCTCCCCGTATCTGGGTGGGATGACCTTCAGAGGGTCGATGCAGACTTGGTGGCAAAATAGTTTATTTCTGCATTTATAGGATTCAATAAACCTCATCCTCTTATATATATTGTTGGTACCTATATGGACCAGGACAACTTGATCTTTCCCATTCCAAGTTCCTCTACAACTCAGATGAGATATCCTGAACCTGGGCTTTAGGTAGACAACACAGCCTTCAGGACTCTTGATCTTGGCCAAAGAGAACAGTGTCAATTTCCCTGACCACTGGCTGAATTCAAGGTAATTAATCTCAGATGTGTGGCTGCCTCCTGAAACACAGCATCCAGGTAACTCTGCCCCTCCGTGATGTGTCACAGTGTTCGAAGCCCAGACTCTAGCTCATCAACTCTGAGCTACAGTTCCTTGAGCAACCAACACACTAGTACAGATATGGTCACTACAAACCACAATGGGGTCCACCAGCTCCAACATCATACAGGTACAGCATATCACCTGGCCCTTCAGCTCTATCTTACTTACTTAGTTTTTAATTTGATTCACAGAAAGGCAGTACTGCCACCCCCTTCCATGAAGTGCTGCAAGGTAGACTGTGCAGTAGCTGCTAGTAATGTGTTCTGTATCCTGGTTATTTGCTCATTAACAAGTTCTCACTTAAAATTATATTGCAACAAATACTGTCCACTAAATTTTCCCCCACTGATGTTTGATCCATTTGCCTAATCTCATTTCCAAGATTCAGGTCCAGCTTTTCTCAGTTGCCTGAAAACATGCTGATATCGGCAACAATCCTGGGTTTTTTTTATTCACTCATGGGATGAGGGTGTTACTGTCTGGATCAGCATTTATTGCCCTGAGGCAGTTAAAAATCAACAACACTGCTCTGGGTCTGGAGTCACGTGTAGTCCAAACCAGGTAAAGATTGCAGTTTCCTTCCCTAAAGGATGTTAATGAACCAAATGTGCTTTTCAAACAATTGGCAATAGATTCCAGAATCTTAAAATTGAATTCAAATTCTACCATTGCAGGATTCAAACCCAGGTCCTTGGTCTCTGGACTAATAGTCCACAACTGATAATACCACGAGGCTATCACCTCCTAACCCATATATTCTCACCCCTCTCTGCAGCAGAGTCTACGTCAAGTTAATAAACAACCCCTGTTAAAAATAATTTATAACATTCCTGCATTTCTCTGTCATTTCTTTGCAAATTAGGTTCTTCTTGTAAAGTCCAATTCTTTGTGGACTGTGGACAAAAAAAATGGTTTAAAAGTTAGCCACTGGAACTTGTTGTGATCAAAGTTTGTGAGAAGATTTGTAGCTTGGGTGCTCGTTGTTGTGGTTCTGTTCACCGAGCTGGGAATTTGTGTTGCAGACGTTTCGTCCCCTGTCTAGGTGACATCCTCAGTGCTTGGGAGCCGCCTGTGAAGTGCTTCTGTGATGTTTCCTCCGGCATTTATAGTGATTTGTATCTGCCGCTTCCGGTTGTCAGTTCCAGCTGTCCGCTGCAGTGGCCGGTAAATTGGGTCCAGGTCGATGTGCTTATTGATTGAATCTGTGGATGAAGGCCATGCCTCTAGGAATTCCCTGGCTGTTCTTTGTTTGGCTTGTCCTATAAGAGTAGTGTTGTCCCAGTCGAACTCATGTTACTTTCCATCTGAGTGTGTGTCTACTAAGGATAGCTGGTCGTGTCGTTTCGTGGCTAGTTGGTGTTCATGGATGCGGATCATTAGCTGTCTTCCTGTTTGTTCTATGTAGTGCTTTGTGCAGTCCTTGCATGGGATTTTGTACACTACATTGGTTTTGCAAAACCAATGTAGTGTACAAAATCCCATGCAAGGACTGCACAAAGCACTACATAGGACAAACAGGAAGACAGCTAATGATCCGCATCCACGAACACCAACTGGCCACGAAACGACACGACCAGCTATCCTTAGTAGCCACACACTCAGATGACAAGCAACATGAGTTCGACTGGGACAACACTACTCTTACAGGACAAGCTAAACAAAGAACAGCCAGGGAATTCCTAGAGGCATGGCCTTCATCCACAGATTCAATCAATAAGCACATCGACCTGGACCCAATTTACCGGCCACTGCAGCGGACAACTGGAACTGACAACCGGAAGCGGCAGATACAAATCACTATAAATGCCGGAGGAAACATCACAGAAGCACTTCACAGGCAGCTCCCAAGCACTGAGGATGTCACCTAGACAGGGGATGAAACGTCTGCAACACAAGTTCCCAGCTCGGCGAACAGAACCACAACAACGTGTTGTGAGCTGTGTACCACAACATTGCCTTATTTCAAACAGCAGGGGAGAATGATAGATACCTCAGTTCTGTCTCTACATGTGTCTTTGTCTGTGTTTGCAGTTATTTTCTTCTTAATGAGAAACTATGATCTACCTATTCATTTAACCTGAATTAGGTAGTTAGGTAGATTTGGGCAATTCACTGGTTTTTATCAAATTTACACATCTGCAACAACTCGAGGAATGGTCAGGCTTGATTTCCAACTCACTAACCCTATTGTTTCTGACATTCTACATTTTTCCTACTAATCGGTTGCCTACAAAATACACTAATCTATGCAATGGCATTTTAATTGTTTCTTAGCTGTAGCCAAATAGCTTCTGTGCTTCATTCCTCTGAACATGCTCTCGCTATTGCAGTATTCTATGTAATCAATACTGTTGCCACTCTTCCTTTTATTCCTTCTATAGCTTTGCATCCAGGAGCTTTTCCTACCCAGTCCTGCCCTTCATTGAGTCAGGTTTCCACTATTAGCACAACATCGTTGTTTCACGTGACTATGACCCTGCAATTATTATCAATCACCATGTTGTGTATAGAGTTAATTTCATTCCCTGTTATTATGATCCCACCTAATTTATTACAGTGTTTTACACTAGTTCTACCTATCACTCCAAATTATTGTGCGCCTTATTGTTCCTCTCTAATATTGCCTCCTGGTTTGCACAGCGCTGCCAAGTCAATTAATCCCTTCTATAGCACTGGAAAATACTTAAAAACAGTTCTAGATGTGTACAGATGCAAACTGCCCAATGTTTGCAAATCCCATCTCTCCACCAACTGGTCTCAATGTCCCAGGAATTTGAAACTACCTTTTATGCACCATCTCTCCAACTATGCAATCCTCTGCTCTCTCCTCCAGTTTCTCTTCTCACTGATATGTGGCATTGGGAATGATATGGAGTTATGAACTCTAAGTATTGGTTGCTACTTTCCTTCCTCGCCTCCTGGTCTCTGACTGCAGGACCGTATTGCTCTTTCCTCTTTTGTTGTTGATGCAGTTGTGGACTATGATTGTCAGTTGTACACCTGCCCAATAAAGCACTCTGCAGTCGGTCATTTGATTCCTTGGCCCTGATACAATGATATTGCATTAACATATTTACATGACATATCAATTTTAATTCCTGCAATTGAGAGTATCCATCAATTAAGTCATTTTACTAACCTTGCTTATTACCTTGTGTGGACCATTGAATCTTGCTTTCAGAGGTTCATCGTGTAAAGGCAATAACAGTAGCACTTTGTCACCTTTTAGAATTTTTCTAGTTGGGGTATGTTAGTCTGCCTAACCTTTCAATTTTACATGTGAAAAATTTAAATGTTCCTGTGAGTCTGTAAAAACATTGACATATAATCCAACATGGGGATTTGCCTTTTTACCTTAAAAATCTTTCATTGATCGAGTTTAATGGATCTTTTAGGAGAAAGTGAGGACTGCAGATGCTGGAGATCAGGGCTGAAAATGTGTTGCTGGAAAAGCGCAGCAGGTCAGGCAGCATCCTTCCTGAAGAAGGGCTGATGCCCGAAACGTCGATTCTCCTGTTCCTTGGATGCTGCCTGACCTGCTGCGCTTTTCCAGCAACACATTTTCAGCTCTAATGGATCTTTTACCTTATCACCATAGATCAATTCAAACTGATTCAAACTAATATTCATTTGGGGAATCTCTGACAGCGAACAGTAACAAACATAATCCTTTGTCCCATTCTTGCGTATTCATGACATTTTCTCACAACTTAACATATAAATCATATTTTGGAGAACTGCATCATATCCTTACAAAATCTTGACCACTGTCTGCTTATGGATGCTTGAGATTTCTGTAATCCTATGTATCTTGCCATAGGAATTTCACGTGTCCTTGCAGTATTGCTTTACAATATCTGGGCAACCACT
This sequence comes from Chiloscyllium punctatum, assembly GCF_047496795.1. Taxonomy (NCBI): domain Eukaryota; kingdom Metazoa; phylum Chordata; class Chondrichthyes; order Orectolobiformes; family Hemiscylliidae; genus Chiloscyllium; species Chiloscyllium punctatum. The sequence continues at coordinate 70,290,654 of NC_092742.1, read as the reverse complement.
ACCTAATGAACAACTGTTTATTCCTTGTCTACGAGTCTATCAGGATGTTTCTGTTTCCTCATCAGAACTCCATTTCGAAAATAAGAGCACTCCAGAACTTCTTTACCTTAAGTTTCAATAGGAGTTGCCTCTACTAACTTACTAATCTCCAGATCGGTTTTGTGAGTCTCAACTAATGAAGACATATTAAACACTTGTCATCCCCATTCTTAAACCATTGACCTGAAGTAAAACAACTCCATTTCCGAATAATCCCTTAACAATTCCCATTACAACTATACTCGATGACAAGTCATACTTTGTACAACGGAATCGGGACATACTCATCAGTAGTGCTGTGTATTAACATTTTGCATTCTCCAGAGAAAAACCTATGAAAGTCAGCGTGCTTCTTCAATAAAAGTCTTTGAGTAGCTCTTGTGCCTCTTTCTACTGTTATAGATTTAGCTGCTTGAAGCTATCGGTTATTAGAAGACAACTTATCTTTTGGCAAAGATCTTTTACATCTATCTAACTTACTCACCTCTTCTGCACTCAACAGTTTACCTCATTTCCTAGTTGTAGTTAAAGCCATAATTTTAACTGTGGTATTTTCCTTTTGGACTCACTCTTACGAACTCTAGTAGGTCCATGGGGTTCAGAAGATTTAACAAAGGTGTTCTACTTTATATAACAGAAACACTTAGGCTTTGGATTTTCTCTTCCGCCCTCAGCTGCTTTCTTTCTGATGCGAGGAGAGGATCTTGGGAATTCTCAGCTGCTTTATCTTTATCCTGACTACCTGCATTCCTTTTACTTTCCCATTCTCTATCCTCAAGTTTATGAGGTAATGGAATAAAGCTTAGTTTTATTGATCAGCTCATAATTGTGAACAATTTCTATTGCCTCTGTGGCAGTTGGAACCCTCTGGTGTTCAACATGGGTCTCGAATACAAAAGGTAGTAGTTTTTAAATTCTTTGAAGATAGTTTATCCGAGAGCTTCACTTGTGTTATTTATTCATAATGCCGCATACCTACCAGTAAAAACCCCTTTATCCTTTCAAGTTTAATATACATTTGGTGCTTACACAAACTTTATAACTTTTGCCTGAATGCCTTGAGAACTAATTCATATGTACCCAGAGTAACCATTATTACAGTAATATAAACCATTGAATTTCCTGTGTTGTCAACTTGTTCTGTAGGGGCAATGGCCAACTTTTTATCAGCTGCTGCATTTGTTTCACTATTTCCTCAATTTATAAAGAATATCTTCACATCATTTCCTATAAATTTTGGTAAGGCCTGTCCACACTTAAATATTTCCCTGCCGGACTTTAGATTATAACCAGGAATTTCCTTATCAGAGTCACCTTCGCCACCTGATGTCTCTTTTTTTTAATTGCATCATTTTAAACTAACGTTTCAAATCTCTCTTCTCTTTTTCCTTCTCCCATTTGAATCTTTAGCTCCAGGCTCTTAAATTCTCTTTCTCATGCTTTTTAGTTCCTCTTAAAGTGGTTGAGCTTGAGGTAAAACAAATTAAGTTCCAGTTCATTTTTCATTTCAAGCCACTTTAATTCTTTTTCATGATCAGGTGCTTTAGATCTAATTAAATGCATGGAGAGGAGCAGGCTGGAGGCCTGGACCGAGAGCAGACTGGAGACATGGAACGGAGCTGCTGAAGGGCAGAGCGGAGTAGGGGCGGTCAGCAGCTTGTGAGCTTGGTCAGGCCTTTCAACTTCATTTCTTATTTTCTAACTTGCATTATGAATCACTGAAAGGTAATATAACATTTTTCTTTATTTCTCTATTTTGTATCTAAGATTTGTACCCAGGTACTTTGTATCTAAGATGAAGTTGTGAGGTATGACTTTCCACTGTTCTTCAGTACTTGAGTACATGTGATAATAAACTTAATTCAATTCAATTGGTTTAATACTTGGTGTTTCTAGTTCTCCTTGCATTTCCACCAGTCCCAGGAATTTAGAAATCTGAGAAGAGACCATATTGAAATAGAAGATTTTTAGGAAGATTGACAGGGTAGATGCAGAGAGGTTGTTTTCCCTTTTAAGAAGTCTAAGAGCAGAGGTCATAATCTCAGAATTAAAGGGTCGCCCATTTAAGGTAGAAGAGGGTTTTTCTTCCTTCTCAGAAATCAGTGTATCTGTGGAATTCTTCACTGAACACTGGGTCATAAAATATTGTCAATACGGAGATAGATTTTAATCAGTAAGTGAATTCAGGTTATGGGGATAAGGTAAGAAAGTGGAGTTGAGAATGATCAGATCAGCCATGATCTCATTGAATGACTGAGGTTTGGTTGAAAGAATGGATTACTTGTGCTTCTATGTCTGGTAGCAAGAAAGGCAGTCCAACATCAGCATCTACTGAGATGCTACTAACTGAAGCTTGGTTGATATCAGAGGATTTGAGTATTGCAGAAAGAAATTATTGACTTTCAGCAGGATGTACTCATGCCTGCCCCCCCCAAACACATTAACAGCACAGAGGTGGAACAAGTGGAGAATGTCAAGGTCCTGGGAGTGGTCATCCACAACAAGCTTTCTTGGACTCTTCATGTGGGCACACTGGTTACAAAGGCCCAACAACATCTCTTCTTCCTCAGGCAGCTGAGACTTTTGCCCGAAACGTCGATTTCGCTGCTCGTTGGATGCTGCCTGAACTGCTGTGCTCTTCCAGCACCACTAATCCAGTATTTGGTTTTCAGCATCTGCAGTCATTGTTTTTACCTTGGCGAATACCCTTGCCAATTTTTATAGGTATGCCATCCAGAGCATTCTGTCTGGGTATATCACTACCTGGTATGGCAACTGTACCAATCAAGATCGGAGATGGTTACAAAGAGTAGTGAACCTGGCCCGGACGACCACAAAGGCCAACCTCCCATCTATAGAATCCATCTACTGGGCCCGCTGTCAAGGAAAGGCCGCCAGCATTCTCAAAGATCCATCCCACCCTGGCAATGTTTTTCTACAACCTCTACCATCAGGGAGAAGGTACAGAAGCCTGAACACACGCACCCGCTGGTTTTAAAACAGTTTCCACCCTACTGTTTTTAGAATACTGAATGGACTCACAAACTCTTAACATTCGCCTGTAACTGTGGTTTTGTTTGTGCGGCTGTTTATCTATTATTTACTTATCTATGCTACTTAACTCTGTGATAAAGAAAGAACTAAGAAAATTTACAGCGCAGGAACAGGCCTTTGGCCCTCCAAGCCTGAACTGATCCAAATCTACTGTCTAAACCTGTCGCCCAATTCCTAAGCATCGGTATCCCTCTGCTCCCCACTTACTCATGCATCTGTCCAGATGCATCTTAAATGAATCTACTGTGCCTGCCTCTACCACCTCTGCTGGCAACATGTTCCAGACACCTCCCCCCCCACCCTCTGTGTAAAGTACTTGCCGTGTGTATCCCCCTTAAACTTTTCACCGCTCACCTTGAAAGCGTGACGTCTCGTATTGGTTCCTTCACGCTGGGAAAAAGCTTAGCGCTATCTACCCTGTCTATCCCTTCACGATTTTGTAAACTTCAATCAGGTCCCCCCTTGATCTCCTTTTTTTCTAATTAAAACAAACCTAACCTACTCAATCTCTCTTCATAGCTAGCACCGTTCATACCAGGCAACATCCTCGTAAACCTTCTCTGCATCCTCTCCAAAGCGTGCACATCCTTTTGGTAATGTGGCGACCAGAACTGGACACAGTATTCTAAATATGGCCGAACCAATGTCTTGTACAATTTTAACATGACCTGCCAGCTCTTATACTCAATACCTTGTCCAATGAAGGCAAGCATACCATATGCCTTCTTGACCACTCTATCCACCTGTGCAGCAGCCTTCAGGGTACAATAGACCTGCACTCCTAGATCTCTCTGCTCATCAGCTTTTCCCAAGGCTCTTCCATTCACTGTATAATTCGCTCTAGAATTAGACTTGCCGAAATGCATCACCTCACACTTGTCTGGATTGAACTCCATATTGATTGATCTGCCTGTATTGCTCACAAGGCAAAGGTTTTCACTGTGTCTCAGTACAGGTGACAATTCAATTCAAAAAGAGTGTGCTGTCAAAGCTTTGCATCTTACTTTCTTCTTTTGGAATCACCAGAATACCAAATCTCAAAGGGAACAACAATTTATGATGCACATAAGCGTCATGATTAGTTGGTAAGTGGAGTCTGATTGGCTAGCATGAAGCATGGAACAGAAAACAATTAACTTCAGCTCTGACAAAGAGTCATAGAGATGTACAGCACTGAAACAGATCCTTTAGTTCAATTTTTCCATGCCGACCAGATATCCGAACCTAATCTAGTCCCACTTACCAGCATTTGGCGCATATTCCTCTAAATCCTTCCTATTAATTTACACATCCAGATGCCGCTTAAATGTTATAATTGTACCAACCTCTACTACTACCTCTGGCAGCTCATTCCATACACACACTCTTTGCATGAAAAAAGTTGCCACTTTGGTCCCTTTTAAATTTTTCCCTTCTCATCCTAAATCTGAACTCTCTAGTTCTTGTCTTTTTACCCTATCCACGTGCCCCTCATGATTTTATAAACCTCTAAAAGGCCACCCCTCAGCCTCTGGCACCCCAGGGAAAACAGCCCCAGGCTATTCAGCCTCTTCTTATCGCTCAAATCCTCCAACCCTGGCAACATCCTCATACAGAGGAACCTCAATTATCCAAAGGACACGGGTGGGAAGCATTTCATTCGGTTTATCAAATTCCAGATAATTGATTGCCTGATAATATAGTTTAGCTGAGCATTGGGACCTTGCTGGATAATCGAGCATTCAGATAATCAATTGCTGGATAATTGAGGTTTCTCTGTAAATCTTTTCTGAACACTTTCAAGTTTCACAACTTCCAGATCACCTAGACTTGAAAATGTTAGCTTCCTCCCTCTCTCCACGGATGCTACTCTGATGTCCATCATTCGCTGTTTTCAGTGCAGATTCCAGCATCTGCACAGTAATTCGCTCTGACAATTAACTGTCAAACGTATTGTTTATATTCAAACCAGAAAAGTCGACCCTGATTGGTGGAGATGTTGTCACGAGGACAGATTCCCAGAAATTCTAAGGAGGCACGTTCCACATTTCAGGGACTTGCTCCTTTCTCACACTCTTCCTCTCCCACTGCCTGCCCTTCCCTCTCCTGCCACTGCTTGTCCCTCTCCTTCCCCACGCTGTCTCAGTTTTTTTTCCCACCAGTACAATATGCCCCCCACCTCCCAAAAAACAATCGTGTTCAGATAGGAATCAGCGATCTTCTCCCTTCACTCGAATGGTTTCTCTACCGGTCGTGTATACACCCACCGACGACTATTTAAACCAAGCGCTTCCTTTAGGAGCCAATCACACGGCAGCCTGGGGCTGACGCCCCTGCGGTGAGCCAATCGGAAAGTGCTAAGTCCGCTGCTCTTGTGCTCGGGAGCAGGTCACTTCCGGGATGAGGACCGGAAGTTGTGAATTTGAATCTCAGCGCCGTTAAAGGATAACAAAGAGGGAGGAGAGGGAGCTGGTGGAAGCGCATGAGACAGATGATGGGGGAGACGGCTTGTCGGTGAGTGGGCTATGCGCTCAGATGAAACCAGGCGGGTGAGATGGTGGGTTAGACTCCGGGGCCAGTGTCTGAGCCGGCCGTAGGTAAGTCGAAGGGACGCCCGCGGCCTGGATCCCGGCTCCATCCCTGAGCCTGAAGCCCGTTTGGCTAAAGGATAAATGTTGTGATGGAGGTCGTGTTTCTTTTCGATATCTGTAAGAGGGGCTGACGCTGTTGGGAAGAAGTGACAGGGAGTCTGCTCTCTCAATTCCTGTCAAATTGGTAACGTGAGCGTGTTGAGAATGAGACTTTAAAGAGACGGCATTCCTACAGTGGATTGTGTCGTCAGTGCATTAGATGTCGAGAGTTATCTCATGAATAAACCACTGAGTTTTGTTGTAGTTTCTCGTTATTTCAACTTGTTCTATTAAATTTGTATGTGATTAATTAATTGTCGTAACCTAGTAGCTGTATCTTTCGGGATCTCTGTCACTGTTTTTTGAGCCATCATCTCTATTGATTGGAAACCTAATTCCAAGCTATTTTCTCACTGTCTTGCTGCTTCATTCAAGAACCTCCAAACTTTTCAATTTATTCCTCTCGTCCTAACATTGTCATCCTGTTCCTTTTGCTTCTTTATGTGGAGCCTTTTGAGGCATTTTCTATAATTTGACTGCTGTGCTCAAAATAGTGTTTAAAAATCACACAATGCCAGGTTTATAGTTCAACAAGTTTATTTGGAAGGACTAGCTTTTGCGGTGCTGCTCCTTCAACTGGTAGCTAGCTCTGCAAGCTTATACACGCAAATAAATCTGTTGGACTATAATCTGGTGTTGTGATTGTTAAAGTTTGCCCACCCCAGTCCAACACCGACACCTTCACATAGTATTGTTGAACTTTGAGAATATTTTGACTTGTCAAAAACAGTAACTTTTTTTTAATTCTTGGCTTCTGTAGATTAGCATGAACAATAGCTTCATTTCATTCTTTTACCAAAGTGTTGCTCATCTTTTATCTGAAAATCTTGCTTAACTTTTTAATCAACAATAATATCAGATCCAGTTTTTGCATTCCATGTTGAGCCCATCTATCCCGTAACAAATATGTACAAGTTGCAGAATATTGCAAATAAAATCACACTCTGTAAAGTGTTTTCTGTTTTGCTCTGCTGTATAGATTTCAGCTGGGTGCTTTTTGATTTCATTTTTTAGCAGAAATTTGGTCTCTCTGTTTCTCTAACTGATCAGTTAAGTCACAAGTGAAATGCTGGTTTAGGTGACATGTCAAATTTCCTTGTAATTGTGGGAGAAGTTAAATAATGTTCTAGATCTGAACCATCATGGCTGTAGTCCAAAGCATCTGAAGATACTTGTATTTCTGTATGGCTATCTGCATCTCCTGACAGTGGTACTCCATTTTTCTCCCATCTGTCACTCCGTCCAGTATGTAGCATTTATTAAGATAGACATCCAGAATATTCTATTTCTGGAAGATCTTGGTTTCTTTTGCTGTCTCTATTCCACTGGAGTCTAGACTCCTGCTGAAGCTTTCCACTGTACTTGAAATGCGTACTAAATGCGACTTGCCTCAAAGTCTTGCCAACTTGTTTCAGTTTATCTTTTTCCAAATTGTTTCCTTGTTTATAGATCTCAAATGTTTTTTATAATCTATTGATTTACCTCAGGTTAATAGTCATATAGATGTACTGCATGGTTGCAGACCCTTCAGTCCAACTAGTCCATGCCAAACAAACATTCTAGTCCCATTTGCCAGCACTTGGACTAAACCCTTCCTATTCATCTACCCATCCAGATGCCTTTTAAATGTTGTAATTGTACCAGCATTCAACAATTACTCTGGCAGCTTATTCCATGCAGCACGAACCTAGTGAAAAGGTTGCCCCTTGGGCCTCTTTTTAAAAAAAAATTCCCCTTAACCTAAACCTATGCCACCTAGTTCTGGACCCCCTGCCCCAGGGGAAAGACCTTGTCTTTTTACCCTATCCATGTCCTTCATGTTTTTATAAACTTCTATAAGATAACCCCTCTGTCTCCGCTCCAGGGAAAACAGCCCCAGCCTATTCAGCCTCTCCCTATAGCTTAAATCCTCCAACCCTGGCAACATCCTTGTAAATCTTTTCTGAACCCCTTCAAGTTCACAATATTCCAAAAGTGGCCTAACCAACATCTGTACGGCTGCAACGTGACCTCCAAACTCCTATATTCAATGTTCTGACCTCTGAAGGAAAGCATACCATGTGCCATCTTCACTATCCTATCTCCCTGTAACTCTACTTACTAGGTACTATGAATCTGCACACCAAGGTCTCTTTGTTCAGCAATACTCTCCAGGACCTTGCCATTATGTGCACAACTGAAAAATGTGTTGCTGGAAAAGCGCAGCAGGTCAGGCAGCATCAAAGGAGCAGGAGAATTGATGTTTCGGGCATAGCCTTTCTTATGTGCACAAGTCGTGCTAAGATTTGCCGTTCCAAAATGCAGCACCTCATATTTCTTCTGACATTTCTTTGTTCCCCATTACAATTTCTCCAGACTAATGTCCACTCTTTCCTCACTTTACAGTCAGAGTCATAGAAACAGAATCTTTGATCCAATTCGTCAATGCCAAACAGATAGCCTAAATAAATCTAGTCCCATTTGCCAACATTTGGCCTATAAACCATTCCTATTTGTTTGCCCATCCAGATATCTTTCAATTATATCAGTCTCCACCACTTTCTCTGGCAGCTCTTTCCATATATACACCGCTCTCTCCATGAATGGGTTGCCCCTTGGGCCCCATTTAAATCTCTCCCATCTCACTTTAAACATATGCCCTCTAGTTCTGGAGTCCCCCGCCACAGGGAAAAGACATTTCATCTCTTTAGACTATCCATGCCCCTCATGATTTTATAAACATCTTTAAGGTCCCCCCACAGCCTCTTATGCTCTAGGGAAATAGTTCCAGTCTGTTCAGGCTCTCCCTATGACTCAAACCCTCCAACCCTGGCAACATCCTTGTAAATTTTTTCTGAGCCCTTTCAAGTTTTACAACATTCTTCATATAGCAGGATTAGCAGAATTGCATGCATTATTCCAATAGTAGCCTAACTGGCATCCAGTACAATTGCAACATGACTTCCCAACTCTTATACATAATGCACTGACCAATAAAGGCAAGGATATCAAACGTGTTCTTCACTATCCTAACTACCTGCAACTCCACTTTCGAGGAATTATGGACCTGCATTTCAAGTTTTCTTCGTTGCAACATTCCCCAGGACCTTACCATGAAGTGCATAAGCCTTTCCAAGATGCAGCACCCCATATTGATCTAAATTAAACTCCATCTGCCACTCCTCAGCTCATTTGCCCATCTGATCAAGATCCCGTTGTAATCTGAGATAACCTTCTTTGCTGTCCACGACACCTCCAATTTTGTGATCATCTGCAAACTTACAAACTATACCTCCTATGTTCACATCCAAATCATTTATATAAATGATGAAATGCAGTGGACTCAGCACTGATCCTTGTGGCACACCAATGGTCCCAGGCCTCCAGTCTAAAAGACAACCCTCCACCACCCTCTGCCACATGTTGTTTTTTGTATAGAAATGCACATTGCCTGAAAATCTCTAACCTAATCTATGATCACTGGTCCTACTGACCTTGTTGTCTATATTGTGGACTTTTGGAGCTTTTCCTTGAAAATTTGCATCTTTAAGAGGCCAACAATGTTAAAAGTTTATTTTCTCCAAACACTTTATCATGAAGTAATCTACTATCACTGTTCCACCATTATCATTAACTTGGAGCATAGAGGGCTTCTCTCTCCTAATTCTTCATTATTCGGGAAGAAGTTCTCGTATCCGTGGTTTCAAGTTGCACAGCAGTTAAAAGAACAACTCAAAAACAAAAGTCAATGTGCTGAAAGGTAAAGTCACTGACCACATGGTTATACATCTCAAATTATGGCAGATAACAAAGTGTAAGTAATTAAGTGATTTCTAAATGTCAAAAGCAGGAGTATACACTGTATTCCTTAATGCCTCTATCCATACAGCTCCTCCTACATTTTCCTTTCATTGTCCAGTTTTGTGGGATTACTCTCACTCCCTCTAGCTATCCACTAACAATTACAGAATGCCTAGCATCTTCCAACATTGTCTTCTTATCTCAGCTTCATGTTGCCAGTTCCTGAGTTGAAGAGCATCAGTGACCCTCTCCTTTTCTTTGTCTCCATACTGTGCTTTTGTGACATGATCCGCAAATCAGGTTAGCTTGTACATACATGCTGATTAAATGAAGGGCTACCACTGATACCTTACTGGATCTATTCTCTTACAATATTTGGCTGATATTAAAATTCTTACCATGAACTGGGAGGCTAATGCAATGGTTTTTGGCCTTCAAACGTCATATTCTTGCCTCATTTTTTTTTACACTGTCCTGTTCTGGAATAGACTGCAGAAAGTTTGACATTGCAACAATGTACTTCCACATTCAGCATGTTCATGTACTGTTGAAGCTCCCATTTATAACTTTGTCGCTCCCAAATTTGTCCAGGTGCTGCTACCAATATTCTCTTTTCAATTCTCCATAAACATGACTTCAGACAAAATTCTGTTGTAAAAATCCATCATCTACAATTTCTGATTGTAGCAGTTAAGATTAAAGAACCTGCAGATGAAGGGCAGCTGAGAATGTGATAAGGAGGTGAAGGTGAGGGAGAAGGTGATAGGTCGAAGAGGACTGTGAAGCAGATAATTCGGAAAAGACCCTGTGGTTGCAGGGTCCCAAGGCGGAATATGAGACGCTCAGGGACCCTGCAGCTATGTGGGATCAATGTGGGTTTCACCAGTTTCCTCATTTCCTCTCCCTCCACCTTATCCCAGTCCGAAACCTCCAACTCGGTACCGCCCTCTTGACCTATCCATCACCTTTTCCCAACCACCGTCCTGTCCGACCTGTCACCTTCTCGCTCTCTCTCGCTCCCTCCTTCATCTACCTATCACATTCATTCACACACACACACACCCACCTAATGTCTAATAAGGGCTTATGCCCGAAAGGTCGATTCTCCTGCTCCTCAGATGCAGCCTTACCTGTCGTGTTTTTCCAGCATCACACTCTTGACTATGTTTTAAGAGAACTCTTGATGCTGTTGTAGTGTCCCTACCTCTAAATCAGGAGGCCTGACTTCAAACCCCACATGCTCCAGTGGTGTGTAATAATATCTGTGATGTAACTTTTTTTTAAACTTAATGTTTTATACCACCACACTTACTGGCACAGGAGTAGTGTGGCGTTAAGAGGCATACGCTGGTAATTTTCACTGAATAAATATACTGCCTCTAATTCCTTCCTTTACCAATTCACTGTCAGACATATTATATGGCAAGCCTCCTACTTGGCTACCCACCTTGGATTTCAGCATCTCCAGTTTTTTTTTGTCTTTAACTTTTGTATATAACATGGTAGCAGCAATAGGTGGTGGAAACTAACAAAATGAAATCAAAAAGAAGGTAAGGTGCCAGATTACCTGAAATGTTTTCAGATTCTGAGCCATTTGACCAGTAGAAGAGCATGGACATAGATTCTGATTTTACTAAGGAGGAAACAAAGCAATGTCTTGGCTTTGTCACTTTTCAACAAAGGTAATATTGGAAGCAAAGTATTTTCAACTGAAAGGCATCAGCTCAAACTTAATTGGATGCTCAATAAGGTTTTGAGGATGAAGTTTACAAGATTTATTGAATGCTTAGGAAATGTAAGATTTTGATACACTTCAAAAGATTAGAGCGACAGTCTATGGAGGGTTATATTCCGGACTTTAATAGGTTGTTTGCATTATTTAGAAGCAAACAATGTCTTTTTATACAATTTCAAAATTCCTACTTTTGTGTCAAAATTTAGATTGCTGTTGGTTATCATGTATGGCTCGACTCCTAGTCCTACGTAAGGCTTAATTCTTGGAGAGAGGCTGCATGTAATATCAAACATGTGTTGCCTCAGATTCAGGGTAGGTAGTCATTTCCATTTGGCGGAGCAAATGATGCATTTCATAGTGTCAGAAAGAATACATGATTCCACGATTGTTCCTCTTTGAAATCATCTCAATTCTGGTCACAGGTGACTGTATAAGAACAGATTTATAGTCTGGTGGAATAAATGTTAAAGCACCTTTTTTACTAGAAATAGAAATTGTATCAAAACAAAGGATCGGAAATGCCATAATCAGATAAACCGAGGAATGCCAAGTGCATAGATGATTCACATGATTGTATTAGTAAGATGATCTATTCAAAATGAAAAAACAGTATCTTTTAAAGTAAGATGGAACTTTTTGCTGAAGATGTTGATAATCAATTAGAAAGGAGTTTTAGTCTGGCAATGAGTGTGTTAGCTGTGCACTTGTTAACTGCATGTGTTGCTTTCATTTTGCCGGTGTGTGGAATAGATCGGTTCAATACTTGCTGACCTTACTCGGATGTACCCAGTGAAAATTGATGCAACGTTAAGTATGAAGGTTCTAACTTGCTTTGGATTTGGTGATGAAGACAATGGAGGTTACTGTAATGAAAAGAGATTCCATTTTGTTTTAAAAAGAAACAGAAGCTGGAAAAACAATTTTAGGGGCTACAGTAAAATAGTGAGATATGCTGGTCTTCCATGACAAAAGGAATAAATGAAACTGGACTGTATGAGAAGTGTTTTGGAAAGTCAGTGGATGTGTAAGCAGGACAGTATTATATCCCTTAGTCAGTGGTATCACATGAGAACAAAAAATTATTTTAAAGTTCCCCACATTTTTAAAATATATTTGTCAATAAAAGTGAGTTAAAGTCCTGCTAAAGATTACAGACATGGTTGCAGAATATTTAAGGCTTAGAGGTCTGCGTTTTTTTTTAAAATAAGTCAGACCACTACATTCTATTGTAGGCCTTCCATGAGCACGTGACTCTAAAGGGATAGAAAAAAGACTGAAATGATTTCATCCTACCCATGAGAACATTACAGCCGGTTTTGATCATGCTGTACTCAAAAGCAAAGTATTGCAAATGCTGAAAATCTGTAATTAAAAACAGAAGGTGCTGGTGAAACTAGGATCTGGCAGCATCTATGGAGAGAGAAGCACAGCAAACGCTTCATGTTCAGTATGACTTTTCTTTTTTTTAATTTGGTTTTAATATAATTGTACAGAGCAAGGACAAGATAGTGATTATAAACAAGGTCATGAGAAAGGTTAGGAATTGACTTGAGACACTGGCCAAGTTTCGGAATAATAATGGATTTGAATTTGCTAATTATTTAATTAAAGAAATATGTGAAACAAATGAACATTTCTCCCCATTTACTCTGGATCACTCATGATTTGGAACGTCTCTCTCAGATCTTTACGGTTTTCACGAAGATCTGTAGCTCAGGTTGTTGATGAGGTAGTTGATTAGCTCAATGAGGTAACCAACTGCCCCTCAGATCTCCCTTCAGCCTTCTCCCAGGAAAACAGTCCTAATTTCTCCAAACAGTCTTCATAACTGAAGTTCTTCATCTCTGGAACTATTTCTGCAAATCTCTTCTGCATTGCTTTTCACATCCTTTCTAAAATGTAGCACTTAGTGAGTGCAGTACTTCAGCTATGGCCCAACTAGTGCCTTGCACAAGTCTCAAAAGTGGTGGCTACAGTGATTATAGATCTCTTCGTTGAAATTTTCCAAAATCATTCCTGGATTCTCTTGGTGTTCATGTTTTTTTTTAAAGAAAGTGACTATAGAACTATATCTGAAAATAGCATAATGGCTACTATACACCAAGGATCAAAGATGTAATGTAATTCTGGTGAAACTTCACAATTTGCTCAATTACAACAATTATTTACACTTAAGATCACTTTTTAATGTTTTTTTAAAGTTTCAATATAATTAATCGATAATGACATTTGGCTTTTATTCTCGATACATCTCCAGGTTCAATATAACATTTTTTTTTTAATTGCCACTGATCACCTTCAATCCAGAATAGAGGTGTGATCTAATTTTGCAAAATTACAAAGTGGTTTTGCTTCATATAAAACTATCACTAAAGGGGTTACATTCATAGGCATGCCTATCTATCCAACCTCGACAGATAAACAGGCCTAATATGTGACATTGAACTTAGCATTTCACATCAACAATGCCAGCAGTTTGATTTGAAGCAGAGTACCCAAGCTGCTTCACAGGAGTATTATCAAACAGATGGTATTCACTGCTACGGTGATATTGAGACAGGCATGATCAAAAGATTTTGGGTTTTGATTTGTCACCTGTGGTGCTTGAAGTGAGAATTGATGTATTTAACCTTGAAAATTTCATAGCCAGGTAGTTAGACAATCTATCCTTTGCTCATACATTAACGTTTTATATGCCTTTATCTAGGAAATTTTCCAAATCCGGTGCTACAGTTAATTTTGCCACAAATGAAAAACAGAAGCTGGAGCAGGGAGAAAATCCTTGTGAGTACTGCTGATATTTTATCCAGTCTTTATTTTTAATCTATCTCAAAGATGACAGAGTGGAGGAAATGGAACCCTGTAATGAGGAGCTAATCAACTTGATCTGTACAATGAATCATTTGCGTTAAGTTTTATAATTTTTTTACATTATCATATTTATTTCATTTCTTACAGCTTTTTTTATATTAACCCAAATAAATATCTAAAAAGTCCATTCAAGAAATGTGAAGGATGATGTTCTTAACCGTATGTGAATTATTGGTTTCATGTAAAATACGTTGCTGATACTGCCATTCAAAAATGGATAATGCGTTCTACCTCCATCTGTTTACTTTGAAGTTTACAGTGCTTTGTGACAGAATCAAAACTGATGTCCATGAATAATTATTTTCAGTAGTACCACTCTAAGGCAAAAAAGGAGCAAACCATATTTTGATCTTGTCTTTTTAAATTCCAAGATAATCCGTTCAAGGCAGCATCCTTCCTACTGTTGCAATTGTTTTGGCAAAAACTAAAGATCAAATGTTTGACCTTCCAAGTCTGGACAATTCATTCTGTTCTTTCGCTTCTAGGTTTGTGACCTAGAAGTTCTCCAGTAGTTAACAGTGCTCATAGCCTTTTATGCATCAGTAATGCTTTTTGTTTGCTGCCACAGGTTGAGGTAGAAGCCTACCCGAAATTATAGTGATTTAAGTATGACCCTGGCAGAAAGATTACTGCTCTCAAAGAGACAGGAAAAGTTCTTTCGAATGGATACTGATATTATTGCACCTATTTGCTACTTCCATCCTGATGTGGAATCTTCTCAAGGTCCAGGCACAGAAGTCTTTGAAAAAATTATTCAAATGCCAAAATTAGTTTCATTTTATTTCAAGGCTACCAATGTGAATGTTTTTGTTCCCATAGCATGTGCATTTTGTCGACGGAATGAAGACTGCCCTGAAAAATATGGTGAGAAGAAAACATATAAAGGGATAACTCTGCATTACTATTGTTTAGTAAGTTGAAATAATTTTTACTTCACTGTCATGCTTTTTATTTACTTGCATGATCTAGTAAAATATTTTCGTCAGAGATATACAGCACGAAACAAACCCCTTCCAACTCCTCCATGCTGACCAGATATCCTAGCCTAATATAGTCCCATTTGCCAGCATTTGGCCCAGATCCCTCTCAACCCTTCCTATTCACATGTCCATCCAGATGCTGTAGTTGTACCACCCTCCATCACTTCCTCTGGTAGCAAATTCCACAGACACAGACACACACATAGCCCTCTGTGTGAAAATGTTCCCCCTGAGGTCCCTTTTATGTCTTTCCCCTCTCACCCTAAACCTAAGCTTTCTAGTTCTGGACTTACCCCATCCAGGGAAAAGACCTTTATCTATTTATCCTATCCATACCCCTCGTGATTTTGTAGACCTCTTATAAGGTCACCTCCAAAGTAAACACTGATGCAAAATACTCATTTAGTATCTCCCCCTCCCTCTTCCCCCCCCCCCCCCCCCCCCCCCCCCATCTCCTGCAGCTACACACATTGGCTGCCTTGCTGATCTTATTTTAGTTGATGCAGACTATTAAAATGGTGAAAAGTCTTTTAACATTAACTCCTTCCTTGAATGAAATAAGTAACTTTGCATTATGGATTTCTTTGGGGACCTGTTTGAACTCTGGAAAATGTGCTATAATTTTCATAAAGTATTAAACTTTTATCATTCAATTGACTTCTCAACTTGCTTATTATGAAATCTGTAACTGAAAAGACTTGCTCAAGTAAGATGGTGATGGAGTAGGGACTTTGAGCCCAGTGCTCATCTGTTCCATCTGCTTTCCTTTTTTCTTTTTTGCTCTTTTTCATTCTCTCATGCTCTCTCGTTCTCAAACCATACTCATGGTGGCAGAGTTGAATTTAGGCTAGTTTGGTGCTCTGCAGCATCGGTGTCTGCATTGTTACGGTCCAGCAAAGACTCATAGTGGCGAGGGTGTCAATGGAGGCAAGATGGCACTAAAGAGTAGCAACTTTCATTCTAGTGGATCAGCATGGTAAAGGGCCCATGATGGAAAACTTAAAACAGGCTGTAAAATTGCACACTTTCTTTATTTCTTCATTCTTCTCCCTTTTTTCTTCAATATTTTTTTTGTTTTAAGATTGTGCTGGAGAGTTGTGACACCATGCTTTTCACTGTATCTTGTAACAAGATACATGACAATAAATACATCAGAATTTATATCCTCAGTCTGCTTGTTAGTGATACCTTGGATGCTTTTACTTTGTTCACAACAATTATGATATGCTTCTAAGTATAAGCATTTAGGCAATATTCCTTTGTCACCTGTCCTGTCACGACAGGAGCTGGGGGTTCCCTGTACATTGGGCAACGGTTCAGGGCTCTGAAAATTTGTACTTCCAAATAAACCTGTCTGACTGTAACCTGGTGTTGTGACCCCAGTCCAACACCGGCACCTCCATGTCCTGGTTGTTCCCTGCAGTGCTGCAAGTTTATTTCATACAGCATAGAAATAGGCCTTCAGCCCACCATGTCTATGCTGACCAACAAAGGCCAAACAATACCAACCCCATTCACCCACAATTGGTGCATAACCTCCTTTATCCTGGCATTTTAGGTGCTCATTCAGGTGCTTTTCTCTTAAAAGTTGCAAGTACCCCTCTCCACTACACTCAACATCTTCCATGTTTTACCACCCCTTGAGTGAGGTGGGGAGGAGCCTTTTCCCCAGATCAACTGTAAACTGCTTCATCCTCACCTTAAACTTGCGTTCTCTGGACTTTGACGTTGGGTAGATCATGAAATTTGTTTCTCTATGCTCCTTAAAATTTTGTGAAATCTCAGTGAATTTCCTCTTCACCCTCCAGTACAATCACATACTTCCAATAGTGTGGTGATCAGAACTGTAAATAGTGTTCCATCTGTAGCTTAACCAATTGTTTTATAAAGTTGTGACAAGACTTCTCTGCTCTTATACTCTACATTCCCTCTGAGCTGACACCTTCAAGGATCTATAGATTTGTACACCAAAATCCTTTGTTGCTCAGTATTTCCTAGGAACCCACTATTCATTGTGTAAGTCCTCTATTTGACCTCCCAAAATGCAATCACTTCACATTTATCAGGGCTTATTTCCGTCTGCCATTGCTCTGCATAATTTCACAACTGATCAATATCAGACTATAGTTTGAGACCATTCTCCCTGCTATCATCGGCACTGCCAATTTTCATGTCAACTACAAACTTACTAATTATATGTTCTATATTCAAAAGTTGTTAATGTACATAAACTGCAAGGGTCTCATCAACACCCCCTGTGGTACACCACCGGCCACAGGCTTCCTTTTGCACAATCAATTCTCCACCATCTCCCCTCCTTTGTTTCCTATTTAAAAGCCAGTTTGCCAACTTGCCATCAAACATCAAAAACAGTATTTCAACTCCATGTCAAACATCAAAAACTGTAAGTACAACAAACTTTTATCCACCCACCTCCATAACCAGCGCTCCTCAAACATTCCAGAAGCTTCCCCTGGCCTCAAACTCCATTAGCCATGCGGCTGATGCAGCTACCACCCCCACGCTGAGTGATAATGTCACTTCTGCCCCCATCATGGCCACTCCCACAGCCACTTCCAGCCCTCACATCATCGCTGATGCCACACGCTCAGTGACTTCCGCCACCCCTACTGCCATGATCACCACCACTTCCGCCCCCACCAGTGCCACTCACCTGCATTCTGCTGACATGCCCCCCACAGACCCCACTGTCACTATCCCCACCCCCCAGGACCCCAAGGGGAACATTACCCCTACTCATGCCTCCACCCCCATTCCCCCCACCATCACACCCACTCCAGGTACTGGCTCTGACCCCACTCCCAGCTCCACACCCACACCAGATCCCAGCTCCCAGCCCTGCCGAGTTTTCACCATCCCCCCCAGACCTCCCACTCACTGATAACAAACTATCAGTCCTCAGCAAAGGACTCACCTTCATCCCCCTCCGTCCACGCATCAATGAATTTAATACACGCCGTGACATCGAACAATTCTTCCGTCGCCTCCGCCTCCGAGCTTACTTTCACAATCAGGACTCCCACCCACCTTCCGAGGACCCCTTCGCCCACCTCCAACACACTGCATCCACCTGAACACCCTGCGCTGGCCTATTACCTGCCTTCGACCTCTTCATTTCCATCTGCCGCCAGGACATTAACCACCTCAACCTGTCGACCCCCCCCCCTCTCCCACTCCAACCTCACCCTCACAACGCGCAGCCCTCCAATCCCTCTGCTCTAATCCCAACCTCACCATTAAACCAGCGGATAAAGGGGGCGCAGTGGTAGTCTGGTGCACTGACCTCTACACCGCTGAAGCCAAACGCCAACTCGAGGACACCTCTTCCTACTGCCCCCTCGACCATGACCCCACCCCCCATCACCAAACCATCTCCCAGACCATACAGAACCTCATCACCTCAGGAGATCTCCCACCCACAGCTTCCAACCTCATAGTCCGAGAGCCCCTCACTGCCCGGTTCTACCTCCTTCCCAAGATCCACAAGCCTGACCACCCCGGCCGACGCATTGTCTGAGCATGTTCCTGCCCCACTGAACTCATCTCTACCTACCTCGACACTGTCCTATCTCCCCTAGTCCAGAAACTCCCCACATACGTTCGAGACACCACCCACGCCCTCCACCTCCTCCAAGACTTCCGTTTCCCCGGCCCCCAACGCCTCATCTTCACCATGGATATCCAATCCCTCTACACCTCCATCCGCCATGACCAGGGCCTCCAAGCCCTCTGTTTTTTCCTCTCCAGACGTCCCCAACAGTACCCTTCCACTGACGCTCTCATTCGTTTGGCCGAACTGGTCCTCACACTTAACAATTTCACCTTTGAATTCTCCCACTTCCTCCAGACCAAAGGCGTAGCCATGGGCACACGTATGGGCCCCAGCTATGCCTGTCTCTTTGTTGGCTATGTAGAACAGTTGATCTTCCGTAATTTCACCGGCACCACTCCCCACCTCTTCCTCCGCTACATTGATGACTGCATTGGCGCCACCTCGTGCTCCCGCGAGGAGGTTGAGCAATTCATCAACTTCACAAACACATTCCACCCTGACCTTAAATTTACCTGGACCATCTCTGACACCTCGCTCCCCTTCCTGGACCTCTCCATCTCCATTAGTGACGACCGACTTGACACTGACATTTTTTACAAACCCACCGACTCCCACAGCTACCTGGATTACACCTCTTCCCACCCTACCTCTTGCAAAAATGCCATCCCGTATTCCCAATTTCTCCGCCTCTGCCGTATCTGTTCCCAGGAGGACCAGTTCCACCATAGAACACACCAGATGGCCTCCTTCTTTAGAGACCGCAATTTCCCTTCCCACGTGGTTAAAGATGCCCTCCAACGCATCTCGTCCATATCCCGCACCTCTGCCCTCAAACCCCACCCCTCTAACCGTAACAAGGACAGAACGCCCCTGGTGCTCACCTTCCATCCGACAAACCTTCGCATAAACCAAATCATCTGCCGACATTTCCGCCACCTCCAAAAAGACCCCACCACCAGGGATATATTTCCCTCCCCACCCCTTTCCGCCTTCCGCAAAGACGTTCCCTCCGCGACTACCTGGTCAGGTCCACACCCCCCTACGACCCACCCTCCCATTCTGGCACTTTCCCCTGCCACCGCAGGAACTGTAAAACCTGTGCCCACACCTCCTCCCTCACCTCTATCCAAGGCCCTAAAGGAGCCTTCCACATCCATCAAAGTTTCACCTGCATATCCACCAATATCATTTATTGTATCCGTTGCTCCTGACGTGGTCTCCTCTACATTGGGGAGACTGGGCGCCTCCTAGCAGAGCGCTTTAGGGAACATCTCCGAGACACCCGCACCAATCAACCAAACTGCCCTGTGGCCCAACATTTCAACTTGCCCCTCCCACTCTGCCGAGGACCTGGAGGTCCTGGGCCTCCTTCACCGCTGCTCCCTCCCCACCAGACGCCTGGAGGAAGAACGCCTCATCTTCTGCCTCGGAACACTTCAACCCCAGGGCATCAATGTGGACTTCAACAGCTTCCTCATTTCCCCTTCCCCCACCTCATCCTAGTTTCAAACTTCCAGCTCAGCACTGTCTCCTTGACTTGTCCAGACTTGTCCGACCTGCCTATCTCCTTTTCCACCTATCCACTCCACCCTCTCCTCCTTGACCTATCACCTTCATCTCCTCCCCCACTCACCCATTGTACTCTATGCTACTCTCTCCCCACCCCAACCCTCCTTATCTCTCCATGCTTCAGGCTCACTGCCTTTATTCCTGATGAAGGGCTTTTGCCCGAAACGTCGATTTCGCTGCTCGTTGGATGCTGCCTGAACTGCTGTGCTCTTCCAGCACCACTAATCCAGTATTTGCTTTCCAGCATCTGCAGTCATTGTTTTTACCTCATTGGATCCCATGGGACCTTGTCAAAGGCGTTACTGAAATCCATGTAAACCACACCAATTGTGCTACCATCATCAATATATTGAGTCACATTTTCAAAAACCTTAAATAAACTAGCTAGGCAGGATCTCCCTTCAACAAATCCTTGCTGAATATCCCTGCCTTTCCAAATGTTGATTAATCCTGTCCCCCAGAATTTGTTCCAATAATTTCCCAACCACAAGGATATCAGACTAACTGGTCTGTGGTTAACTGGCCTATCCCTGTTGCTCCTCTTGAACGAAGGGGCCACATTAGCTAATCATCAGTCATTTGGCACTTAACCTGTGGCCAGCAAAATATTGAGTATCTCTATCGGCAGTGTCCTCCCTTGCCTCCCATAGCAGTCCAGGATATATCTCATCAGTCCATAGTTGTATGCACTTTTATGCCTGCTAAGACATCTGATACCTCTCCTTATTAACGTTAACATGCCTGTGAATCTCACCATCCCAGCTGAAACTCTTCTTTGTGAATATAGATAAGAAATATTAATTTGAGAGCACACCATGTCCTCTGGCTCCACACACAGATTTCCTCCTAGGTGTATAATAGGCACCTCTCTTTTCCTGGTATTCCTCTTGTTCTTAATATACTTTTAAAAATGCTGTAGGGTTTTCATTAATCCTTTCTGCCAAAGATATTTTGTGGTCCTTCTTTGCCTTCCTAATTTCTTCTCTGAACACTGATACTCCTGGAGGACATGTCCTGTTTTTAATGCTCTATACCTAACATATTTCCTTCCTTTTATCAAATTTTTGATATCCCTTCACATCCAGGGTTCCCTGGATTTGCTGCCCTTGCCCTTCACTCTTTCAGGAATGCACTGGCCTTGAACTCTCACTGCTGCTGCTTTCAAAAGACTCCCATTTTCCAAATGTAGATTTACCAACAGGTAGTTGCTGCCAGTCTCCTCCCATATCCTTGGCCTCGTGGGTGGTGAGTTTTATGTTATCATCGCTCATTTCTTAAAAGAAAAAGCAATTCTTTCTCACATTCCTATATCTCTTGCCCAGAATCTTTAAATCTATGTCCACTGGCCCTTGTGCAAGCAGCCACTGGGAGGATTTTCCTTTTCAATCGTATTTGCTTATCATAATCTTGTATACGTCTATCAAATCTCCTTTGCTCCAAGATAAGCAGCCATAGCCTTTCCAACCTAATCTTGTATCAAAAGCTCATTCATCCCACAAATAAACAATTTGGGTAAATCTTCTCTGCATCCTTTCACTGAGCCACACCCTTCTGAAATGTGGTAGCTGGAACTGTATGCACTTGGCACCTGACCAAAAGTCTGCAATGTTTCAACAAAATATCCCTGCATTTGTATTCTATGCCTCTATTTATGAAGACCAAGATTCTCTCCGTGCTTTGCTTTCTCAATATGTCCTGTTACCTTTAAAGACTGATGTAAATGCAATCTCTGGTCTGTCTTTTTCTGCATACTCTTTAGATTTGACATCCAGTCCTCTTCCGATATTGCCTCTCCCCATTCCAACTGATTAAAAAGCCATCATCTCTCAATTTTGTGTATTCATTCCACATGAATACTTCAATTTTAAAATCACACAGCTGCTCTGAGACAAATAAAACGTGCCTCCTTTTCATGCCTGTGCGAAATATGTGTAGTTTAACTGAAACAGCTCTTTGAAACTTAAGAAATTGCTCAAAGACTGTTTTCTTCAAATGCCAGCACAAATGTCTTTTCACTTAGCTTGTCCATGTCCCCTTGAAGCTTCCTCGCATTCTTGTTGCAAATAGTATTCCATCTGTAGCTTAACAACTTGCTCTATAAAATTTATCAGCTAATTTGGAAATATTACATTTTCTGCCCACATTGCAATCAAATGGATTCTGAGTAGCTATGGTTCAAACACTGATCCTTGATACCCTATCAGTAAAAACTTGTCATCCTGCAAATGACCTGTTTGTTATTACTCTCTGCTTTCTATCTGTTAACCAATTCTCAATCCATAGCAGTATGTAATCCATAATAGCAAATAAATCACATAATTTACCTCTGTTGAACCAACAATTCACCATTTGGCAAATGCTACATATGTTCAAGTGCCCTTAACTCTATCTTTGTAATAGTGTTCTGCATTCTGATCCAATTTGATACTTGCCTTTTTGTCTCTGCCCTCCAGCTTTGCTTTCTACTTTTCCACTTCTTTTACTAGTTTTCCTTCTGTTTAATCTCAGTTCCCTCTCAGGTTCCCTTATCCTTGCCGAACTAAATAACCCCTTCCCAACAGTACAAGTGAATCTCCCTGCGCGGATGCTAAGGTGCAATCCATCATCTTGTAAAGGTCCCATGTTCCTCAGAAATCTCCCCTCCATCATATACCAATTTTCTAGCCACATGTTGAATTACTTAATCCTCATGTCTGAGGATCAGTAGTATGTAATCCTGAGGTTACGGCTAACTCCTTGAAAATTTGTTTTTTTTTCAGACATGACTCTCTTCCTACCTATTTTGGTATTCAAAACAAACTTTATCTGTTCATCCAACTATAGAAGAGTATCCAGCAGTCACTCTTAACATTCCTGACCCTGTCACCAGGAAGGCAATGCACTGGCTTGGACCTGCATCTATGGTCACTGGAACACCTGTTGTGTTCTCAAACTATTGAATATTCTCACAATTCTTCCCTCCTTCCCTCCCTTTGCGCAGCTGAAGTCTCTACGATGTTACTCTTGCTGAATGTTTTTGAGGATTCATTGCCTTAGCAGTGTCCAAAATGCAAATCTGATGAGCAAGATTGACTTAAAACTCCCTGCACTTCCTGTCTGGTTGTCTTAGATTGCTTGTGCTCATCTTGTTTGCCTGCATGCCTCTAACAGAAGTCACACAACACCAGGTTATAGTCTAACAGGTTTATTTGAAATCCCAAGCTTTTGGAGCGCTGCTCCTTCGTCAGATGAAGTCCAGGCTTTACAAGATGTGGTTATAGATTTTTTTTTTTGGTACAGCGCTAAGGTCAGAGAATCATTTTGGCTCTATACCTAGTGCTAAGCATAGTTCCATACAGAGAAATATAAATATAGATATATCTTGGAGAATGCCAGCAAAGAAGTCAAAATTGGGAATGCTTTTCTTGAGAAGGTTCAGAGGAGATTTAATAAAGGTTTTAGAAATCATGAAGGACCTGTCAAAGGGACAGAAAAGAATGGTTATGGTGGTGAAAGGAAAGAGAGCAAGTGGATGCAGATTTAAGTTAGTTGGCAAGAGGCAATCATGGCATGAGGAAAAGTTTTTTTTAATGCAGTGAGCAGTTAGGATCTGGAACACATTGCCTTTATGAGTGGTGGAGGTAGGTTTGTGTTGGAGGTAGGTTTAATCCAGGAATTGGTAAGGAATTATTATTTCGAGAAAGAATGTAGATGGCTCTTGAAGACAAAAGAGTGGCACCAGGTAAATTGCTTATACAGAGTGTCAGCACAAGCAGTAATAAATGGTGTCTGTGTAGTAACAAATCTGTCCTATTTCCAGGCATTGACATTCTCCATAAAATGTGACGTCTAGAATTGTATTCGACCATAATTCTTGTTTTTTGCCTGAGACATGAATAATTGACTTTTTAGTGCTTGTGGTATGAGAAAGAAGCAATCATGGCTGCATATAAAGCTCAATTGTATTGTTCTTTCCATCTCCAAAGTTCAATTGTGTGCTTGGTGGAAGCTGCTGCATTTTCTACAGGTTCCCTTAAGAATTTTGAAACTTCTCTATCACTAGTTAAATCAGTCCTTCCTCTGGTGGGATGACCAGAACTGGGCACAGTACTCCAGTTGGAATCTAACTAGAACTTTATCAAGGTTGAATTAAACCTCTGGTTTTATGTTCAGTGCCTCTACTTATGAAACCCAAAGTCTGTCACATAATTGCTCACCATACTTTCTCAATGTACCTTGCCACTTTCAAAAATGGAAGCACATACATACCCAAATCTCTCTGCACTGTTTAGAGTGGTGCCATCTAACTCTGTGTACTCCTTCTGCCAAAAAACATATATCTCTAAATTATTCCACGTGCCACTTGCTCTTTCTGCAAGTCTACAGGTAGTATTGTAAGCAACTCTCACCCTCACTATTTGCCACTTCTCCAATGTTAATGTAAAAGATAAGTTGGGGAATTTTGCCTGGCAATAACTCTGAAAAGGTCAAGGATCTTGTATAAATTCAAGACTCCACAGTCACGGTCAACAACATATCCCTCCATTCAGTTCAGACATTTTTTGGCATCTTGGAAGTATCATTTTAGACTGGGTGACAAAGTCGCCATTACCTCTCAAAAGCAAGCTCAGCATTTGGTAGACTTGCTCAAACTTTTGGCAAAAGGATGGAATTTGTCTCCAGAACAAAAGTCTACGTCTACCACTTGCATCACCTTTGTTTTTTAATGGGTGCATGACTTGACAAATATGTCATCCATAAAGCAGTAGAAGTGTTCTATCTTTGCTAACTTTGCAACATTAAGCGGTAGTACAAAAATACCTAGCATTGAGATCCTTACCAGTGTGTTACACTTTGACCCAGCACACTTACTGCAATCATTTGATTAGCATGTCACATATAGGTTACCAAGGTGGTACTGTACAACAGCTGTCAATTTTCTTTTATTGAGGGTTCTTTGAGATTTCTCGATCATCTCTTTTTGATTTTTGGGTTTTTTTTATTTTCAGATTTACTTTGCATTCTCTCTGCTTTGTTATGTCAGGTATAATCACAATTTGTCAGTACCTTTTGTACTTATTTTGATGTATGTGGTAGTTAGACTGTCAATATAGCCAAAACGTAAGGAAGGGGTAAGTTTCCCAGGTGTTACACAATTTAAGTTGGTATAATACGACTGCCATAAGTTACCAACAAATATTTTTTTTCCAATAATTGACCCTTGGTTTAAAAACAAATATAATTTGCAAGAAATTAATTATATGCAATTTGTTTTCCTGAATAACAGTTAGCTAGATATTGTTTTATTGATAGACTCCCTTTGCCAGCCTCTCTCCCTCTTCCTGCCTCCTTTTGTTGCCACTGGCATCTCCAACCCTTCCTCTTTGCAGTCACCTCTCACTCTTTTTTTTTCTTTACTGCCCATTTTTTGCTGCTGGTCTATGCAGCGCTCCCACCCAAATTCCTTTGCAACCCCTTACATTGCTCCCCGACTCCTCCACACCCTCCCGCCTTCCCCTCAGCAGCTGCTCAGTGCTGCCCACCTGAGCCATTTGCTTCTACTAGCCTCATCAACTTCTACCTGTCCTTTTCCCTTCTGGTCAGTTGTCTTCTCCCTCTGGTCTTGCTTGGCAAATTTGCGTTTCCCTGACCATGGCCACCTTGTTCAACACCACTACTTGCCTTCCAACTGCTTCTCCAATCACTGGATATTCCGTTCTGCACTTATTGCAAAATGAGCAGCAAACATGGGGAGAAGGAGCCCATTTTTGGGTTAACACCTTCCAAAACTTCAATTCTACGTGTAAACCTTTACTGATTGCTCACTCCATGATTAATTTCTCCTAGGTGACTTAGCCCCTTTCCAAAATGAATGCTCTACAGTCAACTGAGCATGGAAAAACAGAGCAAAGGGCATCCCAATTTGGGTGTAAAGACAATCTGCAAGTTAACTTGAGCCTGCAGGTGGTGTCCCAATCCAAGGAAATAATATCACTATATTTTGGAAAACTTAAAATCAACATGTATAAATGTTCCTGTTATCCTATCCAGTAGGAATATTCAGCTCCAAAGGAGCTAATATAATTATTGTAATTTATTTAACTACAGCAGTTGGGGCAACACGGTGGCTCAGTGGTTAGCACTGCTGCCTCACAGCACCAGGATCCCAGGTTTGATTCTAGCCTTGGCGACTGTCTGTGTGGAGTTTGCACATTCTCCCCGTGTCTGCGTGGGTTTCCTCCGGGTGCTCTGGTTTCCTCCCATAGTCACAAAGATGTGCAGGGCAGGTGAATTGGCCGTGCTAAATTGCCCATCGTGTTAGGTGCATTGGTCAGAGGGAAATGGATCTGAGCGGGTTACTCTTCGGAGGGTCGGTGTGGCCTGGTTGGTCCGAAGGGCCTGTTTCTACACTGTAAGGAATCTAATCTAATCTAAACTAAGAAACTGTCATGAAAAACAGAAATTGTTGGAGAAACTCAGCAGGTCTGGCCATTTCTGTGGAGAGAAAGCAGTGTAAATGTTTCAGGTCAAGCCCTTCTGAAGAAGGGTCACTGGACCTGAATGTTAACTTTGTTTTCTCGCCACAGAAGCTACCAGACCTGTTGAGCTTTTCCAGCGATTTCTGTTTTTGTTTCAGATTTCCAGCATCTGCAGTTTTGTTTCATTTTGGTAAGAAACTGTCATACTTACTGCTACATCATTGCAAAGTATTAAAGTTAATTGCCTGAAAACACAATAGCTAACTGACAGTTGTAATGAGAAGCTGACCTTTCAAGACAACCTAACTAATCTTTAATTTTGCTTTTTGTTTTCTCTTAAAAGAAGTAATGCAGTTATGTAATTTTGGTGTGTATTTTGACATTTTCGTATAGATTATGTCAAGTGGCTTGTATCAACGTGGGGAAGAAAATGAAGGAATTTATGGGTTCCTAGCAGCTGATATCAAAAAGGAGATAAAGAGAGCTTCAAGAATCGTATGTCAAATATTCTTATGAACTTGAGCTTCTTCCTTGTTGCTCAGTTTTCATTGTGAAATATTTGCTCTGTGATTTGGTAGAGGTTTCATAGTTGATGTACCATGCTTGACACCATCGAATCCTAATATAAACAGTACCTCGGTCTCAATGTTGGTAGTTTTTCTTATTTATATTTTTATTTATTCTCTTTGCAAATAGGTCAGTTTATTTGATCTGTCAGACAAATTGCTCATTGAGTAACATTTGCTGACTCGTTTTATTCTATGCTTTGTTTTCAATATTCTCTAATTCGAATCTTCACTAACCATTTAACAAGTGAGTGCAAACTTAAGCTAGCATAGAATTTTTCCAAAATCTGAAAATGGAGGTAGATATATTTCTTTTTCTGTCAGATTACTTTGCATAGTTTCAAAAATTGGAACGTTATTCTTTTGCTTCAAGACTTGTTCGCACATTGATTAACTTAAACCCAATTCCATCACTTACAGTTCATATAAAGTGATGGAATTTAGAATTCCATCATATAACTAAAGCAGAGTCACCATGATTTTGGAGGGGGGTGGGGGGGGTGGGGAGTGGCAAGCAGGACAGATAAAGGGAACCATTCAATGTAATATATTTTGCTAAGTTACTACTTATGATGCAAACGAGAGGGGATAGGTTTAAGTTGAGAGGGAATAATTTAAAAGGGACCTAAGGGGCAACATTTTCATGAGGGTGGTGCGTGTATGGAATGAGCTGCCAGAGGAAGTGATGTAGGTTGGTACAATTACAACATTTAAAAGACACCTGGATGGGTATATGAATAGGAAGGGTTTAGAGGGATATGGACCAAATGCTGGCAAATGGGGCTAAGTTTATTTAGGATGTCTGGTTGGCTTGGATGAGTTGGACCATAGGTATAGCATGGAGACAGACATCTCTATGACTCAATGAGTGTAAAATTTTACACACTTTGATATAGTTGAGCTATTGTGCTGATAGGCTACTTTACTAACAAGTGTTGCTTAAATTTTGGACAGCAATGTTTGGGAGCATGTTTGGGATGAAAATTCGAGGATTTGTCCAGAGCAGTTGCATTTATGTTGAAGACAATGGGGTTTTGAAAACCAAAAGCTGCAAGATATCAATGTAATAGAAGGAAGTATGAGTGTAAGTGGTTACAGAGCTGGAGGGACAGGTTTTTTCTGCAGTGAATGAGATGGAAGAAGTTAGGAACATGTGGATAGTGAGGGATACAAGGTAACTGTTATATAACTACACTGCCAAAGTAGACCAACAAAGGGATGCTGGAGTGAAAGATCTACAGAGGAACCTTGATTATCCGGCATTCAATTATCTGAATTTTGGATTATCCAATTAAATCGCAAGACCCAGGTGCTTGGCTAAATGGTGTTATCCGGCATTCGATTATCTAAACATTCAATTATCCGAACAAAATACTCTCCGTCCATGTTGTTCAAATAATCAAGGTTCCTCTGTAGGTATGTCGAAAGCTTTTCTTTTGTGGGTGAGGCATGATGGAAGTGTCATATAAATGCACATGATTTCTGGCTGTTAGATGTTATGTAAGGATGCAAGATTTCAACAAATCAGTGAATTAAGAGTAAGGAAACAAGGGAAGCTTGGGTAATTCCTTTTGGTGCAGGTGACGAGAGAAGAATGGACTGTGATATTTTGACAAATGGGCGGAGCACACCGCATTAAGATTTTAAAGGGGAGAGGAGCAATGAAACACTAAAGTACACAGGGAGAAAACTAGGCGAAGAGACTAGATTGTATCATGGTAACATTAAAGGATCAAACAACCACTGATAGGGGATACCAATAGCAGCATTAGTAGGCTTTGCAAGTAGCAAGGTGTCACCACCAAAGGTTACTAATAGCAGAATGAAATAAGGATTACAGTTACAGTATTTTCCTGATTCATAGAATGCATTATGTTTGTTTCTGTTCAGTTTTTTTTTACAAGTTCATTATCTTGGTTTTCATCTTTACAATATATTCACTGATTCCATCCCCGAATCCTACCAGCAAGTCCCTTCGGTCACTTTGATAACATTTATACAGGTCTGGTCCTACCCAGCTCACCTGCAGCCAGACCTAATATCCAACAGTTTACCACCTTCGTGCTTGACTGTTTTGAAAAGCTCACAGCTGGCCCCATTCATCCTCCACAGACTTCATCTCTTCAAAAGCTTTATGTATACCCTATCCTCCACTATGTCCTTTTTTTTTTGCATTCCTCATTTTCCTTCATTGACATATGATCCTCCAGAGTTTCAACTTCACATTAGTACTTTATTTATGGTTAGGTTGATTTGGAGATTTAATTGAGGTGCACTAAGTTACATAGGCTCCTTATGTACTAGAAAGCAAGGAATGCTTTTCCTTGGCAAAGAAAATGGCTAACCGGGTGACAGAAATAATTTTCAGAAGTATTCGAGATAAATAAAGACTTTCCACCCTGAGTGGGGTTGGGACCTGGAACTTGCTGCCTGAAATGGAAGCTGGTAGAGGCAGAAATTCAACAATTGGATATATGCTCGATGTGCTGTATGCTTTTAAGCTACAGATCGATCTGTATGTGGTATAAGCTGGTTTAGCTCTTTTAGCTGTCTTCTGCTGCTTCCATTTCTGCTGCTTCCAGTTGCCAGTTCTGGTTGTTTGTTGTAGTGGCTGTTATATTGGGTCTTCGTCAACGTGGTTGTTGATGGGGGTCTGTGGATGAGTGCCATACCCCTAGAAATCCTCTGGCTGTCCTCTGCTTAGCTTGAATCTTTAGCAAGAATTCATGTAAATACTGTATGAAACACTATATATGACAAACAGGCAGACAATTAGCAATCTGCGTCCACAGACTACTAGCTGCTAAACATCACGACCAGCTGACCCTAGTAACCATACATACAGATTCAACTGAGGCAACACGTTAATCATAGAACAAGCTAAACAAAACCGAGTCAGAATTTCTCGAGGGATGGCACTCCTCCAAGGACTCCATTGACAAACACATAGACCTAGACCATTTCTACTGGTCACTGCAATGAACAACCAGAGCAAACAATCTCCAAACTACCCATAACCATATCACACTTTACGTCCAATTTTAAATATGTTTTTGTTACTTGTAAGGAGTTTAATAAAAATTAGCTGCACTATCTTTAATAAATATTTGCTTTGCTTTGTGAATTGTGACCATATGTTTAAACCACAGTGCTTGTGGTATTCTATTTTGAACAAATATTCATAATTTCAATGGACTGCTAACCTGAAGGGAAATTCATAATTTTTGTAAAGCTTGCAAAATGTTTGGTTTTTCAAAAAGTACAGTAAATGCTTAATATTCAAATTTTATAGAGGTGTCGAGTGTGCAGGAAATGTGGTGCGTCAATAGGCTGTGCAGTTACGAAATGTCCAAGGAGCTATCATTTTCCTTGTGGTGTGGAGAAACAGTGTATTTTCCAGTTTACTGGAGAGTTTGCGTAAGTTCTCAACGTATTTACTAAAGAATGTTAAAAGTCTTTTGTTTATTCAATGCCATTCTCTTTTTCCTCTCGCCCACTCGATCAAACTTCACAGAGGTTTCTCCCTATTAATCATGCTGAATTCTCTTTTCTACAGTCTCTACTGCTGTCTGTTATACTTTCTCCAAACTCTTCTCACCCAGGACACTCACCTTTTGCTCCCTCAATCTGTTTTCCCTCCAGACCACTGATGACATCATAATCTATTTCTGGTCACCACTTTTGCTAATGGATCTCTAACCTTGGGTACTATCTCCCTTCCCATAAAATGTCACCCCCTTAATCCTTGCAAACCACTCCTGCACCTTCACCTCTTTTTTTTTCCTTCAAAAGTCATTGAATATTTTGCCAGTTTGCAAATCTGTGCCTGCCTTTCCCACAATTCTGCTTGAAATCCTCCATTGTATTAAAAGACCTTTATCAATGTTATTGTGGCATTCTATGTGACCGACTATGGAAAACTATCCCTCTTTTTATCATCCTGTCTGCAGCCAAGCCGTCCTCTTCCCATGCTTTCCTTGTGTTGTCAAGTTGAATGAGACTACTCTTGCCTGGCTCCATTTCCTTTTACGTCTAGCTGTAGCCAGGAAACTATCTGCAACGGCTTCTCTTCCTGCTTCTTGGTAACCGACTATTTGTCTTCTACATGATGTTCCTCAATGATGACATATAAAAACACATTAAATTCCACATGTTGACAACACCCAGATGTAACACTTAATCATCTTTTCCAACCACATTATCCGAAATCCAGAGTTAATATTCTTCCAACCAAATACTATGAAGGTCAAAGTCATCTTTGAAATTAAGAGACTTGGTAGCACTTTTATTTTTGATAACACAGCCTGTCAAATGTATTGCATTTCAGTGTGTTAAATGTGCTGCATATGCACATTGTTCCCAAATTAGACATCCAAACAGATAAGCAGCTCTCTTTTGTGTGGGAAAATTTCTAGTTGTGTTTTTCACAAATTGAAATCACCAATTGCATCTTGCTGTATGCACAGGACCACTAACCAATAATAAAGTGGGATTTTTTTTTTCTTTCTTTGTTCTCTGACCTTGGGGAACACTGAAATAGCTTCATTTATTGCCCATCCCTGGTTGTCTTGAAGATAGAAAAGGGCCACATTGAACTGTTGCAGTCCATATTCTGGTGGGCATCCATGTGAGTATTAGGTAGGAAATTTTTGGATACTGATTCAGTGGTAGTTTTCCTTGTCATTCGAACCAGATTTCTGCGCTCATCACTCTCATTCATTGTGTTTCTATTCCGAAGTCCAGATTTAAATGCATCTAAATTTCTTCCACCCAAATACTATGAAGGTCATGAATTTATGATATAGCTTAGTAGCGCTTATTTTTGATAACATTCCTATCAAATTTATTGCATATCTACTATATTGAATATATTGCATACATAAGTTGCTACCCAAATTAGGCACCCAAACAATCACGCTATTTTTGGAACATTGGATTTTATATTATATCATTAGTCTAAGTTAAGAGTTTGGAAGCTTTCTTCTCAATTGAAAAGTTGTTATTTCCCCCTTTGAATATTGCTTTCATATGTATTGTGGATGGAATGAACTTCCCAGCACTTAGGTGAATCCTGTAGCAAATGACCTGTGTATGATTTGCTTAATTTAAGAAACTGCCAATAAATGTCTCAAATGAATACTTAATTAATATGACTCTGTATAAAGTTGTAAACTGTTAAAAATGTCACTTTCCTTGAATGGATTATTCCCAGTGTTTGTATCGAGTCATAGAGCTGTGCAGTGTGGAAACAGATCCTTCAATCCAAATCATCCATGCTGACCAGGTATCCTAAATTAATCTAGCTCCATTTGCCAGAATTTGGCCCATATCCCTCTAAACCCTTACTTTCATATACCCACCCAGATACCTTTTAAATGTTGTAATTACACTGGCCTCCACCTCCACCTCTGGCAGCTCATTCGATCCACGCACCACCCTCTGCGTGAAAAAGTTGTCCTTGGGTCCCTTTTAAATCTTTGCCCTCTCACCTCAAACCTATGCCCTCTAGTTTTAGACTTCCCGACCCTGGGCATCAAGACCATGGCTATTCACCCTGTCTATGTCCCTCATGATTTTATAAACCTCTTTAAGATTACCCCTCTGCCACTGTTCCAGAGAAAATAGCCCCACTCTATTCAACCTCTCCATATTGCTGAAAGCTACCAACGCTGGCAACATCCTTATAAATCTTTTTTGAATCCTTTCAAGTTTTGCAATATTCTTACTCTAGCAGGGAAGCCAGAATTGCATGTAGTATTTCAAAAATGGCTGAACCAATGTCCTGTACAGCTGCAACATGACCTCCCAACTCCTATACTCAGTACACTGAATAATAAAGGCAAGCGTATCAAACACTGCCTTAAGTGGTGGAGCAGGCGCAAGGGACTGAATTGCCTTACTCCTCCTTGTTCACTGGTTCTTATGTAACCGGTGTGCATCTGACAAGGTAGGCTTAGAGTGTCTGGGCATGAGAAGTGTGCAGCAGCAATCAGGATAAGATGGGTCCTAAATTCTCCTCTGCAGAAAAAAAAACTTCTCTCAGCAAATCAGGTTGAGAGTGATAGCTTATGCTTAAGCACATGAATCTGTCTTCTTTTTTTTTTTGGCAGTTCACAAACCTTCAGCCATTTCCTTGAATTCAAATTGATCATCATAGAGGCACTGAAATAGTTTAGTTGTAGCATAAAAAGATCATCAGGACATTCTAGACACTTGCCAATCAATCTATTCAAAAATGTTATGATACACTCCTGGCACAGTTGGGCCTTGAGACCAGGCCTTCTGCACAGTGGTAGAGTCATTATTACTGCACCTCAACAAAACGTTCTACAACACACCCAATCTGTCCTTCAATTGACGTTCATTCAATATCTCTGTTTATTAATGCACAGACTAATTTTATTCCTGTAGTTTTCTGTTGTCTCTAATGCATTCTTTTTTTAAGTGTCAAGATTCCTTAGCTCCATCATTTATTTATCTCTTCAATTGCAAGCTCGACATCACCTAATCTTCTGCTGATTAACTTCAATTCATTTTTTAAAATTTAATGATGCCTTTGTTTATTTTTGTTTAATGCTTGCCCAAAATATCTGATTATAAGGCTATTATATCAGTGAGGAAGGAATAACTATTCTTGTTGATATTGCAATATACATGTCACTTGATGAGATGGAACTACTTCAGAATGTACTTGACGAAACTATTGCCTTGAAAGTTGGTGACTGTTAACCTATTTGATATGTAAACAGTTTGGTCTTGTGGCATTGGACTCCTCTGTATTCAGTTAATTCTTGAAAATATGGCTTAATTGTTGTTTGTGATTGAGTATGTTAAAATGAAGAACCAGGCAGTTAATTAACTTGTGATGCAAAGGTGAAAACACATTCAATTTTCAGACTTGATATTTTCTTTACACATGCTGTCAACTTGAAAATAAATTGGAGCACTGAAGCAACCCTTTTTACCTAGCCAGTTTGAGTTGGTGTTTGCCATCCAAGTGAACAGTAGTCTTATTCCCATGTGTTTTCCCTGTTTTAATGTTCTTCAATTTATTTTGTCTTCAAGTGTCAATTGAACTTGCTGTTAAATATTGAAGTAATCCATGTCAGTTACTGATTTTAATAATGCATGCCATTCCCATCACCTTTGGGGAAAAAAGTATTTTTTTTCTCCTTCATTTTATCATCTTGCCTATAGTCTTGTGATCTGGCTTCCTTCAATCCTTTTTCACTCCAGCATTGGTGATTTTTAAAATTTTATTCAAGCCTATCCTTTCATATTTTAAGCATATCTGTCAAATTACCCTTTTATCTGTTGTTCTATCAAATGTTTGTATTTTCTTTTGCAAAGAAGGATCTCCAGCACCTGTGCACTACTTGCAATTGTGCAAACAGCCTTTTTATGTATGAAGTCCAAAATATATGCAATAATCTGTAATCCTACCAATGTTTTACATTGGCTCACTATTAATATTTCAGGTTTTATATAAAAATCATCTTGCTGTCAGCTCAATGATTTATTAACTTTCTAGCCGCAGCCACTTGAGTTACTATATGTTGCCATTTGTCACTCTCTGCTAAATTGTAGGAAATTACTGAATCCCTTTTACATTCCTTGCAAATTTTTTAATTGGTGTTTTTTATCCTTTTAACATTCTAGATCTTACTGTTGGGACCACAGACCACAGCAAAAAGTATCCGCTATATGGTCAGGTAGTACATATACATGTGCTATCTGTTTAGAATCCATTGATCCAATTCCATCATATGAGGTTTTGAAGAGCCCTTGCTGTAAAAACACATGGTTTCACAGGCAATGTGTGCAGGTAAGTAGTAAAATATCGAATGAGTTTCAATTTTAGAAATTGTTTTTGTTTTGGTCTTCACTTCAAAAAAATTCCAATATACTTTACAGCTTTGAAAGTATTTTTGTTGGTTGATGGTCTCCATTGTAAAATGGATATGCTTAGAGACCAACAACTAGCAGTATTTTGTAAATTTTCAATTTTAGAGTTTCACAAAGCAGTTCTCTCCCTGAGGCCTAGTGAGATTCCTCAGCATATTGCCAAAACTCTTCTTGTTAACTACCTACCATACCCCAATAGTGCCCTCATCCGATGCTAGCTGGATTCTGTCGTATCACCATACTCGAACTTGCCATTGTCGAGATAAACTGGCATCACTTGACAGGTATGATACAGGACAGGAATGTCCTTTTACTCCAGGACTGGCAGAGGACACCAAACCATCAGACTCTGCCATCCTGCTTCAAAGTTACCACTTGGATCATTGCATTCTTGGCCATCCTGAGGAATGCTGAGCAGTGAAGGAAGAAGGTCAATGGACCTCTCTTGTAACAAAGGTAAATACTATCATTTTGTCACTGCTGCCTCACACTCCAGTCTCTGTAAATGCAGCTACCTACCACTAGAGTTTATGCTCCTCTTCTCTCTCTAAGATAGATTCTACAGGAGTACAGAGTTGAAGTTAAAATTCAATCAGCCATGATCTTACTGAATGACTTTCAGGGTTGAGTGGCCTACTCCTGTTCCTTGGTTCCTATATCCATATTATATGGAACATCTCCCTATACTTGGTCCCATCTTGCAATGCTCTTTCCTCCTAGACCTTCATGACCTTTGTGCTGCTTACTCGCTTGCTTGGGATACATCACCTTTCCCATAAAAGCACCAACACTAGCGGCTGTGTCACCTCAGTTGATCTGACTTAAACCCTCACTTTGTCATTCCAGAGAAAACAATCCAAAATAGGGTAGAAAGAGCTGGTGAGCTGCTTGACATTCAGCTCCATACCTCCTCTGAGGAGAGAGACCTGACCTTAATCTCCTGAGTGGCTGATTGTTAGTAAGTTAGTAGGTAGTAAGTTTGCAGATGACCCCAAAATTTGAAGGTGTTGTGGACAGGGAAGAAGTTAACCTCTCAGTACAGCGAGATCTTGATCAAATGGGCCGATGGAGTTTAATTTAGATAAACGTGAGGTGCTGCATTATGGAAAAGCAAATTGGGCAGGACTTGTACACTTAATGGTAAGGGCCTGGGGAATATTGCTGAGCAAAGAGACCTTGGAGTGTTGATTCATAGTTCCTTGAAAGTGGAGTCGCAGGCAGGTAGGATAGTGAATAAGGCATTTGGTATGCTTGCCTTTATTGGTCAGTGCATTACGTATAGGAGTTTTGGAATACTACGTGTAATTTTGGTCTCCCTGCTGTAGGGAGGATGTTGTAAAACTTGAAAGGGTTCAGTAAAGATTTACAAGGATGTTGCTAGGGCTGGAGGATTTTGAGTTATAGGGAGAGGCTGAAAAGGTTGGAGCTCTTTTCCCTGGAGTGGGGGAGGTTAAGGGTGACCTTAGGGGTTTACAAAATCATGAGGGGCATGGATAGGGTAAACAGAAAAGATTTTTTTCCCTGGGGTGAGGAGTCCAAAACTAGAGGTTATAGGTTTAAAGGTGAGAGGGGAAAGATTTCAAAGGAACCTGAGGGGCATCTTTTTCATGCAGAAGGTGATATGTGTATGGAATGAGCTGCCAGAGGAATTGTTGAATGTTGGTACAATTACAACATTTAAAAGACATCTGGAAGGAAATATGAATAGAGGGATATGGGCCAAATGCTGGCAATAGGACTAGATTTATTTCTGATACCTGATCAGCATGGATGAGTTGGACCGAAGGGTCTATTTCTGTGCTGTACATCTGACTGTATGATTGACCATGCCCAACACCCTAGACTGATATCAGAAGCTGTCCTTGACCTATATTGAGGATCCCTTGATTGAGGACTGCTGACAATTACAACAAGTATCCTGGTTTGTGGCAGTGTAAAATGGCAAGGCAAAGCAAGACGGAAGTATTAGGAGTCTGGTAGCTCTGGCTAGTGGGTAGTAAAGCACATCAAGGCAAGGCAGATGTTGTGAGTATCCAGAAGAACTTGAGGTGGGCAAGTATTATGAGAGCAAGCAAATAGCCCTGAGGTGCAACCACATCAGTTGGGAACCTGAGCCTGTACACAAAGCAGTATATCCATGCAGGTTGCCAGTGCACCTCAAAGCACTGAAGCATCCTGTAAATGGATCTGAAAGATGTCACGGTGATCTTGTGAGGTTGACAGACATTGAGGGAATGAGTGTGGCAGGTGTTCTGGTGCATGCCCTGAGTTGTTCCAGGGTCTTTGAGATGTGGTCCAGAGGAGCAAGCAGTGACTTGAAATTGCCAGTTTCCCCCCTCTGATCTGGAAACTATCAACCTAGTTTATTCGAGACCGGTGGAAGCCTGCATATTAATGAGGAGAGATTTGCAGTTAAAGAGGTGACAAATAAACAATGCTGCAAATAATTCCCATTAATGGACATCTCTCCACTTCCTTGCAAGAATCTCATCTCAACGCTTGGAACTGTTCAAAAATTCAACAAGTTACTCCTAATGTTGAGGTTTTGGTTGATTTCTCATGTGAATCTCCCAGATTTCTTACCATAGCACAAATTGTTCAGGCCCCTATAAGCTTCTATCGCTGTCCCTGCTAACATAAATTGTACTCAATATTTCCAGAACTACTTTGTTCTCACTTCAATCATTTTAGACCAGTGCAAAATATTTATAAATTGTCTTTTATTCTATTGTTCTTCCAGAGTGACTTTGCCTTCTCTCTCCCTAACTTTTTTTTTTGTATTCTTAAGAATATTTGCTAGCTTGCTTTCATCATGTTTTAAGGCTTTGAAAACCACCCCCCGCAACCCTACCACCACCAGACCATTCAACATATGCACTCTGGTTTTAGTGTGATCAGTGTTTATTATATTTCAGCTTTGATTTATCTGCTTAGCCATGGAATACAATTTTTTTTTCATGTTTTCATTTTACTTTTCAGGAGTGTTTCATACTCCAAACATTTTGCATTAATAGATTGCACATTGCTGATTTGTGCATCAGCTTAACTTTTGTTAATTTGGGCTTTTGTTTTGTTTTGCTGAACTTTCTTTTTCCAGTCCATTACCATGGATACCTTTGACTTGTTGGTATCTAAGTCTTTAAATTAACTGAACACTGTTGCTTCTTCCCCTGCTGCTCTTCTACTATTTGTCCGAATGACCTACCAACTATTTAAGATGGGTTTGATTAAGATTGAATTGTCTAGCAAAGTGAATGCTAAATACTTTATTACCATTTCAGTATTTTTAGTTCATCCAATTATCCTTTCTTTTCATAGTATCAGTCCCTGAGTGCTGGGATGTTCTTCTTCAAGTGCACTATATGCAATAATAAAGATGAATTCCAGAAAGAGATGTTACGAATGGGGATCCATGTTCCAGAAAAGTATGTGTGCATTTACCAATAAGAGCTTATGCAATTTTATTAGTTAAATAGGTAGTGATGTATAAATAATTTGGAGCCTTTTTTATTTGTTCTTTTGCTTATGGGAACTGCTGAGAGGGATATTGAATGCAATTTATAAGTAATTTAATTTATCATGACTGGTGATCCTGTTCCAATTAGTTGCTGTAACTTTAAGGACTTTATGCCAATTCCCTCATTTCGCACTAATGATTTCTCTCAGCCATTTTTCCTAGTGGCAGGATAAGTGATGGCTATTATTTTGCCTTTTGAAAATACAAAACACACTGGTTTAGAAAATGTGGTGTTGTCTTGAAGATAGGTGGCATTGAAGTTGTTGTTTAATGTCTCAGGATGTGCATGAAGCTGTAATAGATTATAATGACCAAAACCAAAGGAGAGCATAACATTTCTCCGATATTGATGACTCCTTGTAGATGACAACCCTTCACTTGAACTTCATATTCTTCTGCTCTTAATTGTTTCTCTTTTTCTTAAAATAAAGGGATGCATCTTGGGAACTTGAAGAGAATGCATTTCAGGAATTATTGCAACGTTACCAGCGATGTGATGCACGAAGATGTCTCTGTAAAAATGGAAGAGAATATGTAGAACCTGACAGGTAACAGTTAATTTTCCCATGAAAACTGCTGAGTTAGCAACCTTAAATTAAGAAAATCTGACATTTAATTCTTCAAAGAAAGGTCTTTTTTTCCCCAAAATCCAGTGTATTATGATTCCTTTTTTATTTAAATTTGGTGTATAAATGGTCTTTTAGATGCTTTCTCAAAGCTAACTACTCTCTATAATTGTACCAGTAACAAAATATCTTCTATTAAATACCACCAACATTATTTGGCTGTAAATTTAACTGCCTCTGAGGGGGTGATGAAATCCTTTTGTTTTGTACCTACTTGTACTGTATAAGCGCAATAATTAATGAACACTCTTATTCGGGAAGCTTCTCAGAACACTGGCCCTAGCATAGTTCATTTGGAGAATGCTCCATCCACACAGTTCCCAACATCTCCCCAGTGCCTCACAAAATGGAACCCACTTC
The DNA here is from genome assembly GCF_047496795.1 of Chiloscyllium punctatum. Classification (NCBI taxonomy): domain Eukaryota; kingdom Metazoa; phylum Chordata; class Chondrichthyes; order Orectolobiformes; family Hemiscylliidae; genus Chiloscyllium; species Chiloscyllium punctatum. The sequence goes on along the minus strand of NC_092742.1, from coordinate 70,250,951 downwards.
TTCCACGTCAGTCTGTCAGCCATCTATTTATCTCCCTAATCTGATTTGCCTTGTGCATATAGCTCAAACGGTGGGGTGGGAGGGGTAAGGATGAGGGGTTGGAGAGGAGAGAGGGAATCATGTCAGTATGAGGTGATAGGTGCCAAATTTAGAAGCCAAGCCTTTAATGTTCAGATTACAGAGATGAATGCATAGCTGAAAGACTGACATGGAAGAAGTGCATTCCATTTCGTGGGCATTGGGGAGAGTTAGGATCTGTATGGATCGAGTGTTCTCCACATGAACCATGTTAGAGCCAGTATTCTTGATAACTAGGGAATTTAAACTAGAGAATTTTAAATCTAATAGGGGAACACAAGAGGTCAAATTTAGGATGTGGTAAATCGGTAGAATCGAGACCAATGCGAAAGATATCAACATGGGAATTAACAAACTTCTATGGCAGAAAGGGGTAGAATGTATAAATCTAATCGATAAGACTAGGATTTACAAAGAATAAAAATAAAACTAAAGTCTCTGTATCTGAATGCATATAGCTTTCACAACAAAACAAATACTGAGAATGTAAATAGAAATGAATAAGTAGGACTTAGTAACTCCTACAATAGTTGTAGGATTGAACCTGCATCTTGAAGAGTACAAGACATTTAGGAAAATGTGAAGAACCAGCTCTGTTGGCTAAGATTGATATCAGCCCAACAGAGAGGGCTGACACAAGTTCAGGGAGCCAAAATGTGGAGACCGTTTGAGTAGAAATGCAAAATGATAAAGTCAAGAAGTTACTTCTATGAGTAGTATACAGATTTCCCGTCAATAACCAGTCAGAGTGGCAGCATAAAGGAGGAAATAAGAGAGCTAGTCAAAAATGCACAGTGACAATCATAAATTTCAATTGGAAAAGCCAAATGGACAAAGATGAGAAATATATTCTCGAGCCAAGCAGACTATTGATTAAAGTTTGGGAGAAGATTTGTAGCTCGGGTGCTCGTTGTTGTGGTTCTGTTCGCCGAGCTAGGAATTTGTCTTGCAAACGTTTCGTCCCCTATCTAGGTGACATCCTCAGTGCTTGGGAGCCTCCTGTGAAGCGCTTCTGTGCTGTTTCCTCCAGCATTTATAGTGGCCTGTCTCTGCCGCTTCCGGTTGTCAGTTCCAGCTGTCCGCTGTAGTGGCCGGTATATTGGGTCCAGGTTGATGTGTTTGTTGATAGTCTGTGGATGAGTGCCATGCCTCTAGGAATTCCCTAGCCTGTTCTCTGTTTGGCTTGCCCTATAATGGTAGTGTTGTCCCAGTCGAATTCATGTTGCTTTTTGTCTGTGTGTGTGGCTACTAAGGATAGCTGATCGTGTCGTTTCGTGGCTAGTTGGTGTTCGTGTATACGGATCGTTACTGTCTTCCTGTTTGTCCGATGTAGTGTTTTGTGCAGCCCTTGCATGGGATTTTGTACACTACATTAGTTTTGCTCATGTTGGGTATCGGGACCTTCGTTCTGGTGAGTTGTTGTCTGTAGACAAGTCAGAAAAATTCAAGGGGCATATACACATAAATGTTAAATTATATCATATTTAAGGAAAAAGCAGGTAATTGTGCAAAGATAGGTGGCAGATCAGAAGATTAGGCAGAATATTTTTTAAAAAGCAAATTGAAATATTAACACAAGAAAAGGTAGGCAGAAATAAAAACTAACATTTGTATAAACATTGAAGAGTTAACGAAGTGAATGTTCATCCTACAGAAGGTTAGACTGGAAAATCAGTATTTAAAAATAAGAAAATGGCAGATGAATTGAACAGAAATTTTGTACTTCCCTATAGAGGATACAAGTAAAATTCCAGAAACAGTGGTAAATCTGGAAATAGAAAGGAGGGAGGAACTTGGGAAAATTTTTCGTAGGCTGAAAAGTGCCTGGATCTAGATAAACCTCAACTTCGAGTCTTAAATCAAGTGGCTACTGAGGAAGTCAATACATTGCTTTATTTTCCAAAACACCCTTGATTCAGGATGGACCCATTAGGTTGCAAGTTAGCGAATGTAACTCCTTTATATTCAAAAAAGCGAGGGAGGAAGAAAACAGGAACATTCAGGCCAGTTGGTTTAACATCTGTCACGTGGAAACCTCAAAGTTACTATTAAAAAAGTAATAGAGCACTTTCAAGGTTCAAGGTACGTAAGCAAACTTAACACTATTTTCTGAAAGGGAAATTTATATTTGATCAGTCTGTTGGAGTTGTTTAAGGAGGTACCGTATGCTGTGGGTAAAGGGGGACCAGAGAATGTACTGTACTTAGCTTTTCAAAAGCATTTAAAGGTGCCACGTTAAAGGATATTGGAGAAAATAAAGGCTCCTATTGCAGGGGATGGCATATGGTATGGATTGGTTGGTTAACAGGAAGCAGAGTGGGTTTAAGTGGGTCTTATTCAGCTTGCCACAAAGTTCTTTCCTGGTACCTCAATTGTTTATCTTTTATGTAAAACACTTGAAGTGATAGAAGGTCTTTGTCCAGTCAGCAAATTTGGAAACCAAGATAAATAAGAAAATTAAGTTGTGAAGAGGACACAAGATTTCAAAAAGATATTAATAGGCTGAGTGAGTGGCAAATAAAGTTTAATGTGGGAAAATGTGAAGTTGTCCATTTTTTGGTAGGAAAAAGAAAAAACATGTGTAAATGGTGAGAGAATGCATGGCTCTGAACTGTAGAGGAATGCTGATGTTCTCATGCCTGAATTGCATAAGATTAGTATGTGGTACAACAAATCATTAGGAGAGCTATTGGAATGTTACTTATCATGAGTGAATCGCTTTTGAACTGTCTTCAATGCCAGTACATCCATTTTTTGGAAATATGGGGACCAAAACTGTATTCTGTCCTTTAGGTGTCCCCTCACCAACACCCTGTTGAGTTGTAAGAAGACTTCCCTATTTTTAAACCTACAACCACCTCCCCCCCCCCCCCCCCCCCCCCCCCCCTCTCCACAACCAAAGCACAAAGCAATTAATGGTGACCCTGGAATCCGAACGCCCTATTGTTTGAATAAATCTGAATCCGAACACCACATAACATTCAGGTCACACATTGTTTGTTCAGTTCGTCCCTGGAAGTAGTCATGAAAGCATCTCTCGTGTCTCCATCACTAGATTACCTTGTGATTTGTGCTGGGTTTTTTAAATTATCGCCCTTGTGCATTCACCATTGCACCAAAGAAGAGCAGTGAAGCAAATAAGTGCATTCACCATTAGCACTCCTCACTAAGGAAAATGAAGTTATTTTCATGTTAGTACATTTTTCTTGCTTTTGTAAAGTGTCTTGAAAATGCTTTTTTTTTTTGGGGGTCCAGAAACTGATTAATTCACTTTCCATATTTCTTATGGGGAAAATAAGTTTTGGAATCCGAACTTTTTTGCAATCCAAACAACCTCCTGGAACAAATTAAATTCAGATTCCGAGGTACCACTGTACATCTAAAATACTCCTTCCATGACTTGCTGTATCTGCATGCTAGCTTTTGAGTTTTACACACAAGAATACCTTGATCCCCCTGTGCAGCACTTTTTTTTTGTTTTGGAGTCTTCATCTGTTTAAGTAATCTCCTATGATTCTTCCTACCAAACTGTGTGACCTCACACTTGCCAATAGCAAACTCCCAAGTTTTGCCCATTCACTCAACTAGTAGATTCCTCATGCAGATTCCTTATAATCTTAGAATTGCCAGAATTATCAGGCAGACAGCGAGGATGATATAAATTGCCTTCAGCTTGACACAGATGAGCAGAAAGAACTGATCAGTTTTAGTGTAGAGAAGTGTATAGAAGATTTTGATAGAAGGAATGAGGAAAGGCAATGTAATTGTACTACACTCAAGTTTGTAGGAACAGAGGTACTTCAGATACATATGCATTAATCTTTGAGGTGACAGCAAACACTGACAGTCGTTAACAAAGCACATAGGATCTTAAGCTTCCTAAATAGAGGTATTCAGTAGAAGACGAAGAAAGTTATTCTAAACTTTTATAAAACTCCAGTTACGCCTTGTATTGCATTTAGTTCTGCACACCCCACCTTCTTTCAAATCCCCTGCTCTGAAGAGAAGTGTGAAAATTTATATGACAGGTTTGATAAGATAGATGAGATAAATCTGTTTGTTACCTTATAGTGCAATGACTAGGGGGCATGCACTTAAGATTTTGGGCAAGAGATAAAAGAGGAATATGAAAAACTTTTGTGCGGCAAGTGGTAACACACTGGAACCTGCTGCGCCTCTGGTGAAGGAAGTGGGAAGATTAAAAGAAATTAGATTGTTACTTGAAATAAATTAATCTAGGAAATTGAGCAGCATGTTAGGGGGTTGATTTGCTCGCTGACCTGTAAGAAATTGGATGTCCCAGGGGTAGGGTTTTTCTGTCTTGCAGATAGAATATAAAAAAATTACATTGCCATCTCCTGCTATTCAGAATCAATAAGAACATTGTAGTTAAAATTTTAGCCACACCCCACTATTTTAAAAAAATAACTATTTACACTAGATCTTGCTATTATGGAATGATCCAAGTCACATTGTTTCTGGTAATAATCAAATAACTATATTGTCTTAAGTAGCATGTGACTATGGGGGAGTTGCTGGGGGTTGTCTTGTGGGCACTACTAATGGTGATGTAAAAGGAAGAACAGTTCCTTTGTTTACAGAGCTTCTCTTGATAAGTGTTAAGTGATTCTCCAGAGCTTGTACTTAACAAATTTTGACTGTTCACAGAAGTTGGCATATTGCAGTTGTGCCAAGTGTGTAAGAGTGTCAAGAAAAAGAACCTAATAAAAGAAGTCAGACTTTCTGGGTTGTTCTGCATATCACTGATCTAAGCAATTGTCTCATTGCCTAATCCACGAAATATCACCATTATTATATCTATGTCATAAAATATTAGAAAATTAAGTTGTCTCTTTTGTCTGTTTGGAATTAAGTGATACTTAAAATTGCAGTTTGTTTTTCTTTATTAGGAACTTTTATCAGTGCAATTTCTCTATTTCAGTAAATGGGACATTGTACTCTGTAAGTACTGTGGCTCCAGCGGGACTCATTTGGCCTGTTCATTTTTGGCAATCTGCATGGAAAATTGGGAGTGCCCAGATTGTAGACATATTGTATACAAATCAGGTAACTTCTGGAAATGTGATATTACTATTTTTAAACCTTTTTATTTGAAATGTATAATAACAGGTTTATATTTGTGATCAGGATCTTGTTCACATTAGTTCTAGTGGAGTAACTACTTAGTTATTTGCATCATTTACAATATTGATTTACAATATTGATTGGATGGACTGATGCTAAGATGAGATCCACACAATTTATGTAAAACTCTTAATGTGAGATCTCGAAAGCCAAATCCGTTCCATTTGGTAGACAGCCATCATTATTATTAAAGCATTTTAGTAGAATAAATGTAACATGTACCTCTAAAACTATGTTAAGTGGAATATGTGGCACAGATATGGGCAATTTAGCTCAGCAGGTCAAAGGAGCATTTTATACTCCACACAAGCAGCCTTCATGTTAAATAAAAACAATGTTTGAAAAACTGAGCAGGTATGGCAGCATTATGTGCAGAAATCGTCAGAATTAACATTGAGTCCAATATAAACCTTCCCTTGTACACCTTGCACCCTGTTTTGTTTCACCTAATTGCTGTATCCTTTTATTCCTTTCTTTCTCATATCTGGCTTCCATTGATAAATGCATTAACAGTGTTCTCCTGAAGTACTCCCTACAGTTGTAAATACTGCTTGGTCACAATGACTAATAACATTCCTCAAATTCCTTATTCACTGACCATCTTATTTATAGTCCTTGCTTTTACTCCATAAATGGAAATATAAGCAGATTTCTGCAGGTGTTGGAAATGTGAAATAAAAGCAGAAAGTGTTAGAAATTCACCTGTGGGGAGAGAAACAGTTAACCTTTCGTGTCCACTCTGCCATTTCTACAGAGCTAATGACAAATGTAGAAAAGTAATAGGTTTTGTACCATAGAAAATGATGAAGGGAAGTAAGTGGAACCAAAGGACTGGGGTGGTTAGTTAGGGAAATGGGATCATTGGTGTCAAAAGAAAAATGCAAGGCAAATGGTATTAGTCATTGAGAAGAGATAGATCCAGAGTAGTTAATAATAGAAAACAAAATCAAGAAAACTAGAGAGTGGGGTGGCTCAGAGGAAGGAAATAAAATGGAGGGCAGTGGCCATGGTCTGCAATTGTTGACCTCTGAGTCCAAAAAAAGGTATAAGATGTCTAAAAGTAAAATAAGGTGCTGTTTCTCCATATTATTATGTTGGTGCACTCTGGAAGGCCTAGCAAACAGACAAAGTGAGTATGAGAGCAAAATTGTGCATTAAAGTAACAAACGACCAGAAGGTCAGTCATGTTTACAGACTGAGCAGAAGTGTTCTATAAAGCAGTTACCCTGTCTGGGTTTTACCTCCCCAAGAGAAAGGAGAATGCATTATGAGAACTGAATACTGTACGATAAAAAGTGCAACAAAGTCTCTCTCCCTTCTGGAAGGGGTATTTAGATGCTTTGTAAAGGGATAAAAGAGCAAATGATGTGCCACCTGTGAATGCATGAGAAAATATCGTAGAAGGAGGATGAGGTGTTCAGGATTATAATCTCATTCCTCACATATATGGATTCGCAACCCATAGTTGGTGAGGTAGCCCATAGGCCTGATTTTTGTTTTTCCTTTTTTTTTATAAACATGATTTTATTGAAAAAATATTTTTTATATTACAACAAGTACAAAACAATACAATTCAAAACAGTACAAAAAAAACCCAAGTTTAAAAAAAATTCCCAGCCCACCCTCATGTACAAATGTATAAACATATATAGAAAAATATAGAATAAAAAAAACAAATTGGCTATTTAACTAAATAAATAAATAACCAACAATTAGCTAATAAATAGTAATAACTCAGCCCAGCCAAACAAAACGCTTATACGTTCACAGTTCCACCTCCCTGGATATTGGACTTGTTAGTGTGGCAGATAAATCTGTGTCAAGGTATTCCAAAAAGGACTGCCATGTCTTATAAAAATTCTCACTTTTGTGGTGAACCATACTTGCAGAAACTCCAGGGGAATATGCTCCATAACAATCTTCTGCCAACCCGACAGGCCTATGGGGTTTTTGAATATCCAAACTAGCAAGATATTCTTTCTTCCACAGAATGTGATAGTATTGAAAAGTTTTTCTTATGTGCGTCTGCAGGCAATACAGTGGGCAGGCCCAAAAGGAGAGAGATAGGGTCCTTCTCCACTCTTAACACCCAAAATCCTCTCCATTGCACCCACCACAGCACTCCAATATGTTTGAAGCCTATTGCAAGACCAGGGACAATGGATAAGAGTGCCCGTACAGACCTTCTACTTGGGGCATGCTGAAAAACCCTGAATTAAATTTTGACAAAATAGTCCAGAGCCAAGTGGACTCCCCCCCCCCCCCCCCCCCGTGCAGAATCTTCCACTGTAAAGCATGGGACCTATTGCAAATTGATAGCTTCCTTGCATTCTCCCAAATATCCTCCCATGCCTCCGAGGAGACTTCAGCATCCAGCCTCTCTCTCCCACATTCTGCAGAGTCAATCAAACTCATTTGAGGGGGCACCCCCAATTGATGATATAAAGTACTGACAGAAAGTGTATTCTTAGCACTTAGCATTTCCCTCTCTATGTTGGATTTGTAGGGATCTGTCAAAACTGTGGTCTTTTTTGGAATAAAATCCCTAACTTGAAAAAAAAAACAAGAGGTCTCTATTAGATAACTTATATTTCTATGCTACCTGATCGAAGAACATCATTACATCCCTCTCAAATACATCGCCCATGCACGACACACCCCTTGCAGCCCAACGTTTAAATCCTGAATCTATCATCCCCTGCATACCAACTAAAGGTGAAAATAAAGATGTTTTGCCAATATTGCCTTCCCTGTGCTGAATTGCCCTGTATGCTTTTAACGGTATTGATAACTATTGGGTTATGGTAATATTCCCTAATTGTCCTCATTTTTTCTAAAAACAGCAAACTGGTAAAGGAGCACCTTGCCTGGGAGGCTTCAATATCTAGCCATAGTAGAAGAGGATCTCCACAAACCTAAACCCAATCAGTCACATAAGACAAAAGCGAGCCTAATTGGAAATTTTTAATGTTTCCCCCCCCCCCCCCCCCCCCCCAAAATCTGTGAGGTGGTTGCAGTTTAGCTAATTTAATGAGGGACTGCTTTTGATGCCAAATAGAAGAACTGAACCAGCCATTCAGCCTCCTGAGAGTTTGCTTATTGAAAATCAGGGGCGGGGCAATCTGTATAGAGAATATTCATCTTAATAAGCACTATCTGACCCAACCACGAGACTGGAAGTGCCTCCCATGTTTGAAGATCTTGTTTAATTTTTTTCAAATAATTGGATAAAATTGGCTTTGAAAAGCCGATTCAGAACTGGAGTAATGAATATGCCCAAATACACAAAACCCCCTGTCTCCACCTAAGTGGGAGTCCATAGTTGCCCTCATGACAACTTCGTAAGACCGTCCATAGGCATAGCCTCTGATTTTGCAGCGTTAATCTTGTACTCTGAAAAAGCACCAAACGCATGAATGCATTCTATCAGGCGAGGCACTGAAACTGCTGGGTTTGTCAAAATAAATTAGGACATCGTCTGCATACAATAAAATCTTTTGTAGTTTTGCCCCCACTTCTGGAGCTGGTATATTGGGATCCCCACGAATAATTTCCACCAATGGTTCAATCACCAACGTAAAAAGCAATGGTGAAAGGGGACAGCCCTACTGGCTGCCCCTAAAAATTTTAAAATTGCTTGATTGGACCCTGTTGGTGAGGGCCAGCATAGAGAACCTTTACCCATTTTATAATGACTTCGCCCAAACCAAACTGCGCCAGAGTATAAAAAAGGTACTTACACTTAACTCTGTCAAATGTCTTCTCTGCATCTGGAGAAATCACCAATCCCTGTTTTGACTGTTGTTGACATGCTTGAAATACATTGTGCAACCTCCTAACATTATTGGAGGATCTGCGACCCTTTATGAAGCCTGTCTGATCCTCTTTAGTATTAGAAGGTTACACAGTCTCCAGCCTTAATGCCAGAGTCTGAGAGGATTTTAAAGTCCACACGGCGGCACAGTGGTTAGGCTGTTGCCTCACAGTACAAGAGACCCGGGTTTAATTCCCACCTCAGGCGACTGACTCTGTGGAGTTTGCACATTCTCCCCATGTCTGCATGGGTTTCCTCCGGGTGCTCCAGTTTCCTCCCACAGTTCAAAAATGTGCAGGTCAGGTGAATTAGCCATGCTAAATTGCCCGTAGTGTTAGGTGAAGGGGTAAATGTAGGGGAATGGGTCTGGGTGGGCGCACTTCGAGTCATTGTGGACTTGTTGGGCCGAAGGGCCTGTTTCCGCACTGCAAGTAATCTAATCTAATTTCAGAGTCAAATGGGCCTGTAAGAAGCACAGTCTTTGGGTCTTTCTCTTTTTTTTGAAAGGATAAGTGAAATATTGGCCTCTCTCAGAGATGGTGGGAGACAGTAATAATTGTATTTATCATTAAACATATTAAGCATCGGACCTGACAGTATATTTATAAATTCCTTATAGAATTCACTGGGAAGTCCGTCAGGACCGGGCACCTTTCCACTCTGAAACTGCCTCACAGCTTCCTGCACTTTTTGCTCTGATAACTGGGCATTGAGAAAGGATTGTTATTTGAGAGTCACACCCAGGAGCTTCAGATCCTTAAAAAAAGATATCATTTTGGCCTACCCCTCCTCACAATCCTTGGATTGTATAACAGAGTAAAATCTCTGGAACGACACATTAATCCTTTTAGAATCGCATATTAGGTTCCCAGATCCTTTCCTAATCGCTGTAATGGCTTGTGGGGCACTCGTTTTTCTGGCAAGATATGCTAAGTATTTGCCTGGCTTGTCACTATGCTCGTGTAAAAGCCAGCTCCTTCTTTGCCATCTGCGTGAGCATGAAATTCAGTGCAGACCACAGCGCCGTAATCCTCTGTAGTTTGACCAATGAGGGTTTGTCAAAGTAGGCCTCCTTGGCTGCCTCCAACCGTGCTTCAAGGAGGCATTGCTGCTCACCCTTCTGTCACTTCCTACTGGCGGAATATGAAATAACGAACCCCCAGCATCGGCTTTGGCAGTTTCCCAGAGAACTGATGAGCTACCAATCGAACCTATGTTGATGCCTAGGAACGCCTGAAATTCCCAAGAAATATGTTCCACCTTGAGGATAAAGGGATCCATTCGCCAGTACCTTGAACCCACTGGAGCAAGATACACTGGAGCATGGTCAGAGATAGTGATATTACTAATCGTACAAAATACCACCAAATCCAGGGTTACCACAGGGGTCAGAAAAAAATCAAGCCTAGTGTGACATCTGTGTGAAGAAACTCATAAAATCCCTACCTGTAGGGTGGCGACGCCTCCAGATGTCCACCAACCATAACTCCCTATGCAGACCTACTAACTGTTTAATTTGTACAGAGGGTATCGAGGGACCTTTTGGCAACTTGTCCACTGTAGGATCCATGAGACAGTTAAAATCTCCCCCTATAATGATGTGCCGGGACTCGCGACTTATCAGTTTAGAAAAGGCACCTACCAAAAATTTGACGGGATGAGCTGGAGGGTGATAAGCATTTAAAACACTGTGTTCTTCCCCATTTATCAAGGCTTTTAGAATTATGAATCTCCCATGTGTGTCTTTAACACACTAACAACTTAAATGGGAGATTCTTCCTAACCAGTATAGCCACTCCCCTACTTCTGGTATTAAATAATGAAAAATAAGTTCTGTCAAAGCTATTTTGCTGTAATTTCAGATGCTCCTTGTCATCCAAGTGTGTCTCCTGTAACAAAGCAATTTCCTTTCTAAGACTCAAAAGTACTTTCTTCCTCTTAATTAGTGAGTGACTTTCCTTGATAGTCCAGGTGCACCATTTAATCAAGTCATTAGCCATAACCACCTGCAATAACATTTAAATTCCAAAAAGCAGGAACTCGAACCACAAATCGCTGAGCCTTCATGTAACATGATCCATCAAACATAAAAACAACGTAAACTAAAACCACGACAGTTAACAAACCTACAAAACTATTGAAAATTAAAAACAACAAAAACCAGAAAACAAACCAGCATATGTAGAGCCAACAGCGCTGAGTTGGGGAACTCACCCCTGCCCAGAGGTGCCAACTACCCATCCCAACCTGCCCATAAGTAGGCATCTAACTATCCCAGCTACAGCCGCACCGCAAACACAAGCAGAAGAATACCAATATGAATAAAGAAAATCCTTTTTAAAAATAAATGGGGAATAAATACCCCAACCATCCTTTGGTATATCCTAACTTAGAAATTGAAAATTTACATCTCAACTGCTGCCAAATACAGTTTAAACCGAATTATTATCAATAGAGGGGGACTTCCTCTGTTTCTTTTACAAAACAATAAAAGCAAACCAAACAACACTATATATACATACTAAAATTGTTCAAATTATGTTAGTTTGTCCACAAAGTCTCTTGCTTCTCCATGTCAAAGAGATGGATGGAAGCACCGCCGGATACCTCAGAGTACTGGATCTCAAGCTCCTCAGTCTTTTAACACCATTGCAAGATTTTCATTTCTGGATCATCATCACTGAGAAATCCTGAAAGAACATGATCTTAAATCACTCGTAAATTAGGGCCTTTGGATCCTTCCCCTGGACTCTGGAAGCCTCCATGACACTCTCTCTATCCTGGTAATGATGAAACCGCACCAGGAGCAGACCAGGATGTTGACCCAGACCCAATCTCCACACTGCGACCTGGTGAGCCCTCTTTATCTTCAATCCTCTCATGCCAGCCTCCCAAGTCAAGGAATTTCAGCAGCCAGTCCTCAACAAATTCTGCAGGCCGCTCACCTTCCTTACCCTCAGGCAGACTATGATCCAAATGTTTTTTGTCCTGCCCCTGTTCTCAAGGTCATCTACTTGGTCGTGCACATAATGGACCTGTGTCTGCTGGGCTTGGATCCTATCCTTGGATGAACTGGTGTCAGCTTTACACCACTGTGACCATGTGCTGCACCTCATCCATCCTCTTCTCCAGGTCTCCCAGCTGCTGCTCCTGCTTCTACACCATGAGCAAGAAATTGGAGCCAGCATCTCTTCAGTCTGTTTTCCCCAGCGTCTTGTGAGATTTTGTGAGCTCGTTCACCAGTGACTGGAAAGTAATCAACTGCTAGGATCCTGCAGCCTGAACTGCAGACCCGGCCTCGGGTACTACTCCTCCATTTTTCAGCATCTCTGGACAGCTGGAAACACAAGTCAGTTGATTTTTAGAAGGTCCTTGGACTCCACGATCTTTCTGGCATCCCAAGATATCACTATGGTCTGGGTTGGGCAGGTTAAAGGTTCATCCCGCTTGTGCTGCGATGCAGAACTCTGCAGTGTGATCGTCTTAGATCGCCACCATCTTGGATTCCTTTTTTTTAATTCCTTTTTAATTTTTCTCTGTTTCACTATTGACAGTCTGACACAAAACCTGTCCTTTCTGGTAAATAGGAGATTTATGTTATACCAATATGTGCCTTTCTTGTTTTCCATGGGAGATCCAAATCCCTATCCTGTGTGGTTAACAGGATTTGGTGTATAGAAGAGTGGACTAAGAAGACAGAAAGCGAATGGTCACTTAATGCTGGTGGGACGCGCAGTGAATGTGTTTGTGATGCTGACATCATACTGGAGGTGACAAAAATGACAGGGTGTGATCTTGTACCTATAGAGACTTGAAAGGGAAGGGGAACTCCACAGCATGGGGAAGAGTGAGGGCAAAAGTTGAAGAAATTGGTCTGATACAGTTGAGGCTGCTTTCCAGCACAATGGAGGACAATCCTCAGTTATGGTAACAAATAATTTTGGAAGCACTGATGTGCAAGGTAGTGGTACTGGAGTAGGTGTAACAAAGAAACTTAGAGAGTAAAATGGAACCTTAACAGGAAGCTGGGTGTTATTAATTGTAGTTCCACTAGCTGAGAGTTGGTGTGTTTGTAATGAATATTGCTGGACAGCATATACCCAGAAACGCAGACTTGAGTCAGGGAAGGCAAGAGTCAAATGTTGGTCAGTGGATAGTGAAAAAATTATGGACATTGGAAGAAAATTTGATTTCTCCCCCCCCCCCCCCCCCCCCCCCCCCCCCCCCCCTCGTTCTGGATGAGAAAAGGAAGTGACACTGAACAGTCATTAATATATCAGAGAACGTGTTGTGGAGGGGTCCTGATTGATGGAAAAAAGGAATGTTTGCAACCTAACACAAAAGATTGTAAAACTGTGGCCGCACCTTTTTTTATTTGGATGACATGAGAGAACTTAAAAGAGAAACAGTTCAATGAGAGAACGAACTCATCCAGGTAAAGGAGGGGGGTGATAACTGTGACTGTTCATCCATTTAGGCAGAACCGGAGAGCCCTCCGATTGACCTAGTGAGAGATGGAGGTGCAGAGAGGTTGGGCATCCCTAATGAAGAGGCATTTAGGGCTAAAAAACTGGAAATTATTGAAATACCATCTTTCTTACTCTCTCTCTTGCTCGCATTTCTGTCCAAGGCCTGCTGTGGTGTTCCAGTAAAGCCCAAAATCAGCTGGAGGAGCAGCATGCATTTTGTGTTTGGGTGTTCAGGACTCAACATTGAGTTCAACAGATTCTGTCCATGAACTCCATCTCCATTTTCTTTGTCATGCCTCCTCCCACCACGTGGTCTCTAATCTTGCTGTTCTTTTTGATTTTGTTTTTCTGACCTACATTTCCATTTAATTTCTTCCTCCTCACTTTTTTTTCTATACAGTCAGAGTCATACAACATAGAAACAGACCCTTTGGTTCAAACTGTCCATGCTGAACATAATCTCAAACTAAACTAGTCCTACCTACCTGCTTCTAGCCCATATCCCTTCCAACATTTCCTATTCATGTAATTGTCCCCACATCCACTGCTTCCTCAGGAAGTTCATTCCACATGTGGACCACCCTCTTGAGGGGGGCGGGGGAAGCAATTTGCCCCCATGTCCTTTTTTTTAAACATCTCTCTTCTCTCATCTTAAAAATGTGCCCCCCAATCTTGAAATCCCCCATCCTCAGGAAAAGACAACTACCATTAACCCTATCTATAGTTCTTATGATTTTATAAACTTCTTTGATGTCGCGCCTCAACATCCTTTGCTCCAGTGGAAAAAAAGTCTCAGCCTATCCAGCCTTGGTTTATAACTCAAACCCTCCATACCTGGCAACATCCTTGTATAATGCCCCTCACTTTTCCACTTTTCTCTTCAGTTCTGAAGAAGTTTCATATTGAACTCTGCCAGCTCTGGGTTTTTTTTTCTGTCCACAGATGCTGCCAGGCCTGTTGAGTTTCTCAGACACTTTGTTTTTAATTCAGTAAATGAAAATGTTGCTTGACATCCATTATTTCTGGTCTCTGTTCATTCTGCAAGTGCAGATTTTATGTAAGCTGTTAATTATTTTCTTCTAATGCAGAAATTGGATTAAAATTCAGAATTTATAGTCTCTTCCTTTGCTTGCTTTTTGTTGATTAATAATTGTATGCAAAGACTAGAGGATAACAAATGCATTCGCAGTGCTTCAATGATCTGCTTAAGGATTGGAGGTCATCTCTAAGCATTTAGTTTGTGCAGTTTGATTGGACATAATTTCCCAAGTTACTTGCATGATATGAATTAGAGGCTAACATTGTTTAAAGCAACTAGGCCATGGTTGTCTAAATGTTGCTGCATTGATTTGAGAATCTCTCATTTGTTCCCTGCAATACAATTTCTTGAGCAGATTATTTTTGATTAGCTCTTTCATATTTATAATGTCAAAATGGTAATCACATCCATTGACTGTGTAATTGTTTATATTTCCAATAATATTAACTTTGAAATAACCCTCTATTGCCAATTGCTGTACTGACTGTTGACCATCAAATATTTTGCCACCTTAATGAAATCAAGCTGTATCAAAGTCCTCACTAAGGACAATTCAGAGATTTGACTTGGTGTTAGTTCTTTATTCATTCCTGGAGTGTGGATGTGACTGACACAGTATTTATTGTCCATTGCTGCTCTGAGAAACTAGCAGTGCAACATTTTTTTTTTAATTTTCAACTGCTGGCATTCTTTAGAGTGGCTAATGGGCCACTTTGGAGACTAATTAACAGCCAATTCCATTAGTGTAGGATTGAATTATCATTAAACCAGACTGCGTCAAGTGGGTAAGTTTCCTTCTTTTAAATAAAATTATTAATTCAGTGTTGTTTTATACAAATGTGACCACTTACTGGTGCCATCTTTTAAATTCTTAAATTCCTATGGGGTAACAAGAACCTCTTATTCGTGGAGTTTTGGCCAAGACACTCATATTAGTTAAATGACATAATTGTGGCACAACCATCCTGTGATTAACCATCTTCATGACTGATATGGCATTCAAAGATAACTTGAAATATATGCATTTAGTTTAAAACTGGGAGAAGTGGTATCGTAATGACAAAGGCACAAGCCAGCAGTTTGATGGAATACTCCCCACTTGTCTGGATGAGTGCAGTCCAAAACCTCAAGAAGCTTGAAACCATCCAGGACAAAGCAGCCTGCTTATTTGGTACCACACCCATAAACATTTAGTCCCAAGGTCATTCCAATGGTCAGTATCAGCAGTGCCTACCATTTATAAGATACACTGTAGAAATTCTCCAAGGCATCCCCAACAATACCTTCCATGACCATCTAGAAGAACAAGGAAATGCCACTCCTCAAGTTCCCCTCCAACCCACTCACTACTCTGACTTAGAAATGTATTGCTGTTCCTTCAGTGTCACTGGGTCATCATCTTGGAACTCCCTCAACAGCTTTGTGGGTAAACCTACACCAAATGGATAACAGTGTTTCAAGAAGACACTGCACCACCATCTTCTGGAAGGTAGCTGAGAATTAGCGATTAACGCTGGCCCAGCCAGTGTTGCCCACATTCTGTGAATTAAGTTATACGAAAGCTGCCGGTTAATGCTGTGAGGCATGGGCTCCAATCTCATCACAACAGCTGGTGGAATACATTCATTCACGAAAGGACATTGTTCTATCGCTGGTGGTCAGGGAACCAGCAAAACGTAAAAGTCAATTTCACCTCATCCTTGCCGATTTCTCTGTCAGACGCATTTGTCCATGGCCCATAACTGATCAGGGTGATCACAGTATAGTCATAATGTAAACTATTTCTCATCTTGTTGCTTTACCAGGAGTTTATCACATCTAGCAACTCAACTGGATATCTATGAAGTATTATGGACCATCAGCAACAAAATTCTATTCAATCACAAACTGTGATCTTATGACCCAGCAAATCCCTCCCTCTACCAATGCTGTCAAAACACTATCAATCCTGGTTCAATGAAGAATGCAGGAGGACATGCCAGAAGTAGCATCAAGCATATCATAAGAATGATTTGTCAACATAGTAAAGCTGCAACAGGGCTGTCGGTATGTCAAACAGCAAGAGCTCCATATGATGGAGTTTAGCTGTCCCACAACCATCAGATTAGATCTAAACTCTGGAGCACTGTCAGATCCAGTCATGGATATTAGAGGACAATTGAACAGCCACCTGGAGAAGGAAGCTGCACAAATTCTATGCCCTCCTTAATAAGGGAAGGCCAGCCAAAACTGCTAGATATTCTATCTTGGTTTGCTCCTGAGGTCTCCAGTTTCAAAGAGGCTAGACGTTAGCCAACTCGATTCGCTTGGCTAAAAAAACTAGATACTGCAAAGACTGTAAACTCTAATAACATTCTGACATTTATTCTGCTTTTGTGGACAGAATGTACTTAGAAAATTTTCCACATTGCCAAGCAGTGACCAGTATTGTACATATACTAGACTAGCTCGAATGTGACTAATTCTCGAGCACAAGTTTTCAGAACTATTGCCAGTAACTGCTCTATCAATCTACTCCTCAAAATGATGGAAGTTGTTGACTGTGCTTCTTAAAAATTTTTTTCACTGACGGGAAGTGGGTGTCACTGACTGGGCCAGTATTTATTTCTTTTCCTTATTGGTGAGATGAAGATGTTGGTGAGCTGCTTTCTTGAACTGCTGTAGTTTTCAAGGTTTATTTCTCACTGCTCCCCAGTTTGGTTTTTGCCAGGGCCACTCTATTCCTGACCTCCTCCTGGCTTTGGTTTAAACGTGGACTAAAGGAGTTGAATTCCATAGAGACTGAAATGAAAGTGACTGCTCTTGTCATCAAAGTTGCATTTAGTTGAGTGTGATACTTAAGAGCCCAAGAAAGTCTGGAGTCAATGGAAAGCAGGGCAACTCTCTTGTTTAGCCTCGACAACTGCAACCATTTGCCTTTTGCATCAAGTATGATTCCAATCATCTCAGCACCAGGAAATCATTACTGGAGTTCTTTGGGATAGAGTCCCTGCCCTAAACATCTTCAAATGCTTTATCATTGATGTTCTTCCCATGTGAAGATCAAAGTAGAAATATTTGCGAATGATTTCAGTGTTCAGCATCATTCCCAACCCCTCAGATAGTGAAGCACTGGACATGAACAACAGGATCGGAATAACATTCAATCTTGGGTGTATCAGGCGAAAGTGAGGACTGTAGATGCTGGAGATCAGAGACAAAGAGTGTCGTCCTGGAAAAGTACAGTTGGTCAGCTTCATCCCCATCTTCATCTACCTATTGTCTTCTCACTACGTTCTCCCCAGCCCCACCCCCTCCCCTCCAATTTATCTCTCAGCCCCCCTTTCCCGATGAAGGGCTTGTGCCCGAAACTTTGATTCTCCTGCCCCCTGGATAGTGCCTAACCATCTGTGCTTTTCCAGCACCACACTCTTTGATTTGGGTGGATCAGTGTCAAGTTGTAGGCATGGTAAACAAGCACTTGATGACGACTAACTCCAACAACCGAATCTAACTATCACCAAGGCTGAATTCTCACTATAAACATTCTGGAGTGTACCATTAATCAGAAACTGAATTAGACCTTCTACATAAATACTACAAGGGCAGGTCAGAAGTTAAGAATTCTGTTTCCTAACTCCCCAAAGCTTATCCCCAATTTGCGAGTCAGGATGTGATGGGATACTTTCCACCTATCTGGATAAGTGCACTTCCAAAAACACTCAAGAAATTTGACATGATCTGGGACAAAACTATTAATTTGATTGGCAGCTCTTTTTTTTTTACCATTTTCAAACTTTGTGTTCCCTCCATTATTGACTCCCACTGCCTGTAATATGTACCAACTAAGCACTGCAGACACTCACCAGGGCTCCTCTTAACAGTAAATGCAGAAATGTGTTTTCTACCATCTGGAAACATAAGGGTAGCAGATGCATAGGAATGCCATCATCTGTACGTTCCCCATCAAGACATGCTTTCACTATTGCTAGATCAGAATCCTTGAACTCCTTCCTAACAACCGTGGGTGTCCCAAACCACGTGGTCTGCAGACCTCTCAAAGGTGGCTTGCCACATTCACAAGGGTAGTAAAAGAAAGGTGACAAACACAAGCTGAGTCAGTGGCTTGCATCTTATGGAAGCAACAAAAATTTATAATTTATATTGCTTTATTGACAGCAGTTTTCTCCATTTCAATTTTTTTGGATTGCAGCCAAAGTATAAAGTCTGGGAGTGGTCCATTTAGTTTGCTGTCAACCTCCTAACATCTTGGAAATCCCATTTAATCCTAGAATAGTATTCAGCCTGATTGCCGTTGTCCTTATTATCATTTGAAATAACTTTGAAAGTGTTTTGTTAGGAAGATTTTAAAAATTCAAAACCATATGGTGATGCTGAGGGTGATGCTGGCAAAATTGTTTCTATTGCCTATCTCTGGTTGTCTTGAGGATGATGAACTGTCCTCTTGTAAACCAATGCATTCCTTGTGGTGGTGTTCCCATCTTAGGCATGAATTCCAGGACCACTATGAAAGACCACTATTGTGTCCATGTCACAGTTGTGGAAGGATGGTTTATTGGGAGTAAGTTTCTATGTTCAGTTGCTCTTGTATTTATTCTTTTAGCTGCATAGAGTCATACAGCATGGGGTCCAGCAAGTCCATGTCCACTATGATCCCCAAACTAAACTGGTCCACCTACTTGCATTCCACATACCTCCAAACCTTCCTTTTTTTTAAACATTGTAACTGTACCCATATCCACCACTTCCTCGGGACGTGCATTCCACGCATGAGCCACTGTAACAATAAAAAGTAGCCTCTCATGTTCTTTGTAAATTTTTCTCCTCTCACCTTTATAAATATGTCCCCAATCTTGAAATTCCCCACCATTGGAAAAATATATCTGCCATTCACTTTCTCTATTCCCATCATGATTTTATAAAGGTTCATAAGGTCACTCTTCAACGTCCTTTGCTCCAGGGGAAAAATGTTCCA